>NC_137461.1:185527229-186239478 GCF_964235325.1 Thermobia domestica | reverse complement strand
CTGCGACTTTTCCTTATATATATTTAGAGAAATTATTCTTCCAATCTGTACGACAAGTAAAGAGAATCCATTCAAGGAAATTATGGAGACAATGAACTGTATTCGTTAATTTCTTGATTCATGTACCCTGCTATGACACTGCTAAACATTTCATATTTCGATACCTCTCACTGATGTCATAAAATCTTATTGTACAGCAAAGTATATAATGTATTTCACAAACAACACTTCAATCACATTCAAAATCATTCAATTAAATGTTTAAAAATAGTCAAGTGTGATCAATGAACTGCACAAATATGCAGAACTAGCAGAACTATTTTTTTTTCTTATGTCGTAGCTAAAATATCCAATAGGTGTATCTCAGATTTCATTAACTTACACGAGAGCGAAAATAAACTTTTGGTGATGCACCAAATCTGATTTCGCCTTGAGATCCGCCTTTTTCAACAACTAGGTATCTCAGGAATGAAACCTCCCTCATCTATGATTCTTATAGGAATCTATAGATCTCGTAAAACCATGTATGGTACCGTGTTCACCAAAATAACATTTTTTTTTTTTTTTACATACGTCTATTCGTTATACTGGGGTAAGTAAAAAATTATACAATTTAGCTATAACTTTTCTTACATTGTTCAACTGACCCTGTCCTCGTTTAGTTTGTTATGCTGTTGTGGTCATGCTATGAAAGATTGATCCCAATTCCTCCATTTGTCTTCCTTTTGTTGCAGATAGATCATGGCCGCTCCATTAGAAGTTTGTACCAAAGAGGAACAACGAGCAATGATCCGTTTTTTTTTTTTTTTTTTTTTTTTGTGGCCGGAAGGTGTATCAGGAACCATGATTAATTTCTAGACGATGTGCCATTTCATCAATAGTCACTCGGCTGTCTAACAGAACCATGTCACATGACGCTCAATGCTATCATCATTTGCGCCCGTAGATGGTCGTTCGGCTCCTTCTTCGTGCGTAACACTTGTGCGACCATTTTTGATTTTTTTCAATATTTTCGTCGACATTCTGTTGCGGTAAAACAGTGTTCCCGTATTGTGCCGAAAGTCTTTGATGGATTGCGGGCCCTGATACACCTTCCGACCACAAAAACCGGATCACTGCTCGTTGTTCCTCTTTGGTACAAACTTCTAATGGAGCGGCCATGATCAATCTGCAACAAAAGGAAGACAAATGGAAGAATAGTATTAAATTTTCATAGCATGACCACAACAGCATAATAATAAAATTAACTAGGACAGAGGTCTGTACGAACAATGTAAGAAAATTATAGATATATTACGGATAAATTTTGACCTGCCCTCGTAGATACGTCTATTTGTGCTCTCCCGCCGGGAATCGCATCCAGGATCATGTGCAACATAGGCGAACGCGCTAGCTACTAGAGGGAAAAATTAAACAGTTAATTACAATTTTTTAGCTATTATCTCATTAACGAAACTACGTACTCTGTCATTTGTTCAACAGTTTTTCTAATAATAATTCATTTAGGTAGAAATCCTATGGTACTTTATTTTTGTTTACGTTATGTTACGCTCCATCCCTTACAAATTCGGGATGTTAATATCACAATGAAGAGTTTTGTGAAGATAAGCTTCAGGATCAGTCTCATCTTAATAGGTGAAGTAATTCTCGTTCAGCGTCAATTTTTTTGCTTTTCAAAACAATCTGTTTTTCTGAATCTTCTCAAAAACTACGCATAAGCATCTGAACTGACTTATACCTGTTTGTTCCATTTAGCGAGATCTAGCGATTGGCATATCTCTCGTTTTTGGACTTTTTTCTTTTTCTTTTAGCTCCCTTATGGCTAAGTGGGCAGCGTACTCGCCTTTGGCGTGGGAGACCCGATTTCGATTCCTGGTAGAAGCTCATGTCGTTTGGGTCCCACGTTAAGCTGTACGTCCACGTCTTATATAGTCTTACTGCTGAAAGGGACGCTAAAATGAAATCAAATTAAATTAAATTAAACCAAATGAACTGAAATAAAATGAATCCAAATGAAATGAAATGAAACCGCATGAAATCAAATAAAACGAAATTAACTAAATTGAAATCAAGCTTCATTGAATATCCAGGATGCATCTTAGAATTGAATACAAGTAATTGGCACTACTTTTGAAGTTTAGGAATGAGGATGCGTCTTAGATTCGAGTATATACGGTAATATTTACCGAAGTATTAACCATGATTTTCTGTATCCTGCACCTGCCGATAGAGGATACACATGATTTCCTCCTATTTGTGCTTCTACAGATTTGTCCTGGCTAAGCAACAGGATATAGAACGCAGAATATTCAGTCATCGTGTACAATATGATGAAGAACTTGTACGTAGACTCGTACAAAAAATCTTGTGTGTAATACAGAATTCTACTAAATTTCGCCTCCCTAATAGAACAAAGAGAACTTGAAGAGGTCAATAATGTCAAGTATCTGGGAAGTATTTTGACGAGAGACGCATACTCCACCAAAGAGACCAGATCAAGAAAAGCCATGGCCAAAGAAGTATTCAACAAGAAAATGTCACTCTTAACTAGCATGGACTGAAGAAGAAGTTGGTCAAGTGCTATATCTGGAGCATTGGACAGTATGGTTCAGAGACTTGGACATTACGGAAGTTAGAGAAGAAATATTTAGAGAACTTCGAAATGTGGTGTTGTAGGAAAACGGAGAAGATAAAATAAATAGAGAGAGCAACAAACGAAGATATTTTAAAACGTGTAAACGAGGAGGACGCTTTTAGCAGCCTTCCTTGCTAGAAAGGCCATTGGATTGAACACATCTTGCGAAGAAATTGTCTTCTTTGTACCGCTATAGAAAGAAAGATGGAAGAAAAGCGAGGAATATGAAAAAGAACACAACTGATCGATGATTTGAAAATAAAAGTAAATATTAGGAGTTAAAAGAGGAAGTTGAAGATCGAGAAACGTAGAAGAAATTGAAAAAAAAAAAAAAAAAACTCATTATGGAATGAAATGAAATCTTTGAGTTCTATGTCCCAGGGTTATGCGGCTAGGCTAAAGGAGACGGTGATGATGAGAAATGAATGAAATGGTGGAATGAAGAAAGTAGGAGGAAACGGGAAAATTCCGAGGAAACCCACGCACACGTTGTTTGTCCACCACAAAGTTTATCTGAAAAAACTTATTAGTCCCAGAATCTGCCGAAATGCAGAATACTTAATAATAATAATAATAATAATAATAATAATAATAATAATAATAATAATAGTAATAATAATAATAATAATAATAATAATAATAATAATAATAATAATAATAATAATAATAATAATAATAATAATAATAATAATAGATTTTCTAGATTAAAAATCAGTTTTTCTCTCTCTCTGTCTCTCTCTTTCTCTCTGTCTCTCTCTCTCTCTCTTTCTCTCTCTCTGTGTGTGTGTGTGTGTGTGTGTGTGTGTGTGTGTGTGTGTGGGTGGGTTTAGCGTATGATGCGAGGACCTGGGTGCAACTTTAGAGCGTGAGTCTGAGGACCTGCTGCAAAGTGAGGACGTGTGTGAGGTCCTCAGATTAAAAAAAGTTGTATTTCGTCGTTATTCGTCATGAAACATGTTTTGACATTGGAATCCAATTTTTTATATAAGTCCTCATATAACATCTTTTTGATTATGCATGTAATTAATCTGTGTGACCACCAGAGGCTCATAAATAACAGCTTCACACTTGATCTGTGTGAATCAGTTATTCACGTTTTCTTTGAGGACCTTCCTCACACTAATAATTCACACAAGCTTAACTTTTACCACTATATCGGAGGACTTCAAGAAAACCCTTTCAATGTGTAACTCTTTTTAATTATTTTAAAAAGTATTTAAATGAGTAAACAAACGTTGAATCTTATTATTACAATGGAAAGAAAAACAGTTTGGTTTTTATGGATGTCTAAATAAAGTATGATACTTTATGATAAATGCTTTCTTTATAAAATATTGATTCAATTCATTTAGGTTTTAGTTAGTTTCCATATTACAAAAATAAGCTTTGCCAAAGATAAGCAAGCAGAAACAGCTACATAAAAAAAACCTGATAATTTCAAAGAAACATAGCTTTAAAAACAGAAAGAACAGTCCAAAACGTTTTAAGCGAAATGAAGATAGTTTACTTCAAATATAAGTAACATATTTTGGTAAAAATTGTATGAATGAATAATCTGTGATGTCTATATTATAATTCAGTCTACACTCGAAGGCAGTATAATAACGTGCACATTCCTTATTTTTGTACGAATCTAAATAACGTATCTCTTATATATTTTACGTATTCGACAATATGTGAACCGTACTTGATACTGCAAGTAGTTTCTAAGCTATAATGCTTTGAAATTACTCTATTTTCCTTGAGGCAGGCCCGCAACCAGAGGGGGACTAAGGGGAGCGTGCCCCTCTGAAATTTCCGTGGCCCCTGCAGACCTCAATACAAAATACTATTATTAATGCAAAAATCATAATTTAGATATTTGCAAAATAATTTTTAATGACTTGCCCCCCTAACATATCCATGCCCCCCCCCAGCCTCTGTGGCTGGTTTCTGGCCTGCCTTGAGTTTGACTTCTAGTTCCGATTCCAATTTGTGTAGGGATACACATAAGACAAGATTTGATGCTGTCTCGTCACGAAAAGGAGTCGCGAAAATTTTGTCTTGACTGGAAAACTGTATATATTTCTATTGGAAGAGCTCCGTCTCGTCTCGAATGTTGGAACGAAAATTCTGTCTCGTGTCCATCCCTAAACTTCTGACAGGGAAAAATCACATTAGATTTTACTGGCTGGACCCCCATGGCCAAATTGTTGGAAACAATTTTAAGTAAGCAAATATATATTTTAGTTGTTGGCTTGAATTCAAGATTATAGTTGTGTTCCTCTTTCTCTCTTGAAATTTATTTTAACAATATTTTAGAGAATTCCATAGCTTCAATGAAAAGAGCAAAGTTTCTTTCATATTTTGGTCTTAGAAAAGCGCGTTTATATATCTTCCTATCTGAAATTAATAGCACTTACAGGTATATTTTTGGATCAAAAGATCCAATATATTTCAGGCAAAAATTTTCCTTTAGGCCTTATATTTCGAGAACAACATACAGTGTAGCCAAACCAAAACTAAAAATTTACTCGTATGGTGTGCTTATTCCGTAAAAAAAAAAAAAAATAAATAAATAAAAAAAAATGAAAACTCGATTGAGGTGCCGTTCAAAAATTTTATGACCCCTGATCCAAAAAATTCAATACACTTCATTCAATCAAATATTTTCTTGTACGCCCCATATTTTGAGAACTACATATAGTGTATCCAAACCAAAACTAACAATTTACACAGTATGATGTTCTTATTCCGAAAAAAAAATGAAAACTCAATTTAGGAGCCGTTCAAAAATTTTGTGACCCCTGATGCAAAACAAAAAACTGAAGAATTCCCTGCATGTGAAATTTTATCGTTGACCTGAAGACATTGTGTAAACATCGACTAAATTTTAAGCATAATCTGAGGACTTCTGTTGGTGTATAACTTTGTTAACCAGGGGCCACCATGCTAAGCGGCAAATGCCGGGTGGGCCCAACCCAGCTTTATAGAAAGGGGGCCCCATTTAACCTCAGAGAGCAAACCAGCATGAAAGGTGTTTCGAGCTTACGAGCATCTGCTATGGCCTCCACAATCGCCAGACCTGAATATCATTTAGCCCTTCTGGTCATTTTTTCAGCTGCTTTGGTAGAAGAATGGTGTGACATCCCTTTGACAACTATACGCGACCTGTATTTCTCCATTCCCCGTTGACTGCAGGCCGTTCAGGGTGCCAAAGGTGGTCCTACTCGCTATTAATACATGCAATGTGCAATTTGTCAGATGTTTCCATATTCATTTCAATACCCTATATCTTCATAGTTGTCTCTATTGATAAATGGCTTTCAAACCGTTGAGCAATTCCAGTTAAATTTAGCAGACCGTGAATACTCGACATCATTATGTATATGTTAAGGCATAACTTCTTTTTTGTTGTTGTTGTTTGAGAGCGTATGTCTGGGGGAGTATGAACCCTACCTCCCGAAACTTTTATAAGTTATTCAAATAAAGCTTAAAATTTCGTTTTTATTCTCCGAAAAGAAAATCCGTGATTGGACCACCTGCCTTTCGAACAGACTTCCTGGCTACTCCTCTCTCCCTAAGATTACCTGTAAATTTCATTGCAGTCTGATTAAAGACTTCGGAGATAAATGATGAAATATCTGAATGTATGCAGTGTTAATATTGTGGTTAATCGGCTTCATTGAGTTTATGCTCAGATATAACTTCGGTATCTATGTACCGATTTTAACAATTGCTTTTTAGTTGAAAGAGTATGCTTTCTTGCTGATTTATTGTGAATGTGGTTGAGATTAAATGGCAGTCTTTGGAGTTTGATCATGAAACTCATCAATGGCAGGAAGCACTACAAAACAGAAAATAACTATAAAAAAAATATTTTAACCGACTTCAAAATGCATTGAAAAACAAACAAATAATAGAAAAGCAGTAACGAGCAGAATAGTAAAATATTAAGAGTTTTGAAGTCTGTACCGAGCTAAGCAAAATAGGGTTTAATACAAAATTAGTAAAACTATTAATGGCTTTGGATTGATTATTTTAACAAAAGAAACACTGACAAGATGTTTTTTTTTTTTTCGATATTGTCTGAAGAAGGATATGTTAGATATCCGAAACCGTTACAAATTATAATTTAAAATAAAGTGTGTTTTAAGCTTTGGTCAGTGTTTCTTTTGTTAATATAACAAAATTAGTGATGAGCGCAATAGTCTTGGTCTTGCAGTTTTTGCAAGAGTCTTGCATGCAAGACCAAGACCAAGACCAAGACCAGGAATCCCGATACAAGACTAAGACCAAGACCATACCTGCAAGACCAAGACTCTTGCGCAATAGTCTTGCACAAGTACCGGCACTACTTGAATTTTTTTTATAGAATGTAAATAAGAAGGAGATGAATGTACAAAAATAAATAAAATTTAATAACTCCTGAATCACCCGACCGAACTCGATCTCATTTTCAACATAGATGAGGATCGGACCTGAGATGGTTTTTGTCATATCACTTTGACTGTGCAGTTTAGGGGAGGGGAGGAGAAAATATTTTAAAATGATCGAAAATGACTGATATTAAAATGTAATCTATGGTTTTGGAGGCTGAGTTGAATAGTGACACTTTCGATACCGTTTACGACCATATTCAGCCTCGTAACTCCAGGGAGGGGAAAATACATAGTAATGATCAAAAACGACCAAACATTAGTGTCGAATCTATAGTTTTCGGCGCCGCTAAGGGGAACAGTGATACTTCTGATCCCATTTAAATGCAAATTCAGCACCTATATAACTTATTGAAAATGACCATTCTCAATGTCGAACTCATGGTTTTTGAGATCATTGAGATGAACGACACTTCCGATGCCGTCCCTCGCAATATGGGGGAGGAGGATATATATAACTAATATCGGCACTAATATCGGTCATTTTCAATATATAACTTTATTGAAAATGACCGATATTAGTGCCGAATCCATAGTTTTCGGGGTTCCTGAGACAAACAGTGACACTTCTGATGCCGTTTAAATCCAAATTCAGCCCCGCAATTTGTGTAGGAGGGGAGAGAAATATAAAAATAATCGAAAATGACCGATACCAGAGAGCGCTTTATTAATAGGAAAAGTGACTAGCAAAATATTATTATTATTATTATTATTATTATTATTATTATTATTATTATTATTATTATTATTATTATTATTATTATTATTATTTTAGTTTAACCCAACGAAGTGGGTAATTGATACTAGTAATTCATATTCACAAGTGAGACTTCAAATAACTTGGAGTTTGATGCCGTTTTTTTGTATTTCTAATAGATACAGGTCAAAAGTATTTATACAAATTGAGTTTACACAAATTACATAGATAGTTGAGTCGTTTTCAGTTGTCACTCAAATTATTCTAAAATATTAAGAGGTTTGATTATAATAATTATTATTTTTAATTTTCTCTCTTTTTTGGTCAAGATTGCTAAACATATCATCATCATCATAGTTATTCTGCCATTATTGGCAGGTTACTTGCTGCAACGGAGAAGGTTCGACGTGCGGTGGTTTTCAGCTAGTCTCTTCGTCTTGACGTAGCAATTTTCTGTTTTAATATCTTCCTTCAGCTAGTCTCCTTCGCTCCCTCCCTCTCTTTCCTTCCACAATACCTTCTAGCACGTATCTCATAATACAGTTCCTCCTCAGCCAATATCCTAACCAGTTCCTATTCCTCATCTTAACAATATCTAAAATTCTTCTTTTTCCCACTACTGCTAATGTTTCTAACACCTTCTCATTCGTTTTCCATTCAACATAGCTAATTCTCTTTTTTTTTCTCCATGTACATGTTTCGAAAGCCTGCATTTTTTTCATCGCTTTTGCATAATATCAATGTTTTCTGCACCATAGAGTACATATTGAAATCAGTAAAACAAAATCTCAATATTTAATTGGAAGTTTGTTTAAATACAATGATTAGCTAGTCGTGGTTAAAAAGAAAAATCTGACGCCTTTAGAGTGTAAAAATATTTTTTCAATTCATGGTATTTCAATAATCTGTACCGTCTTGACTTTCTTTCATGCGTCTCAGGGGTATCCTCCCCAGTTTGGGAACCAGTGAGTGATGGATCTGTTAGAAAATATAAACAGATTACGAAACATTGTGATTTATCTAAGTAGTGAAGCGTGGGCACCCAGGGACGTACGCAGGGGGGAGGACCGGGGGGTCCGGACCCCCCCCGAAATTTCGAATTTTTTAAAATTTAGCCTAATTTTAGGGGCAATTTTAGGAATTTTAATATAAAATACCTTCATATTTAGTTTGAACCCCCCCCGAAATAAATTCCTGGGTACGCTACTGTGGGCACCCATTAAGAAAAATAAAGGTCATCACCTATGTTGTACACTATCATCATACTTACACAAAGTTAAACTATATTACATTTAGAAACATACATTGTATTTCCGTTACTATTGGCGCATTGTAGAGTATATTATCCCTTATATCCATAGTAAAATTTACCTACGAAATGCTTGAGATTTCTTAAATGCAAAATTGGAAGACTGTTGCATGCAAGACCAAGACCAAGACCAAGACTGAGTGTGCAAGACCAAGACCATGACCAGGACCAAGACTGGATGAGCAAGACCAAGACCAAGACCAAGACCACTCCGGTCTTGGTCCTGGTCTTGCTTTTGCTCATCACTATACAAAATTATAGTTTCGATAGTTTCAATATAATGAAGCCTTAATTTGCTTGACTTGGCAAGACCAGCTATACAGGATTATTCAAAAAGAAAGAACAGGTTTCAAACATTTATTTCTTCCAAACTACAAAAAACAGAAACATGATTCGAACGTTACTTGATTAAGAAAAGTTTACAATTTATTGTTAGTAATTATGGTGTGCATTCAGTATGAGCACCGTGTGTTACACGACAAATGTCAAAACGGTGGCTCATTTCTTGCCACACACGAATCAGCTGGTCTCTAGTTATCGAATTCACAGCTTCAACAATTCGATGTCGTAGACCTTCAAGAGTGTCAGGAATAGGAGAAAAAAACATAGTCTTTTACGTAACCCCATAGATAAAAATCACACGGAGTGAGATCTGGAGACCTGAGAGGCCACCGGCGATAAAGTTGATCTTCTGCTCCTCCTCTTCCAATCCAACGTCCTGGAATGGTGTCATTCAAGTAATGTCGAACGTGGTTAGAGAAATGAGGCGAGCCACCATCTTGCACGAAGATGAAGTCATCTGAATCATCTTCAAGTTGGGGAAATAACCAGTTTTGAAGCATGTCTGGATAGGTTGCTTGCTTGTGATGTGGATTTCTTTGGGCTCTTTCGTAAAGTGTACGAATACGCTCGACATTCTCGTTCGGTGTGCGTGGACGTCCCGTGCTTTTCCTTTGCAGATGCAACCATCTTCTACGAATTTTCGATGTCACTCGTAAATTTGCTTATGATGCGGCGGATGTTTATTAAATTGACGGCGAAATGCTCGCTGAACTGCAACAATGGACTCTAGTTTTCTCCATGAAGAAGAAAGGCCCATAAACTTTGGTTACAGATATCGCACAGCGTTCATCTTTGGTGAATCTCTTTCATGTTGAATACCTGCCGCAAGATTTTCACTTGCCCAAATTCTAACGTTATGGCGAATTTACCAGAAAGATGAAAAGTGGATTCATCGGAAAAAATTAATCGTTGAGCAAAATTGTCTTCTTCCATATCATCTAACATGCTAATGCAAAATTCGTACCTTTTGTTGTGGTCGTCAGGATGCAATGCTTGCAATAACTGCAGTTTTTGTGGCTTCATGTGCAGACGATGTTTTAGAACTCGCCATACCGTTGGTTGAGGAATGTGAAGTTCTTTGCTTGCTTGTGATGTGGATTTCTTTGGGCTCTTTCGTAAAGTGTACGAATATGCTCGACATTCTCCTTCGGTGTGCGTGGACGTCCCGTGCTTTTCCCTTTACAGATGCAACCATCTTCTACGAATTTTCGATGTCACTCGTAAATTTGCTTATGATGCGGCGGATGCTTATTAAATTGACGGCGAAATGCTCGCTGAACTGCAACAATGGACTCTAGTTTTGCCAATTGTAGCACACATAAAGACTTCTCCTGTGGTGACGCCGCCATTTTACTAGAAACAACAACAAACAACAGCGCCAATGCGGCCGTGATTGGAACTTCTATCCGGGCTGTTTAAATTGTAATCTTTTCTTAATCAAGTAACGTTCGAATCATGTTGCTATCTTTTGCAGTTTGGAAGAAATACATGTTTGAAATCTGTTCTTTATTTTTGAATAACCCTGTACTTTTAATATAAATACTACTATTTCTGCTTTTTATTGCATTTTTATTATTATTTTCTGCTTTTGAGTGCATTTTGAAGTCGGTTCAATTTATTTATTTATTTTACTAAAAAGTTATTTACTTCCGAGCGACTATAGGAAATAAAATTCAAAACATAAGGTTCTTAAGATTTTTATCAGATTCTCCATGGAGAGGTGTTCGAAATTTCTTCATACCTCCCAAACTAAAGGTGGATTTTTTAAATACTATTTTCTACGAAACAGCTTAAAGAGTTTGTTTATATTTCATAAACAAAGTTTCATTAACAATCCTATACTGCGGTATTACCTGACCAGCGAACGAGTGCGGGCGGACGGTTTTGTAACTAAAATACAAGCAGCAGTGTTTCTAACCGGATTACTTGTAATTAATCTATCACTGTTGTCTTTGTCCTGTTCGTAATAAACCACTTCACGCATATGTTCAAGTTTAGACAAACAGTTTCAAAAGTTATGTAAGTTACTTCCAGATCATTTTAAGGGACCTGCAAAAGAAAGTATATACACCCACCATATTAATTTGGCAATAACTTTCGAAAAATTAACCTCAGTGTTGTACAAAGAAACACTAAGAAGTTCGTAGCATTCGAGCGTAAGGAATTCCTAGTTCTCCTTAACAAAACCTAGAAGTTCATCTTTGTGAATCAAGGTAATACTTCGGCAATTGCGCTTTCATTCTTTAAAGCGAGTTCTATTGTTTAGTTTTGAGATAAGACTCTTCAAAATTGTGACCAAGTTGGACAATGCGATATCCGACAGATTGTCTAAGCAGTGTCTTGAATAACACAATTATTTTGCACTGAGATTATCTTCGGATGTGCTGCAAGAGTCCGGTCAGAGAGAAACTGATAATCTTTCACCGTCACACTCCTAAATCCGAAGGAGACTTGGATCCGCACCTGATTGAGATGGTAGATAAAGATAACTCTCTCTGATGTCTAACCTTTCATTATTTAGCGTGGTTTGGTAATTTTAAAAAAATGTTATTTCTTCCATATTTTGAAAACTTTATTTAAAAGAAATATACCCAATGTTACATTGGAGGCGGTAGGGAAGCGATTAAAGTTTAAAGTGGGGTGCCTGACAATGGAAGGTTCCTTATAACTCCAGCAAAATTCAGAAAAACTCAATTGCGTATTAAAAAAAGAAAACATACAAAATAAATTTTCAGGGTAACTCTGTTATTGTAAAACTAATGCTACTTCTGAAACTGATTAGAGTGAATAAATACTATGTATCAGATTTTACAAGTCAATTCAGAAGGGCAAGCTATCCAATTCCATAGCCCTTTTAAAAATAAAGAATAAAATTTCTTCACCTCCTTTTCTCCCAAAGAGTTCACATTCATCGAAAGAATGAAATGAAATTTCTTTAGTTCAACGCCCCATGATTGTGCTCTTTATGCTAGAGAAATGTTTATCCGATTTCTGAAAACCACTTTTCATTATCTATTATCGCTTTTCCTGTATAATGATCAACATTGAAAAAGGAAATGGCTCATTTCTACCACTTACGGTTTTATTAGAGTGTTAAGAATGAAGATGAAAGTTATCCTTCAAACGTTTAATCGATTGCCGAAACCGCTTTTTGGTATTTATTACTTTTCTTTGCTCTGTGATCAGCGTCAGAACCGAAAATGACATTTCTATCACTTCCGGTTGACAAATCACCTCCATTAATAAACTCCTTCGAGATGCTCACACAGTCTTCTATTCAAAAAACAATTTTAAAATCCGCATTCGCTCAAAAGTTGTCGTGCGGAATGACGGACGGACGGATACACGTACTAATGTTACGTACCACTACGTAACAATAACAATAATAATAATAACAATAATAATAATAACAATAACAATAATAATAACAATAACAATAATAATAATAATAATAATAATAATAATAATAATAATAATAATAATAATAATAATAATAATAATAATAATAATAATAATAATAATAATAATAGTAATAATAATAATGTATATGCGTACACATTTGTGCAATGGAACTGTAATTTTGGCGCTTATATGTATTTCTGTTCCAAAAGCATCCTCTTTGCCCGCTGAGCATTTAATCCTATAAAGCTACCGACGGAATGCGAAGCAACAGGCACCCCCACGGAGTGACCAGTTGCAGGTGTCTATTCAGTGGATATTTTTCCCGAACGGTTAGTAAATAGGTGACAAAGACATTTTTGTTGTAAAGTACATCATATCACAGGCTATACTAAACCAGAAGATCTCATTTAAGTTAACAAGACAACCATAAAAATTAAGGAAGGAATAAGAAACATTGTCAATTTTACGAATCTCCAAGTGGCGTACTATTTTCTTTAAGAGTACTTTCAAGCCTTGTTACAACTATATTTAGAAATGAAATGAAATGAAATCTTTAAGTTTTACATCCCACGGTTATGCCGGTGAGGCTAAACGAGACGGTGATAATGAGAGATGAGTGAAATGGTGGAATGAAGGAAGTAGGAGGAAACGGGAGAACCCCGAGAAAACCCACGAGCACGGTGTTTGTCCACCACAAAGTCCACTTGGCGTGAGCTGGGATCGAACCAGGGACCCCAAACACCGTAGGTGAACGCTCTACCACTGAGCCACCACGCCCCCCAACCATATTTAGATTCATGAATTCAATGCTGTATTGTGAGCAAGTGAATAAAATAAAATACATCGTTTTCCCATTGACCCACAATTCTACAGGACGATATTCAAACAAAATGCATATTCACTTCATAGGCGGATCCAGAAGGAGGGCGAAGGGTCGTCCCCCTGCCTAGCAGCAGTATTAACATTGTACTTTAGTAGTAATTTGTGGCAGCTTCAGATTATCAGAGGACTATTTCACCATCAAAACATCTAAACGCCCACTGAGAAATTCATCCGCTCCCCCTAAGAATCCGTCCTGAACCCGCCCCTGATTCGCATGCAAAGTTGCTTCTCTTCAACAAAGTTTTCGATTCTGCTAACGATTCTTAATCATTTCGGCGAGCACTTGATGCTATTTTAAACTTCCAGTTTCAAAGGAATACGGTGTTTTAAAGCTGTATTCAACCTCTTAAAAATACTATAAAAATGCTGTGTGGTATCATTGTTCTCAAAAACAATCAACCACTGAAAAAGGATGATTATAATAGAAAATGAGTATTATTCAATATTTGAATTTGAAATTGAATGTAATTTTAAAGTCCTTTAGACAAATTTTGGCTCAGACCGAGTGTTCTATATTATGTTGACATGTAACAGTCAACATCATCTGAAGTTGTAGTGAAAAATAAATTTATTTAAGTCCCCTTGTTGATTAACTCAATATTTATCAAGTTTCTGTAGCGTTGAGTAGCTATATGGTAGCCAGACAGAAATACATGCCTTAAGAAATCATATGCATTTTGAAGCTTTCTCAAACATTTTTATGTAGCCATCATGCAACAGCCTATGTTAAATGTATTCCAACAATTTACATACACCTTATATATAGCGTGGACAAAAGTTAGGTATCAATATTTTTTTTGGGGGGGGGGGAGGCAGGGAACGAAAGGTCTCATGAAAATAATACGAAAATGTATCTTAGTCATGTCAATCATTTCTCAAATTCCTCTTCGTTTCGGAACTAAAGTTTTCCGAAAGCGTGGGAAATAGCCTTCATATTTCCAACAGGACTAATAATAGAGCTTAAGCGGCATGTTACGTCAGAGGCTTCTAAGTTGCTTTATCCAAAAATTCATATTTCAAAGTTAGCACTTGGCAGTACGGCAGCGTTCCGCAAACTGTGTTCCGCGTACTACAGGTGGTTCTCGACTTCTATTCTTGTGGTCTGAGTCTAAACTTGATTCAGCTGGAGTAAGTCTGAATAAGAAAGCAACGGAGAACTTCAAGAGAATTGCGTTTCGTACAGAGTATAGTTGAGAATCAGAAAGAATTATTTCGTCTGGACTCAAGCATACAATGAATATTAAAATTCGAACTGTGAGCGTGGTCACAAGTTTAAATTCCTCCGGAGTCAGTTGAACAGACTGATTCAGAACACGGTGCGAGGAGGAGCCTTCATTCAGCCGGTACAGGGAGATTGCAAAACATGGGTATTTAAATAAAATACATACTTCTTCCTGTGTAATTCCTTCGACCTTTTGTAATAGGTCCTATAGTTTTCAACCTAAGAAGTTTTAACATGTGATTTTTCTCATTACCAGCATAACTGTAAAGCTGTAAAAAGAGGCATTTGTTGGCCCACGTTTGTTGGGACATTTTTTAGGGCACTGCATACATTTAAAGGAGTAAATGATTAGTAACTGTGATCACAAATAATTTTACTTTTCTCAATTTACGTGCGTGTGTGCACATTTATTCTAATGTCTTGACTTTGTTAATTTAAAGATCACTTTTATTTACATATAATAAGTTCATAGTTGTAGAACTTTTTTACTTTTGGCTTATATGACACGATTTCTTGACAGTTGTAACAGACAAGGTTCCCCTTTGGAAGCTGCATCTTTTATTTTAAAGCTTCGTATTTTTCACCAAATGTATCTATCTCTGAACCTATATTATTCCATGATTCATCAATCCTTAGCGAACTAAGCTTCTTTTTTTATTCCATCAATCACTGAATAAACTATAATCAACTATTGTCCTTGAAGAGAAATCGTCACAGGGTTAAGAACTTTAAATATCTTAGAGATATACATTGCAGCAACAACTTCATAATAAGTTGTTTGAGCAAACCTTTACATGTAGCTATAGTATCGCCATATGAATCTTTGTCTGCACTCAGTTCATAAAGAATTTGTTTGATCACATCAACACAGAACAACACAGTTCTTAGAGTATCATTCTTATTTGTCCATCTTGTAGTACCCACTCGTTTTAATCTTTCTTCTGTTCATCTCTTCTTCAGACTTCTCTAAGTTGTCTGTAAGTTTGGATTGTCGGAGATTACCAGAAAAGGAAACGCACAGCTTCTCTATTAAGGAAAACATATTCTTCATTCTTGCACAAATATCTATGGATTTTTTAATAACTAATGCAAAGTTGTGGGCGTAACACCACATATACAACTCATGTACCACCTCCGTCCATGCTTTAACCAATTATGTCTTGGAGATTGATGTTAAGATGTTTTTAAGAGTTAATTATACGACTAGATATATTAATGTCAGTTGTATCTCCATTTGTAAAAACCGATAACAAATGCTTCAGCGGATTTGCTTCTAAATTTGCAAAGCAAAAGTGTTTCACGTAGCGAACTAAGACTGCAATTGCTTCTTTTTTACTAGCGTCATATGTAAAGTCCACAATGATAGAGTAGTATTTTGAAAAAAAAATACATTGTGCAATAGCAGAGACAACAAGCTTGCTGGTAACACGTATGAGGTGCGTGGGTTTTCTCGGGGTTCTCCCGTTTCCTCCCACTTTCCTCATTCCACCATTTCATTCATTACTCATCATCACCGTCTCCTTTAGCCTAACCGGCATAACCGTGGAACGTAAAACTCAAAGATTTCATTTCATTTCATTTCAACATCTATGAGGTCAAAAATGTTTCGGTAGCTTAAAAGGTTGGAGCCTATCTTCTTATTTTCGTCTAGACTCATGTACCTTTTCACAATAGATTCGAGCGTCTGGATTATGTTTTGCAAAGGGTCAAAATAGTTTCATTAATTTTCCCGTCATCTTACTAAAAGCCAGCAGCATTTCCTCGTTTAAGTATTTGCAGCAGTTAATAATAACCTTCATTACTTCTCAATATGATTTACAAGTTCATTATTTTGCACCATAAGACTTGAATAAATTCGATTTCCTGCTAACCATTGTATTCTTGCAACTTGACATTTCAAATGCCGTTTTGATACTTCGTGAATCTCTACATCTCTAGAAGCATTCTTTTCTATCCATTCTTTGTATCCCGTTGTAGATCATACAGTTTGATTTCTTGGTGATGCATAGCATTAAATGCACGCAGAAAGCCGCATCTTTAGATTTGCTGTAATCACCAATCAACTTAGGGAAACCAAAAACGATTAATTTGAAACTAATATCGGTAATTTTCAATGATTTTTACTTATCACCATCCGCCTATAGGAATAATAAGGGAAGATGAATTTGAATTTAAACGGCATTGGAAGTGTCACTGTTCATCTCAGCGACCCCGAAAACTATGGATTCGATACTGATATTGCTCATATTTTGTATCTCCCCCTTCCTCTCCCCCAAGTTGCGGGGCTAAATTTGGATTTAAACGACATCGGAAGTTTCACTGTTCATCTCAGTGACCCCGAAAACCATGGGTTTGACACTAATATCAATCATTTTTACATATCCCCAAGTTGCGTCTTCGAAGTGAAATGATAAAAACCATCCCAGGCCCGAAACTCATTTATGTTGGAATTTAGATCGAGATCTGTCCTGTGGTTCAAGTATTTAACTTACATAGTCACTTTCATTTATATATTCAAGTAATTAACTTACATAGTCACTTTCATCCTCGCACCATCTGACTTTCACCTAGTAATGCTACCGTGTTGCTGCTTTACGAGAAAGAAATATGCCAAGGTGTTTCCTCTCGACGTTTCTCCCACTGTCCGCTTGTTTCAATGCAGGCACAACCAACCCCTGTTTCCATGTCAAATTTTGCAGATGACCCCCGTCGGAGATATTCAGATAACCCCCGTTGAAAAGTTCCAACTTCCGCCATTTGAAAGTTATCACACGATCTTGCTAGCTAACAAACATATTTTCTAGAGGATGACGAACAGAAAAATTACATAGAATTTTTCACTAAATTTCTGATATGAGGGTTGTAAAGAAATGTTCCTTATACCTATATGAAATGCATGCCATATTTAAGAAATAGCTGCAATGTATGCATTTTTTTAATTATTATTAACAGTTCTTTTCTGATGTATTCTCTAAGAAATGAACTGAAAATGTAACTATCCTGTACATTTCTGTACCATTTTTTTTTTTTTCGGGTTCACCCTTTAATCTACTGTACTAGGTGCTGGGAGAAAGATTATTTTATTAAATTGTTAGTTAAAAGCAAGATTAAGTTTAAAATTATAAATAATAAGTATATTTTTCTGGCTAGTCCACTACAATGAGGATTAATATTACACATTAGAAAAAGTATATATTTCATTCTTCTGAAATTAATTTTTTGCCCTTTCAGAACCTTGAAAGCTCAATTCTCGTGGTCGGCAATCATAACAATATTTTTAACCACACAATCCTTTTATCCTTTCAAGGCAGTACCGAAATTATATCGAATAATAAAGCCATTATTGGCACCCTCTCTTTGCTGGCCGTCTTAAATACAGTTAATAAGGAATACCAATTAATCAAAAGTTTTTACCTTTAATTTAAAATTTTGTAGAAAATAAAATATTTTCTACATAGTAAAAATGGTTAATTCAACTCAATTTTAACTCAGGGCAGTGGTTCCAGCGTGGCTACCATTATGCGGTGTTAGTTCAACACATACCCCGCGGTGTTGGCGTTTAACACAGGGGGTGTGTTACGTCTTTAACACACAACCGGTGTTGAGCCGTGAAGTAAGCGTTATGAACCACAAAATTACACCTCCAAAATATGTTAAATTGCCTATATGCGTAATGTGTTTAATTATGCTGAGTCTAAAAAAAAAAAAACTTTAAACAAGTAAAAAAAATATACTCCATTGGCGGGGGGCATGAACCACCAACCTTTCAATTACTACCCACGTGCTCTTCCGACTAGGCCACGGAGGCGATGAAAGAAAGGTCGCTTGTAGAGGGATAAATTGTTGAGGTCTTTTAAATTTGGCTAATCAGAGTGCTCCTTTAAGCCGCGTATATTCGACGATAACTGTTCGGGATAAGTTAAAATCTGCTCACCATGTAGACCTAATTTTATAACAAAATAGCGACTGTCTATTTACTTTATTTTATAGTTCTTCCATATTCACTTTCAAATGATCGGCGAAAGTTGCCATCTAATAAAGTTGATGCGTTTGTTGCTTCTAGTACACAATAACTTTAAAAAAAAGAAGCAATAAATGCATCAAATGTGGGAGATGAATTTAGAACACCTAAATGGCACATGCTTAGCACATCTTGTGCTGTTAGTGTTTCTCCAGAAACATTGTGTAAAACAATTGAAAACACATCGCGCGGTTTGCATTTTGAAATTTTGCGTATACCTGGATTTGTTTAAGTATTTCTTTTTGCTGTGCTTGTCTGTAGCTTCAATTCATAAGCCTTTATAATTAGATGCCCAACATATTTGGCAATCACGCAGAAAACAACACCGAAGATTCTACACTTGTTGTTAATTTAACACACAGGCTGTGTGTCATTTCAACTACCGTCATTTGACACACAATTCCAAATGTAGAGTGAGTTGTTCTATAGATATGCTACATTGACTTGATCCCTAGTCTTCCGTTGCAAGCGCTACTATCGGCTGAAGGAATTCCACTCACTTTCTCTCGCTTAGCAACAGCTGAACCCTTATTGGCTCAACGCGTGGGTGTGTGAGGGTGTGAGCGTTAGTTCGCATTTTTGCCACGGCTCAAGACATTTTAGCAGCATAATAACCACTTGTCTGTGTTCTATTTTAACACAATCATGTTAACACATAGGCATGCCGTTGAAATAACACAACGATTTTTTGCAGTGTACTCTTAACACTAAATGGAGTGTTTTGTTCCCTCAATCAGCCTAACCCTTCTTGAAAATTGGCAACACCGCACAAATCAAGCTACAAAAAATTCAGACTTTGCTGGGAAAAGATCTTCTGAATATAAATTCTCTTTAACTAGTTTTCGGCCAAACAGGATTCGGCCAAACAGGATTCGACCAAACAGAAATTCCTGATTCGCCAAACGGCCGCCTGCCCAGGTGTGCGATTTATTTAATAGCCAAAGGCATTCGGGGAAACAGGAAGACACGATTATAAAGCAGGATTGAAAAAAATAGTTTGAAAAAAACAGAGCATATGTTTAAAACATAAAAAAGATGTTCAAAATGTTTTAAAACACACACGGAAAAAAATGTTTTAAAAATTTTGAACAGTTTAAAAAATGATTTTAAACATATATTTTAAATCGTGTAATAACTTATTTGTTAAGACTTTTTGCTCTTTGCTTGCAACCGGTGCTACATATTCATCCTGTATGTACCGTTTAGTGCAACATTGATAATAGAAATAAAATCGTTTGACTAAAAAGTGGCTTTTATATGGATTTTTAAAATGAATTTTTGTTGACCATATTGGATTCAGGATGATTTTATATTTAATACTTTTGTAGTCGAATAGTGCAATGCACCTTAATATATCAAATTTCGGTTTTGTAACACCAGCGGTCTTGGAAATGATTTTTGAGTACCCATATCGGTTTCAAAATGCTGACTTTATTTTCGTAAGCTATTACTGATAACGCAATTTTTTAGAACCTAATTTCATTTGTGTGGCATCGGTGGTTTGCAAAATGACTTTTTAATGACCATTGGATTTAACATAGCATTCTTTGCGGCATTTAGCTCAAATAATTGTATGGTTATCGGAATTGTACATAGGTGTACGTAATTTTTACTCAATTGATCACCTGAAGGCGGATGAAATTTAGTTGCAAAATTTGATTGTAATTTCGGAACACTGATGCTAATAAAATTATTTTAATTAATAAATTATAGAAAAGTACTGTTTGAAACACACTTCATGTTGTGCTAACTTTAGAATATTTTCTGCAAGCCTACGTATTGTTTGTTTTTTAAAGTCATTAATTGAATTGAACAAATACAAAAATAATATTTATGGCATTCAGAGCACAATGGATCCAAGTTAATCTCAATAAGGTTCAGTTTTGCTCAGCAAATGAATTCTATTGCAAAATGTAATATCTTCGCAGTCAAGAGTCCGAAATAAATGAAACTAAATCTATGTGAAACGGCGTGGGTTAGTTTCACATGACTACCACTAGATACAGACGTCAGTGGGGCGGGGAACAAGAGAGCTGCCGCCCTTATCCCCACCCTGCACTTCAGATTTGCGGCCAGTAAGATAGTTTCAGAAACATTTTGATGAGCAAAGTCCAACAGAACAAGTTTGGGGTCCTTACACCGAATAAATACAGAGGAAATACAAATGATCAAAACTGGAAAGTGGCTTAAGCCCAATTTCCAGAATTTTAAACAGGCCCTAAACTCCAAAGAGAGCCACCTTTAGAATCTTTCGGCAAAAAAAAAAAAAGTAACATAGGCCTATAGCTCCTTACGGCCAATGGAAATGGATTATAACTGCTCAAAATCCATATTTTTTGGTGTAAGGACTTCAAATTTGTTCTATTGGGCTTTGCTCAGCAAAAGATTTCTAAATCTGCATTTCTGTCCTCAAAATCTGAAATTCATTGTGGGGGCGGGTGACCTCTAAACGGACGCCCCTCTCTAGCGGCAATCCTATAAAACTTAAGATTACACCTTGTGACGTAGTTTTCCTTTCTTTCGTTTCAGATTCGTGGTTACGAAGATCTGACGTTTTCCGTCGCGTATTCTTTTTGACACACCCTGCATTTATTTAACTCAATTATGCATCATTGACTATGGCATTCGGAGCTTGACTTGTTAATCTTTACCACGCTGCAGCATACAGATATTATAATGTTAATATCTTAAATTTATGAGCAGGGAGGGGGAAATTAGCCTCCCTGTTCTCCCCCGTTCCAGAAATGCCCTTGTCTAACGGTTGTCCTATAAAAGTCTAGCGCATAGG
The DNA here is from genome assembly GCF_964235325.1 of Thermobia domestica. NCBI lineage: Eukaryota > Metazoa > Arthropoda > Insecta > Zygentoma > Lepismatidae > Thermobia > Thermobia domestica. Next base: position 186,217,762 of record NC_137461.1, on the reverse strand, counting down.
CCCCGTTCACAAGATTTTTTGTTTCACTTATTTAGGATTCTTGGTTACGAAGATACTACGTTTGCTCAGCAAAAATGTCTTTCTGAAAATGGACTTGGATCCCTTGTACTCTGAATACGTCATATCTAAAATATTTTTGAAAAAAAAAAGTTGAAGTCAAATTTATCCTGCAACGTATAAAATTAATTTGTTTGGTTTGATTGCTCACATTTTTTCATCAGTAGCAAGGCTATATGAAACAGGACTTATTGTTTAAAGTGGGATTCGAACCATTAATTTTGAAATTTTGTGCCGGATTGCAGTCAAAATCTATACAACAAATTCTAGACGTCTTTGCCTCTACCCTCCAAATTTAATGTTAAAAGGCCGAAAATTGCACCCTGTAGCGTAGTACATACATACACACAGACACACGAACAAATGTAGATCAAATCGTCCCAGGAGCCTCACTGACGTTCGGCAATGATGTGACAATAAGTATCACGCCTTAAGGGATAGTTACGCGGGTGACTGCCATACCTCGCGTTTTCTTGCCTCATCCCTTCAATACAAGCTGTGCCATTATGTAAAGTGTTTAGGAAAATTTAGAACGGAGGTGGGAGAGGGGATGAAATAAAATTTTCATAATAGTATAATGAAAAACAAATTGATTATACAAAATTAATTCTTCCCTGAAGTTCCCAGTTGCATCTCAACCACACCACTACTGACGTTAGAATCATCAGAAGCAATTTTCGGATCAACACTTTACTATCTCTTTGGGTTTCCAGTGTCTTTCACATCGTTGCATTTTCATAATGATTCGTCATTCTTTGAACTATACCAATCATTTCTTTCTTACGCGTTTTGCAACGAGCTCGTATGGTTGTTTTCTTATCTGGTAAGCTCCAAAAGATGTCATTTTTCTTCCCTTAAAACTCATATTAAACGATTCCGAGTTCTACAAAAACTAGTAACCAACATGTATTGTATCAAAAAATGCCTGCGATATTTTAATTTCAGAACCGCAATTGAGCGAAAATCTTTGTTTTCTGAAAACAACACAAAATCTTGTTTCCAAGATAATAATAATAATTATTATTATCATTATTTAAATATCAGTTCTACAAGTAATCCAACCGTTGACTACACTTTCTCGCAAGCTAACTGATACGCATTTAAACAATACAATAAACGCTAAAAACTAGGGAAAAAGAGAGAAAATAAATTGTAGATCACCACATTGACCTGCTGTAGCCATGAGAAATCAAAATATTCACACGGGAAGAAAATAGCCTTTTAAATGGGGAGTACTCTTCGACAATTTTCTATTTCTGCCAGATTTTTTGTACAAAAACAAAACAGAAAATACATATATGTTTAAAACAAGCTTTAAAAATGCAAGTGTTTAAAAGAAAATGTTTAAAACGTATATAAAATTTGTTTTAAACAAAATCCAATTGTTTAAAACAAGTTTTAATAATTTGTTTTAAACATTTTGTTTTAAACAAAACAACCCTGTTATAAAGAAAAAGAAACTTTATCTAGGAAGGTTTCATTTGATGAATATATATTGTAGATATTGATTATACTTTTCTTCTCTGAAAATACGTAAATGTTCTTGGCACATCAAGTTATTATGCCTTTGAAATGTTTTTTTTTTTTTTTTTTTTTTTTTTTTTGTTTTTGGTTGATTATAAGTTTTATAATACATTAAAACTGGTCAGCTCACGTCACTTTTGTTTACGTGGTTCCTTGTTCGATTCCTGGTAGGTAACTATTAAAATTTGAAGAATTAATGTGATTTGTATTAAAATTTAAACTGTAGGTTTACGTCTCATACTGCGTCGGTGCTCTAAAGAGACGCTAAGCTTCAACAAAAAACAACTGTATTTAACAACTCGCTCTTTCAGTTCTTTTCACCCAGTCGGTTCTACATTTAGGGCAAGAATTCAAATTCTAGAAATTTCTTGAACTGAATCCTCGCACGTGAGTGTACTTTGTTTCTTTAATGGGATGTCTACCCATCATCAGAGACTTCAGAATTTCCATAAGATAATATGTAAAATTCAATTCATAAAAGTATTACAAAATTCTGCACTTAATAACTTGCAATTTTGTACACAAATGCCAAAGAGCAATACAATTAAATTACTGTCACAATTTTGCACCTAATTACTTTAATTAATTCTAATGCTTATTTCCGTAATAAGGTAATGAGTACTGCAGGTAGAGAGTCAAAAGACCACTTGCAGACCTCATAAGTACCTTATTTCTTGACATTCTTTGAAGAATACACTCTGGGGAGGGACGCACTATGGCAATTTGAGAAGGAAAACTCGCGTCTACCACCTCCATTTTCGTAATCATTTGAGCAGCCTCCCTTCCTCCCTCACTTCCCGATGAGTTCCTACAACTTCACGACGGCAACTCTCTGAATTTGCTTTTTCGGCGGGAACTGGTATGACTCACGCGTTAAAAGAATAATTCCTAGAACAAAGATAATGATCTTCAAAACCTCAGTATCGAACATATGTTTCCAGTTGCTTTTCTAGTTATATCTTTTGTTGCTTGAAACGGACAAATTCTCCTTCAAAGCAGATTTCACCTCTGCCACTCACAACTATACAACCAAGGAGTCTAAATGTTTCTTATTTGCCTATCTCTTTTGTTTTCTGGAAGGATAGGTTTTTTTTCATATTATGTTATTTATCATAGAAAACACATAGTACCATGTTTCTGTCGTTAGAACGGATTAATTGTATGCAGGGTTGCGAAAAACAAGTTTTCCTTCTTTGCTTTTAAAAAATTAGAGTGGTTTACCAAAACTCCCTTATATATTTACCATACTCGTGTGTCCGTGTCACAAAAAAAAAAAAAATAAATAAAATAAAATAAAATAAAATAAAATAAAATAAAAACTCATGAATCATAATCAAATTTGGTCAAAACCTAAAAAGTCAAGAATTAGAAATTGAGTTTTTTATTAAAGCTATCCTCTCAAACCACCGGTTTTGATTGATCAGCATAAATCGTAAACGGTAATACATATTGAGGTCTGGTTTTCTGTTTCGTAAGAACATATTTAATCTCTCTACTAAAACCGAAAGTTGTTCATTCAACTATAATTTCTGGTTTCAATAAATATTGATTTATACAGAGCAAAAAACGGGAAAATATAGATGAAAGCAGTTTTCTCCAATCGAGTAGCTCTAAAGCGTCTCATTAGTACCTTTCATCTAATCTATTGATCTTCAATTGAAACTGGAAATCGTAGAAATTAACCACATCCGGTTTCAATGGTGATCTCCATAGAACAGGAATGTTAACAGCGAAAAGCAGTTTTTTTTTTTTTACATTCTATTTAGCGTTCTAAAAATAGCTACCATCTTCTTTCTTAAACCTATATTCAAATAAGAAGTGGTAGGAAATTAACCACTTCCGGTTTTAACGTTAATTGCTATAGAGTAAAACCTGTAATAGATAACAAGAATCGGTTTTCTGCAATCAATTAGGCGCCCCAAGAATATACTTTGTTTGTAGTCTAATCCCTACTAAAACCGGAAATGGTAAAAATGTACTGCCATTTGCGGTTTCAATATTACTTGTGAAAACATTTCACCTTGTCAAACGTAAACTAGTTTTACAAATGATTTATCAGTAGAACACAAATTATTTACCAGTCTCCCCATTCAGAACTGTTCAACCTTGACTAAACCAAACCGAGGATTGTGAGTGAAAGAAACTAATATACAAGATTAATTGCATGAAATTAAACCTACTTTAGATTTGTAATAAGGGAGAAAAATTGTAAACATCTGAGAGGTTATTTGGTTCATACAGTTGTTAGAGCCTAAATTAGAACAAAGCGGGAAATATAAAATCTCCCATCACGCTATATTGTGACAACCAGCCTCCAATAAAATTCGTAAGCGCTTGCATACTTTTGTAATGAAAGTCTTGATTTTGAAGGAAAAGAACTAGTTGATCTCTGACCTCAAGTTTTACTGGTTTGCGGTCACTTCTTGAGATTGAGACCGAGTTCAGTCGAACTAGCATACTCAAATTTCAGTTATACTAAAAAAGTAGGGGCCATGGTTACAGTACTTTTACTTTATTTAGATTAAATATCGATAGAAATCAGTTTCTAGTCGTTCTTATGTAACAGCGGGGTTATGAAGGATGGAATCTACGTCTTAAAGTGGGACACGAATCACTACTCAGTTTGTATCCGAGAGAAACTGTCCTCTAGCCGATTACAAAAGTGACAATAATACAGATTCATCCACGGAGGACACCTGATAGAAATATGTTGTACTGATCTTGTATGTACTTCTGAATGTTTTAAGAGTCACTTTACAAGAACAAAAAAAAAAGAAAGAAAAGAAAAAAAAGAAAGAAAGAAAAAAGAAAAAGAAAAAGAAAACTACACGAAATAAGTACAAAGCACAGAAGATATAATTTATTCCTCCAAGTTAGTTCACTAAGTCAGAAATTCAGTGACCTAATTTAATTTGTATATAAATATACGAACTGAAGAAAGATATGAATTATTTGAGTTCAGTCTAGTTCTGAACTATTTATATTACTTTGAAATGAAAATGAAATAAAATCTTTAAGTTTTACGTCCCACGGTTACACCGGCTAGGCTAAAAGAGACGGTGATGATGAGAAATGAATGAAATGGTGCGATGAAAAAAGTGGAAGGAAATGGGGTAACAGCGGGAAAACTCACGCACACGGTGTTTGTCCACCACAAAGCTCACTTGGTGCCAGCTGGGATCGAACCAAGGACCCCATCAGAGGTGAATGCTCTACCACTGAGCCACTGCTACCCCTTATACTACTTTATTGGTTTAAATCAATTGTTTGTTTAGCACACGCAACTTACAATCCTGACTATGAGTATTAACTTGAATTTCAATGGGAAAATAATTTTAGTTCACACACAGCGGAATAGGTATGAAGTTCGTGATCCGAGGTTTCACTACGTATGTTCACAGGGTGCTCGGAAACGACATAAATCAACTTAGGCAAATTAATCCTTACGCGAAAGCACAAATAAAAGTTAAGGATCACCGCACAAAAAAAAGCTCAAATTTTTAAAACTAAATCATTTTACGCGTATGCTGCAGTAAAATACAACAGAACTATAAGGTGTTTTCAGAAAAATTTGAAATACCACCCCCGAAAATAAACTACATTTTGTCAATTCTTTCATGAGAAATGTCATGCTATATATTAGGATTATTAATGATATATCTGTGTATAAAATATCAACAATATAGTGTAAATCGTATTTTACGAAATATTGAAGAAACAACAGAAGAGAAAGAAAAAAAAAGCAAACTAACCAAGAGTAAATTTCTCCTTGGATATTTTTTTTAAGAGTAAATATTACATTATGCCATTATGTCAAGCCATTGAGTAGTTTTTGAGAAAATCATCCGAATAGAACTCACCCTCAAGAATAAACTATCCCTTGTGGAATTTTCAGGATAAGTAATTTACGCCATATGTCAGGTCATTAATGAAATATTTATATCAACAAAATTGTGTTGGTCATTTTTTTTTTTTTTTTTTTAAGAAAATCGCAGGTAGAAACTTATTTCCAAGGATAAGCTACCCCGTAGATTTTTTGTAGGAAAAATGAGTTATGTTATATTGTCATATTATTAGTGAAACATTTATTTATGAAATATGAATAGAATGGCCTGAGCAGTTTTTTTTTTTAATCGTCTGAAAAGAACTCACCCAAAGACTAAAATGCTCCTTCTGTTTTTCTTTAAATGCCTTATAACACAGTATAGGGTTGTTGTATGAAATGTAAACAAAATCCGTTAGAGACGTTTCCGAGAAAACAGTATTCTTTCTTTCTTTCTAATTTTCATTCTTCAGAAAAATACTTTTACCGGTATTTGCAACCCTTTTCGTGGAGAATCTTGGAAAACTGGCACACTTCCTATATCCACTAGTACATTAATGGAATGTAGGCTGAAAATAATCTCTATGTTCTTTTATCCAACATTTCGCTCTCGAGTTATTGCCTTCTTGTACCGTTACGATCAGTTTTCTGCGGAGTATATCTCTGAAATAATGCATTTTTACACCAAGGTTGGTCTAGAGATGTTTTAAAGTTTTCGTGTGAGTTGAGTTGATTCTGAGTTTAATGTCACGTTCAGCAGCGAGGATATATGAGACGCGGACCTACTGATTAACGTGGAATCCGAACCGCATGAGTTTCCGCCGGGAATTGAACCCGGGTCTCCCACGTCAGAGGCGCATATGCTAACTGCTTAGCCACGAAGGAGCTCACGTTTTCGTGTGAGTATTCACTTTCCGAAGTTCTTCCTAACACCATGTGCATATATTAGGGTGGCCCAAAAGAAGGTATACATCCCTGCATTCCTCAAGTATAGTATTGTAGTTTATGGGTTTATTTGCTTCGACTCTTCCGAGCTTAAGATGTAAGTAAAACACATTAATAACAAATAATAAAGAAACCAAGTCTACCCGATAAGAAATGATATGAAATGCAATGAGCTGATCAGTACGGTACTGTGCACCTACTTTTGGGGCACCCTAACAAGAACTAGAAATGTTCGAAGTCCTAGTTCCACTTATATTTATTACCATAACCTGAAAACATTAGAAAATCGCCCACGTAGTCTAAATTATTTAGCTTGGTTGGTTTGGTGAGTTTAGTGTTTAGCTTCCCGGCCGTGAGCCTTCAGTGGAATCTGAATCCTTAATGATGCTTTGAAGTTTCAAGGCTTTTCAACCAGGTATAGAACCTGAGATCTGTGATCCAAAGGTGCCCGAGTTAGCCACTAGACAGACCAACAGGAAAGGCTGTCGTATTTTTGAAAGGTTACTTATGTTTATTCACGGGAAAATTGGTTCATGGGGTTCAGTCCATCGTTTCTGTTGTATGGATCATGAAGTAAAGTTGATTTTTTTTCATTATTTCCAGAAAATTATTTAAATAATGTTGCCAGAAAGTAGAAGTAACTTCCCGCTACGAATTTCAAATCCCAGTTACTAGAGAAAATTATGTAGTGTGTATCCATATGAATGTCTCGTACAAACTTAGTGCTGCAATGGAACGCTAAATTTCAACCATCATCTGTGTCGAATTATAGATCCTGCTCTCCAAAGTATATTTTCTCCCATTGAGGCTGTGTTATTTATTACAAAGAGTTGAAACTTATTAATATGAAATTAGTGGCTACTGTGTGTTTCAGATGTAAAGCATCACGGGCAATAGCCAATGGTGCGCGATATTCCGCGCCGTGTTGCCGGATCATGGACTCCCCTTTCCCTTCTCGCTCTTCCTCCAGTTCGGATTATGACACATACATTGGCAACATTATTCGCAATGTAAATATACTATTCCAGCAAACTCAAGAATTTTGACTGTGCATCCTAGAAGTATATATAGCAATTAAATCACTTATCTATTAACTTTTCCAGTTGATATGCTAAACACTCGTCTTCAACACTACTTTTCACTATCGTCTATGTCAGTTAATATTTCGTCATTGTCTGAATCTGAGTCTTATAAATTTATTATCATGGGCTAAAAAAAAAAATGTAAACACAAAAAAATAATTCTTCGAGCCTAATTTCGTAGCACTTTATTTTTTATTTTATTTTATTTTATTTTTTCAAAAGAAAGCTCCGCACTTGTACTCGGTTTCCTTAAATACATTGTCAACTATAATTTTGGAGAAGAAACGAACTACCAGGAAAGAAAGTAACCCAGACACTGATGAATTCTGTTTGTGCTAGAAGAGAAGTTACGTTCCTACATAACTAGCCCTTTGTTTCCTTCTCAGTTTTCATAACAAATACCATTCTTGGGCTTGGTCTAGGTCACACAAAAACAATCCGTCTGATTCCTAAGTAAGTCCATATGATCGAGTTTGTTTTGGGTTACGATAATTTACGACACCATTCAGACGCCTGGTGCTTTTGAATCCCTGCTGGAGGAGGAAAGAGGGAAGAAGTGGTCGCATATATGTAAGGTAGTGAAACGTGAAGGAAAAAAACAAAACAAAAACAAACATACTGCGTTTTTTCTGTCGAATAAGGAAGAATTTATCCCGAAGTAAATTTCAAAACAATATTAAGAACTTCCCATACTTTGTTCTTACGATATTAGGCATATCATATATATATATATATATATATATATAAATGAATCATACCAAAGGCGAGTAGCCACGGGGGAAAAGGAGGCCCTGTCTTTCCAAACTATTTCCAACTCCAAAATGAGGTTCGTGGTATGTTTAATAAACTTATTTAATAGTTAGTGCAAATGAGGGACGTTTATAATAAAATATGAAAATTAAAAAAAAAAATCAAACATCATCAATACGATTTCTGTACCTAATTAAACAACTAAAATTAACCATATGCTTTATATTCTCATTTCCCTAACTGAGAGCACACCGTATGAACTCTCTATTAGATTATTGCATAACAATATCTGAGTTGATATTTTTTCGAGTTTTTTTTTTTTTTTTTTTTGCTTTACTATTTTAACCCATATAAATACAAAGTCAGATATACAGACTGCTATAAACAGCATTTGTTTTCTTATGAATAGCTTATTGATTCATCTACAATCCGGTTTTCAACTCAGTACTGTCAAGATCCGTCTTTTGATAAGGTAGCATCGTGAAAATATAACATGTGTATAGTATGTATGGTGAGTTAAAATGCTTTCATATTCTGAAAGAGTTCATTTGTTCTCTTTTAAATGTGTGAAAAGCTTTCCTCCCCCTGAAAGTAATGTTCCCCTAAAACAACCTGCTGGTTACACTCATGATTATTCTGTAATAAAAGTTGAGTTCTATTTCCAAATTGAAGAAAAATCCACTGGAAATTAGACGCCGGACTCATCGCTCGTTTTACTAATTGTTTTATATGGAAACCTTTAAAAGCGTGTATCATAACAACCAGTTGACATAAAAAGATGTAGTTAAGATGTAGTTTTCACGTATGTGTTCGTAATTCTTTTCTCTACTTCGTAAAGTGAGCAGTTGATGTGCTAATACAATATTTCTAATAAGCACCTCTGGTATTGTCAAGATTCGCAGTAGCGCGAGAAGTCAGCGTGCAGGACTGCTTGCCGCGAATTGTCACACCGCTCAAAGCCAATTGGACGCCGCGTGAAGCCAACTTAAGGCCATGCCGTTTATCATTTGAAATCTGCAATAGTAATAATTATTTAACTGGAGTTACTAGTAATGAACAAATTGGCGTTCTGTACCTGATCATTGCTTTGGCAGTGTACATCATACAACAGGAAATCGCAAGAAGCAAATAATTCAAATTGTTGGATTCTTTCTTTGTGGTGTTTACAGAAAATCTTCTATCCGTTCTTCAGAAACGAAGGAAACTAATGGGACGAGGGTGGTACCCCACGATGATCTACCACGCCCATTGGAAAACTACTTGAGAGGGTGAGGAAAATCTCGAACTTAGGCATTTTCGTCACAGGAAATTTCGCCACTGGAAATATTCTCACGGTAACTTCGTCACCGGTAAATTTGTCACCGGAAAACAATTCAGTTGGTATTGAACTCTGCAAAATCGAAGTTTCGGATGCTCGACGCAAGAACAAACATTAATAGAACATAATGCCGCCAAAATCAAATGTTAAAAGGGAAAGTGGGCTCCTAATGGGTTGATATATCACTATTTACAAATATTAGGTTTTGGCAATATCAAAATGTCAGAACAGAAAATAGCAAACAAAATATAACTTGTTATAATACAACAAGTGTTTTACATGCTCATTTTCTACTATGCGCAACATTCTAAGCAATAAGAAGCAAAGAATCTTTCAAACTTTTAGTTCCAGTGTTATACGTTAAACACAAAGACTAGAGGGGAAAGCGTGTATTGGTATACAAGATTTTCCCTCATATCTATTTCGTCTATCAATACAAAACTTGGTACACACATTCTTACTCTCCATAGTATTTTTCGAGATACATTTAGATTGTATGCTTTTACCGGGGCCCACTCCAGAGAGTGTCAACGTTGATGGGAGGAATTTCTGGAGGGAATTTTCCCGACATTCTACCAATTTTCCCTGTTCAAGGACGTTATAGGTCCCAATACATAGCACCTCTGGAAAGCTTGTTTCATGCTTGTCTCATGCTGAACTATAAACTATGACTTTCCAATGAACAGTGTTGATGCAATAGTTATTTCACTGCGAGTCTACGATTTTCCTTTTACTAACAGGATTAATGGGCCACTGGGACCTACTCCGTTGTGCATGGCACCTAATTTTTGTGCATGAACATATCTTTGTTATCAGTGTGCGAATTAGATAATTATATTGGGGGGAATAAAATTAGGGCAACAGGACGTAAAGTCTGAAGGTGCATTAATTCAAAATGAGACAATAATGTCTTACCCTCCCTCACACACACATAAATATGACATCTGTAATAAATAAGAAATTTATTAATTCAATAAATCTAGACAATAACTATGTACGTATATATTGTCTGATATGCACACACCACACCTAACCTTCCTGAACGTGTTTAAATGTTGTACTCACTCATGTGCCCGTAGCTCGCTAAGGTTTATTTATTTAATAATTCGGCCCGAGCGATAGCCATGATCACAAGCATATGTTAATTTTTCCATTCATATTGAAATCTATTTTGCGTTATTACACACAGCTTTAAAAAAAAGAAAGAAAAAAAAACTATTTCAGTATCATGAAAACCACTAAAATTATCAGTACAGTTAAACCGAACTTACTTTAAAAAAATCTAGGTATTAGCCTATCATACGAGAAATGGATTGTTGTTGTTCCCAATTTCGGCATCAAGGTCAAATCGAACGCCAAATATTTAAAAACTGTCAATTCAAATTTCGAACTTGTGCTTCTACTCCCCGCTAAAGCTGCGTTCTTTAAGGGGATGTCTGCCTATCATCAGAGGCTTCAGATCTACATAAGGTAAGAGAATAAGATAGATTGGGTTAGAGCCTAAGTTAGGATAAAGCGGGAAGTACAAAACCTTCCATCATGCTATTTTGCGACAACCAATTAGGTTACATAATTTCGAATAAAATTCGTAAGCACTTACACATTTTTGTTATGAGCGAGAAGAGCTAGTTGACCTTCGACCTCGAGTTAGACCGGTTTTCGGACACTTCTTGACATTGAGACCGAGCTCAGTCGAATTAGCACCCTCAAATTTTAGTTATTCATTAAAAATTGTAGGGTCCATGGCTACAACACTCTTACTTTATTTAGATTACATATGGATAGAAACAAGTTTCTTAGCCTGTTCTTCTGTAACAGTAAAGTTATGAAAGACGGGATCTACTTTTTAAAGTGGGTTAGAAACCAGTACTTGGTTTGAATCCGAGAGAAATTGTCCTCTAGCTGGGCTCAAACCTGGGACTCCTGATTACAAAAGTGACAATTCTATAGACTCATCCACGGAGAACACCTGATAAAGATATATTGTATTGATCTTACATGTACTGTACTTGTGAATATTTTGAGTCACTTTACAAGGGAAAGAAACTGAACAAGTGAAATCAGTACAAAATACAGATTACACTGGTCGACAGTGAAAAATTTTCTTTCATGAAACAAAGTGTTCCTTATAGTTTTCGAGCTGCTGAAAACGAATCTGATCTTAATTTTGGCTCTGCACCCTCAGATTTTGAAATAATGTCAATTATAGTAGATTTTGATTAAAATTTTAAGGAAATCACAGAAATGTAGGTTTGAAACTGTTTTTTTTTAAGACATTTAGAGAAGTTTGCAACACTGACAGTCACAGTACGCAAACATAAGCTCAGTGACCCATACCCCATACATTCAGGTGTGTTATATTAAAAACTCAAAGAGATATCTCAAACACAAGGGGAGTAAAACAGTGTGAAAGTAATTTAAACAGGAGGAAAAATTTAATATTTGAAGAAATTGAAAAAAGTTTGCAATACTTACACTTGCGATACTCACACATAAGCTCAGTAACGAACACCTAATACATTCAGGTAAAATACTCACAAATGTTACCTGAATAGAAGTTTATAAAATTTTGCTAAATGAAGTTACCATGTATGTAAATTGTCAACGATTGTTTTGAAAAATTTTAGCTTTTTTATGGCAAAAAGAAACATGGTCAGAATTTCTTGAATTACATCCAATATTCCAATTTGTGAGAAAAAAGTGGCCTATTGAAGCCTGGCGACATTGTATTTTTCCTCCCTCCCAGTCACCATCTACTGTTGCTCAGTTGTCTGAAGGTTTGAGCGTGGGGCAGGGAGTCTGTACACGTCTTCCTATCGTGTAAGTGTTTTTGTGACTGTCACAATGCCTCGAGATTGTGTTACCCACTCAGATAATTTTTGTTATGTCTGTGGAGAATACATAGTTAAGGCTAAGAGGGAAAAATTAATACTTTTGGCGAAAAAGGCTTATGAACTATATACTTCGACAGCAAAATTGATGAAGATGGGCAGTGGGTACTTAATACAATAAGTGTGCTTCGGATTTCCGGTCGTGGTTGAATAACAAACGTCAAGGTAAAATGTCATTTGGTGTTCCGAAGATATGGCGTGAGCCGCCAACCACGTAAGTGACTGCTACTTCTGTGCTGTATACATTCAAGGCATGAAAGGGAAGGCAAAAAAAAAAAAAAAAAAAAACTTACAATATTTCGATTGCAATAAGACCTGTCGAACACGGTGATAATGTTCCAATTCCTGTACCTCCAGCAACATGATCTCTGGAAGAGGAGAAAACAAACGTAGCTTCTTCAGAATCTGAGAGCTCAGAGTCAGATTTTGAATTTGAAGAGAGAAACAACCCACATTTTGTAACACAAAGTGATTTAAATGACCTTGTTCGAGATTTGAAACTAACCTAGTGGCAGGCTGAAATTCTTGGATCCAGACTTAAACAATGGAATTTACTTGACGTAAGTGCCACCGTTTGTTCATACAGGAAACGACATGCACCATTCAGTTTTTTTTTTTTTTTTTTTCAACAGGAAGATACACTTTGTTTTTGTTCTGATGTCAATGGTTTGTTTGCTGCTCTTGGTACGACACATGTGGCACGGGAGAGGAGACTTTTTATAGACTCCTCAAAGAGCAGTCTTAAGGCAGTTTTAATACATGATGGCAATATCCTCCCAACTGTACCAATTGCTTATGACACTCAGGTGAAAGAAACGTATGGCATAAAGAAACTTCAGTACAATGTTCTTAAGTTAAGGTATTAGAAAAAAGTTCAGTACAATGTTCTTAAGTACCACATTGTTGCCGATTTCAAAGTTATAGCATACTTACAGGACTACAGAATGGATACACGAAACATTGCTGTTCTTATGCGAATGGGACTCTCGAGCCCAAGATAGTCACTACCGCAGGAAAGAATGACCACGACGCAGTACAATGCAAGTAGGTGTTAAGAATGTTGCAACCCCTCTCTAGTTAAATCTGAAGACATATATCTCCTTCCACTCCATATAAAACTTGGCCTATGAAATCTTTTGTGGTTGGAATGGACAAGAGTGGAGCTTGATTTTAATATTTGACACTAAATTTCCGAATCTCAGCACTAACAAAGTGAAGGCTGGTGTGTTTGTCGACACCCAGATAAGGGATCTAATGCGGGACCATAACTTTGACGCAGCGCTTAGCCCTTTTGAGCTGTAGTGTTGGGTATCGTTCAAGAGTTTGTGTTCCGGTTTCTTAGGCAAGACAAAGGATGAGAACTACAAAAACACTCGTGGACAACTTTTTGAATAATTACGGAAAGCATGCATACAACATGTCGCTGAAAATTCACTTTCTACACAGTCATCTAGACTTCTTTCCACCGAAGTCTAGATGACTCTGCGACGTAAGTGATGAGCATGGAGAAAAAAGTCACCCACAAAAAAATGGCAGCAATGGAAAGACGTTACCAAACTGGAAGTGGATGGAAACCGAATATGCTTGCGGACTATTGTTGGGGATTGGTTAGGGACACCGAAGATACCCACACGAAGAAGGTCAAACGCAAAACAATGTACTAGGTGAATCATGTGTAGTGTTCTTTGGTCACATATATATTTCTGTATCACAATGTGAATATTCATATTGTACATATATTTCTTTGTTTACTCGAGTTAACCATTTTTTTCTCGCCTAGTAAATAGCAATCTCTATGACTCTTTTAATATAATGAATGTATTGGATGTGTGTTACTGAGCTTATGTGTGAGTATCGCAAGTGTGAGTGTTGCAAACTCTTTTCAATTTCTCCAAATATTAAATTTTCCCTCCTTTTTAAAATTACTTTCACACTGTTTTACTCCCCTTGTGTTTGAGATATCTCTTTGAGTTTTTAATATAACACACTTGAATGTATGGGACATGGGCTACTGAGCTTATGTTTGCTTACTGTCAGTGTTGCAAACTTCTCTAAATTTCTTCAAAAAACCCGTTTTTCCCAGTTTTTTCAATATTTTCTTCTTCTTCTACACATTGAGAGCTTACCATTGGAATGTGTGATCCATGCCCTTTCCAACGAGGTATCATTTGTTATTCTGGGATAGTTAGGAAAGGAGTAGAGAGACTTCAAACCTACAGTTCTGTGATTTCCTTAAAATTTTACCCAAAATCTACTATAATTGACATTATTTCAAAATCTGAGGGTGCAGGACCAAAATTAAGATCAGATTCGTTTTCAGCAGCTCGAAAACTATAAAGAACACCTGATTTCATGCAGAAAAGTTTTTTGAAGTTGAATTTTGTCGAACAGTGTTATATACTTCATTCCTCCAAGTTAGTTCACAGAGTCAGAAATTTAGCGACCTGATTTAATTTGCATATAAATATAAGAAGTGAATAAAGATATGAATCATTTGAGTTCACTCAGGTTCTGAACCATTTATATTATTTTATTGGTTTCAACAGGGGTGGATCCAGAGGGGCGGTCTCCCCCCTAGAAGAGGGAACTTCTTATTTTACATATAAATAAAACCCGCGATCTTTTTGTTTCTTTCAAATATCGATTCCGTGACGGAGCTCATGAAGTCAACACTTACAATTACTTTACTGTTAGGTTTCAGATTAGTTAATTCACTATGTGCTACGTTATTCAAATAAAGTATAAACATTATATTAAAGTTTTCCAGACAACATTATTGGCGTGGACAGCAAATTGTACAGCGAAAAGAAAGATGGAAAAATGAAAGGTTAACTTTAAAAAGCCCATTTCAGTTGAAGTGCTTATACAGACACAGAAAATGACATGGAGAACCGGTCGTATTAACAAATGCTGAAGCAAATCTTCAATTATGCGTTTACTCACCTTCACTAACATGTCTACTCACTCTGTGCGCACATCCATCAACTTGTGAAGCACTACAAGTTGGGTCAATGGGTCTCACATATTTTGACTCCGGGCCAGAAGGCAACGCGACAGTTGCCTGTGTTTATTTACTGTTTTTGAGCCATTTCTGGACAGGGCATTGACATGTGATAAAAAGTGTGTCCTATACGAAGCACCACGGCGCCGTCATCATTGGTTAGCATCCCATGAACCGATTTCAAAACAGCCGAAACCAGCACTGTACCAGAAGAAGGTCCTTCTGTGTGTTTGGTGCATCGTGCATCGGGAACTGCTACCAGCTGGTCAGAGTATCAATGCAACTGTGTAGTGTCAGCAGTTGAGCTGTGCTCAACAAAAACTCAAAACTCTGGAGCCATCACTTCTGAATTACAAATGGGTCCTCGTTTACGGGACAACGCTAAGTCTCACGTGGCTAGGATGACTCAGGATACCATTTTCCGCCTTGGGTGGGAAACAATATTGCAACCACTATATTCCCCGGGTATTGCACTGTCCGATTATCACCTGTTCCATTCTTTGGACAATCACCTTAGAAGACGCCAGTTCAAATCCCTAGTAAAAGTGCAAAATGCACCTGATACCTTCTTCGTTTCACGGCCCACCATGTTCTAACGGGATGAAATCAATGGCCTTTCAGAATGTTGGGAGAAGTTCGTCGATGCCGATGGGGACTATTTTTGATCTTCCAGGTTAGGTGACATATCGATGTTCGAAGGTGGTGGGTGAAAAAGCAACAAAACTTTTCTTGGTTACCTTTATATTTAAATTTAAGACCTTGTATACAGAACCTATCTACACAAGATTGATTTTCTTTGAAATTTCACTTAATTTCTTTACGATTTCCTGGCAAAAATACTTATTTATTATTCGTGACTAAAAAAAAAAAAAAAAAAAAAAAAAAACAATTATTTTATTACACTGAGTAGAAATAAAAGAGAGAGCGAATGAAATTCAGATTAAATAAAAGCATTGTTTCTCGCCAAATTTTCCATCCTCTATGTCTTTTAAAACACTTGTTAAAGCATATAAAAATATACTGTACTTACAAATCAGTTTAGTACCTTTGTCTTATGGCTGTATTTGTAGTACCTTGTTAAAGTGTTTGTCTTCAAACTGTCAAATATAAATCGCCGTAAATTGTGTAATCTGCTGTCACAAAAAAGTATCCTATTTTTCGATCGGTATAAGGAAGAGATACTATACTATTTTTCGATCGGTATGGAAAAACAATATTTCTCCATACTATTTTACCATAAATTATTAATTGTCAATAAACTTTGTTACTTTTAAATGAATGAAGCGAGATAATTTTTCTGTGATGGTATAAAAGCTGGTCATTTGGGGGGGGGGCAGGAAACCATTTGGGGGGGCCTGGCCCCAATGCCCCCCTGGCTACACCCCTGTAAATGGCGAACCTTGGTAGTATTAAGTTTGTGTATCGTGTTAGTACAATATATCCTCTGTAAAAGAAGCCTTAACTCTGTTACAGATTTCAGAAATACAGTAGCTCAATAGAGAAGTCGGGCATACAGCTTCTCACACATTTCAAGAGTAAATAAACATTCCAAGAGTACGCTACACAGAAAAAAATATTTTAATTACTCTATATTATTTACTTATGGAAAATAGAAACAGCAATAAGAAAACTCGATTTCATGACTATAAAAAATACAAGAAAGTGAAAATACAGCTAAAATTCATGTCAAAAAAGAACTCGGACATATAGCAACACTCTTTCTTTTTGAGCTTAGAGGAATTTCCAAGATTGTGTCCACTTACAGTTTTAGGTATCCATGTGAAACGAGTTGAAGCCGTACTGTTTGTACGTGGGTGACAACTGTGTATTTAAAATTTAAAATGGGAAGGCAACGTGGTCAAACTTCTTTAGCAGTAAGAGAACTTATTTTAAAATATTATAAAGAGGGAAAATTAGTTTGTGATATTGGGAAAATAGTAAATAGGTCACACTCCACAGTTCATGGCATTGTTAGACGTCTCAAATCAACAAAATCAGTGGAAAATATACCAAAACGTGGTAGACCTAGAGTGTTTTCAACGTCAGAAGAGCGACGGATTATACTACAGGTTAATAAAAGAAAACAAGATAAGTGCTTCTAAACTGGTCAAAGAAGTATCAGAACATCTTAATGAAAGTGTGCATCCCGAAACAATAAGATTGGTTTCAAGAAGAAGCAAGTTACATGGAAAAGTAGCTCGTAAAAAAAAAAAAAAAAAAAAAAAAAAAAAAAAAAAAAAAAAAAAAAACTATTCGTGAGCAAGTGCAAAAAAAAAAAAAAAAAGATACTCAGTTTTGCAAAAAATCATATGAATAAAGATTTTTTCGTTTGGAAGTATTGTGTTATTTAAGGACGAAAGCAAATTTAATTTGTTCCGCTCAGATGGTCAATGTTATATCTGACGAAAACGTAATGAAGAACTCCGAGAGTGTGATCTACGATCCACTGTGAAACATGGAGGTGACTCTGTAATAGTTTGGGGCTGTATGTCCGCTGCTGGTTCAGGTAAACTTTTTGTAATTGACGGAATTATGGACCAAACAAAGTATTTAAATATTCTGAAGCAAAATTTGGTACAAAGTGCTGAAACACTGGGAATGAAAACTTCCTGGATAACGATCCCAAGGACAAAGCACTCAATGTGCTTTTGTGACTCCCATATAATTGTCCGCATATGGTGGAAACACTTCCGCAATCTCCTGATATTAACGTTATTGAGCACTTGTGGGCTCATTTGGAAAATCAGTTTTAAAAAATCATACTTATTAGAACAAAGGAAGACTTGGAATCAGCACTTCAGACTGAATGGGCAAAAACTTATCCTTCATTCAGAAAAAAAAAAAAAAAAAAAAAAAAACTTGCAAAATCGATGCCCAAAAGATTGAAAGCCATCATGAAAAATAAAGGATCGCCAACAAAATATTAAGAATATCTAATAACATTCTAAAATTTTGTTAGAAATTAAGCGCCTGAGTTCTTTTTTGACATGTATTTACGCTATATTTCCCCTTTTTGTATTTTTTATAGTATTAAATTGTTTTTTGTCGTCAATTTTTCTATTTTTCATAAGGGAATAATATAGAGTAATTAAAATATATTTTGTTTTCTCTGAAGCGTACTCTTGGAATGTTTATTCTCTTTTGGAGCGTGTAAGTATGTCCGACTTCTTTATTGAGCCACTGTACGTTATTATACAAACATGGAGGTAATTTTGGCTGTGATCGCAAATAGGTCAAAGTTTGAACCGTTTGGAATGAAGGTTTGCTTAGAGTTATCACTTATGTAAACGTTTTTTTATGTCACTTTGATAAATATTATTAGCCTAATGGAATTAACATTCATTAGAAAAAATTAGTATATCACGAACCCGTAATAGTTGGAAGATATAATTCGGTATATAATTTTCTCATTAAAATAAGCGGAAAGTGTCTCAGCGTTTTTGAAAATTCCTTTTCTAAAATGACATTTTCTATACTTTTTTTTTTTTTACCATATTGAAAGCGATGTTGTCTCTTGTTTGTGAACACATCACAGGAAAAAGGCTGAATAGTTCGAAATGAATTTTAGAACATAACAATTAATTACCTCTGGCTAGGTTTCGATCATTTCACTTTGGATAAAGGGTGTATAAAGAGTTCAAAATTTGTTAAAATTAGTGTAAGCTGTCTCACGAACCTCTCAAGTTATTAAGATTAAACTTGGTATACACGTAAATTCATCATTAGAAATTAGCTTACACGTGTCCAACGTTCCCTACCTCCGCAAAATCTTCGATTTCTGGGAAGAGAGTATTTTCTATATTTTTTGCCACATTAAAAGCGATGTTGTCTGTTTGTTATGATCACATCACGGAAGAACGGCTGAGTAGTTTTCAATGAATTTTGGAACATAATTAGCATCTACCTCGAGCCAATATGTCCCCTTGATTAAACGAGCAAGATGTATGTGAGATGTACACTATCTTATAAGATTCTCAAGTTAGGAAGATGAAGCTCGGTATATCAATTCTCCATTAAAGTGAGAGAAAAGATCCAAGTGTTTTCCAAAATTCGACATTTAACGGGATTAGGGACAATTTCTTTTTTATTTTATTTTCCACATTGAAATCGATGTTATGTGATATTTATTATGCGAATCATGGAAAAACGGCTGAAAAGTTTGAAATTTATTTTAGAACAGTTTAAGTACCTACGGTACTCTTTTAACTTGTAAACTTTTATCATGTCACTCTGATTAAAGAGCGCTTCCTAAGGGATTGGACATTGCCTCCTCAGTATTCATTTTTGCCCCCTCTAAGAAATCGGGCTGGCTACGGGCCTGCCATGAACTGTATTTCTTTACCCATCCATTATCTCGGCTAGCACAGATTCTTGGGGGATAGCTTCACATACGCGAGTGCAGCACAAACTTCAAGGCTCAGAATCATAGGCATAGCTAAGGGACGCTTTGGTCACACTCTAATAAAATTGTATGATTACTTTATTTATTTATTTATTTATTTATTTATTTATTTATTCAAATGCCATGCCTTCTAAAATGTTATCTGCGATTCTTCATTTTATCAAAATAATACATAAGAATGTTATAGTAAGACAGCAAATGTCTTTTAATTATTTTTACGCACACACGTATAAAAAGTTATGTTTTAATTGTCTTTGTACGAACATAGGCCCAGACCAATTACCAGGACCCATCGACAGTGTTGCCAGGTCTCCTGATATTCAAGGAGATATCCTGATTTTTAAAGTTATCTCCTGGTCTACTGATTTTTCTTTAAAAAACGTTGAAAACTCCTGGTTTTGCGCATGATCCGAAAGCTCTTAGAAAATGTAGAGTTCAGAAACCAAAAGGAGTTCTTATCTGCAGATGAAATGTACTTTGCAGCAAAATTTTCCCTATCCATGGCATCAAGAAATCTCCCAAATTATGGACTGCAAGATTTTTAACTCAGGTGTCTTGAATTATATATTGAAGCAGTACATCAAATTCGAAAGAGATACGGGGGCGCGGTAGTTCAGTGGTATAGCGTTCACCTCCGGTGCTTGGGGTCCCTGGTTCGATCCCAGCTCGCACCGTGTGGACTTCGTGGTGGACAAACACCGTGCTCGTGGGTTTTCTCGGGGTTCTCCCGTTTCCTCCCACTTTCTTAATTCCACCATTTCACTCATCTCTCATCATCGCCGTCTTCTTTAGCATAACCGGCATATCCGTGGAACGTAAAACTTAAGATTTCATTTAATTTCATTTTTCGAAAGAGATATGAGCTCCCCCGTGGCTAAGCGGTTAGCGTACACGATTTTGGCGTGGAATAACCGGGTTCAATTCCCGGTGGGACCTTATGTGGTTCGGATTCTACGTTAATTAGTAGGTCCACTTCTCACATAGCCTTGCTGTTGAACGAAACGTTAAACTCAACTCAACTCAACTCAACTCGAGAGAGAGATACGCTTCATAATACCGTCATGAAACATTTGGAGATGATTAGCCCATCAAATGAGATAAAGAAATCAGCACAATCAATTGCTCTTCTCGTAACTGACTTTCCTAATGATATAGAATACAGTAAATTGCAACAAGTAGACACAGAATGACGGTTATTGCGAAACACAGATTTGTAAACTGAAAATGATATTTCTGTTCAACATTTTTGGATGCTTGTCAGGAGCGTCATTTCAGTTTTTGCTTAGGGGGATTAGACCCTTTGATATAAGTAAAATTTCGCACATTTCATTGATTCACTACTATTCTATTGATAAAATCAATATAAATCTCCAACTCAGGGAGGGCAATTGCCCCTCCCCACCCTCCCTAAATGACGTCTCTGATGCTTGTTAGAAAAAAAAAGTAGATAGTCTAACCAGTTAATATTTCCGAATTTATCCACTTTCGTTATGTCTTTGCTCAGCCTTCCTCAAGTGTCACTGTTAAAAAAAAAAAAAAAAGTGTTTTCAAACGTAAATTTGATGAAAGCGAAACAGACAGACTTGATACCCAAACTTTGCAAGGATTGCTGCACACAAGAAGTCTCACTTCTAACAACTCATGTTAGGATCCCCTGTGAATCGCTCTCTGACCAGCAGAGTAAATGTTGACATGCACGCAGATAAAGATGATTAGCCTTTTATTGGTAAGTATAATCATTGATGGGTTCATTGTTTACCTTGTAAAAAAAATAACCATCCTAATTAACATCTTTAGATATTAAGTTGTATCTCCTGGATTTTTCCTAGATTTTGGATAAGAATTTTCCTGATTTTTCGAAAAATTGATTGGCAACACTGCCCATCGAGGCTTATGAGACCCCTAAGACTTTGCTTTCGTTCCTTTGAAATATGTATCGTATCTGTTTGATAGTGTAAAATGTGAAACTTGCAGTAAACAAAATACAGCATATCCTGGAACTGCAATTCACAAGGAAGACGAATAGAATAATATCACTTGTATATATTAGGTAGGATTACTTTGGTTGGTGCAATGAAACTCATATTTTAAATTCTCATTATGATTGTTTGTAGTGGAAGTACATAGTGGAACTTTTTTTCTTTTAAAGATGATTATATGTACAGTATGTCCTCTTTCTTAACAATGATTCATAAAGAAAGATCTGAGAAGAGTCCATTCTTGTCATTTAAAGTTTGGCAATAACGTTTTCCATTCTCCAGTGGCTGAACAGTGGGACGGAAATGATTTATGACTGAAGCGGTTTGTCCTTCAGATCAAAAATTTCAAGACAAAATGGTTCCGAAGAAATGCGACAAATAATACTAGCGAGCATCACTATTGTAATATATATTTTCGTTTCATTCATTCTTATACTTAACCAAATGTGCTAAATTGAACATTCCAGGAAAATATAAAAAAGTTGGGATTAATACATGACACTTCTAATGTCAGTAGGTGCTCGAAGGTGCATTTGTTTTCTACTTTCTCTCTCTTTAGCTCAGAACGAACGAAAAACAGCAAAGTTCTCTAAAAGTCTTAAATACAATTAAATTTAATCCAATTCTTCCTTTTTGTTGGGCGTGCATAAATCTTGTAGAGTTTATAGTGGTAGTAGCCATGTACCACGAAACTGTTAAATGCGTGGTGTAGTACAGTGTTTTTCAACGTTTTTAATACTTACGGACTTGAAAACTAGAAGGAAAACCTTTCAAGGACTGGGAAGATACCAGTAAGTTAGAGGTTTATTCCTACACCAAAACTTTCTGCACTAAAACTTCCGGATTACCACAAAACATATAAAACATATATTCGTATTTAAGGAAACATATATTTGTATTTCCATTGTAATAATTGTATTTCCATTTGAAATTAACATCTCTACAAGCGCCTTGGCAGTTTATATTGGAAAATAATTCACTGTGGTGTAAGAAAAACAAAACCTGGATATTGATCGATATTCATGATATATTTAAATCTTAACAATTCAAAACGTATATATTTTATTTTATTTCTAGTTCTCATGATGATTGAATAAACTTCTAGTTTACGCGCATACCCATCGTTGCTAACGCACCTGCTCCTTACAGACGCACTCCCGCGCAAGTCCACTAGTTCATCCTACTTTTAACGTAGTGTTGTCCACGAGCCAGAAATTTCTCGTCTCATTTTGATTATAATCTGTAAAACGACACGAGAAATACGTTTTTAAATTTGAGACGAGGCAAGAAACACAACATTATCATTTCGTTTTCAAGACGAAAAATTTCTCGAGTTCCGTGAGCAACATTAATTCACCCAAGTCTTGAATCTGAAACACTGTTTTAATGTTACATGATTCATGTGTAAAATACTACAAATTGATAAAATATGATAATACGAAAGCAATGAAAAGCATTTATCTACGTTTAAAATATGCAAGTCATTACACAGTTTACTCTAATAATAACTACGGTTTTTATATATTTTTAAACATAAATTAGCAAAATGGAACAATAAAATTTCGAGACAAGAGCGAAAGAAGTCTTCGATGATCGAGAGGAGACGAGACGTATAAAATTTAGGAGATGAGACAAAAAAAACCTTAGTTCTCGTCTCGTCTCGTCTCGTCTTATGGGGAACACTACCTCAACGAAATAGACATCATTCATGGTTGTAGCAACTATCTGGCAGATTGTGCATAATTTGCATGATAATCGATGTTAGGACATTTCAATCTGCAAGCATATCATCAATCTGTTCGCTATTATTAGTCCATTAGCCAAGAATAGAACACTGTAGAATGCACTAGGTTATTATTTAGAAATGAAATTATACCTTTGAGTTTTACGTTGCATGATTATGCCAACTAGGCTAAAGGAGACGGTGATGATGAGAATTAATGAAATTGTGGAATGAAGAAAGCGGGAGGAAACGGGAGGGCCCCGAGAAAACCTGCGCACATGATGTTTATCTACCACAAAGCTCACTTAGTCCGAGCTGTGATTGAACCGGGGATCCCATACACAGAGATGAACGCTCTACCACTGAGCCACCTCCGTCCCCGTTATTCTTTAGCGCATAATAACTGATGTAAAAGAATTCTTGAAATTCTTATATTCTTACTCTGCACGAAAATTGATTTGATAAATAATATTTCTTCTACCACGGTTTATTAGACTCCCAAACTATCCTATGCACAAGTATCGGAACGGCTATGTCCGTCTGTCTGTTAACATGTATCAGATCAAAAGCGGCAAGAGATATCGATAAGGGTTTTCGGGAATCGATTTAGCATCCTAAGAATAGGTTCCATTTCTTCCGTCAATTTTCCATATAAATCGGAACTGATAGAGATCGACCACTTGCAAGCCACAAATCAAAATCTATAATAGCTAGCGACAAGCGATTTTAGGGAATTGATTCAACATTTCTAGAAAATATTCTATCTTCACCTCTATCTCTCTATTAAAATCAGAACTGGTAGAAATTTACTTATATTTTCGGTTTCAATATTGATTTTCATAGATAAAAAGCTAGAAGATATATTGAGAAGTAGTTTCTGGAATCCATTCAGCACCCCAAGAATAGGTTCTGTCTCCTCCAACAACCTTTAATTTAAACTGTTTGGTGAAAATCAACCACAACCAGTTTCAACATGGCCATAAATCAAAGAGGAAAATAGATAGCGACCAGAGGATTTCGGAAATAGATTCAACGTCAAGAAAATTTACCACTTATTCCCCTATCTCACTATTAAAATCGGAAGTGGTAGAAATTTACTACTATTTCCGGTTTCAATATTGATTTTCATAGAGCAAAACCTGTCAAAGATATCAACAAGTTTTCGGGGATTCATACAGCGTCTCAAGAATAGTTTTTTCCTTTCCGTTTAAAACTGTAATCAAACCAGAAGTAGTAGAAATCAACCATTTTCGGTTTTAGCACTGATCACCATAAAACTAAATTTTTAGTAGAGAGCGACAGTTTACAAAAATCAACTGAGTATATTTCTCAAAACTACTAGTCTTGTAATGTTTCTTGACAATCCATTAAATATCACGAAGTAGAAATATAAGATTAATAGTAAAACTCATTTCTAAGCACTATTGCTGACACCTTTAATCTGCCGTGCCGAAACTACTCTTAAAAGATTAACACTTTCCTCACTTGAACGCAACATAGACAAATTTACTGAAACTTTCGTACGTCGTTAGCTCCAATATGCCTCTACAGGTAATTATTCGAAGAGATGTTTACGTAGAATCAATGAAATCTTTACAAACTATGAAAAGAGAGAAAACAGACTTTCTTCTTATCTGTTGTATATCTGCATTCCATCGGTTTTCTTTATCTTCGGGGACAACCCCAAGTTCACGCATGTGACCTAGCGGGAGACAGAATGAAAAATAATACTACCTGGTTAGCCTCCTATCTGCTGTTCTACGCTGTTGCAAAATGCTGCCAATATCTTAAACAGCTTTTAAATGGAAGAAAATTAACTTTTAATTAGCGCGCTGTAATATTACCGTAGCAAGAAAAGGTAACACTGAACATGTAATATTAATACTAACAAACATTTGGACGAATTTCAAAAAGTATAAAATAAGTAGTTTTCTTAATATTTAGGAAAGAAATACGCCATGTTACTATATAGGGAAATTGCATCGCATTCCGAGTGTTGGACACAGTTTAACAGCGTAAAATGAAAATGAAATGAAATCTTGAAGTTTTACGTCCAACGGTTATGCCGGTTAGGCTAAAGAAGACGGTGATTATGAGAAATGAATGAAATGGTGGAATGAATAAAGTGGGAGGAAACGGAGAACCCCGGGAAAACCCACGAGCACGGTGTTTGTCCACCACAAAGTCCACACGGCTTGAGCTGGGATCGAACCAGAAACCCCAACCACCGGAGGTAAACGATCTATTACTAAGCCACCGCGCCCCTAGTTTAACCGTTCGTTTATGAACTAAAATAATGTATGAAATACAAGGTATTCATATTGTGTCCTGAGGCAAAGTTATACACCCACAGAAGTCCTCAGATGATGTTTGAAATGTGGTTGCTGTTCACACAAAGTCCTCAGGTCGACAGTGAAATTTCACATACAAGTAAGTCCTCAAAATATGTATGAAAAGTAGACGATATTCACATTGGGTCCTCAGGTTGCAGGTAAAGTTATACACCCATAGAAGTCCTCAGATTATACTTGAAATTTAGTCGATATTCACACAACGTCCTCGGATCGACAGTGGAATTTTACATACATGGAAGTCCTCAGAATATGTATTGAAAGTAGATGGTATTCACATTGGGTCCTCAGTTTGCAGTTAAAGTTATACACCCATTCAAGTCCTCAGATTTTACTTGAAATGTAGTCGATAGTCACACAACGTCCTCGGATCAACAGTTGAATTTTACACACATGGAAGTCCTCAGAATATGTATTGAAAGTAGATGGTATTCACATTGGGTCCTCAGGTTGTAGGTAAAGTTATACACTCATAGAAGTCCTCAGATTATACTTGAAATGTAGTCGATAGTCACACAACATCCTCGGATCGACAGTGGAATTTAACATACATGGAAGTCCTCAGAATATGTATTGAAAGTAGATGGTATTCACATTGGGTCCTCAGTTTGCAGTTAAAGTTATACACCCATTCAAGTCCTCAGATTTTACTTGAAATGTAGTCGATAGTCACACAACGTCCTCGGATCAACAGTTGAATTTTACACACATGGAAGTCCTCAGAATATGTATTGAAAGTAGATGGTATTCACATTGGGTCCTCAGGTTGTAGGTAAAGTTATACACTCATAGAAGTCCTCAGATTATACTTGAAATGTAGTCGATAGTCACGCAACGTCCTCGGATCGACAGTGGAATTTAACATACATGGAAGTCCTCAGAATATGTATGAAAAGTGTAAGGTGTTCACTTTAGGTCCTCAGGCTAATATAAAATGTTATACACCCATAGAATTAATCTCGTTAAAAAAAACGAAATGTATTAAAATACATTATATGTAGTATTTGGAAGGAATGTAATGTCGATTTGAAGATAGCAGTCCAGACTTTTGTGTTTGGTACGCTGGTATAGTTATATGGCGTTATATTCTGGTTAGACTTAGTAGACCTATGCGGATATCGGACCTCATGTTAAAAACATATAGGATAAAAAAAAAAGGGGGGAGGGGTAATCAAACAAAAGTTAGATAATAGTGGCTATAAAGATGAATGCAGAGTAGTGGGGGAATACTTCCGGTAATATAATGTAACTTGAGGTGAAAAACAACCCACAGGTGGACAAAATTCAATGGAATTGAAGAGGAAATGTGGGATGTGGGTGTGTATTGAAAATTGAGAAAAAAAAAACACAGGTGATGTGGTAAGAGAGAGATGTAGGGAGAGGGAGAGAACGATTATACTCTGTGTGATTGATAATTGCTGTTTAGTGAACCATGTATGAGATGTTTGGGTCTAAGAGAGTTCTAATTATATTCTTATATATTAACTCATAGAAAGATGTAATGAAGCATAAAAAGAGATCTCGTGTTTCCAAGACCCAAGAGAGTGAGAAAAAAAAAAAACAGACTACCCTGCATCCTGTTTACGTGAATCAGAAGGCAGATGTGAATGAACTATTATGTGTATCCGTTCTAAGAATGAGAATCCCTCTATTATATTGAAAAGCCCTATTGATTCTGTATATATATATATATATATATATATATATATATATATATATATATATATATATATATATATATATATATATATATATATATATATATGTGTCTGTGTGTGTGTGTGTGTGTGTGTTGAAAAATCATGAGAAAAAAATAGACTACCCGTGTTTACGTGAATGTATGCTATATTTTTTCTACTTTTAGAAGAGACAATTCTTTTTTTCTTTTCTGCTTTGTTAATATGTTGTTGTTATTGTAAAAGTTTTGGTAACTTGACCATGGGAACGATTTGTAGCAGCTGGGGATTACTCCGCCCACAGTGTTTTAACTTGAAAAAAAAAAAAATGAGGGAAGAGAGATGATGGAACTTCCGTGTTTAAAAACGCGTGGTTATGGAGAACTTACATGTAAATTGTAATGTTGCATTTAGTTATTATTAAATTAATCTAGAAAAAAAAAGAGAATATGAATAAACTATATTGACGAAGTCAGGAATCGAACTAACGTATTGTAGCTGAACGGGAGTGAATGTATTTTGTTTGTTATGAAGCTAACCATAACGATTTAAATGTTGTGAATGGAATACAAATTATATGCTAGCAAAACGAAACATGGAACCTTTATATTAGAGTTACATAAATGAAAATGAATTTTATTGTATAAGAAGTTTATCCTATGAAAAGATAAACAAACCCGAATGGATAATGACTATTCATAGATTTGTGAAACAAGAGAGATAATTAGTTTCATTAACATATGTAAAAATAGGTTGCGTGAAACTTGTACTTATTTAATAAATGAAATGAAATAATACAATTTTTGAGGCATGTTAGGTTAGGGTTTAGATTTTGAGCTTTTAACATTTAAGGCCATTTAACACTGCACGTTTGAGGAGTCCTTGGCGAGCACACAAACCGTGGGAAGGGAAGGAAAAAAAAATGATTGGGGAAACGGTTAGGTACTACCCCAGGCATTTACATGGTGTGAATGAGAAAAAAAAACCCTCTATTAGAACAACTGTTATGAGAAAGATTTTACATCTTTTCGATCGAGTGTTGTCCCCACCGGGAATCGAACCTGTGAATTATACGTGAGTACACACAATAATGATGAGATGCATGATATGGTGGTATTATGAAAATGGGAGCCATAAGAAAAACTAAGGTATATGGATTATGTCCAGCACGAAGTTTAATTGGCGGGAGCTGGAATTGAACCAGGGAACGTTCGCACTGAAGCAAAAGCGATAGTAATTATACTTTTTTCGAGCGAATGCCCCACAGCTTGCACCAACATCAAGAACGTTAGCGATTACCCTTTTTCGAGCGAATGCTCCACCAGGAATTGAATCAGAGACCGCTCACACAGACGTCAAGAGCGTTAACGATTACACTTTTTTTTGACCGAGTGCCCCACTGGGAATTGAAGCAATGACCGCTTGCACCGAAGGCAAGAGCGTTACCGATTATGCTATGTGGTCTCAATTATGTATAGGCAAACGAAAATCATGGAGTGAATCTTGTTTGTTATCGGGAATTGAAGTATGGATCTCATGTTTGATATGTAACTGTTGTATGAATCATGTAAGGTATAGAGATATTTTTGTACAAGTTCTAAACTGAAAACTTACTTGAAAAAAAAAAAATCCAAGCTTGTGAACAGATGGTATAGACATGCGTTGTTTACAACGGACGAACGAAGGTTGTTGACACATCCACTAACAGATTGCAACTGTGAATTGTGTTATTGTGAATGGAAGGAAGACCTTTGTTTACTCATATGTGCGGTAATGTATTTAGAGAAAAATCAGGTTTTCTGCTTGGTTTGACACTGGTATGGATTTAGAGGAAAAGGTATCAGATGATATTTTTTTCTTTTATTGTGTGCAGTTGGATGGGATTTAACAATTACTGTGTTTTAAAGGAACAGGTATGCTTATTTGCACGAACTAAAGATGATATTTTTGTACTTAATTTTGAGACGATTTTAAGAAGAAAAAAAGAAGAGAAGAAGATAATTTATCCTCAAAGTTAGCGTGGGTTATGTTATATATATATATATATATATATATATATATATATATATATATATATATATATATATATAAAAACAAGGTTTAAAGAACTGACGCATTCTGCTTCTGAGTGTTGGTGTTGAAACTGTGTGCTTTATTCGTGTGCTGGAGTTTGATAACAAAATTTTTTCAACATTACCTATATTGAAAGGTACGTTGATTTCTGTTTTTCTTAATTATATACATATGGAAATAAAACTCTGCTTGTCTTTTTAAATGTTTAATATTCATTTTAATAAGATGAGATTTAACTAAATTATTGAGAAAATGATACATATTCATTTTAATAAGATAAGATTTAACTAAATTATCGAGAAAATTGATAAATATACATATTAGTAATATTATCGAGAAAATGTTGATTATTTATTTTAATAAGATGAGATTTAATTTATTTTTGCGAAATGACAACTTTAATCTGAGAATTATTAATAGTTGAGTTTTAAGAGAAAAAGTATTGCCTACAAAATATGAATATTAGCATCACAGTGTAACATTTTCTTTTGTTATTATTCAATATTTTTATTCAAATATAATAATAAATTGTGTTTCTTTTTTTTAGCCTAATTTCCACGGCGGACTATTTCAAGTGTTTGGGTGGACTATCATCATTGTTTCACTAAAGATTGAAAAAGTATCAGGTAAGGAAATATTTACTCTTTCGATCAATTTATTAACACAATAAAAATAATATGCAGATGAACAAATCATTTAGTTGGAATGTTTGTTTCGTTTCGTTAATTTATGGACATTTGAAGATAAATATCGTTGAAACGATATATAAATTTATCAAATGTAGCAGCTTGAACAGTGGAGTTACGCGAAACATGGTTTTAAAACGGAATTTAAATTTGTTTGCTTGTTTAACAACTAGTCCAAATGAGACGGGGACCTCAGTATATTTGAAACTTCCTACCAAGAATTGAATTATCGGTTTACAATCATATTTATTTGACGGATGACAGCGTTGATGTTCTGATGAGATTCCAAACAGGAAAAATAAATAAATAAGGAGTATACACAACAAACCGTGAACTTACGATTATAACTGAGCGAAAGTTATTGTTGGATAGGGTTAGGGAAATTAGATTTCGTAAAGTACAGTGTTTGTTTTAGTAAACGAGGGAAAAGATACGATGTGGAATATGCATATTGCGGTTGTCGATGTTCAAACTTTAATATTGGAGATTTATTTGTCACGTACACGGAAAATTTTATAAATATTCGTGTTATTAGAATAGATAAGGGATCTTAAAAACAATGGTGTTACATAGAAAGTATTTCTGTTTTCTTGGATACTACAAGAAACGATTAGGAATGGTGTAGCAAGACATGTTTTATGGGAATTGATATATTTGTAGCAGACTAAAGAACGGTTTGAAGATAGTTTCTTATTCTGTATAAGGTTTGAAAATATATAAGCGATCAGCTCAGGGGTACATACGTATATGATTGGAGTTATTTTTGTATGTAATTGTGAACGTATTCTGGGCGCACAGCTCTTATACGTGTTATGTCAAAACTTTTAAGATGAGTAAAATCGGTAGATTAAATATGTGAGAAAAGATAGGGGAGGGGGAACTTACCACATTTTATAAAATAATCTAAAACTGAGGTTTCTTATAAATCTGTTTAAATAATTGTCGCGAGCTAGGATTGAACCTGGGATCACATCCAGTAGAGCTTCATGAAATCTTTTCCAATTTTCGTTACGATATGCCATATATAGATGCTTTTTTTTTTTTTTTATAGTTTTAAAAAGTATGAGGAACATTAGAAAATTTATGTCCGTGATATGGATTATCAGTAAAATAGTACGATATCGAAAAACATATACAGTTGATAGCTAGAGAGAGATGTTAATGCCGAACTTTGTGACATGTAACTTGAAGAGAAATACTTTATACATTTTTACGAAATTTTTATTAATATATGTAGAAATTAATTTTGGTGGGGTCCATGAAAAGCTTTAAGAATTATTTATGATTGAATGAATATACATATCAGGACTTGAACAAGAGATCGTTCACAGAAAAGACGAGAACCTTATTGAATACATCAAGTAATTTACTCAAAATACAATAATTTTGCTAAATTTCTTTGGAAGAATTGTTTCTTCTATTAACATAATGATTTAGTTAGAGTAATAAGTAACTTGATTAAACATATGACTTGAAAAGTACTATGCTGTGATATTAACAATTGTCCTATGATATTGTCAAGTTTTAAATAGAAGTGTTGGTCAGACATACGTTTGGGTTAATTTTTGGAACATACTTTGAATTTTTTGTAAAAGCGATTTTCTACTGTTGATACATATGTAGCTTAAACTATTATTATTATTATTTATATTTTTTAGTATTGAAATAAAGGGTATAGGAACAAATCTTGTGAAAGACTGACGGACACACTCAGAAATTTTTTTGTCGGGGGAGCATAATAAATGTGTATATATGGAGAAATTAGATTACAGAAAAGACTAGAAATTACATCATTTTATTTTGGTTAGGATACTGAAGATTGGAGTTTTTTATCGATGGGAAATATTATTATTGTATTCTGGGTGTTAAAATCAATTTCTTATTAATGTAATTCTAATTAATCAGGTTTGAGCACACAGAATGGGGAAAAAGCAGAGAAAAGGTTGAAATCTGCATAGTCCCTAAGTGCTAGGCAACCCAATATGCTCCAGTGCGTTGTTGTAGTATCTAATCTGGAGGAGAACATTCACTAGAAAGAAATCAATTGAATACACTATAAATAAAATGTTTATTATTACTCTAACATAAGCTTTGATATCTGAAAAGCTGATGATATTTTTAAAATTGTTTCATTTGAGTTAGAAAAACATATACGTTTTCATTGACGAGTGTATGAAAGACATATACGTTATTTGGTTAGGTGTGAACTAGATTTATATTACAGCAGTGCTAATATATATTGTAAAAAATAAACCTTGGATATATATTTTAAGTTTAGGCTATCCGTCGCGTTCATGAAAGCTGAAAAATTCACGAGCAAAATGATTCTTGATTTTTATTTAACGTCCCTTTGAGCAGCGAGACGTGGCCCTATGTTGAATACGAACCGTCCCCGCCGGAATTGAACACGGGTCTCCCACGCCAAAGACTACGAGCAAAATGTTTGTATACCACACAACGCTAGCGGGGATTAAACTCAGACATCGGAGGTGAACAATGTACCAATGAACGATTATATAATTATTACTATTTGTAAAAAGTTCGGTTATAATATAAGAAAACGAAAAAACTGTGTTTTGATTTTTAGGCTGGATTAAATCTTAGATTATACTATTGCTGAGAATCGGATTTACTTTATTTTAATAATTGTTTAGCCATAAGGATACTTAACTTAGATTCTATAGACTTGTAAAATTTCAATTAGTAAAAAATTTTCTTCTTTTTTTCCCTATAGGATGGCCGGTTCAATGAATATCGTTAACACACTGGAGGACATAGATAATATCCTTATCGATATCACAAGAGAAGAAGAAATAGAGAGGGAAGATCGAGGAGAGGAAGCAAGAGAAACAGAGAGGGAGAAAAGGAAAAGGCAAGAGGAAGAGGAAGAAGAAAGGTTGTGGGCCCTGTTCCCCTTAGAAGAAGATGAGGCTGAAAGAATCGTTATAGTTGTGAAAAGAGTCGAGGCGCTGGAGCGCCGCCTTCGATTAAAAAAACGAAGAGTGTAATTTTGTAAAATGTAATATATATATATATATATTCATATATACAAATATAGATATATAATTAAAGTTGTATCAAAACATTAAAAGCAAAGTGTATTTTTTCTCCTTTTTTTATTCAAATTGTGATTTTTAGCAGGAGCATTGCTATTTTGAGACATGAACTTATATGTGCAATATTATTATTATTATTATTATTATTATTATTATTATTATTATTATTATTATTATTATTATTATTATTCTCTGATCGTGAATCACTTACAATGTACATTGAAAAAACTAGTAGTTTGTTTGACACAGACATTAAAAGTGAGAAGAAAATATTTTTTATTTACAGCCTCTAACAGAACGTAAAGGTAAGTAATTTTGAAAATCCTGTAATAGAATCAACAGACATACGCAGAAGAACAGGATGATGAATTATAATGATTGAACTATATAACATGTTGCCTTACAGCTAACATAGAATTTCAACCGTTGAAGTTACATTTATTTCATTCCAAAATTATTATTATTATTATTATTATTATTATTATTATTATTATTATTATTATTATTATTATTATTATTATTATTATTATTATTGCTGTTTTGATTTGTATACATATGAAACCTAAGTCGAATTATAGGTAACTCAACACAGAGAATTGTTTGCTAATATACATTAAATGTCTAGTTAATGATATGTAGAACAAGACACACTGATTTCAGTTAGAAGTTTAATACGGACATATTAAATTCAGACATAAGATAGGATTATGATTTATCAACTAAAATGAATATCATTTTAAAGGCGATGAAAAATGTAGAATTTGGATAACGATTGATCATCTTACGTAAAAGTATAATCTATTTCTTTTGTGGTGAGTTTGAAACAGGTTTTCATGTTCTTTTACAAAGAGAGAGCGCACGCACAAGTTGTTGTTGTTGTTGTACAGATGGCACAATTTCCTCCATTCCCCACTCACTTGGGTTCCAGCAAAATGAGAAAGATTTTCGTTTTCCCTATCCACCAGTTAACAACAAATATACATGTTTGAACTATGAAAGAATCCAAGGAATACAGGCAACATTGGTTTCTACCTGAACTTTTACCCCACACCGTGCATAGTGGTCAACGGAGAGTGGGGGGGGGTGGACAAGGTTTTTAGAACTCTGTAAGTATATATGAATGGATCATTCATTCATTCTTGTTTGAGTAGGGGAACTTATGAGATTAGGGCTCTGAAATTTAGCATTCAACACGAAAAAATTACACTGGTTTTTAGAGATAGCTTGGTGTACAAAGAAAGCAAATGGAACATAAGCTGTCTTATTAGAAAAATAAGGTCTATTTCTTGTTAAAAGAACACGGAGAGATATGAATAATGAAAAAAAAAAGCCATAATCTTCGTGTTTCATAAATACAAATTTTGATTAGTACAAGTTGATCCACACAGTGGGGCTGTTTTTTTTTTTTCAATAATAATAACAAGTATGTAAATGTATATATTAGATATCTATTTTATGACTTGGGTTTGTCATTGAGAAACTTACCATCCTTTTGAGCAGCGAAACGAAGACCTAGTTATTGTTATGGAATCCAAACCGTTCTGCCGGGAAATGAACCCGGGTCTCCCACGCTAACTGCTTAGCGATGGTGGAACTCTTTTTAAAGTCGTTTAAAAATGCAAGACACATCAATTATAAGCGCACACACAGAAAAAATAATGACTGATGAATTAGAGTGTAGCGTAGCGTCCCTTTCAGCACCACGATACTATGAGACGTGGACCTAGATACATACATAAAGTAATTAATTAGTAGTGTTCGAGTAATTAATTACGAGAGGTTAAAAGAATCGATCCAACTAAAATTCAACCTCGGAGTTTGAGTAACAAACGATCCAACTAAAATTCCAAACGAAACGATAGAATAAAAGATACGAGAGGTTATATTGTTGAATTGCATATATAACACGTATGGATTATTTTATGGGCCCCATGTTACAGTTTTTTACTACATAGCATTTCCTTCCTCTGAGCCGTGTTCATACTGAATGCTCTTGAAATGAACTGAAATATTTTTGTTTAACGTCCAACGCTTTTGCCCTGTAATCTAAGGAACACAGATGATTAAGGCAAATGAATGTTTTATATTGCTTTGCTTTCAACAGAAAACTCTTGAAAGAGTATATAGAAAGTGGGAGGAAACGAATTCTTGAGTTTTGCATGCCACAAATATGTTGGTTAGGGTAAAGGAGAGACGTTGCTCTCATGAAATGGCGGAATAAAGAAAGTGGGAGGAAACATGATATCAACGAGGAAGCTCACGTACATATTGATTGGTGTGGGGGGTCGAGATCGATTCCGGGACCTGAAACAGTAAAACTAAAATGAAATCTTTGAGTTTTACGTCCCACGATTATGTTGACTATGGTAAATGAGAGTTTTACGTCCCACGATTATGCTTAATAGGGTAAATGAGAGACGTTGCTCTCATGAAATGGCGGAATAAAGAAAGTAAGAGGCATCTTACATATATTTTGATTTGTGGGGGACCATGATCGACCTCAAATAGTAAAATTACAATGAAATCATAAGTTTTACGTCCTATGTTTATACTGGCTAGGTTAAAGGAGAGACGTTGCTCTCATGAAATGGTGTAACATTACAATGTTTTGTTTATTACATTTTATATAATAATTTAAACATACGTTTGTCATGAAATATTTGGTTGTGGTGTTGGAATAGAAATGAGCGGTTTGACATTGAGCAAGCATCACCAAAACTGAAAGTTCTAGCAAAGCTGTAGTACAATGTAACTTTAAAATAATTTTAAATGGATGGCTTGTAAATCATAAAGAAATATTTTATTAAAGAGTGAACGGAAACAGTGTAGCACTGACTTATTGCTGTGAAAAAAATTCAAAGAGGGACCAAATCATCACAGGGTCACCATAGCGCTATAATGAGCCTTAACTACTAGAACTAAACACTCTTTCATTGCAATCATACATCAAAGAGAAATTTCTTATTGTTTGTCATGGAATTTGAAATTTAAAATCGTATCTATTGTGTTCAAATGTGTGAAAAGGTATCAAGGATTAAAACAAAATAAATTTTAGATGTCCTAGACATAAATGAGATGTCCATATTAAATTGAGTTTCATTAGGGACACCAATAAATTTCAGATAGAGCTTTTGAAATTTTAGGGACAGTCAATGTAAATAAGAAAGGAAAATAATGATTAGATATTCATATAGAACAAACAAACACACACACACACACACACACACACACACACACACACACACAGAGAGAGAGAAAGAGAGAGAGAGAGAGAGAGAAAATGTATGTTAGATGGAGAGAAACAAAGATAAAACTGACTCTATCATTAGGGTTGTGTGCTCATGGTGTAACATTAGAATATTTTACAAGTGTTCTCTTGAAAAAACACAACAGTTAGCTCATATTGTTGCTATCCAGAGATATGTATGTATGTATGTAAAATTACTTATTCATCAGACTGCTATGAAGGAGGTAAATTGTACTAGTAGTGCAATAATTGGATATACCTATAGAGGTCAAAATGATGTCTACGGGAAAAAGATTTCAAAACTGAAAATTTACTTTTAGTATAAAACCCTGAAATGTATGAACAGGACACATAATACTTTAAAATATACACATTTAAATGTACAAATGATATTACTACTACCAACTAAAAATAAGATATATGATTAGAATTTTCAAGTACAGGATATATGCATAAACATTTATCGATAGACATTTGTCTTCATTTATATATATATATATATATATATATATATATATATATATATATATATATATATATATATATATATATATATATATTGTTCTCTATAATTCTTATAAAGTTGGACTTACCAAATGTTGTTTCAGGAAACATCTGAATATCAATGTGCGAAAATTAAATATGGCGGGGAAATGACAAAATAGTTTTCTCGGTAAGCGTATGAGGCACTAGCGGTTGTAAAAATAACACTAGATCAATACGGTGTGATGTTAACCGAACAAAAGCATGCATGGTACTGACAATTATAACTATATAGGTGGCGTTGATGCAAAAAGATGAAGATTTTTCGTATATTAACTCTAAATGCTCATAAATCGTAAACGGTTGATCGTAGGTGAAAATGGACTACAGAAACGGATTTATCAGGTCAAAATCTATATAGAAAGACACCCTACATGATACATTTGAACAATTTTTATTTTTTTAGATTTTTTACAAGGGAAGGGAGCGGACTGGTATTACGTTTTACGGTAAACTATTGTTCGTACAAACAAAAGAAAAGTATTTTCTTGAAGGATAGGACCTAAGAAACACTACAATTTCAGTTAGAACAATGTAACTTGAAAATAATTTTAAATGGGCGTAGCTCCTAAACCATTGATTGTACGACAAAATGGATTACAGAAATCGATTTGTCAGGTCAAAATCTATATAGAAAGACACCTTACATGATAAACTTGAACAATTTTTTGGAAAGCTAACAGTGGCGGATCGTTATGTAGGGGGTGTCCCATTACATTTTTGGCTTTTTACGCCAAACTATTGGTCGTAGAAAAAAAAGAAAAGTATTTTCTTGATCGTTAGGACCTAAGGAACACTACTATACAGCTTAGAACAATGTAACTTGAAAATAATTTTAAATGGGCGTAGGTCCTAAACCATTGATTGTACGACAAAATGGATTACAGAAATCGATTTATCAGGTCAAAATCTATATAGAAAGACACCTTACATGATAAACTTGAACAATTTTTTGGAAAGCTAACAGTGGCGGATCGTTATGTAAGGGGTGGAACATTACATTTTTAGCTTTTTAAGGCAAACTATTGGTCGTAGAAAGAAAAGAAAGGTATTTTCTTAATCGTTAGGACCTAAGGAACACTACTATATAGCTTACAACATTGTAAATTGAAAATTAAAATTTAATGAATTTGCATAAACAATATGGCATCGATTTTTTTGAAACTTTGGAAATATGCTTATTACAGGTTGTATTTTTATATGAATAGGTAAAATGAATGATATTACTAAAATAAATACCATTTTCGCGCCTTTTTACCGCGACCGGTGCGCGCCGCGCGGTATTTGCGCCCGGAAAAAGGTTTCGCGACGCGGGACGCGTAAAATATTGCCGGCCGGAAACTGCGCGGGGTATTGCCGGCTATAAAAACAAACAACACTCGGTAAATTGCTATGGTACATCTACACACACGCACAGTCTTATACACACTAATGTCAATGTTATGTGTACAGATGGCGTTGTTTAAAAGAAACAAACATGGCGGTTGGATTTTAATGTGTTTTCCATGCAATAATGATATACAGTATATGTATGACGGGTAGCAATTAGTATATGTTAAATAAGGGTGCATGGTAAACGGAATAGGTAGTAGATAAGAGTTAATCAATGTAAACATTTCCTACTGGACATTTTGGTAAACACAAACAATAGGCAGAACATAAAATTTTGCCCCTTTTTTTCATATTTTTCTAGACTTGGTATATTGATTTACAGTATAGTATTGAGGTACACATGCATGTCTTGATTGTTCTCTTTTCTGTTTTTTTTCCTATCTTTCTGTGCTTGCTATGCTGATTTATAGTATACTCTTTGAATATCCATAGTACAAATGTATGGTTCATTTCTGGTTTTTCGTATCTTTCTGTGCTTCCTTTACTGATTTGCAATATAGTCTTTGAATATCCTTAGTATAGATGCATGTCTTGACTGTTTTCATTTTTGGTTTTTCGTATCTTTCTATGCTTGCTATGTTGATTTTCAGTATAATTTTTGAATATCCTTAGTATAATTTCAGTGTTCTCTTTGATAATTTGTTTTTTTTTCGTATCTTTCTATGCTTGCTATGCTGATTTTCAGTATAGTCTTTGAATATCCTTAGTATGGTTTCAGTGTTCTCATTTCTCTTTTTTTTTCGTATCTTTCTGTGCTTGCTATGCTGGTTTTCAGTATACTCTTTGAATATCCTTACTATAGATGTATGCCTTCACGATTCTGTTTTTTTTTCTTATCTTTCTATGCTTGCTATATTGATTTTCAGTATAGTCTTAGCATTGAAGTATAAATGTTCAACATCCTCTAATTTTAATGCTCTTGCGACTAATTTATTTGGAGAATATAAATAATTAACATTTTCGGAATTATTTGTAGGCTCACATTTTTAACAAAGAGTTTCCAAAGGAAACGAATTATTTGTAGGCTCACATGAAATGTTCGAGTAATTAATTAGGAGAGGTTAAATAAATAAGGAGCATGCTTAGCAAACAATCCGTAAAAATAAGTTGATTTTGCGACTAATTTATTAGGACAATGGTCTTGTGATAAAATGTTGCAAGGGTAACATTTGAAAATTTTCTATGCTACATTACAATAAGATGTTGCTCTCCAATGGGTAATACACTTTGTACCTCATATTGTGAGATCTATGGGTAACTTAAAATTTTTTTTTTCTGGAGTATCAACACTTACAGAATGCGTGAAATCTGTTAGCTGTCCCCATATAACGATTTCAGGAACCAGGGTTCAATTAAATAATATTTTTCCCGTTCATATACATAATACTACACAATATATTTCTCTTTGTCTTATTTAGTTTTACACCAGCTGAGAAATCCTGAAGACTCCTGTTTCATTTTTTAAGAATGAATTCACATAATCTTTAAACAGAGTAATCGGATAATTTGAATTCCAAAATTTGCAAAATCTTGTATCCAAGCTAGATGTGGATCAAGGGTTACTAGTGATGACACGTTCGGAATCGCAGTGCATGCAATTGTTCCATACACGAACGCCATAACCCAAACATAAACCGTCCATTACACGTATATGGTAAAATTGGAAAATATAAGTCTTTTGGAGGCAAGATGGTTCATTTGACTATTGTCTAAATACTTTCCACTTGTGGAAAGTTAGCTCGCCCTATAAATTTATGGTTTACCTATAGGCAATGGTTTACGTGCCATTATCAATGGATATAATGATGTTACATCATAATATGCAACAAACTCTTTGATGGTACACCATGCCTTAGGTATCAGGTGATCAACAAGATCAAAACAGTGTGATTGAATAATTTACTGGATTTTTATCGTTTTCTCACCATATGGTTACATTTCAACAACATTAAAATTTAATTTTTTCGAGAAATGCTATTTTCATGGTCATACCGTTCTTGTAGTAATATGCATTGCTTAGACGTAAAATTCAACAATACGTCTCGCATAGTAGGATAACAGTTCAAGCACCCGTGATGCATGAAATTCGTAAACTGTATTTGTTTTCATCCCAAATCGTTTTTCCAATCCATTTCCGGAATGACGGATTTCATTAGCAGTAGTACGTTCTAACCAGTACATTACCTTTAGGTTTTGACGATTACAATGGTCGAACCCAAAGGGTGAAATAATTTCTCTGGGAGGTACGATACGTCAGTATTGTCAAACTAGCAATAGTTGGTATTATAATAAATCAATAACTACAAATTGTTTTGTCCATAATTAAGTTTGAAAATTTAATAACATCATTTCCTTTTAGAAATCATACTCCTCCCCACTTGCAGCACGTTTTTTTTTTTCGTATTAGGTGATGAATTGGTTTTTGATCTTTGATGCTTCGTGAATCAGGATTAGCTCAGGAATTTTGCTTACATAATTTTCATTGTTTAATGTATTAAACAAAATATAAGAAATCTCGCTTTTGCAAAAAGACCTAATGTGTTTGGTAGTTTTAATAATAATAATAATTTAACGCACATATACAACTACATGTCACGGAATTAAATCTTTTATCCTTTATCAATTTTTTGTCCCGATATTATTACTTCAAGTGTAAAGTTTTAACATAAAATTACATACCATAATTACTGTTATTATGTGAAAGTAGAATATTTTTTCTTAAAACAATGCTCGAGTCCATCAATGTTGTAGACAAACGGAATCCGTTTTTATCTCCACATACAAAGCATGTCCTTACACTTGTAAATACAAATAAGTTGATGTTCTTGTTCATTTTACAACACAAAAAGATATCTACATGGTAACCGTTCAACGAAATAAATATACCCAACGTTTACATGTGTATAACATGTATTAGCCGCAATCAATTTAAAACTTATGTGACCGTATAAACTCTTTTCGCAAACAAATACTGTTTTATGATTGGTAAAGCAATCATCCCTAGAAAACAGTCTATGACAATCAGAGCATTCGAGTTTAATAATAATATTATTATTACAAACATTGTGATACTATTCATACATTGTGCATTTTGAAAATACACTCATGATTTTCTGTGTGATGTCCAAACAATACTGATAATAAGTTTTTCTTTTTTTTTCATAGCGTTCACGGAATATAATTAACACATTTCGTGATATTACAATTACTATTTTCTTTTTTTTTTCAAACTGTCTGAGTATGAACTTAAATGTATCTGCGTAAGTTTTGAAAAGTGAAAACAAAAATATTTTAAAATATGTAAAGAATAAGAATAAGAAGAAGAAATACTTTTAACGAATAATATTTTATTTACAAAAGAACGTTTTGCATATCATATAAAATTTTAAAAATCATATTTATGAATATAAAAAAAAAGTTGAATATGAATCATAAATAAAGTATATCATATACAATGTTATATTTTTTTTTCAGTAAACGTAAAAGAAATCATAATTAAAAAAAAATTCAATGAGCAATATAAATTGTATTTACAATTTATACCTTTTTTGTACATGTACAAAATTAAAAATTATAAAAGAAATCCTTCTCAAGGAGTAATTCTAAAATTAACTCAATATATTTTCTGTTTAATAAAATATTATATAGCGCATAATTAAATGACCATTTATCAATTTCAATATCACTATGCATTGATACAAATTCTTCATATAAATCATCAAAAGTCTGTATATTCACCATAGCACGCCATGCATTATAGCATAACATATCATAGTCTAACGT
This sequence comes from Thermobia domestica, assembly GCF_964235325.1. NCBI lineage: Eukaryota > Metazoa > Arthropoda > Insecta > Zygentoma > Lepismatidae > Thermobia > Thermobia domestica. Next base: position 186,175,460 of record NC_137461.1, on the reverse strand, counting down.
AACGCATTCATGTTCATGGAAAACACTTCGATTTTGAAAACATCCGTAACACAAAACTCGACGTTGCGGGTTCCATCTTGAAATACATTCAAACACACAATGTTCATTTACATTAAAAGAAGTACAATTGTACACGCAAATTTTATTTTCTATATGCATTCTTGTCTTTCTTTAAAAACAGTTCCACTAACTGTGAAATATAAAAATCAGAAAACGATAGGCCTTCGTATGATAAATTGAATCTGTTTAAAAACGTTTTATTTTTTCTATAAGTACTGTTTAAGCAATGTTTCTTGCAATAAAGTTCAAATACAATGTCACGAGTTTTCTTCTTAATGACAAATTCCCACACAGCACGTTTCAAACTATTATCACACGCTAGTGTACATGAATGAAGTCTTTCATCTGGTATTCTTATTGAGCAAGCAAAGCAAAGTAATGGTTCATTCAATTGATAATTTTCAAAAAGTTCTTTTACGCACAATTCACTTATGTTAAATCGATTGCACTTACAGTTCACAATATCTAATTCATGAATTTCAATACGTGAATTCGGATACACTTTTTCATATCGAATTTCATCATCATATCTATAAAATCTTCTAAACGAATCAATATTTTTTTCCTTACGTAATAATATTTTCAGTTTATCTTCTTCTTCAGAAATATCACCATCTAGATAAGTAACTTTATGTCTATTAGCAGATTTAATTTCCTGTTCTCTTGGAGAAATATACTCGGAAGCAAATACACGCTTACTACACATCTTTGCAAAAACTGTTTTACTTAAACATTCTTCTTAGAAATATATAAACAAATGCGCAAGCGCACAAAACTTTCAACGAATGCGCATGCGTCTTACAAAAGTTAGCAATATTTTTTTCTCCAATCATATTCATACCATGTAAAAAATCTTTGTGCCAAAAATATGTCTTGGAAAATCAAAATTGGATAATATCAAATGAAATAGAACGTTTTCATAATGTTTGTTAAAAATATATTTAATAAGAATATAATCCTTCTTACTATGAATATTATGTGATTTCATATATATTTTCAAAATTTCCTTGTACGTAGCGTATTCTGATAAAATACTAAAAGCTTCCAAGTTCAACACATGTTTACTTTTTAAGATACAGTTATGTATATTATTATTATCTTTCAAACCAATATAACATTCATTGCAGAAAAAAAAATTGTTTGGTATCCATTTAATTAAAGCGGACGTAATCCAATTAATGTCAATAAGTGATTTCTTGCATACGCAATTCATACTTTTGCTAATGTAGAAACGCGTCTTCTAACAAGAAAATAAACTCAACAACTAACAAATAATACCGAAACTTTGTTTTTTTTCCCTACATGTGTTACCATTTCATGTTATATTCTCTAAAGCATGAAATATTTATATTTCAAGTTGTAATACTTAGTTGGTTTTCTCTTCAAGATTATTTTTATTCAATTTTAAAATAGTTTCTTAAAGTGTATAACGAAAAATTAAAATAATGCAGACACGTGCAATAATACTAAACATCAAATAATAAATGTAAATGAAAAAGAATATAAATATAATACAAGTATTACTTTCCAATATTTTCCTTCGTAAAGTTTTTTTCTATTTATTTCATTGTTATTTTTTTTTGTAAAATAAAACACAACACTTTTTTTTAGTATCATGAAAAGTTTATTTGATTCTATTTTCATTTTATCATACATTTACAACAAACACATTGTAATAGTTACTGTTATTAAACATGATCTTTGTTCATACTACACGTTCTTTATTTTGCAAATTAATAATATTAGTTATTGAAAAAAAATATTTTTAATTCAATTTGTTTTTAACCCAAATAAATTGTATTCTACAAATAATGTAATTAAACAATGCAAATGTAGTGTATAAAGTTAAAATTCACAAATAATAAATTCAATATCATATGTTGAAATTTCACGATTACGTTCCAATAAAAACATGGATCAACAAATTCAATATTCATACACTTTTCGTATAAAGTTTTCAACATGTAATGATCACAGTAAATATTGTTTAAACAAAAGTATAAACTTCACTAATGTCTTAAGTAAAACACAAGTTCATGATTAATCATAATCATTTTTCTTATTGTAGTTCAAAGTAATTACACAATCACATATCACTTTCTGGATACACAAACACATACACAATTCACGAATGTTTAGTTTAGTTTATTTTAACATTGGTAAAAAAAAACACTCACTTGGAATATGCTTTCTGTCTGTCCTTATTTTGGAAAATTTCAACCACTTCGGTTAAAAATTGATTATCCCGTTCTTCGATTAGTTCGTAATATGTATCATAAAAAATTTCTTGAGTACATATTCCGATGATGTGTGAATTTGCGTATGTATAAAATAGATCATCAATATCTATTTCAATTAAATTTTGCACTGCCCTTTCAACCAGTTCTTCTTCGGACATAAATAAACAATCGTCTCCGTTTTGATTGTCAACCCCTTCAGAACAGCCCTCGCAGATTAAAATTTTACTTGTTTCCCAGTCTCTAATTGATTTTAAAATACACTTTGGGTCCACTTTTACGTTTTCACATGTGCAGTCCATTCTACAAAATCTTCGTGTTCTTGTTAATAATGATGGCGAAAAAACTGGTGACGACGAAAGTGTTGGTAGTGGAGTTTGCCGCTCTTCTTCTTCCAAATCAGTTTCATCATCCGAAGATGACGATAAATACACAACTTCAACACCGTCCGGGGAATTCGGTCTCTGCTTTGACTGTCTTCTTATACTCGTTAATAACGACGGTGATGGAGTTTGGCGCTCTTCTTCCAAATCAGTTTCATCATCATCATCCGAAGATGATGATAAATACACCACTTCAACACATTCCGGGGAATCCGGTCTGTGCTTTGACTGTTTCCTCGGTATATCGTTATGTCCTGTCTTCATCTTCTTTCTCGGTGGTGATGGTGGACACAGTAAAGTGTCTTCGTCCTCCTCAAAAACTAGCTGACGTACGTGAGCCATAGCAGCTAATACATACAACAATTTACTAACACTCAGTATTTAAACGTTTACGTCAAACAAAATGGAGTTCTAACCACACCACAACTCCCATATCCCGTTCAAGGACAAAATTATTATTTTTATTTTTTTCATACCAACCACCAACAAAACAAATCATACTACCCATTTACAAAAACAAAAACACTCTCCCCCAAAATTCTTTTCATATGTTCCTTACGTTTTCTTTTCTTGGAAAATTCAATGTGTAAGTAAGCATCATCATCATTTATTTTCTTTTATTCATATGTTGACATGAATAAACTCAAGGTTAATACTTTTCTCTTTTTTTTCAATATACTCTCATTTCATCTTTAGTCGTGCTCGCGTTCGCACACGCGGTTGTTTTCCGGTCGCGCACGCCTCCGCCCACCTTCCCGCGCCCGCCCCGCGCCGCGCCGCGTTTCCGCCCTCGGCTGCAATGTTCTAACATTTTTCTGAAAATTATTATTTTTTCATAAACATCCCCAACTGGAAAACCATTGTTTACATATTATCTTCCCACGGTATCAACATCTGGTACTATTCTTTCTTTCTTGTTGTTTACAATTCGTTTTTTTTTTCGCAACAAACTTTTTCCCACACCACCCTACAAAATCTTTTTAAAAACATACAGCTGCATAGCGTTGTATATACAATTTCTCTTTTATCCTCTATTAACCTTTTGTTTTCTTTTGTATTTCTTTAAACATGTTGTATGCTTCATTTCTCTTTTATCATTCTCACCAATTATTCTTTTTTAGAAAACATACAGCTGCATAGCCTTGTATATACAATTTCTCTTTTGTTTACTATTTAACATATGTACAATAACAACAAACCTTTTTTCACACACCACACCGCCAAAATCTTTTTAAACGCAAACAAGTGTATAGCATTATATGCTTCATTTCTCTTTTATCCTTCTCACCAATTATTCTTTTTTAAAAAACATACAGCTGCATAGCGTTGTATATACAATTTCTCTTTTATCCTCTATTAACCTTTTGTTTTCTTTTGTATTTCTTTAAACATGTTGTATGCTTCATTTCTCTTTTATCATTCTCACCAATTATTCTTTTTTAGAAAACATACAGCTGCATAGCGTTCTATATACAATTTCTCTTTTATCCTCTATTAACCTTTTGTTTTCTTTTGTATTTCTTTAAACATGTTGTATGCTTCATTTCTCTTTTATCCTTTTGTTTACATGCCGTCAAAGAATTCTATACACCTCACCCCACCTCCAAACCATGTTTTTCTATCGTCTCATATTGTATCCCCTCCCCCTACTACCACCATTCTCATTTGTTCTCTTTTGTTTACGTTCTATTATGTTTACCTCCCCTTTTCTCCCATAAGGATAACATGAGGTCCGATATCCGCATAGGTCTACTAGACTTTGAAATGAATATCAAAGGTATAAATTTAAAAAGGAAATAGATAAATTTTTAAATTTCATGACTGATAATTCAGAATTGTAACAATTCTTTTTCATACAATTGTTACATTTTCAGTAAAGCTTTCAATTTATATAAATATTATAATATGCTTCTTTTTAAAACAATCTGATAACTTACTTTTGGTACTTCTTGAAAACTAATTCCGCCTTTCTAACTTTCTACCCTCCTTGTTAGAATTTCGTCACTAAGTAATGTGTAAAATGCGGTTATTTGTAATTAAAATGCTGCAAAACTTTGGAAAACTTTCTTTAATATGGGCTATTTTCGTAACATTTGACCTCGGCCCCTCACGATTATGAATGCAATGGTTACTGAAATTCACAAATATCTATGCACCGGGCAGGATTCGAATCCACGATCTTAAAGATGTTGGGTGAACGTCTCAGTCCACACGACTATCTCGATTGATTTAAAATGTAGTGTCCTGAAATGCGACAACATGCAGAAGGAAAATATACCCAGAAGAAAATAATGGTATAAAACTTATCGTAATGAGATGTATTGTATTTGCATTAGATATTACAAAATTATTGAAGATAGACTAACAAGCAAAAAATAAACAAATAAATAAAAAAGTACACAGATGAACGTGTTCTAATTATATCCTTTGTCAAATTTCGTTTACTTTATAAATAACACAGAAATTTGAAGAAACGGAAAGTAAATTTATAACTAGTAACTTGTATTTAATGGCAACAGATTATGATGGTAATTAATAGTAAACGTTAAATAAAATGGTAATTGAAAACTATTTTTCATAGAAAACTCAAGTATTGTACTTCATATAACTTTTTTTTTTTTTTGGCAAAGTCCTCACTCTGGCAGCACAAAATTAAAGTCCTCGAATTCTACAATTTGATGAAAATGCACACGTCCTCAGATTATGCTCCTAGAGAGGAAGTCCTCGCTTCCTACTCTAAATCCGTATAGGTGTGTGTGTGTGTGTGTGTGTGTGTGTGTGTGTGTGTGTGTGTGTGTGTGTGTGTGTATCAGTGATAGCAGAGTATCCATAGTCATGAAGATTATATTGTTGGACCTTCAGAAGAAGTAGAGTAGAAGGTGGAATAAGGATGGATTCTTTCCCACTTGCAACATTTACGTATATGCAAAGCATTGCAGTTTAACTTATGCTGACGGCTTTGTTACCTCTCACTGTCCGAGACATTCACGTTGGGAACTGTCTACTAACAAATACATCTTTTCGCGCCAGCTTTACTGACGTAATTGGATCTGTGACGGAAGAATCATTTTAAAGGATTTAACAAGATGACATCAGCGACAAATGATACTGGCTGGTTTTGAAACAGCGGGAAATATCTGAAAGCTTAGCAAACAAAAGAAAGAAGTAGTGCGTTCAAGGATAACAGTAAGTAAATATTGAAGTCACTCGACAGGAAATATGAATGACTACGCTTACAAATAGCGATTTGCCTTGAAGTATGAAGTTTTAAATAACGTTTTGTTTGTAGTTTTATACCTAAGAAGAATTTCAATATTACAACATACTTGTTTAAACGAATTAAACTAATGGACATAATATTACAAATTAGCAATAATGTGCAGTGGGTACGTAGAATTTCATCAAAGGGGTGTTAAGTACTCAATTTCATATCCTTTCAAGACAAGCGTATTATATTATTATTATTATTATTATTATTATTATTATTATTATTATTATTATTATTATTATTATTATTATTATTATTATTATACATATCTTAATATAGTAAATGCTCAATTTTCCATAGTATCTTGCTGAAAGAGGGGCTTAAACCCCGAACTTCTTTGCATGTGCCACTAATACTGTGTATTATCACAGAAGCAAGCGATCCTTCCCTCTTACTAATTTCAAGATTAAAATGTATGAATAAGTCTCTAATCTCCATCAAAACGCACTATAGGTTTTACTGTAAAACTCGGAATATTTTGAGGCGTGGGAGGCCCGGGTTCGATTCCCGGCGGGAGCTCATGTGGTTCGAATTCCACGTTAATTAGTAGGTCCACATCTCATATGGCCTCGCTGCTGAACGGAACGTTAAACTCAAAATTCAACTCATTCAACTCGGAATACTTTCACGGACTTTTTACGGAATATATTTTCTTTAAAGGGGCAAGTGGAGGATTATTGCCTAGCTCAAGTCGAAGCAGACGATTGGAAATCCTCAGAAAAATTTACGCCATTTTCCACCAAAATCGACTTTTTATGAAAATTACCGTGAAACATTCAAAAAAAATATACACCAAATAATGTGGGGATAAAGTTACTTCTTACTATTGACTAACTTCAACTCCTAACAATGGTAACTGTTTGAAAGCTTCAATAAATATACACAGCATATTCTGTTAAAATCGATTTATTTTAAGGAAAGTTATCCTCAAGGATGTTATAAAATATTTCATAACATCCTTGTTTATCCTGCATTTTCTTTTTTCAAATTTTAATAGAGGAGAAGATTAATCTATCACTTTATTCTACGTTGATTTTAACGTCATGCGGAGGACATAATTGCGAAGCCTCAAAGAAAATACATTTTCCAAAGCTATCGTAAAATCACCCCTTCATTCTTGGCCGATTTCAGCGGCAGGATATATAGTCTGGTCTCTTAATAACAAAAAAGGCACGGATCGTGACAGACCGGACACAAGTATGAAACTTGGCAGACTGAAAGTACTTCGGTATTCAATTCGTTTTAGAGTCGGGTGCCAAAATTTTCTGGCCGCCATTTTGAAATATGCCGCCATATTGGATTTTATGTAATGTTCTCTTAAAATAAAATTATCTCGGTAACCAATGGTCCGATTTTGATGATTCATTTTCTAAATTATAAGTTAAGCCCGAATTTAATCGATTATAACAGTAATGAAGACAAGGAAATGTGATAAAAACGAGAAAATTAGAAATATATAAGATTTTATGAAACAAATTTACATATAAATGAATTTTTCTCCAAAATGGTCCATTTTATGAAAGCATGTACCCTATAACATTTGAAAGAGCATATAAAGAGCTTCAATTTGATGTATAATACGTTAAAATGCGATGAAAAATAACCGAAATATAGTTAAATTAAGAAATCAGTACAATAGAATACAAAGAGTGTGCAGAGAATCAAGTAGCGAATCTTAATGTTATGTGATAATAAGCATGCTCGGAACCTGGCAAATTAATATTTTTCTCCACTTTTGTAAATTGTTATTCAAATCAATCTTATTTGCATTATTGCCATTGTTATTAAATTAATATTATACTGTTCATATAAATTATATTATGTAAGACACTAAAAAGCCACATCATAAATACGTCTTTGCATATATGTCATTTTTAAATTTAACTCTTTCAAACATAATAAATAGCTACTGAAAAACTGAATATTCCAAATCAAAATGCTAACAAAGTGACAAAAATTGATAACATCCAATCGCCTATTCCACAAAAAATAAATAAATAAATAAATAAATAAATAAATAAATAAATAAACACTTCTTAGTCGCATTGCTGTTCATCACAGGAGCTTCTGCAGCAGCAAAGATCTGTATATTGAACACCATTCGTTGAACATATGCACTGTTTAAGGCATACGAATGTGATGATAGATTCATTACCTGTTACGTATCTAAAATAGGATTTCCTGCAGCAGAAATTGTGTCATGCAATGTTTGACAAAGATTCTTAAAACTTACATCACTTCCAACATTATTTTCGTTAATTATTTCCTCAATGTGTGCAGCATCTTCAAATTCTTTTGTGGGTCTGCATAACTCAGGAGCAGTGAGCATCCATCGTTGAAAACCATGTGGATTTTTAGTTAATGGCTCCATTGGAGTCTAACACTTGTGTTATTTTGGTCGAACGGCATGAAACAAAACTTTTGGTTAGTCTTTGAAAACACCCAGTTCTCTTAAATTCTGCCTTTCCTTCATTTAAACTCTCCATGTCCCTGAGATGCACAGATAGAAGACGCTCCAACACAGTTACATATAATAGGAAATTACTTTGTCGGTGAGCTCTAACAATATCAAAATTAGAAGTTCCAATTCCAGTGCAAGATCCCAATATGAAAATATAGATATTTTTATAGCATTCCTTTCCGCCACTGTTGGAATTCTTGTTTACAGTTTCTGGACTCTTGTTCTGTATGAAACTCTGCCATTTGAAGAAAGCCTAGCACTACAGCTGGTTTCTGCTGTGCTCTTCTGGTTAGGTGTGAGCAGTCCAGGAATGAATCAGCTGACTCTGAACCTTCTACCCCGGCCTCAGCTAAGGACGATGTCCATCCAGTACCATTTAGTGTGTGGCCTAACACTCTTCAAAGGGCCATTTCTTTTTGTAGTCCACCAAACATAACGATTCAACTTCTCCATAGTATGAATAGGACCATCTCCACTTTATTTGTTTTGTTATTGCAAAGAGAGGTTGGTCAAGGAAAATAACCTGAATCTGATTAGGATTACATCGATCAGTAATTTTCTTTATGATAGACATACCATGCTTCACCATTGAAAGAGACTCCGCTTTTCAGTAAAAATTGGCAACATGACTTTGGTACCTTTAGTAGAACGTACACTTCCTGATTGAGTCAAACGATACTCTGCCCACAAGCATTTATTTTCACCTAGCGGAGAATTTCTTTCAATCCACCTCCTCTCTGTCTAAAGTGCTTCTTTGAGCCCTGACCGTATTTGTTCTTGAACAGTAATAGGAACTTGCAGTTTGTCAAAATCACATGATGATACTGATGGCACAATAACATAGATATCTGGTAATAAGTAATCTTATACTGATGAAGAAACTTCAATTCGCATTGGGGGTAAACCAGGGTTGGAATCGGAAGGCAATTGGAATACGTTAATACTTGTTCCGTGGAAAGATCCTGTCGAAGAAGTTAATGATGTGTTGTGGTCTAAATTGTCCAATGCACCGATGGTGTACACATTACTCATTAATGGAAAGGGGCACACAAGACCCTCTAATTTGTAACGTCTGCATGTCACTGCTGCTATTTGATCTTCAATTTGGATCACACGATTATATGTTACAAAAATGTCTAAGTTATGTAAATTACTGACACTCTTTTTTCTAGCAAGTAAGAGTGTGTACCTGTAAACCTACATACAGTGGAAGCGGCGGTTCATGAGATATGTTGTGCCTTTTTTGTGTGGTGCTAATCTTCTGTTCTTAAAATTAAAATATATTAATTGTCTTATTGTTAGGGCAGTTTGAGAATATGTTATAGAATTTTTTTCTATGTTAGATCCATACAGCAGCAATTGAACGAAATTCTTTAGACTTTCTGGAACACTTTCATCTTGACAGTTTTCTGTAAAGTATCCTGAAAATGTTTGGCACTCCCAGTTTATCATATTTCTTCCTAAAGACTTTGAACACATTGAGAAGGCAAAAATCTCTCTTCATTTGATCGTTCAGACATGAAATCCTTGAGTAATTTCTAGTGTCCTTTCTTTAAATACCAATAACATATTTTGCCATCACTGTTTAGTACAATCAGAAATAAAATGAACGAGAATTTTGTTCTTTAGTCTTGTTTTATTCACTGCTTTTGGTAAACCTACCGTTCTCAACTTGTTTTTACATAGACTGTGCAGCTCTGACAAATTGGAAATGAAATGAACATCTTCTATTTTACATTCCAAGTGATCTATGAGTTCAGCAAATACACGAGATTCTAAAACATCATCATCTTGACTTTCGGTTTCGTTTAAAGATCTGTTCTCCCTTTTCCAACTTCTGTACCTATTTTTATACATCCATAAGCACTGCATATGGTATGTAGCCTCCATTGCTACCAAGTCTCCTCCGGAAATTTTTGAAAGCAGAAATATATCCTGTAATTATTAAGCCATTTCCTTAAGATTTTAGTCAAACGTAAGTGACAGTTTCTTCTAAATCCTTTCCCAGAATTACAAAAAAATATAAACCGGTGGAATTACGTTTCCTCTACTTTCATTTCTCCTCTTACGCTTTGGTTCATTATTTTCTGTTTACTTTTCGTTTTCTATTCTTTTGCGATTTCTCTTTTTAGTTTTGAGACAACAAACTTTAGTCTGCACTGTTTATGCCACTTCGCTGCATTGTCAATTAGTGTGTTTACTAATTCTCCTTTTCCAGTGACAAGTTTCACAGATTTCTTCTAAGTTATCGAAATCTTTATAGATCCTCAGGAATTCTGAACACGAGTCGCCTAGAAAACACTTAATAAACATATTATTTCAAATACTGCAAGGAATGATATTTTTCAACTTAAAAGGCACAATACACTTTTAATGTGTTCACAGTTACATTATAATAACCAATATTATGAAAAAAATGTTCGTGTTTACATAGAACTGTTGCAATGAAAACTCCCATAACAATACTAAGTAATGATTAAACGTAGTTATTATTAAGTAATCATGACAAGAATAATAACTAGATAATTTAATGATAAAAATTTCTGCCAGACACCGCTAAAATTTCACAAAGTTGACCGATTACGCAGTCTTCCTATTTGCATTGGCTTTGTTTTCACGACTTATATTTCGACTATTTCTCATCGCATTTTAACGTATTATACATCAAATTAAAGCTCTTTTTGTGCTCTTTTAAACGTTATAGGGTGTATGATTTCATAAAATGGACCATTTTGGAGAAAAACTCATTCATATGTAAATATGTTTCATAAAATCTTAAATATTTCAATTTTTCTGGTTTTTATCATATTTCCTTGACTTTACTACTGCTATAATCGATTAAATTCGGGCTTAACTTATAATTTAGAAAAAGAATCATCAAAATCGGACCATTGGTTACCGAGATAATGATATTTTAAGAGAACAATACATAAAATCCAATATGGCGGCATATTTCAAAATGGCGGCCAGAAAATTTTGGCACCCGACCCTAAAACGAATTGAATACCGAAGTACTTTCAGTCTGCTAAGTTTCATACTTGTGTCCAGTCTGTCACGATCCTATCCTTAACAGACCAGACTAATAAGGATGATCGGAATTAGGGATGGCCAGACGGATCTGGATCTCGGATATCCGGATCCTATAAGATCCGGATCTCGGATCCGGATCCGGAATTTCGGATCTTGGATCCGGATCCGGATATTCGGTTCCTGGATCCACACCCGAAATTTTGAAGTTCAGATTCGGACTCCTGTTTTGAATATTTTAGGCCTTAGATTGAGACCCAGAACTAAAATATCCATATGTATAAAATTTACTAGGTGAATTTATCTAACTCAGTGGAAAGACAATTCAATTTAAATGACAGATTACATGAAAATCTCATTTTCATTTTTTCGAGGTTAGACCACTGTTGCGAACACCCCATCATTTAGTCTTTAGTATATCTTTAAACGTACTACAAGTATGCCACTTTCATCTCAAGTCAGTAGTTGTATATATCTGCCTTTTGTTATATATTAATCGAGTTAGGATTAAAATTCGATTGTTTGTGAGACCTATGATAATATTTTCAGAATGAGTTACAACGTTGAAAAACTGCATAGTAATGCTGCATCTTTTCATTGTGCCACATTGGAATTTAATGTAGTCTATCTTATTCAGTCGGCTCTTATGATTAATTCAATGATCTGAACTCCTGCAGCATTACGCTAAAATCATGGATGTCTTTGAATTTTCGTCATCATTTCTATCTTTTTATTACGAGCAAAATAAATATCATAAGCGGCATTTTACATAATACATATAGATCAGGTAGTTGATTGCTTAAAGTTTATAGCAAAGCTATTACATTTCTAAGACACTGGCGGCCTTAGGACAAAATCCATGGCTTTCCCATAAAATCTTAAATCTCTCTATATAAAAAGGGCAAAGTCCCGAGTGACTGAGTGAGTGAGTGACAGATCACCGTACAGGCCAAATCGCTTAAGCTACAAACTTGAAATTTCGACAGTTTATAGGCTTTGTGACGTAGGATACCACTAAGGAAGGACTTTAAGAAATTCGACGAGGAAGGGGGGAAATGGGGTGGAAAATATTGATGATTCTTGACGTTAGATACTTCAAATTTGGTATTTGGGTTTCTTATTGAAAATAATTTGATACTTGTTTAAGTGCTTTTTGATATTTAAATTAGAAGGGGCAGGGAAGATGTAGAAAGTAAAAGAATGGGTGGTAATTGCAATTATTGCAATTAGTATAATAATATGCCTATATCTCGGAAACTTAAAGGGTTAGAAACATGGAATTTGGTATTTGGACTTCTCACTTAAAATAACTAGATACGTATTTCAACGTTTTTTTTTTTTTTTTTTTTTTTTTTTTAATATGTGGCTCAGAAGGGAAGAAAAAGGGCGAGAAGAAAATTAAGTGGGGATTACAATTATTGTATTAATATTTTCAATCCTTTAAGGTTAGAGACTTGAAATTTGGTATTTGCATTTCTCATTGAAAATAATTTGACATGTGTTTCAGTGTTTTTTGACGTTTTAGTAAAAAGGAAAAGGAAAGAGGGTGGGGATTGTAATTATTATAATAACATGTCGATATCTGGGAACCTCTGAAGGTTAGGAGCATAGAATTTGGTATTTGAACTTTACATTTGAAATAATTAGGTATGCACTTAAGCGTTTTTTGATGTATGTCTTAGAGGGGAAGAAAAGGGGCGGGGAGAAAAGACTTTTATATCTCGGAATCCTGGAATGTTAGAGAAATGAAACTTGTTATTTGAACAAAAATTCGTTATGAAATGAATTTTAGGTCCAACGCTTATGCCGGTTAGGCTAAAGGAGACGGTGATTATGAGAAATAAATAAAATGAAGAAAGAGGGAGGAAACGAGAAAACCCCGAGAAAACCCACGAGCACGGTGTTTGTCCACCACAAAGTCCACACGGCACGAGCTGGGATCGAACCAGTAACCCCAAGCACCGGAGGTGAACGCTCTACCACTGAGCCACTAGTTTTATTGTTCATGTGCTTGTCTTTATACAAAAAGTGTACAAGAACCAGACTGACTCCTAGGAATACAATATAATACAATACAATACAATATGTCTTACATACAAGAAAAGGAAATTGTAAAGTATAACAATAATCGCGAAAATAAAAAAAAAATTAAATAAAAACGAAAAGAGAAACCTACATAATGAGTTGTAGCGTTTTTTTTTGTTTTTTTTTTTTTTTTTTTTTTTTTTTTTAAGAGAAGGAAGGAGATTACTGCAACACCACTTCTAAAAACCTACTAAAATACTGTCTGTCCAACTCGGGGGAAAAGAGCTTTCGTCGTGTGCGTTTTAAAAAATCCAAGTAGGTGCGAGCATCCAGCAAAGGTACATGGCGATGGATATACACAATTGTACACGCCAGTAGAAAAAGCACAGCGTGGTGTTTGGTCTGTGGAAAATAACGAAAATCCGGAAACAAAACATAGGATACTGTGAACTGGTGTGGAGGTCGACGACAAATTCGTCCTAAGAAGGACGTGAGACAGTTCCAGATAGCTGGAGCACCCACACACTGATCGAACCGGTGGGATAGTGTATCTTCTTTGGCGCATCGAGAACAGAGTGGGTCAGGAACACGTTTCAGCTCAAATAAACGAGCGCGCGTAGGCACCAACTGATGCACCACTTGAAACCATTCAACCTGTAGGTATGAAGGTAATACCGGGGCAGAGATATTAGCCCATACCTGTGACCACGTAGTCTGAGGATATCGGTGAGGAATTCGGAGAATAATCTGATCGTTAGGCAACGAGAGAAGGAAGTTATACAAAGTGCGAGAATTGTATCCCGTAGGGCAGAGAACCACACCACTGTATGTCCAATAACGTATTAGTGAAGTAATGTACGCCGGACAACAATCAGCAAAGTTAATAAACGGGGGGCTCACAGGTAATTCATAACTAGGCCAAAAACATCGTATCCATTGCTGTGTGAAGGATTCGTTAATAGCAACTGCAGCATAGAAATCGAGCATAAACAGAGTTTGACATTTCAATCTGAGATGTACTAGACCCAGCCTCCCTGTGAACGGGGAAGATAGAGTCCTGCACGTGGGATACGAAAATAGAAGCCACGCCATATATTCCATAGGAATAAGGAGTCAAACCGCTTAGCGAACAATTCCGGTAAGGGGAAAATTCGAGCCCGATACCACAGCTTAGGTGCAATGTAAATATTGATAAAGTGAATACGATGAATTAAATGAAGGCGACGGAAACGCTGAGAAAACAAAAGCTGGCGAATTTGTAACAACAACGGGGACCAAATCTCCTCGAAAAGGGGAGTAGGTTGTGACGTAAACGGGATACCTAAGATCTTCAAGGAAGTGACGTGGGGTACACACGGCACCCCAGGCTCGTTAGCAGGTAAATGAAAACCATTGAACTGTAATAGGTTAGTTTTCTGTACATTATACTGTAATCCGGAACAAAGTGCAAAACGTTGCAACACTGCAAAAACCCGCGCCATACGAACAGGATCCACGCCGGTGATGGTGACGTCATCCGCATACCCGAATATATTTTGACTCAAGAAACGGGAGGGTCCAGGGGGGTGCAGAGTGGCCAACTGTCGAAGTAAAGGATCTAATGCGAGTGCAAAAAGTATCGTTGACAAAGAACATCCTTGCCTTAATCCACGTTTCAGCGGAATAAGAGGGGACAGGTGTCCGTTAATCTGTATACGGAAATTGGCCGTGGTATATAAATTGTTAATGACTGTGCGGAAGGCTAAAGGAAACCTCCAGGCATCCAGCACCTGCAACAAAAAACTGTGATCTAAACTGTCGTACGCTTTTTCTAAATCTACAGCTAATGCGCCCGCAGGCACCTGCCGAAAATGAAAATAAGCAAAAATATCGCGCAAAGAGCGAAGAGTATAGGAAAGGTTATGCGTAGCATGGAGTGCTGCCTGATAAGGACTAATGTAGTGACGGATGATTGGTCGAAGTCGGGCTGTAAGCACTTTAGTGAACAACTTAAGATCGACGGGCAATAAAGAAATAGGTCGATAGTCCTGAACATAATGCGCTGCGCGGGATTTCGGAATGAGAACTAAGATAGCGGTATTACGACCCACTGCTTCGCCTCGTAACCAAGCATTGAATAAAGCGGTAAGAGAGGGACTGAGTTGAGACCAATACTGTTTATAAAACTGGATATTTAATCCGTCTTCTCCGGGGGCACTACGGCCCTTTGCCCGCCTGAGGACTGCGAAAATTTCGTCCGCACTAATGGGATTGATCAATGTCTGACACTCGTCATCCGTGAGATGGTGAGATAACGTGGTCAAAAACTCCGGGGCATATGAGTAGTCTATGGGACGCGCACGTGCAAAGTCTGTATAGTAGCGCGTGAATTCTTGTAAAATCTGTGAACAATTAGTAGTAGTAGTACCATCTCCCAGAATGAGAGAATGAATGGCGGTGGAACGCCGTTGTCGCAAAATCCAATCAACATGATAAATAGTTATAGTCTCCTCCGGAAAGCGATGATAAAAGTCTTCCGACAAATACGCACTAATCGACGTGTGGGAGTAAATAGTTTTCAATCGGTGTTTGATACCGTTAATACAAGCCAGGTTCTCCAGCGAAGGCGGAGCATTCCAAAAGTCACAGAGAGCTTGATATAAAAATTCATGTAAATGGTGGTCGTCTTCCCTCGCGACCCGCCCTTGCCATTGAAAAAAACTGCGTAATTTAGGTTTACAATATAAATTCCACCAGGAAATAACAGAGGGCCACCGCGCCTCCTTAAAAATTCGTTAAGTTTGCAGGCATATGATGTGCGAGGCCGTAGACCGAGTAAATGTGTGGCTGGGGGTAAAGCCCCCATGTACTCGCACTGAAATTCGGTATGCCTCGGGATACCGGAATGTTATTACATACAATTTGATATTTGAACTGAGATTCGGTATGGTTGTAGGTTTACGAGGTACGAGGTCATAGGCCGATCAAATGAGATATCAGAGGGTCTAAGGGCAAACCCCGGACATTTCTTTTTAAATTGATTATGATTAGAGGCTTTTGTGGTGCGAGGCCCTAGTAACGGGGGTCTAGTGGCGAAGCCCCCAACTAGCCGAGGTCTATTAAGTATATAAATGTATTTGCGTAATGACTGGAAATTGCATGTATGCCTGTGGACAAAATTGCATAAGTAGCCACGAGAAATCACAATCCTTTAAGATAAAAATTTTAAAAAGCTACCAAAATGTACTCTTGAATGAGTTGTATATTATGTTTGCGCAGGGGCGAATCCAGAACGGACTCCTGGAGGGGGCGGTTGGGGATGCTAGCAGTGAAAAATTACTTAGATGATCTGAAATTGCCACTAATTACTACTAAAGTACACTGTTAATGGTGACGCTGGGTAGGGGCGAACGACTTTTCGTCTTCCCCCTGGATCCGCCTATGTGTGTACATGAATGATATAGCTCCTTATACAACCTATGCAGAGTTAATAGTAGTGGATTACTAATTACAAAGATACGTGTTACTACTCGAGGCTCCATATGGTATTTTGTATACAAATACAGTACATTAATATATTGATTTTGATACATTAATTGCCATGTAGAATTTCATCTCTACTACAATTCTTAATTCTAACTGGAGTGGTACGGTCACAGAGAAACGTATTTTTAAAGAAAGAAAAAAAAAAAAGCTCATCAAGAGCAAGAAAAGGAAGTTGCTCCTTAATTTGATTTGATCTATATTTTATGGGCTGTTCTATTAGCAATGGCCTAGCCCATCACGACAAGGAAATGGCCTCATTCAGTGACCACAATAACTCAGAAAGAATTAGAAAAGTAAGCAGCCTGAGTCTAATGAAGAAGCTTGGGCTTGAGACTTTTTCATCCCAGCATTTGACTAGTGTTACAGAAAACAAAGGACAAATTTCCATCAGGACGACCGCTTTAAAAAAGATTTACTACCTTTTCGGTCAAGTATTTTCACTAGAATCGAATCTGACAATGAGATTGCTCTCACCTAAGTCGACAGTTTTACTCAATCAAATTTGGAGTACTTGTGACATATTAAGGCACGAAACCCAAATATCAACAGAACGAAGAGAACGCAAGGCTGTCACACGATCAGATACCAAAAGTGTCCTAAAATCTTATTTTAAGCATAGGAATGAAAATCACTTTGTCAATAATTTCGAAAATTTTGCTGATTCGGAACACCCGAATTTTCTGACACGGAGTTTCGAATCCGGATCCAAGATCCAGTTTTTCGGATCCGGATCCAAGATCCGTTTCTTCGGATTCGGATCCAAGATCCGTTGTTTCGGATCCGGATCCAAGATCCGTTTTTTCGGATCCGTTCCAAGATCCGGATTTTCGGATCCGGATCCAGTGTCCGGATATCCGGATACCGGATATCCGGATTCAAAAATATCCGGATCTGGCCATCCCTAATCGGAATGCCCTACAGAAATTATACATTTTTTTTTTCAAAATGGAATAATTTTAGGAAGTTTATACTGCAAAGTTGCTTTGTATGCCTATCTTCGAAGTTGTAATAAGGGGTGGATTTTATCACCTTCCATTCCCTTATTTTTCATATATATATACTGTCGGGGCCGGTGGCAGGAGGCGATCAGAACTTTTGCGGCCACTGGTGAGGGAGTCCCACCACAGGTCACGAACATAAAAAGAGATTATTAGCGACAATATCTCTACCAAAGGTAGCCGAAATCAAACTAACAGAATAATTAATAAAGGACCACGAAAGGTCTCAACAATATCACTGCTTTAGAGAGTTGCCTGACATTAAAAATGTAATGGAGCTGAGCAGTCTATGGGGCTCGGCAATTTATTAGTACGGTAAGGAGGAGGTCCGTCCTGTTCAAACAATGTCCGACTAACCAGGCTGTCGGCAAGGTGAGTTGATAGAGAGAGAGAGAACAGGATGAGTGCCTATGTATGACAATAATTAATTACTAAGTTCAAGCACGAGTTTACGAGATTATAAGGGAGCCTTGATCCATGAATGTCCCGCAGGTAATTGCCAGCACTTTAGGGCAGTGGCGGCTCCAAAGGGGGGGGTCACTAGTTAACGTGAAGCCCACACAACAACGAGATTAATTAGCACACCAAAATAATAGACAACTAGGACTCGTGCAAAGAAATAAATATTTGTAGCGGGACGACAACTTAATAATTAGGCACGTATTATACAACAATGAATTTAAATAAAGCTAATGCAATGTAAACAAGATTATTAACACACTTAATGGACCTCAAGTACATAAACTTCACAAGACAAGGTCAGGCTTGGCCATACTTAAATAATTCAGCCTAATAACAATTTAATCGATAAAACAATAAAATGGAAGAGATAGTTATCGCTAACAACCTTAGTTGTAGAATCACTTTACACAAACACTGAAATCGGCTATTGGGTGCAAAGAAGTAGACGTGATTCTGAGTCGATGCGAGGAATCAAGATGCACAATTAAGATCACTAAAACAATTTAAATCACTCACCTCGCAATCGAACACCTACACAGATGAAAGAGTTCCAAGTGGCCTCTGGAGATATCGTCGAGTCCTGTATAAGTCCAGTTGAGCTTAGCGTGGTAACAAGATGTTCGTTGCAACCAAGAATTCCCAGAAGATGTCTGTATTGGTTCGAGCGGTAAAACCAACAAGATGCTTCCACTTCCTACGGAGAGTGAAGTTCTTTCTCCAATCGGAATTCTCACGGCGAATGCAGGAATAGTACTGGAGTCGCAGAACACACACAGAAGGGTGATGGTTCACTCAACTACAGAAGATAAAGAGTTCGGTCCTCAACAGGCGTGACTGGTGTAGTGGTTCACGTAGGAACCAGAGAACGAAAGAGATGTGATAATAATGACTTCGACGAACGGCTTCTTCGGAGGTACTTTCTGAGAGAATATGAGTAGGTGAGGTCGTACTTTGAAAACTTTAGATAGGCGTTTTAAATGACTGGGACGCCGAGTTAGAAGTAGTATGAGTTTTATTGTAAGTTGCTTTTGTACAGCGCAGAAGAGTTGTTAAGCAATAAGTTGTTATACATCAGAGGTAATTTTAGATGACGCATCAGTCTAGTGGCGTATGCGTGAAACTTGAGAGGGGTCAGAATATGACCAATGATAAAAGAGAAATAAGGGCAGTTCAATGAAGAGATCGAATTACGACTGCCTGCATGTAGAGTAGTAAACTTACTAGAAACAACGTTCAGCACAGTAACAAAGTTCTTGCTGTATTGCACACACGAAACGAAAGCAGAGATGGTCCTTGGTAGGAGAACGGAGATGACGGAGTTCTCCACTAACACAGTGTAATAACACATTCTGATAATGCACTAAGTTCTTCTCTCTATGACTCTAACAAAGTCAGAGAAGAAACGCAAGTCCGGCGGGCGAAGGACAGAAGCCTGAGCCCGAAGAGTGGGCCGGAGCCCCGGCGACGAGCACGAAGCTCGTGCCTCGTAGACACACAATGATTTTCCCCCTGAGAACAGCTTGTACAGCTATTTTGTATTCAGGGAGTTTTTTCACACGTTACGTACGTGGGAGTATAGTAGGGTGGTATCTTCCCAAAAAGGGCGGATACTCGTGTGCAATGAAATTAGTCTTTACGTTTAGATTGGGTATTGATAATCTAAACGACTATTTAGGGTGTTAACTAGAATAGTCACGCATGCGCGTTATTACAAACAGTATAAGGCTTTAGCGTCATCTGGTACATAATATCCAAATTAAAAGTCAAAGGTTAATTTGATATTACAAAGAAAATCAAGCTTTATCCAGATTTTACAGGTTTCTTAATCGTTTCACAATGATACCAAAAATACAAGTGTTCCCAAGACACTTATTTTATACGGTGTCAAAATAGACATATTTAGTATTTTCGAAGTGTCAACTTCGGCGCCAAAATGTTAATTATACGTCTACCATGTTTTTGAGAACATCTGGGCTTAAACAGAGGACAATGAGAGTATTCAGAAAATAACATCAGACTCTCAGATAAGACACAAGGGTTAGATATTCCCTTGCACGTGCAGCGAATCGAAGGTTATAGGTTACCAATTCAGATCTGTTTCTCAAGATGCAAAGAGGGGAGAAAAAGATATGAGTTTCATCTTACGAGACAACAGCTAACTTTAAGTATTCGTCTGGCTTAGTTATTCCACAGAAAGAGCAAAATATAAAGAGAGAGAAATTTAACATTGACTAATACCTGCAATAATTACATGGCAATAAAGCAATTAAAAGGTTTTTAAATAGTAATTATGAATTTAATAACAGTAAGAAAAGCAAAAATTTAGGTCGGCCCGAAGGCGCCTCAGGTCGGCCGCTACAGTCCTCCCGCGTAAAATAAAAAAAAAATAGACGAGGGAACTGAGGAATATTTTTTTTTTGACTATTTGGGCTTAAATTTTTTTTTAAAAAAAAAATTAAGTGGCAATATTGTTTTTAAACTTTAGAGTTGGCAACACTTTTTAATCTTTAGGATTGGCAACACTGCTTAATACTCATACATAGATATATTCAATTAAAATTTCTTAGTCCTAGTTGGCAACACTTACTAATTCTTTAAGTAAAGTTCATAAAGGCAAAACATACCAGCAAGTATTATTTTATACACAATTATAGCTAAATAATCGAAGTACTCAAACACATAAAGTAAAAACCTATTGAAATAATTATCTACTATTAGGTAACACCATAATTAAATAATGACACAAAAGTAGTTATATCAGTAGTACAGACGTACTCGTTAAAATCCCAAAACAGCTTAAATATATATTTTTGTGTATATAAGAAGATATACAATTATCTAAAGGTCTAATACCTATGTCATACTCAAACAATTAAAAAGTTAAAGAAATGTTTATATATATACATCTATAACTAGAATTAAATATGAGAACCCCAAAATTATTATTAAACTACGTTAATAAACAAAGTTATCATTAGACTACCAATTATTTAGATATAAAATCTCGATTGTGAGTGAATCACAAATTTAAGAAATTACTACATGGCTCTACCAATGGTTATATACGTATAATACAAAGAGTTCCCTAGTTGGTACGATTTGTTCCTACATATTTACAAAACTAAGCTTTGTCTATAAAAATATACAAAGACTAACAAGGCCAATACAACCTGATTTCGTATAAATACACTATACCTATTAAAACACTATAGCGAGGGATAACACAAATGACTTCAATTATGTACAGTACACATTTAAAATAATTTTTTTTTTTTACTCAGTTTTTATAGTTATTATTATTATAATACGAGTTCCTATATATACAAAGGATATACCTATATGTAAAGGAGATGGATGACCCATACTAAATTAATATAGTTAGATATTAAACCCAAGTAACATGCAATTATGCTTTACAAATCAATTATAACTACAAAGGAAATATATATAGATAATAAATATTTACACGCATTTTTTTTTTACTAGTCTACAATCATTAACGATAGTTGTATTCTTGACCTCTCTAGACATTCAAGGAACTGCACATGTCCTAAACGAAATTTCTACTAGGTATATATATATAGAATTACTAAATTTAACAAAAGATTTGAATGACTTCTATATTATTAAAGTACAAGAATCAACTACCTAAAAATCCTAGAGATTATAAACACTATACAGAATCGCAAGACTACCGTATACAGAATATAACTACATTAGTTAATGAAGTATTTAATTCATGATTTTTATTATTATTATTATTATTATTATTATTACTATATGTAAATTTTTCTTTTTCTCTACGTTTTGTTTTTGATACATTAATTAAAAATTTACACTTTATCACTTACTCCAAAATTGTCAAAACAAACCATTAGTTACACGATAAGAAAGGGAGCCAGTTTGTTTTTATGCTCTTCTAGTCTTTACCAAAATTGGGTTACTGGGACTCCCTGAGGTCGAAGGTTATCCACTACCGGAGGGTAGTTGGGAATTGACGCTCAGATGTTTTCTATTCTTTTTTTTTTGCTACTACACTCCACGCTGAGGTCAGGGTGGTGTGAAGAAAAAGAAATTATACTACAGCCCTGTCTGGTAAGGGTCTGGTTTTTCTTTTAAACAGAGAACGGCCAAAAGAAGAATTGCTATGTTTTCATACAAGCTTTCGAATGAAATGAAGGCGGATTTCTTTTAGCGCGAAAGGGATAAGCTAAAACATATATATACTTTATAACATTCATCCCTTAAACAATTAGGATTCAGTACGGGACAGCGTATGAATATTTCAAAATGAACCCTTTTTAAATAACATTTATATGGAACACGACTCAATACAGGGTGTTCATAAACTAGATGGCAATTTTACAGTTACGTCTAAAAATACTTAAATTACAATATGACGCAAACGACCAATATACAAGATCAATTATTGTCTAAACTTTCAATACTTTTATTTAACAATATGCCAATTAACGCGTGGTTCAATATTATTGTTTAGTGACTATTGTCACGCAGTTGAACGAACGCTTAACAAAATCAATCAATTAAATCATCTCAATTTATAGAATGAACTACCACAAATAATTAATCAACGCAGTTGAACAGACGCTTAATTAACGTAATCAAATAAATCCTCTCAATTTATAAAATGAACTGCTACAAATAATTAATCGATAAGAGAGGTAGAGTTACAATATACAGTTTTAAATCAACATATATTTAATTGTACTGTTCGCACAGAGGTACTTCACTTTTACGTCATTTTATTAACAAAGGAACCAATATAACTGAAGTACTGACGTTTAGAAGTTAACAATGAATTTAAATATAGCTTCAGGCAATTATCTTGTTGCCTTACTATGATAACAACTACCTTTTACAGCAAAATATTGATATCATTCAATTGGTAGGTCTTAATTTCAACCTGGATATTCACCAAAAATTCATATTAATTATAACATATAATAGATATCAAAATACAATTATCACATGCATTATAACGCATAATATATCAAATGCCATTATCATCATTATTAGAATGTATATTCACGTTAGAATATTATTACAATTACAGCTTAACATGTCTATTCCTAGTAAATACAATAATCAATATATCCAAATGATAAAAATAGAATGTGCCACAACCTTATAGAAATACAATCGAACGGGAATAGACTATAATTACTTAAATACATTTAAGAACAATTAATACAATTCAACGAGAATTCCTTACAGGAGACATGATGTCGACTCTTAGATACAAATTAAGTTGGCACTCGGACGGCAGGAGGCAAGAGAGGTATAATAAAGATTACTTTTAGCCTATCTTCTAATATTAACTCATATGACCCTGGGACTTACATTTACTTCGCATTTATTCATAATTTTAACTTTGAGGAATTTAACCGCGTATTTACATTTTAGAGACCTTTTGGGATATCTAGATGCACAAAAGAACGATTTATCATTTCAAATAGGAGACAAGAAAGAGTTTATATGCAATTACACAATTACCAAATGATCAACAATGCACTTATTTTCTAAACAGGGCGGTTGTATCTGACATTTAGGCCCGATAAGGATTTCATTCTAGAAAATAACTCGATTCCTGGACTTGCAAAAACATTTCTTTTACTCATGATATTATAACATCACTAATTTACGCGGAAGCTACAAAACATAACAATACTTGATACATTGGACAAGCGAATTTAATTATCTCTTCGGACAACCTTAGATTTTCTTAAGGACTCGTGCTTGGACTCATTAGGGAGCAAGAGTGCTCAAAAGGATTAGGTCTACACAAACGCACCTTTGATTAGATTAGGCACTCGCGAGCAAGAATATTTATGACCATTTAAATACAACATTAGCTTCCATACATATCATTACCATCTCGAAAGGCACATAGTTAAAACTTTAACACCATAGGGTGTCTTTCGAACGAAACACTGGGCTTCCTTCCGAAAGAACCAAACATTCTCTGGTCGTTCATTAGTAAACTGAACGATAATAAACAGCTGCGGGACCTAGGGGGTCCATAGCGACCTGGGATGTAATAGGAGGGTCCCGTACCTTTAAGGGGGTAAGCCTTCTCAAAGATCCGGCTTAACATCCTTACAATTACGCGGACGCACCATTATACAATAAGGTCGATATAACAGAGGATCAACATTAGAGATTGCGCGATTCTCAGCTAATACAAGCGATAGAAACAAGCGGCAATTCTCTGAAACGACCAATTTACGCTTTGGGGCTGATAATTGTAGTTAATTATCACGTTTGATGGAATTGGTACAATAAGATCGATTCAACGGAGTATAAACATCAGAGATTGCACGATTCTCAGCTAATACAAGCGATAGAAACAGGTGGCAATTCTCTGAACGACCAATGTACGCTTTGGGGCTGATAATTATAGTTAATTATCACGTTTGATGGAATTGGTACTCTTTTTAGGAAAGGGAATTGACACATCCTAACCTAATCTAGACTCCATGAATTACTGCTGGAACAAGGGAGAGGTATGTTCACTGTCTCAATATTTTCCGACAGGGTGTCTCCCAACGATACGTTCCAAAATTAGATAGCTCGCTAAAATTTACAAAATAATTACACAACTCGAGGCATTAGCGCTCGGCAAGAAATAGCAAAATTAATAACAATACTACAGAGCACGGTTTTACGTCCTGAACAAATGAAATTATTAACACAATGACTACGGTCGAATTTATCGTGACCGGAAAGTAATAAATTTATAGATAATTCAACTTCTAACATAATGAATAAGAAAAGATTCATTGATTAATAATGTCTACTAATAAATTATTTAAACGTCTCCTTAATTAATAACAATAGCTAAGCACAAACGGAATTGTTAGGATTAGTCTTTCTACTACATTAAGTTCACGTATTTCTTCCTTAATAAAACAGCCTTACACTGGCAATTAAAATTTACAAGAGCTTTATTCAAATTACAAAACTTTGATGCCATGGACTTCAAAAAGCAATAACGCATATCCTAATACTTTTCGCTCTTATCATTCAATCAAAATACAAGGGACTTCGCGGTCTTAAAATACAGGGTACTATACTTCAGGGGTGTCCCACATTAGTGTTGTCTTTATTCAAACACGACTTAAAATAATAAAATAACGAGTTAGGCTTAATATTACAACAGCTTATTAAGAATGGTCTCTACTTAAAACAAATTACTAACTGAATTTATTGCCCTTTTAAACTTTCAATCTTGGTGTACTTAATTCTCTCATAATTAACAAAAAGCACGTCCATTCATAAATAATAAAATTAAATTGGCCTCCAAGAAGATTTTTAAAATAATTTGAAACTTCAAAATCACAATAATGAATCTCATTATGAACTTTTACTGAGAAACGAAACATATTAAGGCTTTAGTTCGCATAGTTCGTGTAAGGAATCTCTTTAGCACCTAACATAATATTTAATTTACCACTAACGCTGAGAAGCCAGTCGGGGAAAGATCAAGAATTTACCCACAATCAAAGAACTAACAACGCGTGAGTATAAGGACTCACAGAATGAAAATTTCAAAATAAATTTCAAAATTTCAATGATGTTTGTTTTGACTGACTTGTACATTAATTACACAAGCAGAATTTGAATACTTGGAGTTCCTACACCAGCCTTACGACTGATGATTCTTGAAATGAACCTCGCGAAAATCCATTGCAAGAATCGAACTCAGAATACGTTGAGAAGATTTGAATACAGAACGGAATAGCTTTCATCTCGATAGGTGAAGAAGAAGGTATCCGTCCCGCATTTGGCGCCATAAACCTTCTCAAGGTATTGTGTTGATATTTCTCCCTACAGTTTTTTTTTTTAATACTAATGCATTACACAACCGAGGAACGCTAATCAACACACTTCCTTTTTTTTTTGCTCTTTTTTTCTTTTTGTTTTGTTTTGCCCAGCTGGGGAAACTAACAGAGAACAGATGTTTTCTCTCTGTGTTGAAGAAAAAGGAACGAACTATTCTTTTGATATATGGACTGTTTCTTTTTCCTTCCCTCATTGACTTCTCTAGAACAAGCAAAATGATAGTTAAGCTTTCAGGGTAGAAGGGGGCATTTGCCCAACGCAACATATCAACACAAAATGTTGACTTTCAAGCAAATTAATAGGAAACCTGTCATTTCAACTCACACAATTGAGCATTAAATTATACGAAACTCATTTAGAATATAAATTTGACCCTAAGCAAACTACTTAACACAAATGAAAGTAATAATATAAATAACTCCTGCTTTGTCATTTACAAAAGCAACATAGGATTCTATAATCAATATCAATTAACACATTATTAGATGACGAGCTAATGATCGAATCCCACTGTTGAACACCAAATTTATGTCGGGGCCGGTGGCAGGAGGCGATCAGAACTTTTGCGGCCACTGGTGAGGGAGTCCCACCACAGGTCACGAACATAAAAAGAGATTATTAGCGACAATATCTCTACCAAAGGTAGCCGAAATCAAACTAACAGAATAATTAATAAAGGACCACGAAAGGTCTCAACAATATCACTGCTTTAGAGAGTTGCCTGACATTAAAAATGTAATGGAGCTGAGCAGTCTATGGGGCTCGGCAATTTATTAGTACGGTAAGGAGGAGGTCCGTCCTGTTCAAACAATGTCCGACTAACCAGGCTGTCGGCAAGGTGAGTTGATAGAGAGAGAGAGAACAGGATGAGTGCCTATGTATGACAATAATTAATTACTAAGTTCAAGCACGAGTTTACGAGATTATAAGGGAGCCTTGATCCATGAATGTCCCGCAGGTAATTGCCAGCACTTTAGGGCAGTGGCGGCTCCAAAGGGGGGGGTCACTAGTTAACGTGAAGCCCACACAACAACGAGATTAATTAGCACACCAAAATAATAGACAACTAGGACTCGTGCAAAGAAATAAATATTTGTAGCGGGACGACAACTTAATAATTAGGCACGTATTATACAACAATGAATTTAAATAAAGCTAATGCAATGTAAACAAGATTATTAACACACTTAATGGACCTCAAGTACATAAACTTCACAAGACAAGGTCAGGCTTGGCCATACTTAAATAATTCAGCCTAATAACAATTTAATCGATAAAACAATAAAATGGAAGAGATAGTTATCGCTAACAACCTTAGTTGTAGAATCACTTTACACAAACACTGAAATCGGCTATTGGGTGCAAAGAAGTAGACGTGATTCTGAGTCGATGCGAGGAATCAAGATGCACAATTAAGATCACTAAAACAATTTAAATCACTCACCTCGCAATCGAACACCTACACAGATGAAAGAGTTCCAAGTGGCCTCTGGAGATATCGTCGAGTCCTGTATAAGTCCAGTTGAGCTTAGCGTGGTAACAAGATGTTCGTTGCAACCAAGAATTCCCAGAAGATGTCTGTATTGGTTCGAGCGGTAAAACCAACAAGATGCTTCCACTTCCTACGGAGAGTGAAGTTCTTTCTCCAATCGGAATTCTCACGGCGAATGCAGGAATAGTACTGGAGTCGCAGAACACACACAGAAGGGTGATGGTTCACTCAACTACAGAAGATAAAGAGTTCGGTCCTCAACAGGCGTGACTGGTGTAGTGGTTCACGTAGGAACCAGAGAACGAAAGAGATGTGATAATAATGACTTCGACGAACGGCTTCTTCGGAGGTACTTTCTGAGAGAATATGAGTAGGTGAGGTCGTACTTTGAAAACTTTAGATAGGCGTTTTAAATGACTGGGACGCCGAGTTAGAAGTAGTATGAGTTTTATTGTAAGTTGCTTTTGTACAGCGCAGAAGAGTTGTTAAGCAATAAGTTGTTATACATCAGAGGTAATTTTAGATGACGCATCAGTCTAGTGGCGTATGCGTGAAACTTGAGAGGGGTCAGAATATGACCAATGATAAAAGAGAAATAAGGGCAGTTCAATGAAGAGATCGAATTACGACTGCCTGCATGTAGAGTAGTAAACTTACTAGAAACAACGTTCAGCACAGTAACAAAGTTCTTGCTGTATTGCACACACGAAACGAAAGCAGAGATGGTCCTTGGTAGGAGAACGGAGATGACGGAGTTCTCCACTAACACAGTGTAATAACACATTCTGATAATGCACTAAGTTCTTCTCTCTATGACTCTAACAAAGTCAGAGAAGAAACGCAAGTCCGGCGGGCGAAGGACAGAAGCCTGAGCCCGAAGAGTGGGCCGGAGCCCCGGCGACGAGCACGAAGCTCGTGCCTCGTAGACACACAATGATTTTCCCCCTGAGAACAGCTTGTACAGCTATTTTGTATTCAGGGAGTTTTTTCACACGTTACGTACGTGGGAGTATAGTAGGGTGGTATCTTCCCAAAAAGGGCGGATACTCGTGTGCAATGAAATTAGTCTTTACGTTTAGATTGGGTATTGATAATCTAAACGACTATTTAGGGTGTTAACTAGAATAGTCACGCATGCGCGTTATTACAAACAGTATAAGGCTTTAGCGTCATCTGGTACATAATATCCAAATTAAAAGTCAAAGGTTAATTTGATATTACAAAGAAAATCAAGCTTTATCCAGATTTTACAGGTTTCTTAATCGTTTCACAATGATACCAAAAATACAAGTGTTCCCAAGACACTTATTTTATACGGTGTCAAAATAGACATATTTAGTATTTTCGAAGTGTCAACTTCGGCGCCAAAATGTTAATTATACGTCTACCATGTTTTTGAGAACATCTGGGCTTAAACAGAGGACAATGAGAGTATTCAGAAAATAACATCAGACTCTCAGATAAGACACAAGGGTTAGATATTCCCTTGCACGTGCAGCGAATCGAAGGTTATAGGTTACCAATTCAGATCTGTTTCTCAAGATGCAAAGAGGGGAGAAAAAGATATGAGTTTCATCTTACGAGACAACAGCTAACTTTAAGTATTCGTCTGGCTTAGTTATTCCACAGAAAGAGCAAAATATAAAGAGAGAGAAATTTAACATTGACTAATACCTGCAATAATTACATGGCAATAAAGCAATTAAAAGGTTTTTAAATAGTAATTATGAATTTAATAACAGTAAGAAAAGCAAAAATTTAGGTCGGCCCGAAGGCGCCTCAGGTCGGCCGCTACACTGGCGTCGTCCTGGTTATCTGGAACAATGAAGTGTTTGCCGTGAAGGAACCTGGATATTCTGGTAACAGCCAACAACTGGAACTCAATCCTGCTGGACTGCTAGGGGCGTCGAACTCTCTCCGTGATGCGTCTCTACAATAATGCGTCTTTAGGATGTCCTCTTACATCTTCATTCCACTAATCTCATCTGACAAAAGTGTCTGCGGCGATGAACCGGCAGAATGGTATTCTTTAGACATGGAGTCGGTCTTCCTCCAATGGTGGGATCTACTTGTCTCCGATGACCCTGCACCTTCCTCAACTTCGTGGCGAATACCCCTTGTTGTGTTCCTCGTGGTTTTGTTTGGCTGAAGAATGATGAGTTAAGCGTCCAAAGAATCGGGAAGTATCAGGCTATGCTTGACGGTATGCGGAAAGGCAAAGAGGAAACTAGTCGAGTTTATTAACAAAATGTGTTCACAACAGGTGTCTGAGAATGTACAATCCTGATCAAAGTTTTCTTCCAATAAGTTTTCAAGAGTTCATGATTCTATCGTTAATAATGTAATTTAATAAAATAATCGAATTTAGTGAATTAAAATTTATACAATTATCGTCACTTCAATACACAGTTACTTCACAGTGCGAAATAAAAAAATGTACG
Source organism: Thermobia domestica (assembly GCF_964235325.1). Classification (NCBI taxonomy): domain Eukaryota; kingdom Metazoa; phylum Arthropoda; class Insecta; order Zygentoma; family Lepismatidae; genus Thermobia; species Thermobia domestica. The sequence continues at coordinate 186,145,218 of NC_137461.1, read as the reverse complement.
ATGTAGTGAAGTTCAACTGGTTGCTCGCGACTACCGCGTCTTCCGCGATTGTAATAAGAATAATTGGGCCAAGTGTAAAATTGCATTATCATATTCAATTATTTAAATCGAAGTGCCAAAATGTAATTTAACATGTGTTTGTGTAGTTTCAGTGTTGTTAATTAAAGTGAAAAAGTGAAATTTCGCATATCCTTCATCAAAATAATTATTATGATATAAATTTATGTTTTATAGTTTAAGAGAATTTAATCTACATTTTCTTTCCAACATAAATAATTAATGCCTATACAACATAATAATTCTTGCATTATTAAATTGTATCGGCGTTGAGAATACGATTAGAATCAGTCTTTATGTCAATTTCCCAGAATGTTCTGACCCTAACTCTGAACCGTACTGTCCAGTGGTTATATGAACGGCTTTGATAAAATCTCCGAACCGCTATTAAATCCTAAAGGAGACGTTTAGGATATAGATGTCTTCCCAAACAGGGACGTACAAGGATCGAGTCCTGATACAGTTATAGATGGCTGTTCCTTCACAGGGACTCGAACTCAATACAGTTATAGATGTCTTCCCTAACAGGGACGTACAAGGATCGCACCCTGATACAGTTACGATGGTAGCCTTATTTGTTGAGTGAGAACCCCATTACAGTTTCTACAAAAAGATTAGTTCAGATTTTAATTTCTTTCGGAGAGCTTAATACACTGAGCTATGTTGGATACTGAAAACTTTGTCAATATCTAAAAAAGTAACCGAGCTATTAGGAATTACATATTTGATGACGTCATAAATATAGAGATTCTTATGGATATGGACTTTTGGGTCTCTGCTATAAGGAGAAGAAATTGTACAAAATTAATATACAGTGGGTCAAATAAGTTTCCGTACACCAGAGATTAATAATTTCAAAATGTTATAACATCTTAAAATAAATAAATAATACAGCGCAATTACATTAGCTGAATTTGTTCGTGTCTACTTGTAATGTGTACACATTATAGTGATGGTATTGAATATACTGATAGTATAACTGACGATTTAAGTTACGTTGCTGAAAATTGAGGTCAAAAAAGTTTCCGTACACGGCACAAATATACAAAAGAAGGAAGCAAATTACACACAAAATAGCGCTTGCAGTGGTTACAGATGGCAGTAACATGCTCTACTAGTGATAAGGTACTACTGCAGTTAAATTTGGGCAAGGAAGACCTACAGAGGCAATTAAACGACTCGTCAAAATGGAAGTGCCAATTCCAATACGTGAACTAATAGTAAAATTAAGACAAAAAGGTAAGTATCTTAGAAACATAGCAGAGACAGTAAAGAAATCACATTCTATAGTACAATACATTCTAAATAGATATATTGCAACAAATAGTTGCAAAGTCCGACCGCGCAGTGGCCGTCCAACAAAGCTAAAGGATAATCATAACCGTGTTATTTTAAAAACTATCCGAAATGAACCCAAAACAAGTGCTCCAAAACTAGCTAGTATGCTTGAAACTAACTATGGTGTACAAATGGTTCCTGAAAGAGTTCGCACTATCATCAGAAAAGCGGGCTACAACTGTCGCGGAAGAGACCATATGTTAGTAAAGCAAATGCCAAGAAATGTGTAGAATTCCCAAAAGCTCATGTGGACAAGCCAATTAGCTTTTGGAACTTTGTTTTATTTAGTGATGAGAGCAAATTCAACATTCATGGATCCGACGTAAGAGTTATTGTGTGGATGAACCCAAATACGTACATGGAATTGAAGCATCTGTGTCCTACTGTGAAGCATGGAGGTGGTGGTGTGCTCTTCTGGGGGTGTATGAGTGCAGTTGGAGTAGGAAATTTGGATTTTATCGAAGGTACAATGGACCAATATGTTTACCTAAACATTCTGAAACAGAATTTCCACAACGGTGCAAAGAAACTGAATATGGGAGTCTCTTTTATATTCCAGCAAGATAACGACCCTAAACATACAGCATAAAAAATGAAAGAGTGGTTGTTGTATAATGTGGCCAAACAACTTCATACTCTTCAATAATACACTGACTGTAATTCTATTGAGCATCTGAGGGATGAATTAGAGATGTGCATTAGGAAACACAATATTAGAAACAAGGACTAGTTGAAAAATGCATTACGTGAAGAATGGAGGAACATCTCCCAAGTAACTACATCAAAATTGGTCACTGCAATGCAGAAATGAATGCGAGAAGTACTTAAGACCAAAGAAGGCCAAACTGATCACGAACTGCAGTCGAAATGCAAAGTGGTGCTCTTATTTATGTGCATTTCTTTATGTGTACGGAAACTTTTTTGACTTGTAACATGGTCAGTATTTCGTGTATATTTGATTTTCTTCTAAATTATAGATTCCAAATGTTTTATTTTATGTATATTCTTATTATGGAGTTCCTTATAGAAAACTCATACAAATTGTCCTTTTCTTTCTGTACTTTGTAAGATACATTACAATTCATAACCGGAAAACATCTGTACGGAAACTTTTTTGACCCACTGTATGTACCTTAATAGATAGTCTAATAGGCGTTCTGTAGTAAAATATAATGGTACCCGTATGTGTTAAGTGAGAACCCTATTATAGTTTCTTTAAAAAAATTACTTCGTTTTTCAATTTCTTTCTGGCACCTTAAACAATACACTCAGCTGTCACAACAATACAACACTGAAAACTGCATGTCAATTTCTAATAAAGTAACGGAGATATGAGGAATTTCATATTTGATGACGTCATAAATATAGAGATTCTTATGGATATGGACTTTTGAGGCTCTGCTATATGGAAGAGGAATTTCACGAAACATGTATATACGTACCTTAATAGACAGTCTAACGTTTCCACACCGAATTTGAAACATAAGGTTTTAGTAATGTTTCCGAGGAGGTTCTTTCGAATTTTCTTCCTACCTCCAAAAATAATAGTAGACATTATGCAGTTAAGTATTATGGTGCTCCCTATGGGTTAAGTGAGAACCCCTTTATAGCTTCAATAAAAATATTACTTCCTTTTTCAATTTCTTTCGGACACCTTAAACAATACGCTCAGTTGTGGCGAACACTGAAAACTCCATGTCATTATCTAAAAAAAGTAACCGATCTATTAGGAATTATATTTTTGATGACGCCACAGAGAATCTTACGGATATGGACATTTGAGGCTCTGCTATAAGGAGGAGGAATTTCACAAAACAAATATATGTACTTTAATAGTTTACGTGTCCCCTACATGCCTGAAAATTTCTTTTAGAATGTCCGTTCGCTCCGTGTATGTACATCTCCTAGCGTCCATATTGTTCAACTTTTCCACACCGAATTTGAAACATAAAGTTTTAGTAATGTTTCCGAGGAGGTTATTTCGAATTTTCTTCCTACCTCCAAAAATAATAGTAGTTTACTTAAGTATATAAATAAAAAGAATACGATTTTCGAAAAACTGCTTTAACGATTTTTTTTATATGTATTTCATACATATTTCATTAACAATCATGTACTCTGGTGTAAGCCATTTTTGGGGAAAATATCTAAAAGTGGTAGTTAATCTTGGGGGTGTTATTTTCGGACGATTTTCTCAAGAACGACTAAGGAGATTTTGTTCGTCTTTCATGAATAAATATGTATTGTAAATATAAATTAATAACCTGACAATGTAACTCACTTGTCATGAAAGAAGTCCATAAGGGGTCGTTTAATCTCGGAGTGAATTTTTTTAGATGATTTTCTCAAAAAACGATTCAGGCGATTTTTTCATATTTTGTGTACATTAAGAACCTGTCGAGATGGCTAAATCATTTTCCTTTAAAAGTCCACAAGGAGTTATATATTTTGGGGTGAGTTTTTCCAAGACGATTTCCTCAAAAATGACAAGCAATTTTGTTTATGTTTTATAAATTCTACAATTTTATTAGACTTTAACGAAAACGAAATGTTTAAAGACGAGACATATATCAATCTGTATATTTTATTGAACTGGACAAAATAATATACATAAGTGGAAAACTCATTAGTAGTTTCCGAGAAAGTGAAGAAAGACCTATTAATTTGTAAACCTAAATATTAATGCTATACCAAAAATATCCCACTTATTTAAGTAAAACTTGTCTAGTAAAGTAGACTCGCATTATCTTCATAATGATTCTAGCAAGACGACAGCACAGTATGGTATGGGTTAACATTATGAGATATGACTTAACATTATGATAAAATCTGAAATTTTAATTTTTGTTGAACTAAAATATGGTCTACATATAAAGAATATATAGTCAATAGATCACGTCGATTGAATGCATTAATATGTTTGATGTAAATTCTTATGCAGTTTTACAGAGAGTAAAAGTACAAAGCGAAAAAGTAGCTTTTGTGGCGCCAAAAAGGCCATTCGTTTGTAATAAAGAAATTTTATTTTACTAAAAGAAATAGTTATATAGGCGGTTTACGTATTGTAATACAATGTTAACTAGGAGATCATTGTCATTTCCTAACGATGACACATACTGCTTGTAAATATTTCACTAATAGTTATGGCAATAGGACATACCTATTATTTTTAAAAAAAATCCACAAGGAATGCTCTTGGGAGTATTTCCAGGCTGTCTTTCTCAATTTCCTCGAATACGACTCCTTCAATTTTGTCGATTGTTTATAAACTAATGTTTCATTAATAACACTAATAAACGGTATCAATAATATCTCGGAAATATCGAGAAGGGGTAGTTTACTTTTAGGGTGAATTTTCTTCGGACGAAGCTTTCCGAAAACGCCTTATAATTTTGATCTGTTTCATAAATAAATGTCTCAGTAATAACTGCAGCATAACTTGGTTTAGTTTAAGAAATTGGAAGCGAGAAAGTTTAGTTCGGTAGCTCCTATCTTTTATTTTGTAAGTTTTTTCTGCTTTTTAATGTGTTTTCTTATTAATCGTCTTAAAACAGGCATGTCCAGGTTGGAACACAGGGTGGGCCAATCACAAAAGCATTACTAATGTCGAGGGCCGTATGAAACAATATATAACATTTTTACAAGAGTGAATAGCCAAAATGGAGAAACTTGTTCATCGTACAGTAACACCACATTAACAGAAAAACTGCTGTAACGATAACCAAAATATTTAGTTACTAGACGCAGAAGATTCTATTTACTTACTATTTTAGTGGGAAACTTGATCCTTGATGTTTTGAGCTACTCTCTCTGTGTTCGGTGGTAAATTGGATGTTGAAAGATATTTTTAAGGTGGACATCAGTTATTCAAGAAAAAACTCAATTCAAGTTAAGAGGTTACGCAAAAATTACATTTCCCATAACGTATCAGGCGGCCCGGATGAAAGAGTTCAGTGGACCACAACCGGCCCGAGGGCCGACTTTTGCACATGGCTATCTTACAAGCTGCTGCTTATAGGTTATTAAAATGTTCTTCTAATTTAACACACAGGATAAAGTTCATGAAATTTTAACCATCAATTTGTTAAGTTAGCAGTCATTGTATAATTATATCATTATATTTATGTTGTTTTTTCAGTAGTAGGTTGTATTTTCGTAGTTTTTAAGGTCAATGTGATATGAAGATAGGTAACACATTTAATGGTTTGTTTGTACAGCCTGCAGCAAAAAACCAGCAACATGAGCATGTAAGTTGATTGTGAAACAACGAAGTCTTTTTCTCCAAAATAAGTGTGCAAGGGAAGACGCGAAGTTTCTCCTGGCGTGATCCGTGCCACTTAGACGTTATGTTAATTCCCTGCGCTGTTAGACGTACTTTCACAATAAACTTATATGCTCATGTTGCAGGTTTTTTGCTGCGGATTGTACAACTCGAATATCTCTAGTAGGGATAGGGCTATATGTAAACATTCCTTCGACGCAGGGTGCCTTTGTTAGGGAAGGTAAACACAATAGAAACCTTTTGTATTTGTAATAGTGAAGCACCAGCGAGTTGCACCGCAGACAATAGATAGAAAGTATAGTTGTATAGAAATACACTATTGTTTAAATGACATATGATGACAGGTAATGGTTGTTGTACTATTGTATGTATAGGAGTGACACAAAAGAGAATAATAAAAGAGAAACCTTGGAAACTTGTTGAACAATGTTAGCTTGTTATAAAGAATAATAGAACTATAGATTACTTTGCAGTTGCATGTAAAGAATAATAAAAGAGAAACATTGGGAAAATCAATTTAAGAAGGGTATAAAGAAATAATAGAACTATAGAATACTTTGCAGGTGTATGTAAAGAATAATAAAAGAGAAACATTGGGAAAATCAATTGAACAAGGGTATAAAGAAATAATAGAACTATAGAATACTTTGCAGGTGTATGTAAAGAATAATAAAAGAGAAACATTGGGAAAATTAATGAACAAGGGTAGTTTGTTATAAAGAATAATAAAAGAGAAACCTTGCAGGTGTATCTTTTAAAATAATAAAAGAGAAACCTTGGGAAAATTATTGAACAAGGGTATAAAGAAAGAATAAAGCTATAGAATACTTTGCAGGTGTATGTTTTAAAATAATAAAAAGAGAAACCTTGGAAACTTGTTGAACAATGCTAGTTTGTTATAAAGAATAATAAAAGAGAAACCTTGTAGTTGCATGTAAAGAATAATAAAAGAGAAACCTTGGAGCTGTATGCGTTAAAGAATAATAATTTAGTTGACGAACAATAGTGGATTGTTATAAAGAAAAATAAAATAATTTTTAACCGGGCGGTGGCGGAAACGCGAACGCGGCGCGGGGGGCGCGAACGGTTGGGCGCGGATGGTAATAAACTTGAAAATGAAGTAAAAGAAAGGATGATTTACCTTGAACGTATATATGAAAAGAATTTTGGGATTTTTGTTTTGTTAGTGCAAAGAGCAGTTTTTATGTTTTTGTATTGTGTTATTAACATGCTTAAATATTGTTTTGAAAAGGAATAGGTGACTTGTATGAACTTGATGGTACTGGAGGACGCCATCTTGTTTGTTTGAACTGTTTAAATACGGGAGTTTTGGAAAATGTTGTATGTATTTTAGCTATGGCTGCTATACAGAAAGAAGATTTCGTGTATGCGGATGAAGAGACGATGTTTTCTCAACCGTGTGTGGAGAATAACCCGAAGACCGAGAATAGCAATTTATCGGTAAACGGCAGAGCAGACTCTCCAGAGAGTGTAAAAACTATTTATTTATCATCTTCGGATGATGATGATAATGATATTGAAGAAGATGAAGAATTTGTGGGAGGATCACCATCCTTATTATCGAGGACATCACGCTTCTGGAGTTTGAATTGCCGCTGTAATAATTATAAAGTGGATACGAAGTGCATTGTGAAATCGATTAAAGAGTGGGAAACAGATAAAATGTTAATTTGTAGCGGATGTTATGAAAGTGTTAACAATCAAATGGCCGATGAGTGTTTATTCATGAGTGATGAAGAATTGGTGGAACGTGCTATATTAACTTTAATAGATATAGAAGTTGAAGAGTTGTTTTATACATATGCCAAATCGCATATAATAGGCATATGTACTCAAGAATTGTTTTATGAATTATACTATGATTTGGTTGAAGAAAGGGATAATACATTTTTAAATGATGTGATTGAAATTTTTAGAATGAAAGACAGAAAACATGTGTGAACTGATTTACAGATGAAAACTGAACTTTGTGTTTGTGTTTGTGTAAAGACATAAAAGTGAAAGAAAGAATTAAATTTTAAACTTTTAACTATATATGTATACATATTACGTATTTTGAAAATTTTGTGTATCATGTAGTGAAGAACATATTAGTGAAGTTTGTGTTTTAAAAACTATAAGTGCATACTTACGTTTTAATAATAATATTTCTTGTGAACAATGTTTGCTATATATTGAACATTATGATATTGGAACTTTTGCTGTAGAATATTTATCCAATGATATAACTTTGAATGATTTATTAGAAGAACATTATAGTGAAATTTTTAGTATAAACTTTACACGCAAAACGCGTGAACACCGAATTTGTTGTTACGTTTTTTGTTAGAAAACAAGATGCAAACTTTTATTGTAAAGATGCAGAAAAATCACTTGGATTAAAAATATTTTTGTAATATCCAAAATTTTTATAACATTATTTGTATTGTATACAAAGAAGAAATAATAATTATTATTATTTTATGTATTGATTGATAATAACATTAAGTTTTTTTGTTAATGTAATTTTATTGTATTTTGATGAAAATATAAAGAAATAAAGTTTTGCATTATAATAATTTTTATTGTTTTTCTTTTTAAAATGGTTAATGAAATAAATAATTAGAAAAATTTGAAAATGATTGCAAGTGACATATGTTTGATATTTATTTTCTTTTGCATTTACTTATATTATTTCACAATTAGTATTGTTTCACACGTTTGCATTTTTTTAATTTTTCATAATATTATTTTACATTTTAAGAAACTATTTAAAGATAAATACAAATAATAATAATAAAATATATACGTATATAAAAGTTTAATACTTAAATAATTTATGTTAAAAAGAAATGTTTTTGAAAATACTAAATTACTTTAATACTTTGTATTACCGTGTTAAAAATTGCAAAGGAAACTTTACATTTGTATTCTATCGTTTGTTTTGGAAAAACTTATAGTTAAAAACTGTGACTACGAATAATTTTTTGTTTTATTTAAGTAACACGGTATGTAGAAAATGTTTGGAGAATTTGTTTTACTAACTAATTTTTTATTTTTAAAGTTACGTATTATTAACAGAATTGTTTAAGAAAAGTATTTATTTAACCTTGCGTAATAAATTACACGAACATGTTGTGTGAACTAATAAAATTGATTTGAAAATAATAAAATGTGCAAAACATATATTAATATTTATTGTTTTGGATATACAATACAATTTTAGTTTGTTTTGATGTTAGTATACTTTAAAAATACATGTAAACATACATACATACCTGCATAATGAAAAGTAAAAAACATATGTTGCAGTTGGAAGCTTTGGTAACCAATGGAAACTATGTTCACCAATGGAGAGTAAAATACCAACTTATAACACGCATGCGCATTTGTTAAAAGTTTATAGGCATGCGCAAATTTATTTATGATAAGGAAAACACATAATGCAGTTGGAAGCTTTGGTATCCAATGGGAAGTAAATACAAAGTTTGTAACACGCATGCGCATTTGTTAAAAGTTTATACGCATGCGCAAATTTATTTATGTATACACAGTAACAATACTTAAATAGTATAGTATTTGTGAAGATGTGTAGTAGAGAAGTATCCCATTCCGAGTATATTTCGCCACGAGAGAAAGAACTTAAACTTGTTAATAGGAAGAAAGTTATTTGTGAAGTGAAATTATTATATCCTAATGAAGAACATTGTAATTCGTTTAGAAGATTTTATCGAAATGATGATGAAATACAATTTGAAAAAGTGTATCCTAATACAGATATTGAAATTCGTGAATTGGATATTGTAAACTGTAAGTGCAATCGCTTTAAAGTAAGTAAGTTGTGCATAAAAGAACTTTTTGAAAATTATAAACTGAATGAACCACTACTTTGTTCTGCATGTTCATTAAGAATACCAGATGAGCGCCTTCATTTATGTTTATTAGCATATAATAATCGATTGAAACGTGCTGTGTGGGAATTTGTAATTAAGAAGACAACTCGTGACATAGTGTTTAAACTGTATTTGAAGAAACATTGTTTAGACGATAATTACAAACAAAACAAAACGCTTTTAAATAGATTTAATTTATCATATGAATCACTTACATTTTGTGATACTTATATTTCTGAGTTAGTGGAAGTGTTTTTAAAAAGTGACAAAAATGCCTACAGGAATCAGACCGTGTCTGTATAATTGCACTTCTTTTTTGTGAATGAACAGTGTGTGTTGGATTGTATTTCAAGATGGAAACCAGAATATGAACTTGTATGTGAAGGGTGTTTCGAAAACTCTCATATTATAGAACACCATGATTGTATTATTGGGGACTATGAAATGATGTGCTTTAATGCATGGCGTGTTATGGTACGAGGGCGTACTTTTGATGAACTGTATGAAATTTTTTCATCATATCATGATATTGAAATAGATGATTGGACCTTTATTTATATGTTATATAATATTTTATTAAACAAAAATTATGTTGATTTAATTACAGAGCTTTTGTTAAAAAAGATTTTGCTTACAGTTTTCATAATTTTTAATTTGTTTGATGTGTTAGTGAAATAAGTAAACGAAGTAAAAGTTATACATTGTAAATATAGTAAATTTGAAAACAATACTTATTATAATTTGAAATAGAAAATTTTAGTATGATGAAATTGTTTACATGTACATGAATTTAAAATTAAAATAGAATATATTATTACATATTTATTTATATTATATACCTTGAAACAAATTTTTATTTATATGTAACTAGTTTTAAATTATGTGAAAAATAAAAATATTATTTCTATAAAAGTATTTTTGTATATTTTTTTTAAATACCTAGTTTGTAATTTTTTGTACGCACAAATAGTTTGTAATGTTATGTGCAAACGGATTTACTTATAATTTTGCACGCATTGCAATTTATTTTAGATATGTTTTTATCTTATAATTGTGCATAAAATCAAATTACATAATTATTTTTTAAAAAATGAAATAACATTTGTAAAGCAAAAAAAATAAAATAATCATGTTTGAAATACATAGAAAAAAAAACTTTTGAAAGGAAAGTAATGTTTATATTAATACTTTAATATGATAAGATGAAATTTTAACATTGAGTTTGTTCTTTAGTATACGCAAATATTGTTAGGGCAAGTTTTTTTTACAATGACTTTTTAGTATGCAAGAGAATATTTATTAATGAAAAAAAAGTTTATGGAAAACTGTATTATGAACGTTATTGGTTTATGCTATTGATATTTTTGTTAACAGTTTATTTTAATATTTTCCTAAAAGTATAACACTAGTGAAAACAAAAAAAGATTTTTTAGTAAACACATACTACAAATACCGCATCTTATAAAGTTGAAATTGCATACTACATAGTAATAAAAATACTGAAAAAAAAGTGTTGATCATCTGGTACCTAAAGATAGTTTTTATGGTGGAATGTTTTAATGCTTTGTACGAATGTACCAGCGAAGAGTTTGTGTACTATTATGATGTTACCAGTCTTTACCCCTGGGTAATGGCACGTAAACCTATAATATACAAGGGGCCTGACTTTCCACAAGTACAAAGTATTCATGGATTAGTTAAATGTACCTCCCAAAGACTTATATTTTCCAATTTTACCATATACATGTAATGAACATTTTTTGTTTGGGTTATGGAACAAAGTGAGAACAATTGCATACATAATGATGCCGAGCGTGTCCTTACTGGTACATACTGTACTCCTGAACTTCATGTGGCTTTAGATCTCGGATACAAAATTCTACAAATTATTGAAATTTGGGAATTCAAATTATCTGGATCAGAAGATAATCTGTTTAAAGATTATGTCAATTCCTTCTTAAAAATGAAACAGGAGTCTTCAGGATTTCCTAGCTGGTGCAAAAGTAAACAAGATCAAGAAAAATATATTGCAGACTATTATGAACATGAATGCATTCAGTTAACGGAAAATAACATTCAATCAAATCCTGGTCTAAGATATATTTCCAAAATATTTCTCAATTCGTTGTATGGAAAATGGGGACAAAGAACAGATTTATCTCAATCTGTAATTGTAGATACTCCAGAAAAATTTTTAAGTTATCTATGGGCACCACAATATGAGGTACAAACTGTATTGCCTATTGGAGAGCAGCATCTCATTCTATCATATAAAAACAATGAGAACAAAAGCAAGCCATGGAAATTTTCCAATGTTGTCCTTGCAGCCTTCATCACCTCTTGGGCGCGTCTAAAACTTTACGAATTACTAACAGCTATAGATCCTGATCGTGTATTGTACTGCGACACTGATAGTATTATGTTTGTGCAGCAACGTAATGAAAAGCCTCCACTTTCTTTGGGTTCCTATTTAGGTCAGTTAACTAATGAAGTTCCTGATGGCTGGGAAATTGATGCCTTTATAGGCTTAGGGCCAAAATATTATGCCTATAGGATGAAAGAAGTTCAAACAGGGAAATTAGAGGAATAACTTTAAATCATCGTACACGACAAGAAATTAACTTTGATCATTTTTATCAACTAGTTCGGGATAAAGCTGAGAGAAAACAATTACACAATCCAGGAAGAATTGTTCGTAAGCCTGGGTTTGTCATCGTATCCAAGTCTGAAACTAAAACACATCAAAAAGTTCAAAATAAAAGACGACGATTAAATCATAACAGTATTACTGACTATAGAACATTGCCATATGGTTATCAAAGTATTAAGTGTGTGAAATGATTGATATTCTGTATATATGTAAATAGTAGACTGTCTAAAGGTACTATAATGTCATAACATGGTCATAATATCATCAAATATGTCCATAAGTTTTCCTATCTGTTGGTACTTCTACGTGTATATAATGTAAATATCTTATTTAAATATATATGTATATCAATATGCCAATATTGGAAAATACAATAAAGCGTTACAATTTACGATATTATGTTTTATTCCTCCAAACAAATATTGATATAATACGAAGTATCTGTATTCTATATAAGATAAAGGAAGAATACGTATGTTTCATATAAGGTTATTTATACGTGTTTTATGCTCCTACAATAAATTATACCAAGTTGGAAACCATAATAATGGCATAATGTCTTCTATAAGGTGAACAAGCATCTTAAAAGTAAGTAAAGGTATCAATATAATACTGTAGTGAAAAGATATCTATAAGTAAATGGGTTATAGCACACTGATTTTCTTTGTGCTTCAAATATCAGTAATCATATATAGCATGCTCACATTTTGAGGTAACATGATGTGTTCAACCTCGGAGTTTGAGTAACAAACGATCCAACTAAAATTCCAAAGGAAACAATAGAATAAAATATATGAGAGAATAAATAAATAATGTTTGCACAGCAATTTTTATATTTTCACAATCAAATTTAACAACGAGTTTGCACAGCAAACGAACCAACAAATAAAAGAGCTTACGCTGGAAGCAAACAAATAAAAAATTAACAACGAAGTTCTTGCAGAACTGAATAATTGCATAACAAAAACAATAAACTAGTTTAAACCGGTTTAAACCAGTTTAAACACCTGCGTACGAGATTACAAAACCAAATGCGTTTGAGTACGAGATTACAAAACGAAATACCTTTGGGTACGAGACTACAAAACAAAATGCGTTTGGGTACAAGATTACAAACTGTGTTATATTCTATACATGTAATAGTGTTATATTCCGTGTTAACATTATAATTATTATTTTCGACGGTAATTAAATTATATTTAATGCAAAGTATACGTATACTAAACATGTACGGTAAATGATAATACATTTTTTTATGTTTATGTTCGGTTAAGTTCGGAACCATTTGTGTAATACATGTATAAACATGTACACAAATTGTGGATACATTTTTGTTTGTTCGGCAATGTTCGTAAAACTTCGGTTAAGTTCGTGTTAACTTGTTTAAATTTTTAATTATTAGTGTTTTAAAAATAACGTTTACTACATTAATTGTAAATATTTTAAAGTTATTACATATCATTAATGCAAAGAAAACACATTAAAATCCATCCGCTATGTTTGTTTCTTGAAACATCCCCACCTGTACCATAACATTTACATTAGTGTGTATAAGACTGTGCGTGTGTGTTCATGTACCATAGCAAGTTACCGAGTATTGTTTGTTTTTTATAACCGGCAATACCCCGCGCAGTTTCCGGGCAGCAATATTTTACGCGTCCCGCGTCGCAAAAACCTTTTTCCGGGCGCAAATACCGCGCGGCGCGCACCGGTTGCGGTAAAAAACGCGCGGCGCGCACCGGTTGCGGTAAAAAACGGGCGGCGCGCACCGGTCGCGGTAAAAACGTGCAAAAATGGTATTTATTTTAGTAATATTATTCATTTTATCTATTTATATAAAAATATATCCTTTAATAAGCATATTTCCAAAGTTTCAAAAAATCGATGCCATATTGTTTATGTAAATTCATTAAATTTTTATTTTAAAGCTACAATGTTCTAATCTGTATAGTAGTGTTCGTTAGGTCCTAACGATTAAGAAAATACCTTTCTTTTCTTTCTACGGCCAATAGTTTGGCGTAAAAAGCGAAAAAATAAAAAACTGTACTTTTTGAACACCCGGTATATAAATTCCAAAAAAATAAAAATTGTTCAAGTTTATCATGTAGGGTGTCTTTCTATATAGATTTTGACCTGGCAAATCGATTTCTGTTGTCCATTTTCACCTACGATGAATAGTTTACGAGATATGAGCATTTAAAATTATTTTAAAGTACATTGTTCTAATCTGTATAGTAGTGTTCCTTAGGTCCTAACGATTAAGAAAATACTTTTCTTTTCTTTCTACGACCAATAGTTTGGCGTAAAAAGCGAAAAAATAAAAAAAACTACTTTTTGAACACCCGGTATATAAATTTGAAAAAAATAAAAATTGTTCAAGTTTATCATGTAGGGTGTCTTTCTATATAGATTTTGGCCTGATAAATCGATTTCTGTAGTCCATTTTCACCTACGATGAATAGTTTACAAGATATAAGCATTTAAAATTATTTTAAAGTTACATTGTTCTAATCTGTATAGTAATGTTCCTGAGATCCTAACGATTAAGAAAATACTTTTCTTTACTTTCTACGACCAATAGTTTGCCGTAAAAAACAAAAAAATAAAAAAACTGTAGTTTTTAAACACCCGGTATATAAATTCCAAAAAAATAAAAAGTGTTCAAGTTTATCATGTAGGGTGTCTTTCTATATAGATTTTGACCTGACAAATCGATTTCTGTAGTCCATTTTATCGTACGATCAATCGTTTACAAGATATGAGCATTTAAAGTTAATATACGAAAAATCTTAGTCTTTTTGCATCAACGCCACCTATATAGCAACACATGTCAGTACCATGCATGCTTTTGTGCCGATAACATCAAACCGTATCGCTCTAGTGTTATTTGTACAACCGGCATTGCCTCATACGCTTACCGACAAAAATATTTTGTCGTTTCCCGTCTTTTTTTTTCCGCCATATTTTAGTTGTTCCTATACAGTTCCCGTATGTGCTTCAATCATCAAAGAAAACATTTTATCTTAGGTAAGTATCAACATTTTAACATTTCTATACTTCACATGTGCTTTCCCATACAGTATAATGTAGCTTTACATAGGCATATCTGATAAATCCATTTCTATTATTTCAAATGACACACATATTTTTAAAGAAAAAAATAGTCACTCAAAACCATTTACATATTCACTTAGAATCTCAATAAACCGCGCGCATATACGCTACTGATATCAACAGATAAATTATTCGTTTTCGTTCATTTAATTCAATCAATTGGTATTCGTTTTCTCATGGGTTACACAAACTTAAACTTTTCGTGTTCCTTCTTTCCTTGTAAATTCCATTCCATTCAGCTAAGAATAAAAATTCGCCTGAAGCAGCATTCAGGTTAACTTTTCATACCCTCGCACCCCTCTCACGCACACCAATACATGTATGTCTGCTTCCCATATTCTTTCTCTCTCTCTCCCTCTCTTGCTCTTTCCGTCAAACTACAATGTTCCCCGCGCCTCTCCTCTCACGCACCCAACGCATTTATCCATCCTTGCACACATTCTCTTTCTCTCTCTCTCTCGCACACACTCTTTCCGTCAAACTACAAACACAAACTGCCCTGCGCATCTCTTCTCCTCTCACGCACACTAACGCATGTATCCATGCTTCCCGCATTCTATGTTTCTCTGTCTCGCACGCACTCTTTCCGTCAAACTACAAACACAATGTCCCCTCGCGTCTCTATTGCTCTTTCCTTCCTTGAAAGTACAATCTCCCTCACGCCACACCTCCGCCCCGCTTCATAGCCTGCACTCAAGCAAGCTTTTTTCTTTTTTTCCTCCCTCTCTCGCTCTCTTATGTTAGGTAAGCAATCTGTCCACGTTGGGCTTCTTGGTGTTTTAAATCGTAGGTAAACCCTCATAAAAACCATTGAGGAAATGCACAGCATTTCCGGTTTGCGTATTTCAATCTTAAAATTTCCCGTAAAGAAATCTCAATGTCTTTTTCGGTTATAGTTAAGAAGCCGTACTTACCATTTAGGGAAGGACGAGAAACGCCATACTTTTAGGAATTATTCATTCACTATGTAGGATGTTAAAAAGTAGGTAATAGACTGAGTTCTTACCCTTGTACTTAGAGTGTTCAGGTAGTGTAACAGTAAGATGTATCCTCGTGCACGGGAGATGACAAGTAGCTGTTCTTAACTATTACCTCTTTTTCGTTGATAATAACGCTTTTAATTCAGCTTTATTCTTAACCAATTGGATTCATGTTGTACTTTGTGCAATATTCATTTTAATATTCCCATTGATTTTCGTTTATGTTATAAGTTTCACTAGTGAAAAATGTACATAGGATTTCCTTTTTTAACTATGATACATATTCAGTGGAGTCTTGTACACATAATGATTTTTTCCTTTAAATATATATCTTTATTTAATAATAGTGTACTCTTAGATAATATAGTTGGTAATGTCCATTCAATTAAAATTTGTATACAAAACAAAGAGTAAAAATATCATTTCAATTTATTTTTATGAGATATTTTTCAAATTAAGCCATTAAAATGCAACAATCGAGGAAATATAAAAATAATCGCTAAACTGTGAAACATAAAAATCCCATGGAAATTATGAGTTATATATCAAAATTTTAAGTAAATTTTGCACTTAGAAAGAAATTGGTCTCGATCTTCATTCCTCCTTCAATCAAGATCAAAATACGTTACCAATACACATGTTATAAAACTTCAAGAATGTTTTTATGGGACAAATAATCTGTATATAATGACAAAGAAAATTATTTTTAAAAACGGGTAACAGAAAAGAGGTGAATTTTATTTATCTTTTTTGTTCTTAATAATATTATTTTCATTGCATATAAAACTAACTAACTAAGTCTATGACCTATGGAACCCAGAGGTTCACACAAGCTCTTCACTAACTTTTATCCATACCCAATTGCATACAATTTTTTACTTTCAGTGTTCTATGTTTGCGAAATCCATTTTAATATTTTCCTACCATTTGTGCATAGGTCTTCCTAATGGTCATTTTACTTTTGGGTTTACCAGTCAAGACTTTAAAAGCGTTCCATTAAACCTATATGACATGCTCACCTAAGCCTCCTAGACTTCACAACGCTAAAATGTTTGGGTAGTTGTATAAACTATGTACTTCCTCAATATCAAGCTTTTGCCAATCCCCATTTTTCGTTTCTCTTGGGTCCGAATATTTTTCCTAGGATTCTGTTCTCAAATACTTTCCTCAGAGTAAGAGATCTTGTGTAACAACAATTTGACTGCATATAGTTTACGAAAAATTGTCTTTTTTTCTTCATATGAGTATAAAAGGAAAAAGTAGAAGGAAAGTAATGGATACGAAGAATAAGATAAGCATAATTTTAAAGAAACAGAGTCAAAATTATTTTACAGGTCTGTCAAATGTATAATAATAATAATAATAATAATAATAATAATAATAATAATAATAATAATAAATATTTAGACAGCTGAGCTGGATTCCAGCTTGCACTACCTAAAATTTGTCTTTTATTCATACATTTTCTAATTTAATCAAGTTCAAAAAGCATCTTTAGTCAGCAATTGGAAATTATATTTTCAGCAGTCTTCTTCTTATAAGGTTTCTATAGACTTTTTCCCTGTAATTTTAGCACCAAAACAATCTTAAATCCCTGTAAAACTAATATCCTTCGCTGAGTCTTCCATAAAAAATATACAATACCTTACTCCACTCCATTTGTTAGCTGCAGTCTTCCTACAGTCCACCGGAAAACTGAAAGAGAAAACCATAAAAAAATGTGGTCGCTATAAAGCCTTCCAATCACCCAAACAACCAAGTAACCTTAAAACCTGATTTTTCACAGTTCAATTTACCTAAAGTAATCAAATTGGAATTAATAAAACACACAACTTATAATGTCTAATCTAATTTTCTTTTTTTCCTCTTTATTTAATATATTTACATTTTTCTTTTTCTTTTTTTTTTACAATTTTCGTTTTTTTAATTTTAACTTTTCTACTGCTTCCACTCGTTTGACAGCCACTATTAACAGTTTTGCTGTTTCCTCATCTAACGGAAACAATTTCCACAGATCATCTTCTTCTTTTTTCATTTTTTTCTTTTTTCTTCT
Source organism: Thermobia domestica (assembly GCF_964235325.1). Lineage (NCBI taxonomy): Eukaryota > Metazoa > Arthropoda > Insecta > Zygentoma > Lepismatidae > Thermobia > Thermobia domestica. Next base: position 186,126,851 of record NC_137461.1, on the reverse strand, counting down.
TCTTCTCTGCCCTTTCTTTTCTTGAAATTAGTTTCTTCTTCATTTTCAACTGATAATAACATTACGTCTAATTCATTAAACGCATTAATAATCTCCAATGATGTGCTTGGTCCCTCCATCCTGCAACAAATAAAAATAAGCATTTATAAATATCAAATAATACTATAAAATTTCACATGTTATATTTAAGCATACGTGCTGTTAAAAATATATCAAAATAAGTATCACCTTATTTTTTATATCTCTTAATAAATCATTCAATCAATTCACTGTTCTATTCTCAAAATAAATAGCTACTGTACATTGAATACTCAGTTATCAGTCTTATAGTTATTCGCTTAGCGCCTATAATTTGATCTGTCAAAGTTATTTCATTATTTACATATTAGTTCTTAAAACTTGGATCTTCAATACAAATAATGACTCTAATTATTTTTTATTTGTTCTCTTCTAAACAAACTGCTATTATTTATTTATTTGTTTTCCATCAGTAAAAACTCTGGGGATCTAAGTTCCCTAAATCAGGTTTATAATGCAATTTACCTATATTTCCAACAAAAGTAATATTTCATTCCTTCAATTATAAACAAACTAATTTTTTTCTACAATTTTTATCTTACTTTTAAAAAGTAACCTACATATAAGTGTCTACAAGACCTTAAAAATCACCAGTTTCAAACATATTCTAACAAAATTACTTTGTAACCCTCCCAACAAAATATTTCAATGTCTGTCTTTGCCTACATATTCAAAATATCAAATATCATACGTCCTTATTACCATTGTATGAACATATTCGTATCATTTATATGAAATTCCATAAAAATTAAGCAAAAGTTTTTCCTAGGAAACAATCCTATTTACAATACTACCAAGATAATATTCAGTTATCATTACGATTTTATTTTACTTTTCCTACACAAATCCTAAAGTAATTTCCTCTAGTACACTTGGTTCATAGTTCTATTTTTTGCTTAAGTCATCATTATAGATATTTTGCCTTTAATAGCAAGTCACTTGCCACAGCTAACAAGCTTGTATGCTCCACGGTCCTCCGCTAACCTTTTCGTCTTCGCGTATAATCTTTCTGTTTTAATATCAGCCATTAATTGTAGTCTTCTTTGCCCCCTCCCTTTTTTTCCTGTCAACATACCCTCTAGAACATTCCTTAACAAAACATTTGGTTAAGTAATCTTATAATAAACAATATTATGTTCATAAATTTTTCAAAATTCTTCCGTTTCCCTCCACATCCTTAATTATCATCTCCTTTTACCCTAACTTGCATTACCGTGCAATATAAAGTGGTAAGTGCCATAAAAACAATTCAATATTTTCAATAAATCAATATAAGGAAACAAAATTCAGTTTTTCTAAAAAACAAATCTTTTTCATCAGCTCCTTGATGGCTAAGCGGTTAGCGTACGCGCATTTGGTATGGGTAACCAGCGTTCGGTTCCCAGCGCAAGCTCGTGTGGTTCCCATTGCACGTAAAGTTGTAGGTCCACGTCTCATATTGCCTCGCTAATCAAGGGTACGCTAAACTCATAATCAGCTTAACTCGACTAAAATCTTCTTTATACCTACATTTTAAATACGGTCATTTGATTTTTTCTATACTTATATTTCTATAATATAATTCATGAATTTACTTTCAGTCTGACTAAATATTTTATCTTTTATTCTACATTCAAATCATTATTTTAATAAATATTAAGCAAATGATTATACTTTAAGCCCCCAATGCCTTTATGTTTCCTGCATTTTTATTTTTTATTGTTTCGGACATAAGGTCAGTTACATAAAGCTGTACAAGACGTATAACGCGATATATATTCCAAAAATAATAATAATATTTAAGTCGCAAGCACACTCCCTCAAATAGTGATATTGCCAATAAAAGTCCTTATAGGTAACAATTTCAATTAATTTTATGCATTAAAACATTTCTATGCACGTTATTACTTCAATCCATACTAATATTACACATGCAGGGTTTTGCCCAATTCTTTACCTAACAAATATAATTCATTTCAGGACACCATAAATTACTAATAATTCGATTATCTCTCCTGCAAAGATAATTATGGCACACTTGCACCTACATTACCAATTTACATGTCATAAATGTTGCTAAGTGTTTCCAATATTAAAAAACTGTCATCGCCAAACTGCTACATAATAACAGTACTTTAAATCCATGGCACTATTACGCAACCTTCTATCTACACGCAAAAAATATATGGCAAACTACACTTTTCCAATTAAGCTAGCGGTGCATTAAACGTAAAACAATTCAGTTCAATTCATCACATTCACTCAACTAATTTCAATTCATCAATTAACTAAAAATTTATATCTCATATTATCTTTCTAATAATAAATTCCAATATTTATTAACGCCAGGTTGCGGTACCTTAATACTATAATGTGCGCCTCCGGTGCTTCAAATCTCTCATACAATCCCAATCCGCAACAAGTTAAATTTATGCTGCACAAACACCATATGCGTAGGTTTTGTCGGGGTTCTCCCGCTTCCTCCCACTTTCTATATACTTTTTCAAGAGCTTTCTCCATAAAACAAAACAATATAAAAAATTCATTACTCATCATCACCACCATCTCCCTTAGCCTAACAGAAATACACAGCAAAGGTGTGCGCCCTAGCTACTACGTCACTGTAAAAAGGCATGTAAGTACTGCCATATTACATCTTCTTGTTTCCTATACACTATACAAAAACACCGTAAGCGTTGGTTTTTTCGCAATTCTTCCCTTTCCTCCCACTTTCTCATTTTAGCATTTCATCCATCTCGCATTATTACCCTTTAGCCTAACCCGCATAAACGTAAAACGTCAAACTTAAAAAATTTCATTTTCTATGGCAATTATAAACTTTTATTTATGCACCATCTTGTGCTTTTTTCTCCATATGTTCCAACAATACCTCAATGTTATAATGCTCACCTCTGGTGCGTGCAATCCCTCCTTCAATTCCCCCGCAAATTAACTTTGTGTTAAACAACATTGTGTTAGTGGGTTTTCTTAGGGTCCTCCCACTATTTCATTCCACCAATTGTTCAATTATCATTCATTTGCCTTAATCGTCCGTCAGTCTTAGCCTAAAGGGCATAATCGTGGAACAATAAACTGAAATATTCCATTTTGTATGACATTCATAAGCTTTTATCTTTCCATCGTTTCCTGCTTTCCTCTCCATATGTTTCAACGGTATAATGCTAGTGCCTCTAGTGCCTAAGGTCTCTAATTCAATCCCTAGACATGTAACTTTTTTGGTGGGCAACATAAGGTCCACCGGTTGTTTCGTGTATTTCTATTTCCCCCCACACGCTCATTCCACCAATTGTTCAATTATCATTCATTTGCCTTAATCGTCCGTCAGTCTTAGCCTAAAGGGCATAATCGTGGAACGATAAACTCAAATATTCCATTTTGTATGACATTCATAAGCTTTTATCTTTCCATCGTTTCCTGCTTTCCTCTCAATAAAACTAGGCTACACATACTATACTCAATATGTTCCCAACTAAAAGTGATCTTTTCCAAAAAGTCAATTAAACATAATAAGCTCCACAGTTTTCCTCTCTTAAGTTTAAAAATAAATAAAATAATATTTTATTTCTTACCTCAAATCTAGAAATTCCTTTCAAAAACGCTGTCAAAAATCAATCCAGGAAAATCTAAAACAAAAATAAGAAAAAATAATTTTATTATAAATTCAACACCTCCTGCGCCAACATATAATATCATTCTCTATATAACATATATATTAAAAGTTTAATAAAAATTACTTGGGTGGTTTACAATTAAGTTCTATGCTATTATATAAATTTAAAAATTAATTCCACCATGAGCTTTTCAATATTTCTCATTTATTTTTCTTAAAAGTCAACAAATAAAAATAAGCTCATGTTACAATTTACATTAAAAATGATATTATATTCTCACTTCAATTACAGGGTTGATATGTTTAAAACAAAATGTTTAAAACAAGTGTTTAAAACATGTTTAAAACGAGGGCTGTTGTTTTATTCAGTTTGTTTTAAACGTTTTAAACAAAATGTTTTAAACGTGTTTTTTTTTCGATGGTGGTTGAACATGTTTAAAACAACTAAAATATCAGATTGAGTAAGTTAATTTAATTTTCTAACAAACAACCCATCCTCCGCAGGATTTGTGCATGGAGTAAATTACAAGCAGAGTTATATTCTTATTATAACAGCAATTACTGAACGAAATTCTGCATATCAATGTGCGTATAACTAAACCAACAGAAATTCAAATAAAGTATTTCAACATTTCTTAATTTCCAAGAATAACGGAGGTTAAACACACTATACACTATTCTAAGATCCAAATTCACAAATTCAAAACTTGTGTTTTTTTTTTATCACTATCGTTTCCATAATAATGAAGAGTTCTCACATCATAAGCTAGAAGAAATGCTCTGACAAATACAATTCAACTCATAGAAAAGAGCAGTGACTAGCCTACAAGGAGCAAATGACATATTTTAACTAAACAGTTTTCAAGATACATCTCTATCTGCAACATGGATAGCTAACAATGATTAGTGCCTATGGCATAACAACACAATTAACTTTTAGACGCCCCGCCAGGGATTTTAACAAAATGGTAGACTCTCACGTTCGGGGCTCTGGTGACCTCCCTAATTATCACAAAGTCATGAGTTATACACCATTGGAAAGCTTATAGACCACAAATTCCAATGAGGTAACATTCGTGAAATTCCCGCCGTATTCGTAGTAAAAAAAACAGACATAAAAAACATTAACAATATGAAAATATTGACTTTGCGGGGCCCTGGCAACCCTTGCAGGCCACCCTACGCTGACAAAATGATGAATGCGTAGGCCACATACTTGTGACAATAATGTAAGAAATGGTAGCCATTGCTGCCATTGCGTAATGAATTCGTTTTATGTAGGAAATATTTTTTTAAAAAAATATGCACAGAAAACATTCATTGAATTAGACATTCTCTCCCCTCCCCACTAGTACCACGTCTATATGAAAATCATTTTTGCTGCACACATCATGTATACGAACAAGAATTATGCTTCTAGACCACTTCAGTGAAATATATCTTGTGTTATATGGGACCGTCCCGAAAATAAATGTAAATTAACCAAATTTGACCCCCTCTTCCTCTATAAACAAGTACACATACAGGTTACTATCATGTAGGGGACTACCTCATTGCTTCACATAGCAATTTTTATGGATGTACCACAAAGGGGGAAGGAATACCCGCCAAAACCTGATGAAAAAAAATTGATGAAAAATTAAAAAAACGAACTTTATCCTTCCTTTCTCGGCCGTACATACGTACCCCGTATATACATAAAAAGCAACTGAATGAAAGCTTCATCCCTCAAAAATACTTTGGTGTCAAATCATCTTTCTAGCTTAATTAAGGACTGAGCTATTGATGTTTGTTGTAAAAATAAGTGTATTTTACGTCAAAAAACTTAAACTCCAAAAATTGGCTAATTTTGCCCCCTCCCTTCTCCCCCCATATAAGCAAGAAGTACAAATACACGATATTACCATGTAGTGGCCTACTTGATTGCTTCACGTAACAATTTTTATGAATCTATCCCCCAAGAGGGGAAACGGCCCCCCAAAAAAACTGTTGAAAAAAAACACAAAAAAAACACGATATTTACCCTCCTCCCATATACATAAGATGCACACCAGCAAAGCTGCCTCTTACAGGAATAAATTGGTACTAAAACCATCTTCCAGCCTTAATTTGAGGTTTAAGACTGAGCCATTGAGGTTTTGAGGTTTGACATAGCAGTTGCGTCAATGGGCGTTTAAAGATTAAGAATGCAGACGACCAGTAGAACTACATATTCGGTGAACGGAGATCGGGAAAATCCCGATTTCTTTATCCGGAATTGCACATTTGGGCGGATCGAGATTACGGAAGTTGACGAAATTTGATCTAGCGGTTGAATATAGATGGCAAGCAATACGTAAGAATGTAAAAATGTAATATATATGCGTACTTAGATTATTGTTTTAAACAAAATAAACATTTTAAACATGTTTTTTTTTGTTTAAAACAAAGTACTTTGTTTTAAACGTTTAAAACGTTTTAAACAAAAAAAACATGTTTTAAACATAAAAAACGTTCTTTTTGATTTTTTTAAAAAAATCATGTTTTTTTTCAACCCTGTTCAATTATCTATAAAAGTTAAGTTCTTTCGTTATTTCTTTATAGAATAAATATAAAAAACAAAATTCAACTTACCTTCCAAATATAGATATTTTCTGTCAGCTAAAAACTCCTTTCCTCAAATATCACACACAAACGCACTGTCACCGAGTAAACTCTAAAATACAAATAAGCGTGTTCTCCAAAACAACATATTTATATTTTTTCACAAATAAAAGGGTCAAACTAACGCCAAACATTTTACGCTTTCTTTTTTTTTCAAATCTTAGCGTCCCCTGCAAACACTTACGTCCAATTACTGTATGTCTTAAAGCAAAATTCTTTTAAAAGGCTGCCCCCTACAACTTCCCTTCAATACAACACAAAATTTACGCAACTATCTCTCTACAAACAATAAATTCTCACATAAAAGAAACTCTTTCCCTTAAATACAGCTTGTAGCGTCTAGATATTTCACAATAGCCCCCCCCCCAAAAATACAATACACTTTTGTAGGTTCTGCAAAACAAAAACGAAACCAAAGGTTTGCCTTTTTCATTTTTATTATCTTATTCACCACTGCAAGAGCTCTTTTCCGTCTCTCTGTAAGTATACCATCATACACTGACATTTTTTCAAGTAAAAATCTAACTTACAATCCATTACAACATACTCCTTCAATACTAACGTGTTTAGCTTTCGTGCTTGAAGTCTCAGCTTCAATCACAGCTTACATCATATACATATCCTAATATCATATTCTTTCACTAATACATTACATATCTATAATTCATGTTATACAATAATCCATCTAAGGTACCAAAGGTTCAATCCCCAACCTAATCAATTTAACTTTATGGTAAACAAACACCCTGCTCGTGGGTTTTCTCGGGGTTCTCCCGTTTTCATCATTTCACTCATCTCTCATTATCATTGTCTCCTTTAACTTAACCGCACACGTATCAAAGGTGTGCGCCCTAGCTACTATATAGTGTAAAAAAGCATCTAAATACTCTCATCATGCATTTTCTCGCAATTCTCCCATTTCCTCTCACTTTCTCATTTCACCATTTTACTCATCTCTCATTATCATCGTCTCCTTTACCCTAACCGGAATAACCATGCAACGTAAACTCAAAAATTTCATTTTCAATATTCCATCTAACGTACCAAGGGTTCAATCCCCGACCCAAACAATTCAACTTTATGATAAACAAACACTGTGCTCCTAAATTTTTTCGCTGTTCTCCCGTTTTCCAGCATTTTATTTATCACTTATTATCATTGTCTCCTTCACCCTAGCCGCACACGCATCAAAGGTGTGCGCCCTAGCTACTAGGTCAGTGTAAAAAACCGTCTAAGTACTCTCATCATGCATTTTCTCGCAATTCTCCCATTTCCTCTCACTTTCTCATTTTACCATTTTACTCATCGTCTCCCTTAGCCTAACCGGAATAACCATGCAACGTAAACTCAAAAATTTCATTTTCAATATTCCAACTACAAAAATATAAGTTTGTAATCATCAGTATTATACCCCTATTATTCACTAAGTTCATGTCTCATGTAGCCTCGGTGTTGAAACCAAGGCAAAACTAACATCAAGTCAACTCAAAATCCATTCAATTCATATTCTGTTCCTTCCAATTCTCATGTATCTTCCTAACAATTTTAATCCAATTATCACAACACTAATAAAATATTTATCTTTAATGTTTCAAACATCCATGGTTCAATCCTCAGCTCACACCATATATATATATATATATATATATATATATATATATATATATATATATATATATATATATTCTCACATTTTATTCTATTTTTTTCTCAACTATAATATAATATCAAATCAATCTTGTCTCTTCTCATCTGCATCTTTTCAACTATATGACATAAAAATTCAACTAAATTAAAACTTCAAACAAATCTATAACCCCGAAATATCTAAATTTTTATTGCAAATATTATCTTATTTTCCACGTAAGTTTCTCACACTCCTTTTCAAAACTACAAAAATCCATTCATGATAGTATCCCTAACTTCAACAATACTTTTTTTTTCTTTTTTTCTCCCTCTGTTAAACCATTGGCATACTAGCAATCTTACTCACAACCTGTCTGTTTTCACCCTTTCGTTTTTTCACAAAAACAAGTACAAAAGCTATTCTTTAAAGTTAACAAGAATCTTTTCCAGAAAAATGGCTTTTTCTTTCTTTCTTTTTTCATTCTATCGGAGGAGAAAACAATTTTCTGTTTAACAAGTCAGAAAAATCTTTTTTTTTCTGAAAAGAGTTACGTTCAACTCGAAATTACAGGGGGTCTCAACCGTCAACAATAAATGTCACATACGTTTTCTCAAATAACTTTCTACATCCTAACAACTTAAAAGATCTTTTTTTCAACTATTTCAATTCTTTCTTTTCTAAAAAGAGTTGGACATACAGGTGAGTCGCAAGTAACATCACATTTTCTCATCTGCACAAAAAATGTTTCGCTTTCTATTGTAGTAATTTTCTACATGTCCCTTTACGTGTTAAGGTTCTTAACTATTCCCTAACAAGTCCCACGTTAATTTAAACTGGTCCTTTGCTCAAAAGGACATTACAGTTCCCATGCAATCTTATAAGCAGTCCCTCAGTATGGGGCAATACATTAACTTTTAAAAGTGGCACGTAACTATCTCTTTCTTACATTCTCTGTTCTCAAAATAATGAGCGGTATCTCTCCGTAGGGTGCAAGTTACAGTCCCAATTAAACAAAATCTTCCCACCTGCAAAAACCTGGACCACCCAAAATTACAGCACAGCTGTGTCTATGTTTCTTTCTTTAGTAGGCATCAAAGGGCTCTCTCACTCCCCCGCCATTCTTACCTAACATATAGCTGTGCTTTTAACATTTGTTCTTTATCTAGAGTTTCCCATGTTTCTAAAAGTCATTTCACATGTTTTTTCTCACTTCCTGCTGTTAGACTATTTTCAAACATCCATATCTTACTTTCAACTCACACTTTCTTCTTTCTTTTAATGACACAAGGTTCAAATTGTAACAGTTTACAAAAAGCTTGTCAATTTCAAATTCTATCCTTTTCTTTCATGTTTCTCATGTTTCTAAAAGTTATTTGACATGTCTCTCTGCCTTCCAACAGTTAAAGTATTGTGCAACATCCATATCTCACATTAAATTGACAGTTTCTTATTTCTTTAATTGACACAAGGTTCAAATTACGAGACAGCTCCAAAAGAGCTTCTCTTACGTTTATAAAAGCTTCTTATTCATTAAACAATGGTATCACGTAGCTTAGGAATGTTTACATACAGCCCTATCCCTACTATCTCTTCACCAAGGATTTAGTCCGTTATTCTTTGCAAGCCAACTTTACTTATTTCACGCTTTGTTGTACCTCTTATTCCATCTCAGACCTTCTTTCCATGGCAAGAGAGAGGAAAAAAGCCACTCAGTTTCTAGTCCAAAACCTGTTTTGTGATTTCATGTTTTTTTCTATTCTTATATTGGTGACCACTTCTATCCGAAAAGTAAATAATAAGTATGCAGAGACATAGCAATACCTGGTGTATTTATTCTTAATTCAGTTAGAATAAACAGTTTCATGTTTGCCAATGCTATAGTAATTTCTTACTTCATTCAATGGTGTATTTAATTTTTATTCGCTATTGCAATCAATTTGATTTAAGTTTCAAAATTAACTTAAAAAAATTAAATGTTCTTCGTTCACAACTTCACAAAATTCACAACTTCGTTCACAGTCAAATATCAAAGTTGAAATTTCAATTATAGTTTTCTCTTATATGCATAGATATTTATTCGATGTCCCATCAGAGGTATTATATATGACACATTGCATTAATTACAAAACTTTAAATTAAAAAAGATATAAAGATTTCAGGAAAAATTATATCAATGTTGTTGCTCTGGCTATAGTCACTATAATACCATATGAAATTATAATTAAAGAATGAACTTTGATATTTCACCCCTTCATTACAAACCTCAGCTCTAAAAAATAGAATTTATTAAATTTCAATACTAAACTTAGGGAGTAATTTTCACCTATTAGGGCTTTTCATGCTGCGAGTTAAAATTAAAGAAGAGAAAGTGCTGAAGAAAATTGTTTGTTATGATGTTTTTGAATAGCCCAGTTCTAAGATATAAAAGTTCACGCAAATGTCAGTGAAGTCACTTATTGGCACGCAGAGCCCAACAAAAATGATTCCACTCATAAACTGGCTGGGATTTAAAATTTTTAAAAACTAATTTTGTGCTGCCAATGTAAATGGTAATAGTATACAAAACAAAATTAAAAATGGTGAAGCAACTCTCATTAATACTCAACAACTTTTTAAAGCAATTATTCTGGTACTTAAAACTTGCATAGTATAGACGGATTTAATCTCTCTGTACAGGTTAAGGACTGTCCAACATACAAGATGTGGTTGCAAAAGTGTGTTTATTTGTGGCCAAACAAATATCTTGATACTTTAAATACATGTGCGCGTGTTGTGTTAATACATTGCAATTTCGCTAAACATGCTGGGAAGGATATTGAATTGAATTGAATTGAATTTGAATTGAATTTCTCTTTATTTCAGCGGGCGAGGTTCAGCCAGAGGCTGTTCTGCCACCTAACCCTCATCATCATTACAAAGAAAAGAAAGAAAAAATAAAGACACAAATAAGATACAAGATACAAATAACAACATAACATGATACATTCAATAATACTAAAGATAAACAAAACACTCAGTAAATGTAAATAAAAAAACTATACTCATACTGCTAGTCCAATTTCATACCAATTTCAGTCCAATTTCAAACTGTAGTAAACCTTTCATGTGTGCCAATGCTTTGTCTCTGATCTCTAAATAGTAATGTTTGGTGTGATGATTTAAATGAATATACGGCTTGTCAGTGATTGACTTTGGTAGGGAGTTCCAGATTCTTACTGCAGAAATTGAAAATGCCTTCTCTGTTATTTTTAAAGAATGCCGGGGCATATTCAGTTTATTACTTCCTCGAGTATTGTAACGGTGAATTTCTGATCTACATGTTAATTTATGATGCAAGTAAGGTGGTCCTTTATGTAAATGTTTTTGTATGGTAAACAACAGTATCGGAGCTATCGTCTTCGGGACATGATTAGGATATTGCATTCATTAAGTACCGGCAGAATATGCTGAGACTTTCTGTAATTGAGAGAGAAGCGTATAGAGTAATTCTGTATTTTCTGAATTGCCCTAGTATTTTGAGTGGAGAGAGAACTACCATATATTGAATCGCAGTAATCGAATAGAGGCAAAATGAGAGTGTTAACAAGATATAGTCTTGTTTCTTGCGACAAATAGCCTTTTAATTTATAAAGCTGTCGTAAGATGCGCTTAGCTTTAATACACTGTTCAGATATGTGTTTATTCCTGCTAAGCCCTTGGTCTATTATTAAGCCTAGATCTTTTACAAAGGGAGAAAATGGAGTATTGAAATTCACTACAGTAACTTTTAGGTCATCAGGGTTGATTTTGCTCAACTGATGTGATGTTCCCAATACAGTGAAAACACTTTTTAATGGATTAAGTAAAAGACCATTCTTAAGGCACCAGTTGCTAACAGCTAAAAGATCCGTAGTAAGTAACTCTATTGTGTCCATAATATTTTCAGGCGTACTACTGATGAAGATCTGTGTATCATCCGCATAGAAGTGAACTGATGAATGTTTTATGACTGTAGAAAGATCTGCTGAAGAATGAAAATAATAGGGGACCTAATATTGAACCTTGCGGAACTCCTGCCTTTATCAGGGATGGGGTAGATACCTGTCTTTCTCCTCTTAGTATTACTTGTTGCTGTCTACAAGAGAGATAGCTCTGGAACCATTTAATAACTGATTCCGAGAAGTTGTAATATTTCATTTTGGCCAGTAGGAGTTCATGATTTACTAGATCAAAAGCCTTCGAAAGAACCAACAAGGCCAAAACTGTTACCATTGAATTTTCTATTGAATTCAAAATTGAATCTGTAATTTCTAAAAGGGTTGTGCTATGTTCTTTACGGAAGCCGGATTGAGTAACAGGCAATATTTCATTTTTATTGATATAAGTTGTTTATTCCTGAAATGCTACCTTTTCTAGTACTTTTGGAGATAATTGGAAGTAAACTGATGGGACGAAGTTCATCAAGCGACTGTACATCTGTCTTCTTGGGCAGTGGTACCATCTTCGCTCGCTTCCACAGTTCTGGAAAACAACCTTGAGTTAATGAGTAATTTACTATGTGAGTAAGTGGAGTTAAAATAAACGGAACAGACAGTCGAAGCATTTTTCCTGTTATTCCATCAAACGCACATGTGTTGGACTTAATACTGTGTATTGCAGTTTTAACTTCTGTCTCGTTTACAGTGTGAAACTTAAACGTTTCAATATTGCTATTTAGTGTACGCGATGAAAGCCAATGCGTTTGTTGATCAAGTACTTCAGCGCTTGTCTTAGACATTTTATAGACACTTGTGAAATGTGAATTTATAGCTTCAATGTCATTTACATCATCTGGAAGAATCAAGCATGAATCGCTTTTACCTACACCAAGATCACTCAAAGTTTTCCATATGTTACGTACATCATTAGTAGATCTCATACAATCAGAAAAATACGCAGTCTTTTCTTGTCGCACAACTGTAGTTGTGAAGTTACGCAAGCGTCTGTAATCCTCCCAATGCAACTGATTCTTCGTTCTTTTATATTTTCTGTAAGCACGGTCACGCAACTTCTTTAAAAGTTTTGTGTTACTTGAAATAAAGGGAAAAGTGTTCTTAGATAGCCTTTTCGTTTTGAGCGGTGCATGGTTATGAAAAATATCAAGTATAGAGTTTTGTAAAACTTCAACTTTATTATCTATTGTTTGCATTTGAATAATCTTATCCCAGTTGTAATTTTGTGCATCATGATAAAACGATTTGGTATTAAATGAAGCGTAAGTACGACGCTGAATTACTCTACTGGTAATTTTGGATATTGTATGAAGCTTGAGAGTGACGTGAATTACGCTGTGGTCTGATGTTCCAACGGGTGGACTAACTCCAAACGAGTGTACCTGTTCCGTGTTGTCAGTAATAATTAAATCTAGCAAAGATTCGGTAGTTTCAGTGACTCTCGTGGGTTCATTTATTAACTGTGTGAAACCTAATATGTTAATAATAGATTTCAAATAAATAGTTTCTTGTTTATCTGGACAGAGTTGATCGCAATTGAAATCACCAACAACGAATATTTGGTCTACTTGTGGATATAGTTCCAATACGGCATCTTCGATCGCTGACAATTCCCTATATGGTATGCTTGGAGATCTATATACAGCAGTAATAACAAATGACAAGTGGTTCACATTAACAACAAGATTTAAAATTTCTATATCTTGATAAACATCGTTAGATTGAAAGTCAACAACTTTCACTTTAATATGTTTTAAGTAGTAAATCAGCATGCCTCCACCCCTCTCTTTGTCACTGCGAATGACTGAATATCCTGGAATCTCAATTTGCCTTGTACTTATAGAATCGTCCAACCATGTTTCCGATATAATCAAAATGGAACATTTTGCGGAGACAGCGAGTAGCCGTACTTCGTCAATTTTAGGAAAAAGAGAACGGACATTTGCATGCATAATCTTAAAATTTGACGAAGCAGCAGATTGAGTAAGGATCTGAAACCCCACATCATTTATGTTTGTACTACCCATATTCAAATACAAAGGTTATAACTAAAATGTATGTAAAAAACACCATTAAAGCAGTAATTGAGCCCTGGCGAAACTGAAAGGCTACACTGACACACATGATATGATGACTGCCTTTACTACCGATAAACATAAAATAAAATACCATAGAACATAGATGACTGAACTTACAGTAAAGAAGAAATAACAGTATGGGGAAAAATCGCCTTATAAATGCAGTTCTAACATAGGCATTTTTGTATTTATCACTTAACGCACACTTAATAAAACCGTGCTTAAAATTTAGCATTTTCATCGTGTTGTTAAGTTGTTAACTTCATCGTGTCCAGTTGAGATTTGTAACGTGATGAGTAACTAACTTACAACATTGGTACAAGTACCCTTGTATAGGTTCAACTTGTTAACTTTATGGTGTCCAGTGGAGATTTGTAACGTGATGAGTAACTAAATTACAACATTGGTACAAGTACCCTTGTACAGGTTCAACTTCTATATCCACTAATATATTATAAATTTGTCAACTCACGGCACACAGATAACAAAAGAGCAAAATTGATTTCGACTTACCATAGTTGTCCTTTAAAGTATAAAATATATTTCTAACATAGAACAGAACAGATAACTATAACGTAAATACACTTTTGCACTACCTGCAAGTTACACACTTTTGCACTACGCACAAGGTCATCATTCACACACTGTAGAGAGCAAACTTTACAGCTCCTGTAATTGAGAAACGTGCGTAACGTAGTTCTTTTTGCCATTGATGATGACAACAATTTTTCCGTTCCTTGTATACACATTCTTGGGGTCAAACTTCTTAAGTGCCTTTTGCAGTAGCTGCAGTCGTGAACTACATATATCTTCTCTTATCACAATTCCAGAGTTCTTTAGCTTCCGTTTCTGATTAAACACTTCAGCCCGTGAGCGATAACTAACAAATTTAACAATAATTGGCCGTGTACTACAAGGCTTCTTCTGTCCTACTCTATGAGAACGGCAAATGTCCCTTGTACTTAAATTCACGGCCAGTCTCTTTTCAAAGATTTCCAGTGCAAGGTTGTATGTGTTCTCATTTATCTTCTCAGGTACGCAGATATTGTTCTAACTCATCTATATTTTCCTGCAGATGTATATTAGTTTCATAATACATAAGGAGGCGCACAGGCTGAGGGGACGAAGGCATATGAGCGGTATAATATAAAATCCCCCCCTAATGACGCCCATGTTCCTCAGTAATTTTGAAATTTTATGGTTGCGATTACATTGCTACATAACATTTAGCTATAGAAATACCTTTTAAAAAGGGATGAAGAAAATTATGATTAATAAGGCTATCGCTTTCTTTTGCCCTTGTGTTCATCTGATTAAAAATACAAGTGTTTCATTACTAACATTTCACTTTAATAGATTATAAATCAGCAACGGTAGGATACATTTGAAGGGCCCTATGCAATAACATGGTAAGTCTAGTTACCTCGATTCCTGGTAAAACATAGCTCAAGAAGGCGTGTGGACTTACTTTCCTTTTCCGTCACCTCTGGTGCATATTCGAAGAGTCTGTTGTGAGAAAAGTACAATTCATGTGCATCGAGTTGCCGTTTCTCAATGCATATAACAGAGGGCGCCGCTGTCTGCGGCTAGTAAAGCAAGCACTGGTAGATGCGAGGAGGCGACGTGACGTGTCTGTAACTTCGTTTTCAAGGGTCGCACATAGGGCCAAAGTATTGAGTTACGACGCTAAAAATAAAAATGTTGATTTTATTGGATATCCTGCTCAGAAATCCTCATGAGACGACTACGCCTATATGCCTATATGCGGAATATGATTAAATTTTATTGTCTTATTGCCAAGAACGATTATTAGCTGCAATTGCAATATTTGTGTTTGTACTTTGTCATACTGTGATTTCACATTGTGAACCGTTTCCTTTTTTATCTTAGAGGCAATTGGTAGCACTACCTTGTCGATGATGGAGTCATGTTCTTCCAAAATATTGTTGTGTTCTTACAATTAGATTGACACACGTACAATGGTACATAAAAGTATGTTGGAATCCACGTAGGAATTATTCGCGAAAGTTTGTTTATATATGCTGTGGCCACCGCTACCATCTAGGCCCCATTTATAATAAATATCGATAATATCACAGTCCTCCGAAATGTTCTGCAGTATCACATCACTCTGTACTTGTACTAAACGTAGTGTAGTATGATTGAGCTCATCTTGCAGTGGGACCACAGCCTCGTTTACAGTTACCGTAATATTTGCAGGATGACACTTCTTTGTCTCTGCTAGCACATGATATGAGGGATAAATATCTGCTCCTCTTTCTTTTGCTCCAAGTCTCATCCTTTATAATCTTCCTTTGCCAAGCTAAGATCCACTAGAAGGCCTAAAGCTTCGTCAGGCCTGCATGGTCATATAGTAGCAGATGATGTATCCTGGATCGCTTTCACATTTTTCAATCTCTTAGGCGAAGACTGGATCGCTAATTTCACAACTTCGGCTGCAGTACTCTTGCCAGATTTCACCAAACTTGGTTCTACATACAAGCACAGGTTTTCGGAACTGGTATTCTTTACAATTTTCTTCACATATCTTTTCTTACTTCGTTGCGAACTCTCTTCGAACACTTTTCTTGATCTTCCTCTTCTCATTTGCTCCGAAAGTCGTGATGTTGTTGACGGACGCTGTGATGGTTGTAACACCGGAAGTGTTACGTCTTGATCAAGTCACTCCATATGCTTATTTCCCACTCGTACATGTAATTACATGCCCGCCATTTTGCCAAAATCTTTGACACAAATACTTTCACTACAGTTTTCAGTTTATTTCCACGTTCAACAAGTTCACTGATACCACACTTGTTTAATGTATACTGTAATAATTGTTCGTTACATTTTAATGAAGACCTATTGTAAAAATGCGCTTTAAATAACACTATAAAGAGGTTCTCTTCTCTTAGTTTTCATGCTCTTCACAAATTGTTGCCACAACTGTGTGTAAACAATAGTCTCCAATCAGGAAAGGGGGAAAATGGGGGACGTGTGTATTCCTGTTCTATGTTCGATATAAGATATATTGTCGAATTGTCCAAGAATATTCGCGGTACTCTTTGGAACTTTAACTCTATGTATAGTAAATATTTCTTCCTTGTTTCGACACCGCACTCGTCCATCATACTACCTGTACTGTATTTACACTAGGCTCACTTGTTAGGTTCACAGTCATTTCAGGTGTGCACTATATATATATCTAACTCTTCAATATACGTATTGAAATCTTGTTACTGTCACTTTGGGAAAATTTAGCACGAGCTGTTTCTCCGTCAGCAACTCAGGCACAACTAACTACAGTTGGCCGTTCGAAATAAACTCCAACTTTGCGCACATTCGCTGGCTACTGTGTTGCGTTCACAAAACAAATTCTTATGGTACATCATGGACTAGTATATAGGGACTATTTTGAAGGCATTTCTGATTAGTTTCATCACAATATTTTTTTCTATTTTTGGCGCCGTAATTTCATTTTTCGGCCTTATGTGGGTCGGTGCAGGTGAAAGGACTGGTACGGAGACATACTTGACCATTTTGTTTCGAAATGGACAAAATGGAAGCAGTCGAATCAGAACGACAGAAGCGGAAGGGATGAAAGAGAAAAATCGTAACTATGGCAAAGAAATTTAGCAAAATCAGGACGAAATGCAGTGTTTTGTTTCTTTTTTCGAGGTTAATATAGAAATTCAAACAGTGCTGTCAAAAATCCGGATATTGGAATGTTTGGGTTTTCAAAAATTCGAATTCCGGATATCCGGATTCAGATTTAAATTCGGATTTGAAGACCAAAAGTCATGATTTGTAATTCGGATATCTAATCCGAATCCAGTTTTCGGATTTACTAGTAAATCGGGCAAGGGGGAAGGGGATGAAAACCACCTACATGGATCTGTGTCAGTTTTGGAAACGTATAGTGGTGTAGGAGAAAAAGCTTATTCCGTGCAGGCACAACAGTGGACACCATTCTGTTCTTCCTCAAGAAACCAACAAACAGGGAATCAAGAATTCAGAGAAGAAGGATGTGGAAGCCCTGCTACAATTTGTTACTCTTGCCAAGCAGCAGTTTTACAAGAACGAGCGGAACACTGCTGGATTTTTTTTTAAATATCTGTGCTCCAGGATTCTGAATCAGAAATGGGCTCAAGACAGTGCGGTTTCCGGATTTTGTTGAATACAATGCTGAGTTATTGATATTTTGTATTCTTGTGTCTTACAATACATAAACGTTGTCACACATGTCGTTGTATGTTCTTACTGTCCATTTTCTTTTCATCATTAGTTTAGGTAATGCAATAACAAGGTAAATGCTCACTTTTTCACCTTCGTTTTTTATTATTCCCGATTTTCGGTATTCGCCATTTTATGCCCCAAAACACAGAGCAGGCGCTGCTCCATTTTTCTCCATAGGCATATATAAACAGATTTACTCCTGTTAATTAGAACGTTGCACTTTGTGTTTAAGTTGCAAGTTTAAAAGCTTTGTAACTCAAAACTTCCATTTTTCACTTACCTTCTTATTGCAGAGGGCCCTTCAATTCCTCATATCTCCGTTACTTTATTAGCTATTGACATGCAGTTTTCAGTATTCGACACAACTGAGTGTATTGTTTAAGAAGCCCGAACGAAATTGAAAAATGAAGTAATCTTTTTGTAGAATCTATAGTGGGTTCTCACTTAACCCATAGGGTACCATCATAGTTTACTACAGAACGCTCGTTAGTTTGTCTATTAAGGTACATATATTAGTTTTGTGAAATTTCTCCTCCTTATAGCAGACTCAAAAGTCCATATCCATAAGAATCACTATATTTATGACGTCATCAAATATGTCATTCCTCATACCTCCGTTACTTTATTAGGTATTGACATGCAGTTTCCAGTATTCGGCACAACTGAGGGTATTGTTTAGGCTGTCCGAAAGAAATTAAAATCTGAAGTAATCTTTTTGTAGGAACTATAGTGGGGTTCTCACTTAACTCATAGGGCGTATCATGATACTTAAGAGGGAGAAGGAGTGCGACACAGCGGCCGGAATATTGGTGTTCAATTTAACATGGGATCTCAACCATTTTTTAGGCAAATCACGGTTTCATTTCGTTCTTTCGCAAAAATGTCTCAGTAGCGCACTAAATATGATGCATCTCATTTTAAAGGTGCAATTTGAACGCTGTGCGTGATATTTTCTTCTTATAAATACAGATAATTATAATCCAAATTCCCATAAGAAAATGATCAAAATCAGACGGAAAAGTCTTCTGTTTTTTTACAGTAAGGAAAAGAGCTAAAAACTCCGGACTTTTTTTAGAATGGAGTACAATCTTTGTATTTGTGCGCTACTGTACTATTTTTTTCGCTGTTTACAAAGACATCCATTTCACAGTCGATGAGAAATTATATCCTTCATAATTGAATCTACAGAAATCAGAAATCAGATTTTTTCGTGTTCACGTACTTGGCCGTATAACTGCTAGATGGCACTATAGTCATTCCTCATCCCACTTTCCTTCTCAGCGGGAGCCAGTCCTTTTGAAAATCTACTTAACTTCTTAACAGGGGCGGGAGGAAGGAAATCATTGTGAAGAATGGGAACTTCAAATGGCAAAATTTATGACCTCTTTGGTTGATGGTTTCTGTTTCAGCAGTACAGTGTGTTTGTAGATGGTTTCTGTGAGAAGTAATTTGTGTCTGTAGCGATAAAGTCAACCTTTTGACAAAAATTTGTGAAGGAGAAGCCGAACCAAAGTCTTCGTTTATCTATTCCAAGAAAGAAATGAAAACTTCCTGCAGGACTAAGAATATACATGCAAGAGAAAAAATAAGATACATTATTATAATCTTTAGGATAGATTAATTCCCGAAATATTCTTTGTTTACCTGTCAAAAAATCAAGAATAATATGGTATAAAGCTCTTTCATCAGCTTCCATCGTACAACATACTAGACACACACATTTATATACATACATACATGTACATATATATATATATATATATATATATATATATATATATATATATATATATATATATATATATAGTGGTGGATCCAGGATATGATCAAGGGAGGAGCTAAACCATAGTTTGCCTCTTTATCCAGAGTAAACAGGATTGAAGCCCATTTTATCCAGTGTATACCTGAGCGTCAAAGGGGGGGGGGCTATAGCCTCTATAGCCACCCTTGGATCCGCGCCTGTATATGTATACTATTTACAGTGCCGGAGTTACGTGTAAGCTAAACAAGCTATAGCTTAGGGCCCCGCTCTCTTGGGGGCCCCAAAATCTAAAGAAAAACTGGATTTCTAAAATATAAGAAAATTTAAAAAAATAAAATAAAATTTATATATACGTAGCAACAGTGTTTCCTGCTGTGTAGCCTACGTTCGTGTAATTAATAGGGCTCCTTCTACCAGTCTGCTTCCTAAATTATCTCTAGTTTCTTCATTGCTGTATGTAGGGTGCCTATGTTCATCTGGACACATAAAGGACCCCATTACCTTCAACAGCTTGGGGCCCCACTAAACCTAAATCCGACTCTGACTATTTATGCATGTTTGCTCCCTATTTTTTCGAAGCAGTGTTTCTTTGATATTGCTTCCAATTCCGGCAGGTTTTACCAAGGGGGGAAGAGTCCTTACTCATTCCAGGCATTCAAACTAAGGACTGGACTACTTGCTTCCAACATTCTGTCCCCCATGTTTCCCGGTCTGAATCAATTGTCTAAAGCCCATAAAACATTCAAATTCATATGTAGATGTTGCTCATCAGTGTCGACACCTAAATATTTCTCAATCAACGGTAGGGGTGTTTGGTATCCTCAATCTGTCTCCCTCTTATTAGCGGAGCGGTAGTAATATTCGGTAGTAATTCTTTAAAAAAAAATGCTTTTTAATGTATGTAGTAACGCATAGGAAACTAAATTTTAATATACCCTAGTAGTATAGAAACGTACCGTACGGTACCTTACCAAAATAAACACCCTATGCCAAGGACGCAAACATTAACAATAATAAAAAAAGATAATAATAAACATTTTAAAGACATTCTTTCATTAATCAAGTCGCACTTAAAAGTTTAAAAAAAATGTTTATGCGTGACTAAAAAAAAAGGGGATGCGCTCTCATATAGGCTTACAGTTACTTTATAAATTCTTAAAATGACGCGCTCCATTCTTTTTATTTAGTCTTGCATAAACAAAATTATTTTTAACTTTTTAGTGGGAATTTATTAACAAAAGAATGTCTTTAAAAGGTGTCTTATCATTTTTTTTTAATTCGTTGGACACCTTTTCCAAATCCTAAAGTGATATGCAACCAGGGATACCAGGGCTGGTTAAAGGCTAGTATTTATTTTAGGATAAGGAAGTTGAAAATAAAAACATATTAAAATTTGCTTTTAAAATAAATAGATATATTGCAAAGTATGAAAGTAAGAATGGAATGTTGTATTGTCACCGGACTTACATCGCTCTGCAACAGTTCTTAGTTCTATGACGTCAGAAAATAAGTTCAATTTATACGAACACTTATTTAATGTTTGAAATAAACACCTGTTACATCCTTGTACACTCATGTCCAAAATGATTGTCGCATATCTATAACTGTCTTCTTGTAAAAATATCATGTAATAATGATTTTGCAGGAGGCTTTTAATACTATGTGTACAATCGAGAAATATATGTGGTAAATTTCATTGGAAAATACAGTAATTATAAATACCAAGATTAGAATGAGTAAAATAAAATGTTGCTAAATGGACATGAAAGTTTTGTTTTCGTTTTATTGTTCTTATTTACTGTTCTTTTGACATGAAATTTGCCACATACATGTCTTTGCCGATTGTACGCATACTAACATTATAAGAAATACCGGGTGAATTGGTTATCAAATTATATTCCTACAATAACATATTTATAGACATGCGACAATAATTTTGGACATGAGTGACACATCTTTTAATTCTATTGTTAATGAAGTGGTCTATTTCCCCCAATAAAAACCAACATCAAGCAGGGCATGTGCTCCCTCCTGTCCTTCTAAGCCGGTCCCCAAGCCTGAATGTAACATTGCGGCTTTTTCCTGTTATAATAGGAAAAACTCAGGATGGTCAGCAACTGGTATCGAACCCAGGACCATTCGAATGTGAAGGCGAGAGAGAGGGTAAATCTGGTAGTCATATTTTGAAAAGAAAATAAGGAAATGGATTCCACTAAAAAAATGATTCACATTGTCAATACATTTCAAATCTTTGTCTGGGTTTTCTGCCTTTCAATTCCAAGTTTTTTTTTCTTTTTTAAACCACGAAGGCCCTAAATAAATTAGAATATCGACTCTCCCGTGTGTGTGTGTGTGTGTTTTTTTTAAATATTGGCATGGTTCTTTATTTTATATCAGATTCTTCCCACACTATTCTGTTATTTACCATAGGTAGAATCCTTTGAGAAAGAGACAGGCGACAAGTGCTTTAGTTCTCTATGGTATGTTTGTGACCGTTGTAGATATTTGAGTCGCTCTCTGACACGGAGCTGACGGCTGATATCATGTTGGTCCCTCTTATTTATTTGTTTCTTCAGTTCTGTTTCTCTTTTAGCCAAAAGAAAAGAATTTCACTCTTCTGTCCTATTTACAGCCGTAACCATCCCCCTCCTACGCTGTCCAACTTTGACCACATGCAGGGGAAAACGAAGGAAAAGGACAGGTGCATTTGCTTTGACGGC
Source organism: Thermobia domestica (assembly GCF_964235325.1). Lineage (NCBI taxonomy): Eukaryota > Metazoa > Arthropoda > Insecta > Zygentoma > Lepismatidae > Thermobia > Thermobia domestica. The sequence goes on along the minus strand of NC_137461.1, from coordinate 186,104,126 downwards.
ATTTCAGCGACAACCCCATCTGTTGCCAAAATAAGGAAACACTTTGAACTGCAAAGAGAAACTCTATCTTCGATTTGTCAAGGTCACTTGACTCCCGCCGGCTCTTAACTGCATAATGTCTATTAGACTGTCTATTAAGGTACAATCATGTCCAAAATTATTGTCGCATGTCTATAAATATGTTGTGGTAGGAATATAATTTGATAACGAATTCGCATGGTATTTCTTATAATGTTAGTATGTGTATAATCGGCAAATACATGTATGTGGCAAATTTCATGTCAAAAGAGCAGTAAATATGAACAAGAAACGAAAATGAAAATTTCTTGTCCATTTAGCAACATTTTGTTGTACTCATTCTAAGTTTCGTATTTATATTTATTTTCCTATGAAATTGACCACAAATATACATTTTCCGTTTATACACATAGTGTCAGTACGAAAAGTACCCTACAAAATCATTATCAAATTATATTTTTACAAGAAGACAGTTACAGATATGCGACAATCATTTTGGACATGAGTGTACATACATTAGTTTTGTGAAATTTCTCCTCCTCATAGCAGAAACTCAAAAGCCCATATCCGTAAGAATATCTATATTTATGACGACATCAAAAATATAATTCCCAATATCAACTTCGACATTGCCATCTCCTTCCTCGACACTCTCTTCTCTCATCATCATTTAGAATTTGAAATCCAGGGTCTGACGAATCACACACCATCCACTCTCCTATATCTTGAGCATTAACTTCTGAACATCCAGAAATTTTTAAAACAATGTTTCTGAATCCCTCAAGTGACATATCATCCTCATCATCTCCTGTCTCTTCCCTTTCCTTTTCTTGAGCTTGTTTTTCCTTCTCTTCTTCAGATGATATGACTTTCAATTTGTTCCATGCACGTCTTAGCGTGACTGCCTTAACCAAGCTCCATGCTTTCGCCACCATGTAAGTGCAATCTTTCAAATTTATTTTTTTGTGCTTAGCCAACACACCTTTTTCGTCTTCGCTCTCTACCAAAGATTTCCTTAAAAGTTGCCTTTTGTAATGACGTTTTATGCTTTCGATAACAGACTAGTTCATTGGTAGCGATTCGGATAGTCGGAGCGGATAATTGGAGTTCTACTTTATAAGCAGATTAATCTTTTAATTAAATTCTTTTCAGCGGTAGCCTGCACTGTGGAGAATTCCAAACAGCATTACAGGATATTAAGTAAGCCTACTTCGTTTATTCATAACTTAAAAAAAAAGTCACAGAACATATTTGTGCTTTGATACGACCAATATATGTATCGTTAGCCGTAACCTTTAATATAATGTTGTGTGGATATTCAGATATTTGCACTGATATGTTTAATAATCACTTCTTTCAATTTTGTGTATTATTTAAACTTCACTTAAGAATTCACCACACAAATAGTGAAATATATATATTGATCAGTAATAGGAGTAGAATACAGGCTGGATAGACGGCCGAGTCAGCGAAATTTGATCTTGTTTTCCTAGAAATCGATATCATTTCCTGGAATCGGGAGGCAAGTTTCGACAAGCCTTTAGTTGTTATGTTCATAGCCTTTTACGGCTACCACAGGAACGCGTGGGAAAATGTTGATTTGTGAGAACAGCCTGTTGCTATGCTCATAGTCTTGGATGCCTACCAGATGTAGAAACAAGATGAAACATGCCTTTTTCGTGTTCTTGTCGTGTATTGGCTAATAATTTGAATCACCACCTCCCACCCCTCCTGCGAAGAGCGTAAGCGGAACGTATGTGCTTGTGTAGATCATTCTGTTAGCAGCTGTTGCAAAGGAAGAAACGTCAAAATTTAAAGATGTCATCGTCAATGAGTTTATTAGATAAGCTTAATAAGCCATCAATGGTACCCTTTACAAAAATGCGAGATTTGGAGATTGGAGTACCATTTCGTATTGTAAACTGTGAGATAATTACAACGGTATATGGTAGGAAGGCATGTGTGACATTTGAAGGAGGCGAAAAAGTGATTTTACCAGGACGTTGTATCCCTACTGAAAAATTGGAAGCAGATAATGGTGCATTATTAAGGTATTTACAAAGTGGGAATGTCTATTTAATATATAAAGGAATGAAGATTAATGTATCTAGACGTAACATACACGATCTTGAATTTACTGAACTGGTTTACTCGTCGTAAGTGTATGGTGGCATGTAGAAACAAGATGAAACATGAATTTTCCTCTTCGCCCCTCCTCTTCATGTATACACAGTCATCTGTATGCATAGTGTCGTTATTCTGTGCTGGGCAGCGACTGAAGTAACATGTCTTTGAGTGCTTGTGCATCAACTATGGATACCAAGAAAGAGTACTTGTTAAATGTTGAATATGGACTTAATTCAATGAAAACCAAATTAATTTGTATTGGACTGGATAGTGATACATTTGAGCCAGTGCTTCGTGTTGGCAAAGGACTTGTGTTTGGAGTGGAGTTAAATGTGGCAGAGTGGGAGAAACTTGTACATTTGACCCCATTTGTTACGGACTATTTAAATTCTCAAGTGGAAATTACATTTATAAAATCTCTTGGTCGAAAAAACGAACTGGTGGTGCGAAAACTAATGGGTGAAAAATTAGTGATGTTAGAGAAGAAAGGAACACTTCATGCTCCTCAAAACACTGTGTACTTAACTTCAAGTGATTGGCTTTATTTCTTGGAAATATTACCATGTATTGAACATGCTGTGAAAAACAGTAAAGTTTGTAGTGTGCTACGTGAATATTTTGACTTGTGTACAGATACTATTCGTAATCATGTACAATTGCAGTGTCTTACATGCAGAGGACTTGCCGGAATCCATACCTGTGTAGATGAACAGAGTATTATTAATGGTATGAACATCAGTTTTCCAATTGTCTCTCTTGATAAGAACAGTGATGTGAACATTGATGGTGAACGATTAAAATTGGAAATGAAAGTATTTTGCAAACAAAACTCATAGATTCAATTATGGCTGATTTATTTGATAGTGTATCGACACAGCCATGGTGGGGAGAAACCGATACTCAGCCTTCGGAGGGTATCAATGAAGTGAACGTCTCTTCATAAAGAAGAAGAAGAAAATTGATTTGTTTTTTCATGTATACTAAACAACGTAATATCAAATGTAATATATATAGTGAAAGTGAAATGTTTTATTTGTGTGTTTTGTGTTCGTTTCATACACCTCAATATGATAGGATTTTTAATTTTTTATAAGAAAGAATCCTAACATATTTTTTCCTCGTATATTATAAGTGATACGTATAATAATAATAATAATAATCATAATGAATTCAAATTCTTGAAATGAATGTTAAAATGAAAATTAGTATTTCAAAATTATTATTATTATTATTATTATTATTATTATTATTATTATTATTATTATTATTATTATTATTATTATTATTATTATACAACTTTGTCTTAAGTATGATAGGACTTTTTTTTATTTTTTTTTAAAAAGGAACTAAAATAATTAATATTAAATTTTTAAAAACAAAAGTCCTATCATAATAATAATATTGAATTCACATACTTGGTTTAATTTACGAAAGAATAACTGGCTAAGTATTTGAATTCATTATTATTATGTAGTTATGTGATTACATCATTGAATTAAAAAAATCAGTTTTAGAATCTTTTTAAAAAACCACTATGAAATTCTGTAATTCAATGACTTAAAAATATGTTTTATGATATGTGTATTTAATTACATAATTCATCATAAAACATATTTATTTATTAGGAAACGGAGAAAATAAGAAATAAAACATTTGTTTTCAAAGAGAAAAAAGAATACAAAGTATTTATTGATGATGAAACTATTTACACAATTAAAACGACGGTAAGAATAGTACATTTAAAAAAAAACGTTAGATTTTTTTCACTGTTCAGGTGATGATAACTTCACAGCTGCCATATACTGTTCACTGATGCTATCTATATACAGTTCAATTAATGATACTACTGCTGTTGATGATGGTGATGAAACGTAGATAGAAGTCATACTGTACAATGATGATGTTCATACACACGATGACGATCTTTTACACTCTGAAATGAAAAAATTGAAAAACATAACTTAAAATTTATTTTATCTATAATCATGAACAAATAAAACAACAAATGATAATATATACAAACACATTATAATAAAGATGAAGAAGAAATGATTACCTACAATAATATGAAAAAAGTAATCAAAACAAACGAAGAAGAATGAAGACATGATTACCTGTAAAAGTAAATACAGCAAGCGACGATCATTTTTTTCTGGAGTTGATGAGAAAGTGTAATGAAATTCATTTAAGGACTTTCCTTTAGCTTTGAAGCATAGGGAAAGATATGAATAATGCCCACATAGGGACGATTTCACACTTTGAATTTGTTTATTATTAAATGTATAAGAAATGGAATTTCTACGTAGAAATTGAATATGTTGTATTACATATGGAGGAAATTCAAATGTATCGAAGTAGTGGGCACGTCCATCAGTATGAATATATACGGAAATCCAGTGTGTGCCAAGTTTGTTCGAGGGATCTGTATTTATGATGATAGCTCCAGTAGTGGAACATGTGTTGGTAATTCATTGGCTGCATATACGCCAACGAAATGATTGTGAAATAAAGAATTTGTTTGCAAAGCATTCAATAAATCTAGTGTAGAGGACATCATGTATAAAAATGCAGACATGTACATATATAATAAGATATTTAAATAACGTACCTTTAAAAATCCATGATGATGTTCCTATGATGATCCACTTCTAAGAGAGATTGGAATTCTCCATACGTTATGCAGGAGATAGGTGCTGGTAAAGGCTTCGTAAAATGAACTTCCAGACGAAAACAGCCGTGACGTATAAGGTTCCAATGCTGCACAGCGCTGGCTTCTCCATCTTGAATAATGTCGAAAACAAAGATAGTGTATCCTTGAGGAAAGTCAAGGCGAGGAATATTGTTGCCATGATTGGAAAAGTGAATACCTGATCCACAGAATAAGGTATGATATGAGGAAACATAGAGGTTGTTTTCGAAATTTGGTTGTAATGGTTTTGAAGGTACAGGTTTTCCATCAATGTATAGAGAGAAGAAATTGATGTCAAAATGTTTGAAATGAAATGGATTTGAAGTTATTGTTCCTGTATAGGCATCATTTTGTGTAAACGCCACAATCACTCGAGTTGGTAATACTCCCATAAATAAATTATCAATTGTTTTTGATTGAAGATCCTTTGGAATGACGAATGACTTCATTTGCACTCTTGTGAGAGGATATTTGGCTGTTGTTGATTGTAGAAGCTTGTTATGTGCTAGTTTTATTGTAGGACTAACATTAATCTTTTTAATATGTAAAGCAGCGTCTAAAATATTCACTTTAGCCTCAACAGACGAATCACTAGCGATGAGACAAAAGTTTTGCTTTGCAGGAATTAACTTGAGACGTAATTCTACTCCTTGGATTAAAAATTTATCTTGATTAAAAATATCACAATGAAGATGTCCAAGCATGTCGAATTTTGCACTTTTTTTGTTAATTCATAACGTTGTTGAAATCCTCTATTACCACTAGATGTTGCGTCCATATGTCCAGCAGTATCTTGAAACCAGAATGCACATTGAAGATGAGTATTTTTAGCAGAATCATCATAATTTAACAGTTTTTCAATGTATGATCGATATGGATGATTATGAGATGGAAATGAAATCAGTTTGTTATTTAAATACACTTCCAGTTCACTGAACATAGAATTTAAAAAGTCATTAATAGTAGCCACAGCTTTATCACTTTCAACAGATGATGATCCATCAGGCTTAACGATTTGAGCTTCGATGTAAAGAAGAGTATGTGGTAGATCTATGTGTTCATCACTTCTTCCTGGGATGACAAACTCTATAGGAGCATTATCAGCTAGTGTACTGATTGGTTTGTATGTAACAACATGATTATCCAATATACTGGTTTGCGTTGGTTTTGTAGAAAAAATATCTAGTTCACTTTATACACACTCGCAGGATTGATGATGTAAGAAAGCCATGATGGTGATGATTTAATCAAAGATATCGTGTGATAACTTCCTCTTCTTATAAGACTGATTTTTCTTTGTTTTCTGTGTACGTTTCCTCTTGTTCTTGTTCTTGCGCTTGATGATGTGTAATGATGAAGGGTTAAAGATGGAATGATGTGTAATTCTTCTTTTCCTTCGTTGATATCCAGATCCTAGCATAGATTTCAGTTTATTTTTTGCTTTGACTTGCAAGACGGATCTCGCTTCACCCATTCGTTGATGAAAGGATTCGTTAATAGCTTGATTATCGATGATGACATCAGTAATAACGTTTGCTCCAGATTGTAATAATTCCTTTCCTACTGTTTTAGCTCTTTGTTTTACTAGTGGCATGACAGAACGAAATAATCCTCCAAGGAAACTTCCAATACCATGTCCAACTTGATAAGGGGATCCAACATAAACGTTCCAAGTTCCAGAAAGAGCTTGTGTTTGATAGTATTGTAAATATGCATTGTTCGTAATTGTTGATGTCGTTGTATTTGAAAATGTAGCTTAGCGCGTACAGTTCTGAAAGTAAATGCCAGTGGAGAGCCTGTACTATCTTTTATATCTATTTTGATGTGTTCAAAATGCATCTTCTCTATAGGCACATAATGTGGAGGATTAAAAATTTCTATAACACTACTTCCAAATGTATGATTCACAGGATTCATATTTATGATACGTAATAATGGTGCTACTGTATCTCCAACAAATACAGATTGAATTATATCACAATACACATACATTGTAGATGGAAGTCCTAAACGTAAATTTGGAATGCTTTGGCCTTGTTGCATATCCTTTAAATCAACGTTTGGATCAAACCCCAACATCGCACTAACACTTGGTGATAATGCAACGTCTACATCTATGTCTTTATGAAGACGTCGTATAAAACAGGTACTACTCTCACGAGTATAAGAAATATGTAAATTTGTGAATCTCTTGTACGTATTTAATATCTTTATCAATTCTGATATGTCAGTGTAATAACGTACAGAAATAGTTATAAATTTCCATTCATCACTTTTTGCAGGTTTGTAAAAAATTTTATTATTTTCTTCATTAATATTTAATATTGAATGAGGATAATGAATTTCAACAATAGCCACTTCCCACTTTTCATGGAATTCCATTCTTTGATGAAGTTTCGTAGTGTATGATGTTAAGGTGTTGTCAGGAAAATATTCCATAGAACTATTACTGGGAAGCGTAACGTAAAAATCTCCATCAGGTTCCATTGTACTTCTCGATCTTCTTTACGGATGATGCAGGTATCCAGGAATCGAAAGAAGAAGGATATCCTTTCCAATGAACAAGATATTCTTTTCTGCTGCCTTTTCTTCATGTACGTATGATTTTATCTATGTAAAATGTCTGATAACGTCACAGGTTGTAATTCCTCTCTGTAGAATAATCCATCCAGTGGTTCCTTGTTTAAATCTTCAATTTCATAAACAGGTGGATCTCTTGGTATTATCTTCTTCACTTTAAATATTTCCCAAGTCCAATTTTGCATATATCCTTTATCAAATGTACGTTTAGTTTTACTAATTCGTACTGTATTACCAATCTTAAGATGTTTTGAGAAATTTGGATTCTTCTTCTTCTTTATTTTATTATCATATTGATTATGCCATACTTGTAATAGGTTATTTTGAGAAACATTTGCAGGTGACATCTTTATGCTTGAATGATAACCTTCATTGTATGATTTCACAAGAAGAGGTAATACATTTAAATAATTATACGTTTGATACTTTGTAAAATACTTCCACATTTTTTTCTTTTAGAGTTCTGTTAAAACGTTCTACAATACTAGCTTTTATATCAGGATTTTTAGTTGTAATATGCTTTATTTTGTTGTCCTCTAAGTACTGCTGTATTGTTTTATTAGTAAATTCACTTCCTTTATCTGTTCGGAATATAATTGGTTTTCTGTGTTTGAACACAATTTGCAATGCTTTTAAGACGTCATTTGTACTTTTAGATTTTAATGGCATAGCCCATGCATATCGACTGAATACATCTATCACTGTAAGAATATAACGATATCCATCATTAAATTTATGAAGAGATTGAAGATCATTAATATCACTTTCCCACTCATCATCAATGTTATTCACTACATAGAAATCTGTTTTAAAACGACGACGTACAGCTTTGTGTAACGTTTATGTTGTTTGTTGCAGTAACCATCTTCTTATACAATGTATAGGAATTTTTTTCTTTGTAGCTATCCACAATTTTTTAACAGTTGAAAACGAGGCAGGATGTGAAGGGTTGTAGTAAATCTTGCTTAACTGTTTATTTACAATTTCCGCCTTGATCATACTGGACGTTTACAGGCACGTTTCCTTTTCCTTATAGGAGATACTACTTTTTCCTTTTTTTCTTCTTCTTCTGCTTCTTCGTCGTCTTTTGGAAACGATTTCAGAGGTATTTTTTCCCTTGACGATGATGCTGTTGGTGATGCTTTAGTTCGTCGTAAAATATATGATAAACGTTTTGGATTTCCAATAAGTTCTTGAGGTGTGTTATTAGAAGATAAATAATTACAAAATTTCTCCCATCCCGGTGGATTTGTGTGTTTACGGGGTCGCGACACATCAGAAATTAAGTCTACAATGTGAGATCCTTCTATTCAGCTCTTTTACGATACATTTTGAGTATAGATAGCAATATTCCTTCTTCTACTTCAGGCTTCTCTGATTTAGTTGACGTAATCGAAAGTGTCACAGGTTCTTCTTGTTTTCGTATTAAATGTAAATATTTTTGAAGAATATTATTATATTGATTCCACTTTTCTTCATCACTAAGCGATGATAACTGTAAAATCTCTTGCATTTCTTGATCCAAATTAGATTTATGTTTCTCCAGGGCTGACGATGATGATGATGATGGTGTTTGTATACGATTAAGAACTTCAGGTGGAACTAAAATCATCTTCTTTGCGTGTTCCATTGCACTAACGGAATAGTAAACTTGATAATGCACCAGATAAAATAGGAGCTAATAATGCCGGTAGGAATCCACACTGCTGTTGCACTAATAAATGCTTCTTCTTCTTTTGGATGGAGTTTCCTTTCTTCACAAGATATCGAAGCGTCCTCTTGTATCGCTTTAATCTTGCTTTCTGTGTCTTTGTAAGAGGTACATTCCCTTTTAATACATTATAACAACATTCGCAAATACTTCGAATCACTGAAGAGTCTGCTTGGTCAGTATAGCTTTACGTAATTTAGGATTTGCTTTGCTCAGCGTACGAAGATCTCCGTGTTTTACTCTTGGAGACATATTGTCAGAATGAAGAAACATAGTTTAAAACAAACATTATAAACACATCTTCTTCTATTTCGTTGGAACATAAACGTAATGATAAATATCATCAGGAAAGATATTTGTTTGAAAACGAAGTTCATCTGGCGTATCCTGTCTTAAATCAATAAACAAATATCCATATGGTAACTTTGTTGCATCGTTGAAACTTTCTTGAAGAAATTTTGGATTCTCAGAAGTTAGTTGATTACTCAAATGTTTAATTTGTGATTTATCTCTTGGATTTTTAAATAATACGAGATAAGAACAATTCAAGCTCATATCTCTGTTTCCTTTTCCCTGATGAAATATGTTTTGTGTAATAAATAGTACACTAAGATTTCTATGATGAGAACCCTTTGTAAAGAAATCAACTATATTGCGGTTCACTTCACACATTTGATCATCAATAATAATATGTGTTCCAGTTTCAGGTAAAAAGTCTTTTGTTCGAGGTAATCCTTCAATAAATTGTACTTTTGTCGAAATTTCTCTATGCATTTTGCCATTCTGCATAGTACCAATAAATATGACGAAACGATGTATTAACCATACGTGATAAATTGAACAGGAATCGTATTACAAAGGAAGTTTTTCCACAACCACTTGGTCCGGCAACAATACATGAAAAGGGGATGTTTCCACGTCGTGTCCATGTTAAAGAGTATGATCATTCTTTCTTCATACGTATATTTATAAAGGGCCTTATTACATTTCTCTTCTTCTTTTGTTGGAAGTAGTGTAGCCATATGGAAGAGTATCATATGAATTTGGTATTCTACGTCGTTTAATATAATTTATCTTATAAATTTTTGTTTCGGGCATGCTGACGATAGTATGGTCTTTCCTACGGCAATTTTTTTCTCATTGGTAATTTTGACTTCAGTGGGACGAGATTCTTCTTCTTCTTCTTCCGCATCCTCTTCATTAGCTACTATCATTTTCTTCATTACATCAAAATTTAGGTGTTTTGAAGATTCATAGTTTAATGAAAAGCCCCGTATCTTGCATACTTGAAACTCCTTCTTCGTACTGGGATCAAAAATACGTAATCCATAGTTCTTGGGTCCAGCCGAGACGTATTCTGAAATATAGGCCTCTTTACCATACTCAAGTACTTCATTTGTTAAATCGCCTAAAAAGTCACCAGTTGGAATTGTATTTTCACCATGTTTTTGTGTATAAATGACTGAATCTGTATCAAAATACAATACTCTTTCTTGCAGTTGTTCTAAATACTTGTACAATTCTAATCTTGCTTGAGCTGTTGTGTATGCGGCTATGACGACGTTTACTGTTGGTAGTGAAACAGGAACTTCATCTGTGTATTGCCAATATACATATATCATATCATCATTTACTGGAAATATGTGATGAACGTCTATATCATGAGATGTTAATTTCTCATATAATTCCTTTGGATCATTAATAATGCTTACATGACCCATGTTCTCACGTTGTCCAAATTTTCCCAAAAATGAATTTAGCATCAATTTACCTAAACTTCTAAGTGCTGGATTATGTTAAATTTTATTTTCATCGAGACGCATTCCTTTTCATAAAATTGCTGAATGTACTTCTGCTTTAGATCATCTGTTTCACACCATGATGGCCATCCACTAGCTTCCGTTTTTGCTTTCAGGAAGGTGTTTTTGTACTCTGCAAATAAGCCGCCACTTTTTGTTTTTTCATCATATTGAACAACATCATATGCCCAAATTTCATGAATATCTATTATTTTGTATCCTTTTTCTAATGCTATTCTTACTTCATCTGCTACCCATGTACCACGTAGAACTCGGTCTTCATCGCTGTGATTACAAGATGACTGGTTTAATTCATCACAACATGTACGACAAAGTAGAAACATTAATCTATCATTTGATTTGTAAGGAAGAACTGCGTGTAAGAGATTTTTTGGAGGTAGAATACTTAGTTTAACTAATCCTTCAACTTCTTCAATCGTGGGAATATTTGAACCTCCAGGCAGATAGATAGTAGGATGACGAATTGGAAACTTCTTAGTCTTGCAAATATAGGGGTACAACGAAATAACATCTTTATATTGAATTGTTTCTCCTTCAGATTCTTGTGCTTTATGATACAAACGTATGGCATTCACACGTCCTCCATAAAAAGCGTCACGAGGATTTAATGGTGATTTCTTTGTATACGGATGATTACTAACATACTTCTTCATCTCTTCATTTCCTGCCAATTGTTTTTTAAATTCACAACCCCATATTTCATGCACTTCACAGCCAAAATCTTTTAATTTTTGAATTTTCTTCTTTGTTACTTCATATCGAAATTCCATGGTATCTGTAGCATTGTTATAGATGGGTTTATCTCTGTCGTTAGGGTAACAGTAGATACATCCATGTGTGAAATCGCCTTCATATTCCCACACGTGTATTCTTCCTGTGTTGGGATCTGTCCATACACCATCTACTTTCATTGATGCAATTCGTTTTTCCTTACTAGGAGCAGCATTGGTAATTTGTATGTTTCTTGTTTTTTCTTCCAAAGCTATCCATTGTACTGCTTCAACTGATTGGACATCTCTCCATCGATACCCGTTCTTTGGTATGATACCAATCGTATTTTCCTTTAAGAAATTTCTACGATATACCAAATTACATGCACTGGCGATTGTAATGCATTCAAGTAAGGGATTTACATTTGTTTCAGATTCAAATGTATTCATAAAGGAAATACATGCTTGGCGTAATACTTCAACATCCTGTACACAATATTTGATGAGTTCTTTCATTTTAAAGGTATCGTTTCGATGTTCAGTATACCATTGGAGAAACTTGCGTCTTTCGTCTACTTTCATGCTATCTGCTCCATAATATCTAATGTCTGGAAGTGTACCTTCATATGTTTGGTTCTCACGTCGACTGAAAAAGTGTGGGAAATATCCTTTGCACGATTGAAGACCAAATGCACCACTTAATTTACTTAAGGGCATAGAAAGAAAGCTTAGTGAATCAATGAATGTAACGTTCCGTATTTTAAGAGATAGAATTTTCGCTCCATTCATGATTACTTCTGGAGTCCAATTCATCTTCTCAACCATGGTCTTAATGATGAAATATGCATCATAGCCCTTAGAATTATGGGCTACACATGTTACTGATTTAATGTTTGGACGACGTTGTGGAAGGTGTTTTAGAAAGTCTTCTATTACATTTTCTCCATCAAATATATTTTCTCGTTTTCCACAAACGATACAATTATTTTTGATGTTGTCTTCATAACATCTGTAACATGTATGCTGACTAACCAAGACATTAGGTATATGCTCATATATGTTTGCGTCCTCCTCTTCTATTTTCGTATCTTGTGTGCATTCAATATCATAAAACACAATCATAGCTTTCTTCTCCACGATAATTTTTTCATTGGCTTTTTTTGATTTTCTTCTTTCATTCACTTTCATGTAACATTCATGATTGGGTGGTACTATAGCATAGCAAATGTTGCAATAAGTTTCTCCACATACGTGAGAACGTTTTTCTTTCACTACATAAATTTTCAACACTGGGCACATTTCACAATGGAACATAAAGGCTTTCCATTTTGATACGGCGCTGACTTGTGATAAATCATAGCATGACTGGCCATAAAATTCTCGATTACATTCATTGCAAGTAATATGAGCTTCTTTAAAGTCACATGGTGGCTTCTGATGACATCGATAACATAGAGCTGCACAATGTTTCAAATGTTCATGTTTGTTTTCATGTTTCTTATGACAGCTTTCGCAATAATAACTACAGCTAAAACATGCTGTCAAGCTTTCAATGACGTTGTAGTGATTATCTATGAACAGTAAATTTAAAGCAGTTCTCTCATTATCACCTGGTGGTGCTTCAAACATAACATCACTTCCTGAAAAGCCCCTATACACTGTGATTTTATAATCCTTTAAATAATCCTGAAATTTACGTATTTCAGGAATTCCACCACCATGACTAAGATCTACATCGGCAGCTTCACACAGTTCTTCTGCTTTTTTTCTATGATATATTTACTTTGATGTTTTACATATCTATTGTACTCAGTTTGATTTCTTCCCTTGTATTTTTTCAGTCCTATGGCAACTACGATTGCATGTGCTAAACATCTTGTGCCTTTATTCTTAATTGTGATAATACCACGTTTTGCCTTTACATATTCTTCAGTATCCATAACATGTTGTTTTAATCCCCCTTGTCCTCTCGGCATGCGTACATGATGAAAATTCACGATGCAATCTTCATTTATAAGAAAAGCCGCATTACTTTGCAGTACTTTCTCATAACTTGTCCATAGAACTTCTGCTGAGAGATTTCTTGCTTCTCTGAACGATAACCAAAAAGGGCGGTGTCCTTCTCTCTCATTTGTGATTGTTATTCCTACGTAATCATGCTGGTCCACATCACGTAGCATATAATCTATTAAAGCACGTAGACTTGTTTCAATTGCAGTAAAAGGATTTTCGCCTGCACGCACGGGGGCTAGACGAAATCTTAGCATTGTACCAAGCATATTGTATCTTCTGCATTGTCTTCTGCGTTCTTCTATTATATGAAATCTATTGTTTCCATCATTACGACTGTTATTTCCAAACCCTACTTGTACATTTGAGTTTCGTTCTGCTTCAAATACGGATAGCAACTCGTCCATTCTTTTTTCTATTTCGTCAAAATCGATTTCTATTTCTGTATGTTCTGTATTAGCCTCAGCTAATATTTCCATAATTGATGGATATATTACTTCTTGCTGATCATCTTCTTTTTCAGGATTGGGAAATAAATTGGTAATCCATTTTTCTAGCTCAGTTTCGTAGAACTCATGTTCTTCTGTCTTCTTCTTCTCTTCCTCATTGTAAGTCTCTCCTATTATTTGGGAGAACGTTAGATTTAGCAATTCTTCTTCTTCTTCTTTTGTCCTTTCTTCGACGTTTTCTTCTTCTTTTGCTCCTTCTTGTAACCATTTTTTAATTTGGGCAATACGTTCGGATGCTTCTTCTTCTTCTTCTTCGGTTATCATTCTATTACCTGCACTTTCCAATATTTCTAATAGTTGTTCTTCATATTCTTTTTCTTCTGCAATTTGAATTTCACTAGCTGCATCTCTTTCTTCTTCGGTATTGATGATCATCTCTTCTATTTCTTCTTCTTCTATGAGTTCTTCCTCCTTTTGTGTACTTTTCTTCATTTCATCTTCTTCCTTCCTTTCATGATGATCATCTTCTTCTATTCCGATTACGGTATCTATTTCTTTTAGAAGAACTTGCGTCTCTTTATTTACTACAAACTCCTCTTCTTCTTCTATGTCGTTAATAAATGCTGTAATCTCTTTTAATAACTCTTGCGTACACTTGTTTTCCATTTTTCTCCCCGGATGTATATACGTAATGCAAAACAAAAATTTTCCAATATGTATATGTAAATAGTGGATATATAAGTATTATTTCAAATAGAATATAAATAAAATCTTTTAAAAGAATATATGAATAAATAAAAAGGGCTATATATAAGTTATTAACAATGGAATAATAATATCGGTAAGGATAAGGAAAGTCTGATACACTTATCTTTATTTGTATTCAACCTAAAATTAAAAAAAAATGAACTGGTTACTTATAACCATATTCCAAATAAATATAAACAGTATATATACACATAAATTTCAGTTCATTATACGGAAAAAGCAGAAATTTCAAGGGAAAAAATAGCATACCTTTTAAGTAGTTAAAATGAATTGTTACTTTTTTTCGTATTCCATGGGAGTGAAATAAATGTATGTTCACAGTTTGCTTCAAGTGTATTGGGTAATGTATAAACGTTCTGTACGTGAATTTTATACTTATTCCCCTGGAGACTCCCCCCAACTTTAACCCTTTAGATGATGTGTTATTGAGTTCAGAGTATCATTATTCAACACAGGGACCCCGAAAACTATGTATTTGACACTAATATTGTTCATTTTAAATTATTTTTACGTGTCTCGATATCAACCCTGAAGACCCCCAACATCAACCCCCTTAGATGATGTGTTATTGAGTTCAGAGTATCATTCTTCAACACAGCGACCCCGAAAACTATGTATTTGACACTAATATTGTTCATTTTAAATTATTTTTATGTGTCTCGATATCAACCCTGAAGACCCCCAACATCAACCCCCTTAGATGATGTGTTATTGAGTTCAGAGTATCATTATTCAACACAGCGACCCCGAAAACTATGTATTTGACACTAATATTGTTCATTTTAAATTATTTTTACGTGTCTCGTTATCAACCCTGAAGACCCCCAACATCAACCCCTTAGATGATGTGTTATTGAGTTCAGAGTATCATCATTGAACACAGCGACCCCGAAAACTATGTATTTGACACTAATATTGTTCATTTTAAATTATTTTACGTGTCTCGATATCAACCCTGAAGACCCCCAACATCAACCCCCCTTAGATGATGTGTTATTGAGTTCAGAGTATCATCATTGAACACAGCTACCCCGAAAACTATGGGGACAAACATCGTGTACTTGAATTTCCTCCCACTATCTCCTTTCGAACATTTCATTCACACCGTCTCCATTAGCATAGCCGACATAACTGTGGGACGTAAAACTTAAAGATTTCCCATTAGCCTAATCGTCATAAGAGTGGGACGTAAAACTCAGATTTCATTTCATTGTTTCTCTCCAGCGTTCACCTCTGGTGTATGGGGTCACAGGTTCAAAATCCTGTTCCCATCAAGTGAACTTTGTGGTGGACAAACACCGTATACATGAAAGGTCGCAGGTTCAAAATGCTGTTCCAATCAAATGAACTTTCTGGTGGACAAACACCGTGTACGTGAATTTCCTTCCATTTTCTCCGTTCCAACATTTCATTCATTCATTTCTCATCATCACCGTCTCCATTAGCATAGCCGACATAACTGTGGGACGTAAAACTTAAAGATTTCCCATTAGCCTAATCGCCATAAGAGTGGGACGTAAAACTCAGATTTCATTTCATTGTTTCTCTCGTTAAATCTTAGCTCGGGGGAGGAGTGGGTTGGGGGTGACGGTGGTTCACTGGTAGAGCGTTCACCTCTGGTGTATGGGGTCACAGGTTCAAAATCCTGTTCCCATCAAGTGAACTTTGTGGTGGACAAACGCCGTATACATGAAAGGTCGCAGGTTCAAAATCCTGTTCCAATCAAATGAACTTTCTGGTGGACAAACACCGTGTACGTGAATTTCCTTCCATTTTCTCCGTTCCAAAATTTCATTCATTCGTTTCTCATCATCACCGTCTCCATTAGCATAGCCGACATATCTGTGGGACGTAAAACTCAAAGATTTCTAACCGTGGAACGTAAAACTCAAAGATTTCCCATTAACCTTGTTGGCATAATTGTAGGACGAAAAACTAAAAAAAGATTTAATTTCATTGTTCAAAGATTTCATTTACAGCCAGAAAGACAGACAGACCTTGTTGGCTTTATTGTGGGACGTAAAACTCAAAGATTTCATTTCATTGTTGAAAGATTTCATTTACAGACAGAAAGACAGACAGGTATGCATCATATTATCAAAATTAAAACACCAAGTCTACAGACATTTCTTGCGTCAGCTGATATCTAATTGCAATGCGAGCCAGAAAACATTCAAGAATTCCATCTTATCATTATTTAGAAATCAACGTACAGCGAACAGAAGCATGATACAAACTCGCTTACATGTATGTGTTTTTAACGTTAGAATTTCACCTCTATGAAACACGGAAACGCAAAGAAAATACACTGTCTGGAGTGCATCTTAGCTCGGTGGACTTGTTTCTTACCATATTTTTATACTTTTTTTTGATCAGGGTCCTCGGTGGCTCACTGATAAAGCGTTCACTTCTGGTGCATGGGGGGCCCCAGGTTCAATATCCTGTTCCCACCAGATGAACTTTATGATGGACAAACACAGTGTACGTGGATTTCCTCTGGGTTCTCCCGGAGCGTTCACCTGTGATGCATGAGGCACCGTGTTCAAAATCTGCTCCAGACAAATGAACTTTGTGGTGGACAAACACCGTATGAATGGATTTCCTTGGGAGTTCTCCCGTTTCCTCCCACTTTCTTCACTTCATCATTTCTCATCATCACTTTCCCTCTCCACTAGTCTAGTAGTCAACTATAGGACTAAAACTCATAGATTTCATTTCTTTTTTTCTCTCGTTCCACATTTTTTATTCTATTATCATTACTTAAAGGTGAAGTGAATCGATGTTCCAGGGAGGCTCCCCCAAGCACATACTACAAACACATATAACATTTTAAGACATAATATGATTTAACATACAATTAAATGTACTGTACTTTTTATCATTCGTTTAGCAGGGCTGTAGGTCAGTCTGTTAACTAGTTGCAATACGAATCATCAAAACATTTGGTAATGTTATCTTATCTGTTGCTCTTGAAACTAAACCATTTTAAGATGGAGTTCAATGTGCTAGCAAACAGAGAAAGAAAGAGACTAGCAAAACAGACATTCACATATATGTATGTATGTGTCTGTTTTTTTTAAGTGTTAGAACCTGAACGGTACTATGAATAAATACACTTGTTCTTTCAACTGCCTTTATAACTAAATGAAGAAAGAACATATATATATTTTTACTTACCTATTTTAATAAGAACGACCGCTATCACAAAACACACACTACAGTTTTAGGCTGAAAACACAATCAATTGGTAGGCTTCAATCGTGATAACTGAAAGCACAAAACACACACTACAGTTTTAGGCTGAAAACACAATCAATTGGTAGGCTTCAACCGTGATAACTGAAAGGACTCTGATGAAGATCCGGTAGCCGTCCAAGAGTCTTTGCGGGAGGGGGCGGGGCTTGGGAATCCAAATTAGCTAACCAATACAAGACGAATAGAAAAGGCATGTTTTTTCATGAACCTATAGCTGATGGTAACCCTAAAAGGCCGAAAAAGGCATGTTTCATCTTGTTTCTAGCGACAGGCTGTTCTCACAAATCAACATTTTCCCACGCGCTCCTGTGGTAGCCGTAAAAGGCTATGAACATAACAACTAAAGGCTTGTCGAAACTTGCCTCCCAATTCCAGGAAATGATTTCGATTTACTTGTCATAACAGACATCATCATGTGAATATTCATATAACACATTTCACATCCTACCTTTTTAAACAATATTATATGCTATGAGAAGCTTCCGCTATTAGAATATGTTCAATCATTGGAATCCATTCGCAGGAGTGTATAGGTATGTGTTTCGTTATGAGACTCATATATTGTTTCTTGTCCCACGTTTAAAAAAAATCGTGAAATACAATATTTACCTTAGCAACTAAGTCAATTTCGTGAGAAGCTTTGATCATTTGAATATCACGTGTTCGGTTCATAATCTACAGACACTTTGTGGGAATAGGACCAAGGGGCTAAGCAACACGATTTTGCATGGGTATGTGTTTCGTTATGAGACTCATATATTGTTTCTAATCACACGTTTAAAAAAATCATGAAATATAATATTTACCTTAGCAACTAAGACCAATTTCATACAATCTGCTGAGAAGCTTCGATCATTTGAATATTATGCTTTCAGTTCATAACCTATAGACATTTCGGGGGAATAGGACCAAGCGGTTAAATCGCTTATGCTCTTTGGCTTTCCAGGAGGAGTAGGGGGTGACGGGGGCTCAAATAACTAGACAATATAATTTGAGAACACTTATGTTAGGCGTCCAAGATTATGAGCATAGCAACAGCGGATTCCCATCACCAAAATTTTCGTAGCCGTAAAAGGCTATGAACATAACAACTAAAGGCTTGTCGAAACTTGCTCCCAATTCCACGAAATGATATCGATTTCTAGGAAAACAAGATCAAATTTCGCTGACTCGGCCGTCTATCCACCCTGTATTCTACTATAGGACAAGATAATATAAATGAAATTTCACACACTAAGATTTTTCTGCGACAAACCACAAATAACACTGTTATTAACACCGTGGTTTCTTTGTTCTCCCGTTTGTGATGTAGTATGTTAGAAAAATAACTAATTCCTTTGCGTTTAAATTGCTTCCTCATGGTACTTTCATTTATACTTTAGTATAGATGAATTTATAATTTTGTAGAATACTAAAAGACAATTATCACTCGCCACCATCTTTTTAAAAAAAATATACGTAGAAAATATACTTGAATATACTCCATCAGAAACTACAAAGCGACGTTAGCTGGTGGAGGAAAAGTCGGAGAAAACTTTTCAGTTTCCATAGCCGAGTTATATTGACGCACAGCGGGAATGAGAAATATTAGAACGTAACCATTTCTCAAGAAACTTGGTTTAGAAATATTCAATAAGTTTGTTGGATAGTACTTTTGCATGATAATACCACGTTTGATTCTTCAACACAACTTTTCACCTGAACATACTTCATAATACAATATATGTATTATCTGTCAGGAAAGTAAATGTACACCTGTTTTTTGAGTCTGGCATTCCTGCACTCCATCCATGGAGAGAATTAAATCCATCAAATGTTTACTGAGGGACAAGAAGAAAAGTCTAATCTGAATAAGAGATTGCAGAGGGGCACAAGCTGTGAATACGAATAGTACATAGTGTAAATAAAGGGCGACCCCGAAAGAGAAAGCCAGACACAGCTGCTAAACGGAGAAAATAGAGTAAAATTTGTCGAAGTGGGAACATAAAATACAAATACAACAAATACGCCAACAACTAAGCGTTTAAGATGCAACGATCTTGGCGTAGTGGTTAAGACGCTAGATTACAAATCCAAAGAACGGCGGTTCGAATCTGCTCCAATTTGTATATATATATATATATATATATATATATATATATATATATATATATATATATATATATATATATATATATATATATATATATATATATATATATATATTAAATAATGCATACAGCACATGAAAGGTGGTAAAAGAGAGCGTATTACCCGTTTAATATGTTAAATAAAAACGAGTTAAAAATTTCGGTGAAATTTATTAGAGAAGTGAAACAATGAAAATGAGGAAGCAAGTATATTTAATCAGGGGTTGTATCAGAGGGTGGTGACCGGAAAACCTGGAGATTTTCCCGAATTTCGCCCATGTGAGTCTACGATAGACAAATTTCTTCAGAAATGTGCCTATTGCAGAGAGAGAGAAAGATGCTCTCGGAACTGAGAGTGTGATGCTTCCATTCAAATCAACGAGATGACAAATAGACGCTTACATAATAAGAATGCCGAATACAAACAGCCATAAAACAGCAAAGTAATAGTTGCAAGCGTTATCACCTAAGGTTCCAAGATCCGAACAACATATCACTAATATCCCGAATGCCAAAATTTTGTGACTTACACAACTATCCCTCTCCCCAAATGTGTTCTGTGAAAACAATCACAAGTTTTGGGATGAGGGACCATATTGAGACTACAATATTAAACTATATAAGTAGACTTTTAGCAGATTCTTATTCAGTTATTTTTTTTCCACAACCAGTTTTATTGATATTCAAGACAGCAAAAGCACTATATTTGTTAACAACAAAGCGAAGTTATTGCAACACTGCGTTACACAGTGAGTCATGCATATTACACTCGTGAGTTTTGCTATGCAGAGGCTAGCCAGCGAGGCACGCTGAATAACGCCTGAAGGAAGTAGCGAGAATAGAGATACAGTAAACGGAACAAGCAATGCATTACAGACATTTCAAGAGAAAAAAGAAAGATCCCTCTTTCTACACTTCATGCTGTAGTTTTAACTTCCATTTCATCATCAACGTTACAAGCATAGACTATTATACAGTTCCATTACACTTAATCCAAGGCCTTCTTGTTCTACGACGGAAAACGTAGAACGCTACACTGATAGATATACCATACATAGACAGTTAAGTAGTAATAGATAAATGCAATTAACCCCACATAATATCGATTGTCTAAATATACACTAGTTTCAAACAATTAGACACATAACAAACATTCACAACACCGTTATAACCTATCATATGTTAATTCCATTTCACAAGTGGTAGAATGAAAACCGTAGACTGACCGTGGAATGAAAACCGTAGAAAATAGAATGATTTTTTAAAAAAAAATACGAGTTTAAAAAAAAAACTAATTATGAACACAAGTTAGTGAAGGAAACAATGACAGTCAATGAAAGGAAGATGATCCGAGGTCGGATTTCGAGAAATAACGTGATAATAAGATGAAAACAGAATTTTATGAAAGGAATGGTTATGATGCGCTAGACAACATGGTTGCCTGCTTCGTCTCGTCATGTGAAAATGTCTCGTTTTAGAGAGGCGAGAAAAAGCCTGTGTTTCGTCTTTGCAGTGGCGGATCTAGCTCGGGGGCGGGGGGCCTAGGACCCCCACTTTCAGATTGACGAAAATAATTTAAGCTATTATTTATAAAGTTTTGAAAATTTATACTAAGGTCATGATATACTTATCATAGTCTAAATTCAGGCAGCCCCCCAGTTTTTACCTTCTAGATCCGCCACTGGTTACGTGGCTATCCCGGTGTTATCTCGTGTTTCCGAAACGAGACAAATTGTTATCTAGTCTCTTTCGTAAACCTCATAATAATAGAAGTATAATTGGAAGCCATGCGGCTTCGAAATGTAACGAAGTTTACAAGTTAGAATTGATAATCGGACAAGAGAATGCTTTCAAGACATTTAAAACGCGACGAGTCCAGACAAGGACCCGTCACGTCTCGTCTAGGAAAACGAGACGAGACAGATGCTTTGTCTCGGCTCATCTCGGATTTAACAAAACCTATATTGTCTCGCCCACGCTGGATTGGAAGCCTCTCACCAGGGATGAAGTAGATCGTGGGCCGTGGGTCAACAGGACGTGACCCATTGCAACCCACCATCCGCCGTGACCCACCATAACCTACATACCCACTACGACCCACCAACACACTGTTTAGTGCATTGTATATAGCATCCTCTGAAGAGTGGTGAATTTGTCTAAATATTACTTTTAGGATCTCCATTTTCTTCTTCTTTTGCATTTGTTTCTGTTTACTTACCTGAAATGAGTATATCTAACAAGGACAAGGCAGACTTTGTTAAATGAATTTAGGGGCCATCTTTCGCGAGGTAGTAGTGCACATTTAAACTGGGAGAGCGCAATAGCCAGAAATAGCTTAGAAAAAGCGTCTCAAAGTTTCGACTCGCTGTATATATGATATGACGCCTAAAATTATCAAGTAGCGGTGTGGCAGAGTGTAGAGCATTTACGACTCTCGTGTAAAGGGTCCAGCGTTCGATTCCCGCTCGAGTCAACTTGTTTTTGCTTTTTACCAGTAAAGTAGTCGTTTATAACTACAAGTAAAATATTAATTCACTATATGTTCATATATTCTAAACGATAGGAATTTTCAAATCAGTTGTAAAACTTTTCAATGTTTTATGTGCAAGATACAAAATATAACCTAATTCATAAATATATTGATATCACTAAGTGTATTACGGTTACCACAGTCGTTGTGTCCGAAGTTTCGTGTCTATATCTGTGGAGAGTGTGCGAATTGCAAGGGAGATGATGGGGAAATCCGCTAGGGAATGTATGCTATAGCCAAAGGGGATTTCTGAATATTCCCCCTTGCAATTCGCACTGTTCACAGATATAGATACGAATCGCCAAGAAAATTTTTCATTTAACGACTTTACGAAATAGGTTATATTTGTATCTGGTTCACATGAAACATTACAACTGATTTAAAAATTCCTATTGTTTCATGGATTATAAACATATGGTGAATAAGTTTTTTACTTGTAGTAATAAATGTATACTTTATTGGTAAAAACAAAAACAAGTTGACTCGAGCGGGAATCGAACTTGCGATCCTTTACACGTGAATCATGAAAGCTCCACTCTCTGCCACACCGTCACATGGACATTTTAGGCATCGTATCATATATACGGCGAGTCGAAACTTTAAGAGGCATTTTCTAGTCTATTTCTGGTTATTGCGCTCTCCCAGTTTGTAATATTAACACTTTAAATATGCACTACTACCTCGCGAAAGTTCATTTAACAATCTGCTTTTTCCTTGTAAGATATAGTCATCTCAGGTAAGTAAATAGAAACAAATGCCAAAAAAAGAAGAAAAAGAAAATAGAGACCCTGAAAGTAAAATGTAGACATTCACCACTGTTCAGAGAATGCTATATACAATGCACTAAGCATAGTGTGTCGGTGGGTCGTAGTGAGTCTGTAGGTTATGGTGGATCGCTGGTTTATGGTGGGTCACGATGGGTGGTGGATTGCAGTGGGTCACATCTTGTTAACCAACGACCCACTAACCAACTTACACATCTTGACCCACATGTCTCACTTGACACAAGACCCACTTCAATTCTGGTGAGAGGTTTCCAATTCAGCATGGGAGAGACAATATAGGCTTTGTTAAATCCGAGACGAGACGAGACAAAGCGTCTGTCTCGTCTCGTTTTCTGACATGAGATGTGACATGTCCTTGTCTGGACTCATCGCGTTTTAGATGTCTCGAAAGCAATCCATAGCCCTCTCTTGTCCGATTATCAATTCTAACTTGTAAACTTCTTTACATTTCGAAGTCGCATGGCTTCCAATTTTACTTCTATTGTTATGAGGTATACGAAAGAAAATTAGAGGAAAGAAGACGAGATAACAATTTGTCTCGTTTCGGAAACACGAGATGACACTGGGATTGCCACGAGACGAGGCACAGGCTTCGTCTCGTATCGCTAAAATGAGACAATTTAACATGAGGAGAAGAAACAGGCAATCATGTTGTGTCTAGTACATCATAATAATTTCTTTTCTAAAGTTCTGTTTTCATTTCATTATCAAATTATTTCTCGACGTCCGACATCGGATCATGTTTCACTGACCATCACGGTTCCGGAACTTTAGGTGATAATGTTTGCAATTATCACTTTGATGTTTTATAGTTGTTTGTATTCTGCATTCTCATTATGTAAGCGTCTATTTGTCAACTCGTTGATTTGAATGGAAGCACCTCACTCTCAGTTCCGGGAACATCTCTGTCTCTCTTTTCCGTTTCAGAGGTGACGATAGACAAAAGGGCAAGATTGCATAGAAATTTTACGGCATTTTTGGCAAGATGGTTCCTGCGATGGGCACATTTCTGAAGAAATTTGCCTATCGTAGAGACTCATATGTGCGAAATTCGGGAAAATTTGCAGTTTTTGAGATTACCACCCTCTGATACATACCCCTGATTTATATACCTGCTTCCTCGTTTTCATTGTTTTACATCTCTAATAAATTTCACCGAAAATTTTAACTCTTTTTCACTTAACGTTTAAACGGATAATACGTTCTCTTTCACCACCTCTCATGTGCTCTATGCATTATTTTTAAAACCTAAAAAAATATATATACTCCTTGGAGCAATTCGAACCGCCGTCCTTTGGATTTGTAATCTAGCGCCTTAACCACTACACGAAGATCGTTCCTTGGTAAATGTTTAGTTGTTGGAATATATGTTAGCATTTGTAGTTTATGTTCCCACTTCGACAATTTCTACTTTCATTTTCTCTGCTTTCTCTCTATTGATTTAATTCTCATATTCTAGATGGTTAGAACGCAAGAATGTAGTGGCTAAGACGCAGGATTGAAAATACAAAGGACGTAAGTTCGAATCCACTACAAATAGAATGAGTTTTTAATAATGCATACAGCACGTGAGAGGTGGTAAAAGAGAGTGTATTACCTGTCTGAGATGTAAAGTGAAAACTTGGTGAAAATTCAACTGACATTAGAGAAGTGATACAATGAAAATGAGGAAGGAAGTATATCTAATCAGGGTTATGAATCAGAGAGCGGTGATCGATAAAACGAATTTTTTCCGAATTTCACACATGTGAGTCTCTACAATAAGCAAACTTCAAAAATGTGCCTATTACAGAGACCATCATATTCCACCGATTGCGCTAGCCAAAGTAAGTTTAACAGTAACAAATGGTGTAGTGTTTTTTCCTTAGAACGATAAATTAAAAAGTGCATACTGCAGATAAACGAAGTGTTTCGAATGTCCTAGTAATTTCCATGCCCTTTCCCAATTAACATGCGTAAATCGTCTCTATCATGATACAAGTGTTTGCGTCCACTTTCTTAAGGATTGCTCATTTAGTATGAGAAGTCACTCTGATTTTTCACGATTGCTTTGAAAATAAAATAACTTGAAAAGGATTTGAAGCTATATTGATTAGCTGTATTACTCACAAGTCCAGCGCTTCACCCGTACATTATCTTCTCATGCAACATCATAAGCTAAATATTGCTAAGTTCAGCCCTGATGTTTGGAACGAACCGGTAATGTTCCTGTAATGATATTTCCACCAAAGTGCATGCCGAAGTTAATTTATTCGATGATCTGGAGACAATTTAGTGCCCATTAATAAACTAAATAATATACAATGGAGTTAAAATTACAGAAATGATATCGTATTATACAGTAATTTCGCCCTGCAAGTTCAATAGTATAATAATAATAATAATAATAATTTTTCATCGGTCCTGCGCGAAAAGAGAATTTAATCAATCACATGTGTAGTCAAGGTAAGGTGAAAAGCGTAAACTGAATAAGACATTGAAGCGGGTCACAATCTTTGAATAACAATAGTACATGGTGTAAATAAAGGACGACACCGACAGAGAAATCCAAAAACAGCAGGTAAACGGTAAAAAAGTAGAAATTGTTGAAGTGGAAACAAAATACAAATACGAATACGAATGAGCACGAGTCGAGCCAACATTCGACTCGACTCGAGTTCAATTCGAGTCACAGGTATTTTTATTGAGTTGCGAGCCAAGTCGCTGCTTTCGAGGTCGAGTTTCGAGTTGAGTCGAGTTTGATAATGGCTCGCTCGCTCGTTCAACTCGTTTTAACACGTTTTGAAATAATGGCCTGATTAGACTGGAAAACGAAAGCCATGAGAAACGTAAGCAGTAATGTGGAATACTTTTAGTGTTGCTCACGACGTCTCGTCTCGTAATATTAGTGCATCTCGTGGGGCAATTTTAGTGTATCTCGTCTCATCTAGATAACGAGAGGACAAGAGTTTTTTATTATTACGAGACAGCCTCAAATGTAGTAATCACCAATATAAGTATATACTGTAGTTCTTAAAATCAAGGCTGAGACCTGCACGGTCGAATTCTTGAGCCCAAGCAGAAGACCAACCCGGGTAGTGATATCAACCGGCTCGGCTCGTATCAACTCAGGGAACAGGTCGAGTCGGCTCGGTTGGGATGAGCCGTCGGCTCGGCCCAATTGAGCCGATGATCTGAGCCGGTTCAGTTGGAACGAGCCATCGACTCGGCTCAATTGAGCCGATGGCTCGAACTTTCTCGGTTGGGATGGGTCACCTACTGGGCTCATGTGAACCGGTTCGAGCCAGCTAAGTTGAAACTAGTTCATAGGCATGGTTCGACTCAGCTGGCTGAAATCGGCGCAGTTCGGTGCGCTGTTGGCTCGGCTCAATTCTCGGTTCGGTTCGGTAATGAATGAGCTGTAAGCCGAGCCGCTCGAGCCGTTGAAAAGCCTAAACCCGGTCCCAGCTGTTTTGAACATGTTTGGCTGAAGCATATATGTTTTAACAATTTTTGGCTCGAGCCCGAATACTTGCCCCTTCGGAACTCAAACCCAGAACGTGACCTATGTCCTTGCCTCCCAGACTTCTCCACGGCCGAGATGGACAGTGAATTACCTTTTACTATTCAGATAGAAACCGCATATCTTTTAAAGATTATACACGGTGTTGATATAATAATAATAATAATAATAATAATAATAATAATAATAATAATAATAATAATAATAATAATAATGGCATTAAAAGTTTTATACTTGGCCAAGAATTTGCAAAAGTTACTTAAATTAGAGATTTCGGGGAAAGGGTTCCGTACCTTCAAGACACACCTCTGCAACTACCAAAATTTTAAACTAGAGCGTTCCACTGAAGTTTCATGTAGAAAGTATTCTACTTTATGTTTTAAGGAAAATAACTGTAATAAAAATAACTGAATATCACGCAACACTAAGGCATTTAATATACTAATTTTTAGAATATGCAGAAGTAAATATAAAGGTTTTGCTACAAAAATACCTACACAGACCATAATTCAATGAGCTCTGAAATACAATGTAACGAAATAGGCTATGAGATTCAGTCTACAGAACAATTGTTACTTAAAGAATGGACATACACTATTTCGGGAATCGAGACAAGTTGGGAAATGTTTACGATACTTTTCGTCTCGTCTCGATTCTCATCTCCAAAGCGAGACGAAAATTTTTAGTTATCCTTGTTCCGTCTGGAATGTAAAATGTTAATTCTCATGATATTTTGTTTGTTTTAGAAACGAGATGAGAAATTCCTCTTCTCGTGGGCAACATTAAACCAAACCGAAATATTCTTTCCAAATGTCACGTTTCTGCTTGTAACGGTATGACCTGAGCGATAATTAGCTCCTAGCTTTTAATATTCTACGAGATAATAATAATTATTATTAGTTTATAATTTTTACTATTATTATTGCTGAAGATTTGATAGTTCAAGTATTGAAACATCCGAGTATTCAAATATCTGAATATAATAAAACGTATGTCATCGCCGATCAATCGCTATCAAAAAGCCTACGGATTCTGACAAGCACCTTGACCACTGAACCGTGATCAATCCGCGGTAATTGATTCGTCTTTAGTCTGGTTACGTTAGGTTTCTTTGTCTCCTCTTGTATGTTATATTTCTTCGATTCAAAATGTTTCGTATTAATTTCATGATGTCGCCAAAGTTTCCATTAATAACTTGAGTTGTTCTTAGACCGTTGGTTCACAAGTTTGATTTTTCTAAACTCGAAACTACAGATATGAGAGATTGAATTCTCATACCCTCCATTTCTTTCAAAGCAGTCGCCATTACCTGGTCAAAGACTTATTTCCGCCATGGTTCATATTAACCAAAATAAATTCATTTTTCGGAAGCGGAATTTTCACTTTCCGGATTTCGGAAAACTATAGAATTCAGTTAAACTCCGGAATTCAGAAAAATTCCGTAACTCGGAAAGAATCCAGAATTTAGAAAATTTCAGAATTGAGAAAAACTCCGGATCTCGAAAAAATCCGGATTTTTCGAATTCCGGCATGTTAACGAAATCACAAATTTCTAAATTTCGTATTTTTCCGAATTCCGGAATTTGTCCGATTTTACTTTAGGGAGTCCGGAAGTAAAAATTCCGGGATTGGACATCCCTAGTTTATACACAACCTTTCAGAGCATTAAGCAAGTAGCTGTCTACAAACAAACAAGTAATGCAAAGCATTTTGTATCCTGAATATCTAAACGGCTTTCGTTAAATCCAAGTTGTGGTACTCACAGTTTCATCTATTTGTGTCTATATGATCTTGTTACCAAAGCTTATTATATGATAGCGTTAGTAAGTCTTTCTCTGCTCTCCCGTAAAGTTGTGATACGATCTACTACATGGTACAGAACGAATTATTAAGTTAACCAAGTTGTTGTATTACTACTCATCTGCTTCTATCTCTGTCGACTCTGGTCGATCTCGTTGATCGCGACATATTTGCTTTTTATACCCCTTTCTTCGTTTACTGAACTAAACAGTAACTATTCTGAATTATACTACTGCGCATGTCTCGTAGATAAATATTTCTGATGCCAATAGTTTCCGTTTTGTCCAAGCAATGTTCTTTTTCTTATTCCAAGCATGGCCCTTTTATTACATTATATGAAGAGCATGTAGGTCTAAATACCTCATGTATTACATAGAATGTAGGTTTAACTCTTCCAGCAAAGAAGGAACATGTGATCATAGTATACAATCCACAGAAGTGATTGCTGGCAATACAGTTGTGGTAATCCCTAACAACACAGGGGGTGAGCGGTGCTCTCCCCGGTGGTCTAGTGGCTAGCACGTGAGATTTTGGTGTATGGTGTCAAGGGTTCGATTCCCGGCGGGAGAGTATTTATGATTTTTAACTGTCTTCGATGTTTCTGTGTTCGTGTCCCTGTCGTTATAAGTTATTAGAAAAAGCAAATTAAACGAGTGAAGCAAGTAAAATTAGCAATAAGTAAGTTACTGAAACACGTTCGGTGCGTCAGTTAAAAAAAGTGGACAAAGCACTGGCTTTTCGCGCCGTCCATGCGAGTTCGAATCTATCTCGGCTTGACCTTTTTATCCATTTGAGAGAAAGTATTGTGTCTTTTCGCTTCAGGTAGTCACTCTTTTCGTATTTTTTTCCGTCCTTCACAGTTCAAGTAACTGGCTATTCTTATTCTTTCTACGAATGATGGATCTTCTCTTTGGTTTCATGTCAAACATGCACACGTAATGAAAAGACGCTGTTGATAATTAATAATATGAAATATTACTAGCTAACTCGTGTGTGTATTTCGACAATATAATTTTATATTATTATGTGGAAATAAGCAGGGCTGGCTAGCACCCTCCCCAATTTTTTCGATACGCCTTATGGGTCCACGGTGTCCAACGTATGTCCCATCCCACTATCATCTCCTGTTCTCTCGATATAAGTTATCGACATTTTGCCTAAAGAGGGCTCTGCCGTGGCCCTATGACTCCCCATGACATGACTCTTCGTTCATTTTGCATTGAAATCGCTTCTTTTTCTGAGTACTATGAGTGCATACTGTCCAACGTTGCTACCATCACTATACAATTTCCCGTTCTCTCGATATAAATTGCTAATATTTTGTTTGTAAGGGAGATATGGCGTTACAATCATTACGTTTGAAGAAGAATTGAGGAAGATATTGCCTTGCCACAAACAACACCTATTATTATTATTATTATTATTATTATTATTATTGTT
Source organism: Thermobia domestica (assembly GCF_964235325.1). NCBI lineage: Eukaryota > Metazoa > Arthropoda > Insecta > Zygentoma > Lepismatidae > Thermobia > Thermobia domestica. The sequence continues at coordinate 186,073,803 of NC_137461.1, read as the reverse complement.
ATTATTATTATTATTATTATTATTATTATTATTATTATTATTGTTTTACTTACCACTAATATTGCCTACCTTTATTTGCAATGCAATGTGTTAGTAAAAAGCAAATCAAATAACACTCCTCGCCATTCACGCTCCCGAACTCGAAATATATGATTTACAGTTCTCTGTGTTATGGGAAAGCACATTTATTATATTATTCTTTCAAATAACACGTTTCACAAGTTACTTCACTTTCAATATGTAATTTCATATCATCACTAACAATCATCTTGTTCCGATAGGAAAATTCCCCCCCCTGCAAGAAAAGCCTGACCATAGCGAAAGGGCGTGAACTTTCTTTAGGCGATTAATCGAGTCCAATATTTCAATAAAAGATGATAAGTCCTTGCACACAAATATTTCAGTAAAGGAGGAAAAGTTACTTAAACTTCTTGAATATCTATTAATGGGCGAAGTTTGGTTCCCTTGGAAGTTTTTAAGAGTTTGAAGGGCCGCCGTTTTGAACATTTTCATCTGATTATTCTGATTAACGAACTCATCAAGATATTTCAACAGTTAATGTTTCTGCCAAGTTTCGTCTCAATCTGCTGAAAATTAAGGTGGTTGTGGCATTCTCAAATAGCGTTATATATATATATATATATATATATACAGATAGATAGATAAATAGACACACAGAGGGAGAGAGAAAAAGTGTTTTGCTCCCTTCTCGCACCTGTGGTGCGTCAGAGCTAAACCGGGCCTCTTTGCAAAACGTATTGACCAGCCTAACCTAAACACAAGCCTCTTATTTGTTAACGTAGAAACATGGTCGAGAGATGTAAGGCATGTATTGATTGTATTTTTAATAACCATGAGTATGGGTTCGAACCCCTCCACTTCCATGTTTTTTTTTTACTTTTTGCAGCTACGTCGGAACGTTCAATTTTTATTCTTCACTAATTGCAAATGGCGTTTCCATTCAAAATATGAGGAATTTTGGTTGTATTTGTTGGGATATTCTTCTCTTTCGAAATGAAGACAAGACTAAAAGCAATACGCAAAGACAAAAAACGTATTATCTGTACTAAACATTACTAATAATAATTGCAACGAAAGACGATCTCTTCTACCATCTCTCATGAGCTGTATGTATTATTAACAAAATTTTTTTAAAACGTCCTTGCTGTAGATTTGAACTGGTGTCCTTTGCATTTGTAAGCCAGCACCTTAACCACTACACCAGCATCATGGCGTGGTAAACGTTTAGTTGTCGGCGTATTTGTTGTATTTGTGTTTTATGTTCCCACTTCGACAATTTTTACTCTTTTTTTTCGTTTAGCAGCTGTTTCTGGCTTTCTCTTTGGGTGTCGTCCTTTATTTACACTATGCACTATTCGTATTCACAGCTTGTGCCCCTCTGCAATGTCTTATTCAGATTAGATTTTTCTTCTTGCCCCTCAATAACATTTGATTGATTTAATTCTCATACTCTCCCCGGATGGAGCGCAGGAATGCCAGACTCAAAAAATAGGTGTACATTTACTTTTCTGACAGATAATACTTGTAACATTACATCAGAGATGCGAAAAGTTTCTAAGTACTTTCTGTGAATTTTGTATCTTTCAGTAAGTGCTTTCGCTACATGATTCATCAGTAGAGTACTATACAAGATTCATTCGGCCTTATGCAGAGTCGTTCTGAAGCTTGATTAGTGCTATACTAAAGAGTTCGACTAAGATCTGTTTTTGCAGCAGTCAGGCCTTTAGTATTATGCTAATCATACGTAAAACGACTCTGCATAAGGCGGATTATGTTTAAAAATTGATACATTAATATCAGTGTATAATCTGTGTTACGTAGAAGCACAACACAGATTATACACTGATAATATACTGAAAAATAAAATTTTATAGACTACATTTTACGTAATTTCAGTTTTTAAGCATTAAAACTCTTTCTTTACAACGGAAAAATTTTAGGTGATATTCTCTTGATATGCACTTTGTCAAAACAATAAACAAAATCAAACATACACAATTACACTTATTTAAAAATTCAAGCAGATGCATAAAATACTTAAAGACAATACAGGAATATAAACATGATACTAGAGTTATAACACAATGCATATAAACATCTATTTACTGTAAGAATTCATATATACTATTGTCTATATATTAGATAAGACTATTTAAGTGATGAAGATTTTTTCTGTAAGCAATTTCATCTTAACTGATTACAACCAATATTTTGACACGAATACTGTAAATAAGGATCATATTACAGTAATTAATCACATGAGTTTACATGAATAACTGTTTCTGACTCTACTTTTACATCTAAGGCGTTAGACTTCGAATACGTTCATTTACATTTCTGAATGCGAAATTTAACCATAACTGTTTGGTTTTCTGTGTGGGTCTCCACATTTTCATTCTGTCTATTGAGTGACTACCTCGTCATTCTCCTGTAAGGGGGTCAACTAATTCAAATACTTTGTCTGATACTTTAGTTTGACATAAGGAATTTGATATAAATTGAAAAACTTGCTAATTTAACAAAAAATTGGCTACTTACCAATGAATCCTCACTTTGAAAGCTTGAACATTATTTAGACATTTCGGAACTCACAGCAACTCATTTGGTTCCTTCTTCAGTGGCAATGTGAAAGGGATTAAAACGGATAGGAGATAAAAGGTGTAAACCAAGGAATACATACCAGTAAATAAATAAATGTAACGTAAAATTAGATCCTGAGATGAACGAGCAGAGCGAAGTGCAAAAAGAGTGGACTCAATAAAAGAAAGCGCGTTGTCTATGTTACGTCACTTGCCAGATTCAAAGTATGCATCAAAGGTAGGTACCCAAGTTCTATCAATGTTGCCCTATCAAGATTCAATGCAGGTTTGTATTTATGAATAAAGAATGATTCTTTAACCTCCGTTGTTTTTGTTTTTGCTCAACCTGTTTTATATTGTGTGTATGTTGTGGCAGAGCCCATATATTTTATTTATTTTCAAATATATTTTAGTTAATTTCATTTTATTAAAGATTTATATTTTGGGTTTAAGAATTGTAAAAATAATAAAAATAATAAAATTATCAATGGCAAAACACATTACATAAAACGTAGTAGTCATTAAATTTTAAAATCTTATGTAACAATGGTATTTAGAACGCCGTCTTTAGCAAATTGTTTTATGTCTGGAAATTAAAGATAAAAATCTAATCAATGTCTGATCTGAAAGAATTAACAAAATTCACTGTAAGTAAATTTATAAGATGTTTGTGAACACCAGACACTTTCACGGGTATGTTAGAATTGCCAGGAATCGTGAGACGAAGCATTCCAAGGATTGCCAATTGTCGACCACAATGAGGAAACAACTACGTTTCCTAGACAAGAAAGAGCACATGCCTCTGACGTCATGCAGAAATGGCGGATTCCAGCTGAGAGGAAGTTGGACAAAACCAGGAGGACCAGAGGTCTCGAGAGAGTTTGACGCAGAGAGTTTGATGGGGAGAGTTTTCCGAAGAGAGTCTTGCGAGGAAAATTCGACGTGAGAAATCGATAGTCGAGAAAGTCATAGATTGAAGTTGACAGATTCTATTAAACAGTATGTCTAGCAACGGCTCGTCTTAAGTCACGCGATTTTAACATTTAAACAGACGAACACTAAAAGTTTATAATACATCTCGAAAAGTAGTCATTATGCTAGCCGTTAGCACAGCTTAGACTACAGCTTGTTCGTGATTCGAACCATCGTCCCGTATAGTGGAGAGACCATCAGTGAGACACTGCTCGGCCTGAAGCCCGTCTGAAGAAGGAACCATAGGACCAGCACCAGCAGGAGTAGCAGACCAGAAGCAAAGAGGTATGTGCTGCTTTCTAATCATTGATCGACAGCTCAATGTTTGGTATGCGATGTTCGATTTGGCAAACTTCTAATTACCCGATTTTGCACACGACACTTACACTTACTTGCACCTAATTATGAAAATACACCTGTCATTTAACTATCTAAGTTTTGAGTTATTATTCCATTATTGAAATCCCCATAAAATCATGAGTCAAACTTTGACCTCTCGCATATTAGTAAATTGCGTACCCACTCATTTCAGATGGTGAGTGGAAGGTGACTTCTTTGGTTCACACAAACATCCCCAAATTTAGACACGAACGAGGGAGGTTGTCATGCTGGAGATGCTAGAGGTTCGTTCCCGGTCCATCAATAAATACAAATCAGTCAATAAAATCAGTTATTAAATTCTGAAATTTGTAGTTAAATCTGGTATAGCTCTGAAATTTGTAGTTAACATAATCAACCTATTGTCATGGTGGAGTGCTGGAGTTCGATTCCAGTTTTCGGTCCCAGTTGCGCAGATACAGAGTAATAGTCTTTGTCATGGTGGAGACTGCTGTGGGTTCAATTCCCAGTTGGTATAGTTAACGCATTGTCATGGTGCAGATGCTTTGGGTTTGAGTCTCAGTTAGTGCAAAAATAGAGTAATGTTATTAGATTAACCCACCAGTGTCATGGTAGTATTTGATCCTAGTCCAAAATTTATTTCGAAGTAGTCTCCGTTCTCATGAAATATAGTTCCCGTCCCGCCCATCCTCGCTGTTTTCAAGTAATGCTTAAGTATAAATTTAGTTTGTATAATATTTAATAGAATGTTCATAGGTTTTAATAAATGAGTGAAGAAGTTGTCCGTACAAGAGCACAAAAAACCGGTTAGAGATGTGCAGGTTGGATTCGATAGTTTATTTAACATAGGAACACCAGGCAAAAATAATCAAATAAAAGTATTAGATCAAGAAGGTACAAGTAGAAAACCTAGTTTTAAAGTTGGTCCTGTGGAGAATTTTCCGTCAAGTCCTGTTGCTGAATCGTTTTCGGAAGATTTTGAATCTATTTTTCAAGTTGATAATAGTTTAGTAGGAGAAAAACAAGATTTTCGAGATAACAATACAACAAGTAAGGACAAGATGACGTCGAATGTTGCGTTTTACGCGGACATAAATTGCCTAAATTCGATTTAAAAGCAGATAATGACATTTTTAATTTTTCGATGAGTTTGACGACGCTTGCCAGATGGCGGGTGTTAGTGAAGCGAAAAGAAAAGACTTGTTACCTAGCGTGTTCAAAGGTACCTGACGGCAATGGATTAAATTATTTTTAAAGCGAAGAAACATTAACGAATTAGGATATAAGGAGTTGCAAGATAGTATTATAGAAGAATTCACGCGGACGAATGTAACTATGGACATCGAAGACAAAATTAGAGAAAGGTTACATCAAGAAGATGAACCGATAATTAATTATGTCTACGACATGTTAGTGTTATGTGAACGATTAGATGCGAATATGACCGATAAGAAAAAGATAGGAATAATAGTTGGAGGCCTACAGCCATATTATATGGAAAAGGTTGGCACGGTATCATACTCAACTATAGATAAGTTTGTTGAGGACCTACAAAAGATAGAAAAGAATAAGTGTAAAGTCGACAAGAGAGTAAAAAGAGAGGCAGGTAAAGTTACGATTAAGGATTTGTTTAAGAAAATTCGGGAACAAGTAGAAGAAGAGGATAGTGATTCGGATGTAGATAGAATAATTTTGAAGAAAGAAATTAAAATAGAAACAAAGATGACGTTAAGGTGAAACAGGAACCGCAGAGCGTAACACAGTGAGCTCAATTAGAGAAGAAAATAGAGCAGTTGCAGTTGACATTAGCGACTAAATTTCAACGTCAGGATGAACAAGAAAAAAGGCAAGGAAATTTACCTAAAGATCAGGAAAATAACAATAGTAGAGGAAATAGGAATTTTAGGAATAGAGGTCGAAACCAGTTTAGGAACAACAATAATAGGAATGGAATAGGAGTTATGAGAATTCCAATCGTGGTAGAGGAAACGGTAATTTCGGAAATGGAAGAGGAAATAGAGGTGGTAATTGGCGTGGTAATAGAGGTGGACGCAGACAGAATTTTTGGCAAGAGAGAAGAAATTGTTACGGTGATAAAAATCATTGGCAGTCATGTTGTCAAAGTCAAGGTCAATATAGTCAGCAACCACAGTACGTGCAGGTAGTTCCAAATCAAGTTAACGGGACTACGTATTACCAACTACCGAATACACAAAATTTAAACTAAATAACGCTGTAAATGGCGGAGGCACATTTACAGGGGATAGAAGGAAGATTAGAGAAATTGTGGCCTGTATCACTCATGATAACGATATGCTGTACGTACCGGTAGAAGTAGAAGGAAAGAAATTTCAAGCATTAATACATACTGGGTCACAGATATCTATTATAAATGAAGTTTGATTCCTCCTAACGCTAAGGTAGTTTCTCAATCAACTAGAATAAGAGGAATAACACAGAATGTGTTAGTAATAAATAAAGTGGCAATTATAAAATTTAAGGTTTCAGGGCAAACGTTTCATTTAGCGTTTAGAGTAATCCGAGACTTTCCGTACCAAGTGTTAATCGGAAATGATTTCGTAAAAAGTCAAAATTGTCAGATAAATTATGGTGAGAAGAAAATAACGCTACAAAGATTTGGAAAACCTCAATTCAAGAGAAACGTAGAACAAGATTCTGTGTCCGTATCCGAAAATGCTGCAATTGGTATTAAGTACAGTATAAGACCTAAATGGTATTAGGACATAAGGTACGATTATTACCTAGAACTAAAACTACGGTTGAAGTAAATCTGGTCAATTCGTGGAACAATAGAGAGTTTTTGTTAGAACCTAACAGAGATTTGGAAAGACAGTATAACGTGTTAATACCCAGAGTACTATTATCGGCGGAAAACAACAAAATAGAATTAGTGAATCCATCAAATAAGTTTGTCATGGGTTGAGATCCAATGTTATGTTAGGACGTGCTGAGGAATGTATAGGTGAAGAGGAATTAAGGCGAGAAGGATTATCAGATGAAGATATTGAGAACGTGTTAAAGTCAAGAAAGAATTTTGATAGTTCCAGGTTAAATCTGGTGAGGATACAAAACCAGAAATTAGAGACCAAGTGGAGAATTTGTGTTACAAGTATGCTGATGTATTTGCATGGCAGGAAAGTGAATTAGGCAAGGTAAAACATTTTGAGCACCATATTGAATTGGAAACGAAGGTCCCATTTCGAAGACAGCAGTACCCTATTCCCATAGCACTAAGAGATCAAGTTAAGGAGCAAATAAATATATTATTAAAACAAAACATCATAGAAGAATGTTCCAGCGCATATAACTCACCTATGCTATTTATTAAAAAGCCTTCAGGAGGGATAAGAGCAGTTTGGGACTGTAGATTTTTAAATGCTCGCGTTAAGCTACATAGCATAGCTTTACCACCCATTCACCAAATTCTAACGTGCATGGGGGGTCATAAATTCTTCAGCATCCTCGATGTTAAGTCGGCCTACCATCAAGTGCCTATTTCTAAGGAGTCGAGAGATTGCACAGCGTTCAATATACCGGGCGTAGGTGCGTATTCATACAATGTATTGCCTATGGGCTACCTCCAAGTCCCTGCAATATATACGAAAATAATGGCAATGACGCTTGCTAATATCAGTCCTGACTCCGTCTCATATTATATGGACGATATATTCATATACGTTAATAAACAAGAGCGAATGGTAGAGGTTCTACACTCAGTATTCAAAAGATTAAGACATTATGGTCTCAAATTATCTGTGGAAAAATGTCAGTTCATGGAAAGGAAAGTGTTGGCTTTAGGACATATCGTTAGTGACGCAGGTTATAAAGCCCGAAGATCATCCAGGCGATTAAGGCATGTAAACCCCCGAAGACTGTTAAAGAATTAAAATCGTTCTTAGGTTTGACGAACTATGTTCGCAAATTCTGTAAGGACTATGCTAAGATCACATCTGTGTTTCAGCCATTATTGAAAAAGGGACACAAATTTGAGTGGAATGACACTTATCAGGAAGGATTTGAAAAATTAAAACTTGCGTTGATGAATGCACCGTTGCTAGCTCCATTTAGGGAAGATTTAGAGACGAGGGTGTATACCGATGCGTCTACAAGTTCAATCGGTGGAGTTTTAATGCAGAAACAGTCGAATAATGAGTGGACCCCACTAGCCTACTATAGCTGTGTGTTACGACCTCAGAAGAAGACAAGACACATCGTGGAATTGGAAATTTTGGCTGTAATAAGTTCTTTAAGAGCATTTAATTATTTGTTCAAGAAAATTCGAATTGTATACCTACTGTAAAGCGTTAAAATATTTACAAACTTCTCCTAAGCTATCTCCAAAACTAGTCAGGTGGAGTCTTGATTTAGCTCAGTACAAGTATACGCCATTGCACTGTCCAGGAGATAAAAATCCTAGTGACATATTATCGAGAAACACCGATATTGAACCATCTCAGGTCGATGTAGATTTACAAACTTTAAAAGTAAACATTGAAGACTTTCAAGTAAATTTAACATTTGATAAAGATATAGATGTTGGCGAGTTGCAAAGGCAAGATTCATTTTTCGGCCCGATAGTAAAAGCTATCGAAAACCCGGAAGAAGCGTACGTAAAAGCGGAAAGACAAGCAAGGTGGTATACAATTAAAGACAACAAATTGTATAGAACTCAAAGATTGGCTAGCGGTACCAAATTGTTATTGTGTATCCCGTTTTCTTTGAGGGAACAGGTTTTTCGAAACCTACATTTTTCAATATATGGAGGTGGACATTATTCTTACACCAAATGTTATAGGAGAGCATTGAAACTTGTCTATTTCCCGAACATGAAAAAGTTTTTTCAAGAAAAAGTGAGCCAATATATAAGCTGTCAGATGCAGAAAAGGAAAACCGGAAGAATATGTTTTCATGCCCAGACATACCCGTCTTATGCGCCTTTTCGATCCGTATCGTTAGACGAAGTCAGACCATTTAAAGTTTCTAGGAATAATAGAAATAAATACATCTTGTTATTTATAGACAATGCTACAAGATATGTCATCGCCAGAGCAGTACCTCCTATCACAGCAGACATAGTAGCACAAGTTATTTTCGAAGATTTAATCACAAAACATGGCGTTCCATCTCAGTTACACCTAGATAGATTGTCCGCTCATAAGAGCAAAATACTCGAGGAAATGGCAGAGAAATTTGGTATGAACTTGCATTTTGCGAATACAAGTGCCCACTATAGTATAGGAAGTGCGGAGAGAGCTATAGGTTCATTACAGCAAGTAATGAAACATTACATTGAAAAAGATTTTTCAAATTGGGATGAAATCTCACCAAGTTTGATATTTACTATGAACACGCAAGTGCATGATGGTACTGGTTACTCCCCATATTATTTATTGCATGGGGTGGAACCTCGAACGTTTCTCGAGCAAGATTTGGATATACCTTGCGAATTCGTGGAAAACGAAGTAAGACTTCAAGGGATTAAGGAGGCAAGAAAACTTGCATACAAGAACTTGCAGAGAAAATTTAAAGCACAGAAGAAGCAAATTGAAAGGAAATTCGATCAACCGAATTTTGATATTGGACAATCGGTACTAGTAAGGGAAATGCCCAGAGCTGGGATTCCTGCATGTTTTGGCTGTAGATATAACATTAAAGGGATAATAGTAAACAAAATTAATAATAATTCGTATAAAATTCGGTATGAGACTAAGAAAGGTGAAACAAAGGTCGATACAATAGACATAAGAAGATTAAAACCATTTATTGGTGAGAAGGATGAGAGGTTAGGTGATGACGATCAAGAATCGGATTGTGAAAATTAAATTAAAAAAGCAATAGTTAGAGTTTACTGTAACTATAGAACACATTGGGTCTACCGATGAAGTGCCAGTCAGGGGGCACTTTTCTCAACCAAACCCTTTTTCCCGAGACTTGAGGAAATACGAGTCTCCATCTGTAATGTCCCGAATCGATAGACACTTTTTGGATTATAGTTACTAGAAATTTGGAATGTTAAACTTATAAATATATATATGGAGTAATTTTATACAAATTAATGCGTTAGATAAAGTGCCTAGGACATAAAAACATAAAAATAAGTTAATATATAAATTAATAAATCAATAAATTAATTACTAAACATAATAATAAATAAAGAAATAATATCGGGATAAAATAGTAATTATAATATTTTTCATCATTAATTTCAGAGTCAATAAACGATATTGGATAAAAGGAACTGTTTACAAAATGGCATCAGTAAAAGTACTCTACGTTCTTAGTTGCGTATTCTTATTCGCAAATGGAAAAGAAGATCATCAGTTAACGTTGCAAGATGTGGGAATTGCTTTAACTCAAGATGCTTTAGCTGTACACGCTTCGAATATGGTGTACACTACGATTAAGATGCATGTAAATTTTCATGAGGCTGTACCAATGCATAATGTATGTAGTGAGACATAAGATATTTTAGACGATTATGCTGAAAGAGAAAGGGAATTTAGAAACAATATTATTAATTCGATTCCATGTCAGTTTGTTTATAAATGAAAGTTCGAAATGTGTTCAAAAATTGAGGAGCAAACGATCTATTTGGTCATTCTTGTTGGGATTTAGTTCAATTGGTTTGTCAACGTATAATCTCATACACACACAACAGTTATCATCGTCAGTTAAGCAATTAGCTGAACACGAAAATTTGTTAACTAAAGAAATAAAGAATCTAAAAATATCATATAATCAGGGGATTTCTATAGTTCATGGTATAGTGGTTAAGGTACATCACGTATTACAGAATGTTAGGAGTAAGCTGCAAGAAATGTACTGTTACTTGCATGAAGCACAAAGAAAATTTTAACTAACTTATTTTCTCATCTTGTAAGAGAAAGAGTAACAAAAATAATTAATGACATTCTAAATAATTAATTTTCTTATCATATTTTGTGTTAATATTGCATTTCGTTTGGCCTATGTATGAGGAGTCACATTCGCATTGAACGCGGTAAATGCATGACTTATTTAGTGGATCAACAAAATAACTTAAATCCGGTGAGATGTTTTTGTAGATTTTTTTGGGGGGGGATATATGAAGGAGGTATGCAAGAATATGTTAAATTTTTGTCGATAATTGTGAGAAATAAGGAAATCCTATCCCAGTTTTTGCTTCTTTCGAACTGGCTCTTTTGGGAGCTTGCAACGATCTACGTGTTTGATTAAACCACTTTTGTAAAATACACAACTTTAACCGTTTTCTTGTCCTATTTTGTATAAAAACTGTATTTCGTCATTAAGATCTTTTGACGACCACAAATTAATAATGCCCGGTGAAAAGAAATTCTTCCAAATATTGGCCTTGTACAGTGGCGGATGAGCTAACTGTTGATGTGTGTCAGTACTGCTTGCATTAGGTTTTCGATATATTTTTGTCATAAATTTGTTATGTGGTAGGGTAATCAGTAACTCTAAAAATGGAAGACAATTACCAGATTCACGTTCGAGGGTAAACTGTAGCCTAGGATGATTGTTGAATTGTTCAAATATTTGTACTATACTCAATGTATTATGTATTTCACAATGAAAATTTGTCACATAAGAAAATGCATGTCTTTTTTTGGGATAGTATCTTTTGCCCTTTGAAGCGATGGAAGCTATGAGAAAATCGGTTCGTTTAACAAGGTGATTGACATCAAAACTTTTAAAGCTGTGGATCCTGGTAAAACAACAAAATATATTGCGTTTGCAAAAACAATTTACTAGGGGTGTTCGGAATTGAGATTTCAATTCCGGAATTCGGAATATCGATAATTCCGGAATTTTTCGGAATTCCGTTTTTCGGAATCTCGGAATTTTCGGAATTCCGAGATTCCGAAATTTAGTATCGTGTTCTGGATTCCGGAATTCCGATCTTCCGAAATTTCAGATCTTGTTTCGAGATTCCGGATTTCCGAACTTCCAATATTTGCGATGAAATTCCGGAATTCCGATTTTCCGAAATCAAATCTGTTTGAGGCTTTATATTTTAGTATAGATATGTGGGAAATATCAACTGAAAATTTTCGTTGTGTAATAACAGTAGTGCCAATATTGTAAAGGCCATTGTTGACTTGAGCGATTTCCAACATTTGAGTTGTTTCGGCCATACTTTGAATATTAGAGTAAACAAAGCCCTTGAGCTACAGGGACCTTCGGAAACAGACAAATTATGAGTCAAAGCAGGAAAATGAGACATGCGCTGCAAGAAGAATAAGATGCATTAGGCCTTCTGCGTAAAATACTTCCGTCATGCACGCCAAGAAGAAATAGCAAAAGTTCTGTCTCAGACAATATATAAAAATACTATCCTTCAGAACGAAGAAACAGAATTATTAACTATGATTATTAATTAGAATTATTAACTATTATCGTCCTTACAAATGCTTTGTGACAGTATGTCAGCAGAAACATCTGTTACAGCGTCGGACATATGGCCATCATATGAACAAATTTCAAAAGATTTTCAAGTCGAAGAATCTCAACTGATAGACGATATATCATAACAAGATGAAGCAAGTACGCAGGAAATACATCTTTCATTCTATGACTTTTTGAATGAAGAGGGAGATAGTGAACAGATCTTAGAAGCAGCCTCAAAGAAGATGAAAGAAGCATGAAAATGGAAATTTTGTCTCTTCTGAAATCGCGATTCGAGAAGGATGAAGGAAGCAGAATTCTGTAGAAAATTTGTGCTTTCTTAGCTCTCAGGTTTAAAGAAGATCATTTGGGTAAAAATATTGAGATAACAAAAGATAGAGTACTGTATAAGTTGAGACTTATTCCAGCAGGAATACCTCAAAAAGGTAATCGAGGGAATGTTGGTACTAAAACATTAGACAGTTGCCTAAAACGAAGGACATTTGGTGACAGGATAAAGAAGGCAGTCACATAGAATAATTGAACCTGTACCTAAGCCTTAGGGATGCAGATTTGGAGGAGGAGCCACTACTTTGGTGGAATAATCATTCCCACCATCTTTCAAGATTAACAAAATTAGCGAGAAAATATTTGTGTACACAAATAATCTTACCGCTGAGCATGCTGGGCAGTTAATATTTCTGTCCATGAACAAAGCTATTGTCCTAAAAACATTTTAAAATACTGTTGAATATAAGCTAAATTTTCTCATTGTTTCACATCTCTGGCTTAGTATAACATGGGATTCATAAATCAACACGAAGTACAGAGTCCGACATAATTATTCTAACATAAACATGTTTACTAGATTTATCATTTCTATAGGTATGCAAAGAAAGTAGACAAAATTACAACTGCTACAAAATAAATTTGAGTCTTCTACTAAATATATACACTCATGAAAAGCATCGGATACTTATTTCCACTACCCGAAAGGATGAAATAGTTTGTTTACATCTGGATATCAGCATTCAACAGAGAACAGCTAGTAATTAGTTATGTTCCCCTTTCTATGGATTACTACGATAATTTTTTAACATGACTGTACTTTTTTGTGCTGACTGCAGAGTTCATATTTCTCCACTCTGAAGAAGTTCTTTCAGATGGTGCTTATTTCTAATGTGATGTTTCCTAACACGATCTTCGAGCTCGTTCCAGATGTTCTCTATAGGATTTAAATCTGGTGATTTGGTCGGTATCTTCAAAGTGTGAGGAGTGTTATACACCATCCAAAGCCTCATAATTTCCGCAGTATACTTTGGATCATTGTCCTGATGGAAGTAACCATTTCCCAATTCTAGCTTCTGTGCACTCCTCTTAAGATTGTTTTCAAGAATTCTCTTGTATTCAAACTTTTCCATGATTCCATGATGAAGCCATACACCCCCATACCATCACACTGTTGCCTCCATGTTTCACTGTAGCTACCATGTTCTTAGCTGTATTTGATAGCCTTCACACTGTAACACGTCCATCACCCTTGTATAAGCAGAATTTGTTTTTATCCGACCAGAGAACGTGATCCCAGAATTCTGTTGGCTTCCCCTATACAGGTTAACAAATTTTAGACTCTTTTTCTGATTCACAAAATTGACATATGGTTTCCTCGTAGGAAAACTGGCATTGTAACCGGCACTCTGTAAAACCCGTCCAACTGTTCCTGTGTGCATCACAGTGCCAGAATATTGTTCAAGGCTTCCTCTAATCTCAGATGCCGGATTCTGCTTGTTTGGCTCCTGTCTCTAGTAGTAAGTTTAGAAGGAGCGGCGTATCTCGGTTTATTCACAACACTATTAGTCTGTTTGAAGCGCTGAATGAAGGAGAACACCATGATTTTGCTTTTGTTGACTGTACTATTAATTTCGGAGAGGGGTTTGTGTTGTTTGTACAGATTAATTACATTTCTCTCTTCGACTGTTGTCTCCTTACCTTTACACCCCATGTCACTTGTGAATGCTTAGCTTTACACTACAATTGCGAGCTGCTGTTGCGAGGCACAGTATGAAATCAACGACTGTGTGGTGGGGGCATAAAACATGCATCCAGTCATGTGTCTACTCGTTTGGAGACGTTATGTCGTCCTATAAGTGAGACCGCAGGAGAAATATAGTAGACTCTATATATTGTGTGCTAAATACATGCATTATGATATTTTAAATATAGTGTCGGAGACACATAATGGTAACGTTTATATGTTTACAAATTCAACACTACTAAGCAAATATGATGTATGTTGTTTATAATTCATACAATGTAAATAAAGTATTAATTATATTATTCCAATACTTCTGTCGGTCTCTGTATCTGTTTTTTCTTATTTTCAAAGGTACGGTAAATTTAAGCCATTGAGAAGGGCATAGTTACCAGTGTCATTATCACTGCATAGATGTATCTGTATATTATTCAAATAACATTCCCTTTGATTTCATAATGTTAATACATTATTTCAATATAATATTTCAATTAATATATTTCTTAAGTTTCATAATATTTCGTATTTAAAATGTTGTTTGTACAGCATAACATTTTCTTAGTTTTCTAGTGTTACGTATTAAATATGCGTAATATATATTGTTATTATGGTATTTGTATAACATTTCCTTATGTTTCATCATGATAAGTACTTTTTATTTTAATTTGTAGTTAATGTACATTTCCATTCTGCCTTTTACATATGTCCTAGTAAAACTAACCAGACTGAAAACGCTATGAAAGGATAAAAGAATTTTCAAAAGTAACATTTTGTAGTAGAAATAATTTACAGATACAATCAGGTTTAATGGCATCCATCAAATATATAGGATATTATTTCTAATTTTTAAAACATTTATTCTTTTGAAAATTGTCGCGAACATAACTATCCTCTCACGAGTCGGGATCGAAGAACTGATTTTATACATCTGAGTCCGACGAAATAAAGGTTGTTCTATAACCGCGCGTACCGTGTTCAGAAAAGTATTAAAATGTTGTACAATGATAGTATTGGATTTGAGGTCATGTGTATTTTTTTAGTTTTTGTAAATTAATTGTAATAATGTATATTCTAATCTATGAAAATTTATACGAAATTTATATTGCATTAACCAACATCTTTAAACATAATTTTTTTTGTTTGTTTATTTTATTGATCTTATGAACAGGTAGCCTAACTTATAAGAGTAAGAATCCGCTATTATGTAAAGCTCTGATAGAAAAAAATACGGTAGAAACTAAAATTATAGGTTTCTTTTAAATTAAAGAAATTTGAGAGGATTAACATTCTATTGATATAGCATTTCATTATTACTTTATGTTGAAAGTTAGATTGATTGTATATTTTTCCACTGCTTTTACAAATATTAAATACAGTTATTACAAATATATTACATTGTATTTCCAATCTTCCGCAGTTCAGATCTATCATATTTTTATTTCTTCTTTATGTTAACGCAAAATACATTTGACATTAAGAAAAGTTTTCATTTTGTGTATTAAAAAAGGTATTATGGTATAGTTGAATTAATTTTTGTGCCATGCTATCTACAAAAAGTACATAATAATGGTATAGCATTATGCAAAACCTACGTTATGAAAAACTATTTGCTATCAGCTAATTACGGGACCGACTACGTATGTGAGCTCCGAACCACATGTTTCCGTTGAAAAGTTGTTTTCCTAATACAAGAAAATAAAAACTAAGAAAACTATGAGGGAGAAGAGCTAGATGCTTTGTCTTATAAAAATGGATGTATGTTTGTTCCAGCATAATTCTGGAACACCTGAAGCAATTTCAACCAAACTTGGTACACATATGACTAAACTAACTAACTAATTCTATGGCCTATGGAACCCGGAGGTTCAATGCCGCGTTCACAAAAGCTCTCCACTGACTTCTATCCTTAGCTAACTGCATCCAGTTTCTACTTTGTATTCCAATCTCTGTGAGATCCACCTTAATATTGTCCTCCCATCTGCGCCTAGGTCTTCCTAATGGTCGTTTTCCGATTGGTCTTCCAGTCAAGATTTTGAAAGCGTTTCTACTTTCTACCATTCTAGCTACATGACCTGCCCACCTAAGCCTCCTAGACTTGACGACCCTAACAATGTTGGGTAGACCGTATAAATTATGTAGTTCCTCGTTATGAAGTTTCCGCCATTCCCCATTCCCATTTTTCTTGGCTCCGAATATTCGTCTCACGATCTTGTTCTCAAATACTTTCAGACTATTTTCTTCCCTCAGTGTAAGCGACCATGTTTCGCAACCATACAGAACAACAGGGATGATTATCGATTAATGTATTTTAAGCTTCAATTTCCTCCACAGAATTCGCGAGGACAAGAGGTTTTGCGCCGAATAGTAACACGAATTCCCTGCTTTTAGTCGACATTTAATGTCTTCGTGAATATGATTTTCCTCGGTTAATATTGATCCTAGATATTTGAAACTATCCACTTTATCAAAAGTATTATTTAATATTTTAACGCATCTACAATTTTCCGTATTACGGTCCCGACACACTTCCATGTATTTAGTTTTCTCTGCATTTATTTCTAAATCCATGTCCCTGTAAGCGTTTAATAAGATCTCTGCATTTCGTTCTATTGTTCTCTTATCATCCCCTATTAAATTTACATCATCAGCATATGCCATAACCTGGTGAATACCGTTCAACTGTAGGTCCTGGTTGCTATCTTTGATTTTCCTTATAGCGTATTCCAGAACAAAGTTAAATAATAATGGCGATAACGCATCTCCTTGTTTCAGGCCATTTTCGACGTGAAAGCTCGTGGACAAAAGTTTTCCTACCCGGACTTTACTTTGGGATTCATTTAAACATATCTTAATTAATCTAATTAGCTTTCTCGGTATTCCAAGTTCTGTAAGAACGTTGTATAATATTTCTCTCCTAACCGAGTCGTATGCCTTTCTAAAATCTAAAATCTCTTCGTGCGCAGAACGAGCATTACAGCTACGTATCCAGAACCTGGCTTCTAAACATTAAGGAGTACGAGGGTGAATATCGGCTCAAGTGTGCAAGTGAATATATAGGTAATGAATACGAAACTCGCAATCTATGGCTTCACCCTTTTTCTAAGTTTTTCATTTTCTATATGTCATTTTGAAGCCACGCAGGGAAGAAACTGGTCGATACTCTATCCGTATTGCACTAGTGACCCAGCTAGCAACGATTAGAGCCTGCCCTTGGGTAGAACATTAGAACAAGACATGAACCAGTAAATGAAGTCTTTACACTTTGTTCAATGAGTCCTTCTGCTCAGCTCTTTTCGTTATGCAGAAAGACGGTGTATTGCCGCCACTGACAATGAGTAAAAAAGAGCAAGTTTCATCATTACATTGTCTGAGTGCTGATGTCTATCTCATAATCATGTTACTTGAAGATTTCAGATGCTGACATTTCAGCATTCCGAGATTCCGATATGCTGGATCGACGTACCGTTATTGGGAATTTCGAATTTCAAAGATTCAGAAGTGCTGAACCGAAGTCCTCATATTCTGGAATTCATAAATTTCTAGCTGAAGTTTCGAGATTCCGGAATTCCGAGTTTTGGAAATTCCGAAATTTCTGACTGAAGTTCCGAAATTCCGAGATTCCTGAATTCCGATATTTCGAGGTGAACTTTCGGAATTCCGAAATTCCGGAATTTAGAGATTTCGAAATTTCGGAATAAACTTCCTGGATTCCGAAATTCCGAGATTACGAAATTCCGAAATTCCGAAATTACGGAATTCCGAGATTCCGAAATTACGGAATTCCGAGATTCCGAAGTTACGGAATTCCGCGATTTCGGAATTCCGGAATAACTAAATTTTTAAGTCCGATTCGGGAATTAAGATTTTCATTCCGAAGTATTCCGGAATCCGGAACACCCCTACACTTTACACAATAAGTAACATGAATAATGTGACATGCAGGCAAAGCAGAGAAATAGTTATTTGGCAAAAGAATAGAAACAAAAATCACAATCTGAATGTTCAAAGTGTATATCAAGAAAACTATAACCGCCACCAGATTATAGAAGTATATTTTGTGGACGCTCTGTATATTTCGTAATGACAGTGATTATTTTTTAATTTATACTTTTTTCTGCGACGCAAACACGTTTTTTCTTCGG
Organism: Thermobia domestica; assembly: GCF_964235325.1. NCBI lineage: Eukaryota > Metazoa > Arthropoda > Insecta > Zygentoma > Lepismatidae > Thermobia > Thermobia domestica. The sequence goes on along the minus strand of NC_137461.1, from coordinate 186,055,309 downwards.
TGGGACTTGCTTCCTTCCCACGCAACTGGACAAAGAAGTATTTCATTGTTTTTTCACATATATATATATATATATATTTAAAACATTGCCTTTTGGTGAGAACGTTTCAGTGAGCGACAAACCTTTTCAGTGTTTCTCCCTGAATACACCGTTATTTCTACTGTTATTTGGAACTGAATTAAGTGCTTTCTTTAATCATTTATGGAAATATTGCAGTAGATTAGAGCAGATAAGCAGAGACCAGGTGTTCAAGCGAATGGCACCAGCCACATCGCTTTAGCAGTTCCTTATCTGTACTTTCACACGCCCGAGTTATCGCAATGTCTAGTGCGTCGTGGCCAGTGGACGAAAATTAACAAATTCTTTTCCGTTTTCTGTTTGCATGTGCATACAGGTGATGTAACTGAGTGGTCTTTAGAATGAACTGCCAACATTCTTCAGTGAACCATTGCAGTTCGTATCTCGAACCTTTGTGCTCAAGCAGTTTGACTCCAGGTTTGCAAGCCATAACTACGCACGTCGCGTCGAGCTTCAAGTATGACTTTGTGTTAAGGGGCACAAGTTATTAGCCGGTGAAGGACGTTTTCTTACGGCTAGCCTCAACTAGTAAAGTCACAGGTTCATCTACCTAGTGCGCCAAAAAGTTATAAACGCGCCCTCCAACATTAGCATTCCACTTTGGAGACTGTCATTTTGCTGAAGACTCATCTCGACTCTTCAGGATTGTTTGGAGCAGCAACTAGATTACTACGTGGAATTATCCCGGCAACTTTTCCCCAAGTGCGTCAATGGTGTGAGAAAAGAATTTATAGTGAAATCTCAATTATAATCTTCTATATATAAAAATCAAAGTGATAAAGGGCTACAATATAGTGAAAAGTAAGGTGGGATTGTGATAACGGAAATAATTATATATATAGTGTAAAGTGTTGTGATCGTTTCTCCATTTTTTCTTTTTAATAGTATTCTAATAAATAAACATAGTGTCATTTAACCCAATGTGTCTTCTTTGTGTGTGTGAATGATGCTTGTGTGCATTATGGTCTGGATGACCGTCTGATCGTACGTGGGGCTTTCGAGACGAGACATCCGAACCCCTCGCGCCTAATGTTCACCTCATCTTGAGACCGACGAGCAATTTGGAAACAATTTTGTAATCCCTTTTTGGAGAGGTCCTTCAACGTCCTACGCAGGTAGTCCAGGTCTCAGGAGAATACTTATTGAAAGGACCAGGGAGGACAGACTATGATCAGGCGATTACAGATAAATGATACCCAAACAGTGACCCGATACACTTGACGATTACAAATAAATGGCAGCCCGAACAGCGACCTGAGACCCAAGAATAAGTTGAAAATAAATGGCTGCGCAAACACCGACCCGATACCTGGTCGGTTACAAATAAATGGCGCCCGAACAGGTACCCGAATGGAGAACGTTGGTGCTCGAATACATATAAGATCAATATTTTAATGTATCATTTCTCTCTTTCATTTACTACCACAAATTTAAAAAACCTCTTTCGGGTGATTTTAATAATATGTTTTAGTGATAGTTTATTTTATTTTGTTCAAGATGGCATACAACGAGGCAGATATAATCCGAAAACTAAAGTTACCTTTCGAAGAGACGGTTGAAGAATATAGGAGAGAAATGAAAGGGAATTCAGCTCGCTTGAAAGAGAATCTCGTTGAGTCAGAGAGTGGATTAGGTCAAAAGATAGACGCTTTACGGAACGTGTTTCGTGGAAACAACCAAGAAACTGAGAGCGCTGAAAACAGAACACTGGAATCTGAACCCCAATTACAGTCAGTTGTTTCTACCGGAATTTGAGCCTCAATTAGTGACTGATATTTTTAGTGTAAACAAAACATCGGAGTCTGAATCTGAACTAAAGACTGACAATCCTAATGAAAATGAAGCACAGGAATGAGAGTCGCAAATAGAGATTGATATTTTGAATCAACCTTGTAATAGACATGTTAACAATTTCGCTTATTTAGAATCTAATGACATCGCTAGTAGTAGTAGTAGTAGAGACAATTTCGAACTTATGACTGCAGACGACAGAGGTCGCAAGCGCATTAAAACAGCTATTACCACGAGGTTATAGTTATAGCAATAGGCAAAGACACGAAGATCAGATCGTAAACAATGCGAAATTTAAAGGGAATCAGAACCAAGACCGTACACGAAAAGGCAGTAACAGAGACAAAAGGAGTCGCAAATCTTGATCACGTAATCTGAGTTATCACAAACGAGACAGGAACTGCAACTTGTGTGACAAAATTAAGCATGATTTGTACATAGAGGTAACCGTTGCAGGAATAGATAAACCAACTGTAGTTATCAAAATAGAAATAGTAATCAGGAAAAGAAAAAAAGGTAACCAAGACTTTGTATCTTAATACAAGTTTTTCTTCCAGGAAGCGATGTATTTCTTTTAATTTTTGTTTTGCTTTTAGCTTTTGATCAGGACACACGGATACGAAAACGGAGAACTACGCATCGCTTTTAAAGTTCTTTTTGCTTTTAGCTCCTAACTGATCAGCAAAGAGCAGCTATTACGTTTTTCTTTCTTTTTTGTTTTGATAAGACAACCGCTGGATTCTCGACCACCTGTTTATGCCTACAAATAACGGGCGACACACAGCTGATTGATTCTTTTATTTTTCTGTCTTTGCTGAGTGTCGTACTTCATATACTCAACTATATACCAGTGTTGCAAACTTTATTAATAACTTTTAGTTTTATGTCATTAATTTTCTTAGATATTTGAATTTAAGATCTTTAGTAAAAATCAACGTATGCTATATGCGTAGGGGATATGCATTTTAAAAGCAATTTGAAATTTTGGCAAAATTTCCTCATCCTCAGCCAGTGGGAAGATATTTTGGCCTTATATTTTATTAAGTATTTTAAATTTTAAAATTATTTTTGGAATCCCTTCCCACTTTCCATATTCTTAAACATGTTATCATACGTATGACTCACAATGAATGTTTGACTTTCTTTTTAGAATCCTTCAAAAATGTATCGAAACGCCCAGGATGAGAAAATCTTTAGTTATTAATTATATATATATATTTGTATAGTGGTAATTGAAATATAGTATGTAATCTCATGTGTAGAATATAGAACTTTAATATAGATTTTTCTTTCTTTATAGTAACCCGTAACTCAGCATGTGTATTCTTAGATTAGTTTTTTTCAGTTTATTTTATTGTCTAGTAGCATTCCAGCGAATATTATAATGTTTATGAATCGTAATTATATGATGTGTATTGGTATGGTAATACTTTGTAATATTTTTATATTAATTTTGAGAAAATTATATTTTAGTTACAGTATGTCTTAGAAACTATTTGAATTCGATATAGATCCCGAAAAATAAACTTATTTTCTTTCTTTTCAACAGCACGAAACCATAACGATTTATGAAAATTACTTTCTCAATTGTTTCATATGCTCGATAACTTTGAATTTCGGTGTGTTAATAAGACCATTTTGAATATTTTGTAGGGAAAATGCCTAAGAAAGTTTAACTGTCGTGGAATGACATAACTGTTTTGTAGCGAATTCAATTTTGATGTTTCAGGCCGACCAGAAAGTTGTAATGTCGCTGACTATATTTTCATGTCTGTATCCCATGTTTTTTAAATATGTCTCATGTATTTTGTCTTATAGACACATATCTTTACGATGCTACGAGAGCAGTTGTATTTTGTGTGTTTACACATCTTTCTCTAGGTGGAAGACGTACATTATGTTCCAGGGAACATACGTGTATTTTACTGAATATTAAAGTGTCTATATTTCAGTTACGTATAGAAACATTTTATAACTGCCTATGGTTTCAGGCCTTTTCTCGTTTCTAGTTTTGCATCGTAGGAAACGATCGCATATTTTATGTGTAAGTACTTGTAGTATTACACATATTTCCCATCTATAGTTTTGGTCAATTCATGGCGTAATGATAATTTATTTTCAGGAATGTTTAGACTAGTGAGTCAAATTCCTTGTTTCCGACCTTCGAGAAACTTGGATCAACATTGTATAGTTTTCAACGCTTTATTAATAAGTTATTTTGCAGATAGTAGCCACCTATTCTGGTAACCCTACAATATTTACGTTTTTGGAAGTGAATAACAACTATTATTCTAGGCCTAAGCTAATAATAACTTTGTTTCAGAAAGAAATCATTTGTTGTATTGAGCATTATTCAATTAAAGTCTCGATTTTTACATGGCGAGCAAATGTCACTTCGATCTTATAGCCTACCGAATTTTCTTCATACATGTCATTGAAATCACGATCTTTTTCTTGATATACAGAAACATGCTAATTAGTTGGAATTACTATGAATATCACTTTTGACACTTAAGTTTATTTTTTTTAATTTTTGAAAAACAATTTTTCGTTCTTTTTCGCTAAAAAACACAATGTAGTATTTAAAAAAAGGACATACAGGTGAAAACCTTATATTGTTTGTATATTGTCAGTTTATAATTTGTTTATTTTCATTCATTCTACTTTTTCAATGATTTTTGTATTCTTCAAATATATTACACTAATATTGAAACTTTGAGAATAATTTTCATATTTCAATACGTTTAACATGTTTGCTATTTGCATATTCATTTATATTTTAATGTTTTAAATACAGACATCAGTATATTTTAAATAAAGACATTTACTAACTTTTATTGCAATGTTTGATAATTCTTTAAGTCGATATTTTCATGAATAGTTATTCTGTGTATATATTTCATATTACACCAAATAAAGTGATCGAAATGGAACACTTAAAAACGTTTTACGAAAAGTATTAAAAAAGAAAAAGGAAAATAACAATTTAGATAGCCATATAATCGCTTTCTGCGCACTTTCAGTGAAAAAAGAAGTTATTATACAGGTGTTTAAACTATACCTCGTTTCTCACACCAGTGTATTAAAAAAAATTCCTTCCCTCCTCATCAACTCATCGTTGGAGAACCACGGATGATATTCGAAACGGGAAGATAACATGGATTACAACATATGAAGAAGTAGAAAAGAAGGAAACTCAACTACAGCAGACATTTAATAGGATCTTATTGCTTCATGGAACACTTAGATTGGATACTGCTCATGCAGGAACCTCATCATGTTGTAGTGAGTGAACAAGTTATTTAACTATTTTAAATATCCTTTTTCAGGTGAAAAACCATTGAACGTTTGTGCACGTCAATCTCACACCATATCACAGTGTTGCCAACTAACATTTTAAATTTTTGGTGAAAAACTTAATTTTATTCAAATCTTATTAAATGGCCAGGAGTTCTTAACCTGTCTATTGTGTACTTAATAGGTTTTTCCTCTTGAGAACGCCAATCTATAACCGCCACCAGGTTATAGAAGTATATTTTCTGGACGCTCTGTATATTTCGTAAAGACAGTGATTATTTTTTCGATTTATACTTTATTCTGCGACGCAAATACGTTCTTTCTTCGGTGGGAATTGCTTCCTTCCCACGCAACTGGACAAAGAAGTATTTCATTGTTTTTTCACATATATATTTAAAACATTGCTTTTTGGTGAGAACATTTCAATGAGCGATGAACCTTTTCAGTGTTTCTCCCTAAATACACCGTATATATTCTGCTGTTATTGGAACTGAATTAAGTGCTTTCTTTAATCGTTTATGGAAATATTGCAGTAGATTAGAGCAGATCAGCAGAGACCAGGTGTTCAAGCGAATGGCACCAGCCACATCGCTTTAGCAGTTCCTTATCTGTACTTTCACACGCCCGAGTTATCGCAATGTCTGGTGCGTCGTGGCCAGTGGACGAAAATCAACATAAATTTTTTCCCGTATTCTGTTTGCATGTGCATACAGGTGATGTAACTGAGTGGTTTTTAGAATGAACTGCCAACATTCTTCAGTGAACCATTGCAGTTCGTATCTCGAACCTTTGTGCTCAAAAAGTTTGACTCCAGGTTTGCAAGCCATAACTAAGCATGTCGCGTCGACCTTCAAGTATGACTTTGTGTTAAGGGGCACAAGTTATTAGCCGGTGAAGGACGTTTTCTTACGGCTAGCCCCAACTAGTGAAGTTCCAGGTTCATATACCTAGTGCGCCAAAAAGTTATAAACGCACCCTCCAACATTAGCATTCTAATTTGGAGACTATGTTATTTTGCTGAAGACTCATCTCGACTCTTCAGGATTGTTTGGAGCAGCAACTAGATTACTACGTGGAATTATCCCGGCAACTTTTCCCCAAGTGCGTCAATGGTGTGAGAAAAGCATTTATAGTGAAATCTCAATCTTCTATATATATCTTTTATAATCTTCTATATATAAAAATCAAAGTGATAAAGGGCTACAATATAGTGAAAAGTAAAGTGCGATTGTCATAATGGAAATAATTATATATATATATATATATATATATATATATATATATATATATATATATATATATATATATATATATAGTGTTCTGATCGTTTCTCTTCATTATTTTTCTTTTTAATAGTATTCTAATAAATAAATATAGTGCCATTTAACCCAATGTGTTTTCGTTGTGTGTGTGAATGATGTTTGTATGCGTTATGGTCTGGATGACCGTCTGATCGTACGTGAGGTTTTCGAGACGAGACATCCGAACCCCTCGCGCCTAATGTTCACCTCATCATTGAGACCGACGGGCAATTTGGAATCAATTTTGTAATCCCTTTTTGGAGAGGTCCTTCAACGTCCTACCCAGGTAAGTCCAGGTCTCAGGAGAATACTTATTGGCAGGACCACGGAGGACAGACTACGATCAGGCGATTACAGATAAATGGTACCCAAACAGTGACCCGATACACTTGACGATTACAAATAAATGGCAGCCCGAACAGCGACCTGAGACCCAAGAATAAGTTGGAAATAAATGGCTGCCCGAACACCGACCCGATACCTGGTCGGTTACAAAACAATCACCGGGTATGTGGCGTAATGAGGAACGTTCTAACTTACCACCCAGCTGATCCGTGTTCGTATCTTCGTCAAGTATACTTTATTTTTTTCGTCGAAGGAACAGCCATTGTAGTATTAGAATTTTATATATGGTTTCATTCTGTTAGAGTTTTTTCTTATTCTTGTCTAAGGTAATATTATAAGGCTGCAAGTATGACTCTACCTAGGTAGATCAAAAGTAAGGGTGTTCTAGATTTCTTTCCATAAATAAAATATAAAAATAAGCTTACATCCGAAACTAAATATACAAGTAATTGAAATGAAAGTAGCAAGTGTCTGCCATCTGGCTCAATCAAAATTTGTCTATCTGTCTGTTTCACAATAACTCTCGTAAAACTTACTTCATTTTAATTAAACTTCGTATATGCTTCCCTCCAATCTTTGAAAGTAACTTTATTGTATGATGTTGAAAGAATCTATCAAAATAAGGGAGTAAAAGGGAATAAAATCCTCCCCGTACTAAAAGTTTTCACATACAGAAAATAATTCTCTGGTGGAAATTACGTAATCCAGCAGCTAGGAAAGTCCTGTTGGGAGTTTGAGAGCCAGAAGGTTTGTTTGTTTTACCGAGTTCTACTATCTTTAGTGTTTAAAAAAAAATTGGTCACATGTTCTGAATCATGGTCATTATTGCGCAATGGCCGCCATCTTGAATAATCCTTTTGTATTCACTACATTTTTCTTAAATACATCTAGCTCAAGCTGTAATTGTCGCAAAGTTATCACTTATACCTCGTTCGATTTGCAATAGTATAGGCTTTTAGGTGACGTTATTCACTTGTCAGTAATACACACAAGAGGGAAGTAAATGAGGGAAATTTTGAAAATTTCCCTCAAAATTTTCCCTTTTACCGATTTTTTGCTATTGTTATATGGCAACGCTGGATTCTAGGCGAGAAAGAAAAATTACATACATTTCCTGTAACGTGGTAAATATATGCTGAAAGTTTTGTCTTGATTGATTCACTAGCAGAGGAGTAATAAAATATTTTGTATTTTATGATTTTGGTCGCTCTAATAATCTTTGGATTTAATGAAAGTACTTTTGTCACATAGAAAGACCTCCAGCTTAGACTGTAATTGCCGCAAAGATACAAATAATATCAAGATCTACTTTTAATGATATAGGCCTTTAGGTGGCTTGCCAGAAGTACGTATGGGAAGGATCAAAAAATGTGGAAAATACGCTTAAAAGTTTCTATTTTTCTCAGTAGCACAGTAAATACAAGAGGAAATTTCTTGGTGCGTAGGTTGGCAGCACTGTTGGAGTCTTGACTATGACCAAAAGTCGAGGTTAACGTCGAAGCCGTCAGTAAACCGAAGATTAATGATTTAAAGGTAAGTGATTCAAGATTTTCTTGCTTATAAAGTACTGGTTGTTACTCTTAATCTATAGAATATAACACATTGACCGAAGTCCAAAATTTAGGAAAGATAAAGATTTAGATCCAAAACTCTCATCACCATGTTGAACCGTCAAGGGCTATGCTGCAGTTATGATGATATACTACGTCAAGATCAAATGCTAGCACACAGGACTATTATTAGGGCTAAAGGACACCGTGTTCCCATACCTCCATCAATAAAACCCAACATTCCTGTTCGAGGTGCTATGGACAATTTCGACAAAGAAGAAGCTACATTTTCAGGAATGCATGAAACACACGACACAGTACTTGTCTTGTTTCAAGACCATCATCTGAGTGATAAACGTAACGTCTCGTTAGAAGAACCTGATAGTCCAGAGAGATACCTGGGAACGTTTGGCATTGATGTCACTTCACGAACTCTCACTAAAGATATAGATGCCCAAAATCTATTGTACTACACAAAGCCAAAAACAAGGTGCAGTATCCTCAGTACTTTCGTTCCTAGCAATGACCTAATTACAGCAAATGAAATAAAACAGCCAGGCAGAAATTTAGATCTCATATGGTTTCTTTCAAGATTTCTTAAAAAATCCAACGTACCTCAATTAGATTTCCCTCAGGAAGTTGAGATTCCCTCTAGAAACGCTTTTATGAGTGCACTGTCTGAACATCCATCTCACAGGAGCATTATGGGATATACTCCAATACTACCCTATCCTGCAACTCAGTATGACTCTATTTATACAACAATGTATAATTTACAAGATATCTTGCACCAGTTAAATGTCGAAGAGAGTTCACTGTGGTGTGACGAAGTCGTATATCATATAGCTAAAGAAATTCAGCTTCTTCAACCCGAAAAGTTTTCCAACATATTTCTTGGCCTTGGAGGATTTCATCTTCAGAAAGTCGTGCTTGCATGTATTGTTCTATACCTCAAGAGCCGTGGAACTTTGGAAATTCTTGTTCAGACTGAAACCATGGGTCCACACACTGCTGAAAGCGCTTTAAAAGGAAACCACTATAGCAGGAGAGTTAGAGCAATAGAAGTGCTTTGTGAAGTAATGGAAACACTGGAGTGGAAGGCGTTCATGGAACAGATTAACATAACTAAATACTCCGAATTGTTCTCAATAGTAAAACGCATACAGTTATCAGTGTATGAAGAACAAAGTTTATCTAAAGAAACTAAATGTGCTATCAGAAACCTGAGTGCCATCAGAATGGACTTAGAAATTTAGAGAAAGTGGAGCACAAAAAAGTGAAATGTTTGCTTATTGGGATCAGTTTGTCTCCACACTTGCTCCTCTTCTCCGAGACTTAATTCGAGCGGACAGAGAAAATAACTGGGACTTGCATGTGTGCAGCCTAAGAGAGTGTTTGCCAATTTTCTTCTCATTTGACAGAACAAATTATGCACGGTGTTGTACAATATATTACCACGATTGCTTAAAACTAGAACAAGAACATCCTCTGATCTATAATGAGTTTAAGAACGGTCATTTCGCAGTTCAACATAATAACAATAGATTTAGCAGCGTTGCATTAGATCAAGCACTAGAGCAACACTACAATAAGCCAGCCAAGGGATCTGGAGGCATAATCGGAGTAATCAGACGAACAGAAGTCGTGACAAAACACGATCTTACCAAACATGAGAAAGAAAATGTAACATACTTTTTGAGACGGTTTTGTGGCCTTAATGAAGACGATGAATATGCTCTTCATCATGAGTTTTCGAAGTCTTTAACAATTCAAGAGCAGCAAAATATTTCAGAGATGATAACAGTTGTTCTTGAGAGAGGAAATCCCTTTTCGAAAGTTGATAGTTGTGGAATTTCTAACATTATAAGTGGAACAAATATTGATCAAGTAATAGCTGAGTACTTACTCTCTATACAAGGAAAAGGAGATACTAGCTACAAAAACTTCGTTCAAGAAAGGCTTATTGACAAATCCAAAGGTATTCTAGATCCCATACATAAACAATTTCCAAAGACATAGAAACACATATCTGCAACCGAGACGGCACTCCAAGAAACAAATAATGCTATTTGGTTCATAGAAATAGCATGTTCAAGAAATTTCGATATTGAGACAGTACTAAAATACGAGCTTACATCTACATCGTATTATCTAACAGATGATGGGTTATTAAAGAAAGCAGATAAAGCACAACTCAGCAAAGAACCTGAAAAACACTTTTTAAATAAGAATGATGTAGTTAGTCATCTACCAACGCAGGAAACGAGAGCAGGAATGGTGATACTGTACGCGCGAAAAGTCTATGTCAAACGACTTATGTGTAAGACGTTTGGAGACTTTTTTCTGACTATTTGTGGAAAATATTTTTAAAATTCTCCGATGGTTGTTTGCGCACTGACATAGTGTTTGACTTGTATCAAGATAAAAGTATCAAAAACTGGGAGCAACTGAGGCGACAAAAAAATGTTGATCCTATTGATGTGATTCCTAGTAACCCAAATGCACCCCTTCCTGTCAACATGCATACTTTTTGGGCTTCAAGCCAGAACAAAGCACGGTTGCAAGAACTCTTCATTAAGTGGACTGTCGATCAAGGATATTCTATAAAATCTTTGTATTTGGGAGGAGGTCACGAACATAACCCAAAGCTATGCCTGAAATTAACCGAAGGATCTGTTAGTTTGGTACCAGATCTTTACTGTGAATGTGAGGAAGCTGATAATAGAATCATGAAATACATCCAACACATGGTCGAAACTGATTCCATTGAAAGAGTTATGATTGCCTCAGTAGATACAGATGTTATGATTTCCGCACTATATCATTTCAAAAAGAGTTATAAAAAATGTGGACTGAAAGAACTGTGGGTTGTCAAAGACACACAACCATCTATGAGGTACATACCACTTCACAAAATGACGGAGGACATGGACGACACACTTTTATACGTTCTTCCTGCTGTTCACAGTATAACTGGTTGCGATACCACAAGTAAGGTTGGGACAAAACTTATGGCACTTAAAACAGCAATAACATCAGGAACCCTGTTGAACAATTTTGGAGTTGCTCCCTTGGATGAAGGAATGATAAAAAAAATGCCGAGCTTTTTATTGCAAAAGTACATGGTTCATCAAAAAGAAACTGTGATATGGCACGATTTGAACAATACCACAAAGCAAAAGCTATCAACTTTTCTCAACTATGTCCACCATCATCAACGATAGTCTTTCATATACAGCGTGCTTATCTTCAGTGCTACATATGGATGATTGTGCTGGATGAAGCCCAACCACTGAATCCACTAGAGTATGGTTACATAGAGGAAGCAGGATATCTTAAGCCAATAATAACGACTGGATATTTCAGACCTCCTAAATTTGTCTCTCCTTGTACGTGCAAGACATGTGCAAAAGTCAATCTTTGTCCTTGCAGAGTAAAACAAATACTGTGTTATCCATTCTGTAAATGTAAAGTGAAGAATATGTGTGTAAATGTGGGATGAAAGTGTCAGTTTATCAGACATTTCTGGACTGTTATGTAAGAAGAAGAATAAATTGCTGTTTGAAAATATCACTTGATATCAAATTTGGAACACATTTTTTAATTACGAAACATGAAATGTTACGATTTTTAAAACATCTATGTTTTCACTTGTGAATTAAATATTGGGTATTAATTTTTAGTGAATTTCTAGTAGTTCCACTTCTATCTTTTAATGTTTCCACATCATTAAAGGAAAATATTTCCTGTGAATTTTATATTTATTTCCCTTATAATTCCTTGTCATAAGTTATAATGGAACATATGTTAGATTAATCCACACCATTTATTACTCTAATCAAACAAATTATAAAACGAAATATTATTTGTACCTCTGCGGCAATTACAGTCTGAGCTGGAGGTCTTTCTATGTGACAAAAGTACTTTCATTAAATCCAAAGATTATTAGAGCGACCAAAATCATAAAATACAAAATATTTTATTACTCCTCTGCTAGTGAATCAATCAAGACAAAACTTTCAGCATATATTTACCACATTACAGGAAATGTATGTAATTTTTCTTTCTCGCCTAGAATCCAGCGTTGCCATATAACAATAGCAAAAAATCGGTAAAAGGGAAAATTTTGAGGGAAATTTTCAAAATTTCCCTCATTTACTTCCCTCTTGTGTGTATTACTGACAAGTGAATAACGTCACCTAAAAGCCTATACTATTGCAAATCGAACGAGGTATAAGTGATAACTTTGCGACAATTACAGCTTGAGCTAGATGTATTTAAGAAAAAATATAGTGAATGTGAAAGGAATATTCAAGATGGCGGCCATTGCGCAATAATGACCATGATTCAGAACATGTGACCATTTTTTTTTTAAACACTAAAGATAGTAGAACTCGGTAAAGCAAACAAACCTTCTGGCTCTCAAACTCCCAACAGGACTCTCCTAGCTGCTAGACTATACGTAAACATGATTTGAATTCGATAAAACGTAGCACATACTTTCTTTAGGGTTTCCCACTCATTCTCAATGGTTGTGCTCGAAACCGATGAAGGATAAATTAGTGAAAGATGTAAGTTCCCAAAACTTCGAAGTTTCATTATTGAAGTAATCTAATACTAAGAAAATAATTTTCTTTGATAACTTAACAACAATAATTCGATTTTGCGGGAGCTCATGTAGTTTGGATTCCATGTTAATCAGTAGTTTCCGTCTCATATAGCCTCGCTGCTAAAAGGGACGTTGAACTCAAAATCAACAATGATTTGGTTTTGATGCAATATTAGGCTACATATTCTTTCTTTTAGGGTTTCTAATCACCCCATCCATGGGGCTAAAGTTCGTCAAGAATTTAAGGGTGAATCGCCAATGATATATAGTCTCGTAGTTTTTTGTCTGTTTTGCTGTGATGACAAGAAACTTCGATGTCATCGTTCTTATATACTGAGCAAAATTATAGAAATTGCCCCTCTTCTCCGCTTAATACAGAAATTTCTAAGCACAGTCGGACATGTGCATCCTCGTTTGAAATACTGATTTTATATTTAAATAAGGATTTTGTGTGTAAGATTTATATGACATTGAATATAATATGTTACGCTAGTAGCAAATTAAGCATAAATGCTAAAACATTGTTCGTTTTCAGTTCTCAAGAGATTTTCTTTCCTGTCTTTTCATTATTTTGTCATAGCTTACAAAACACTGCTACCAATTTTTTTTTTCATGTATAGCCTTTGACATTTATACCCATATACTTTTCTCAAGGTTTCAGTCCTTTAGGCAAAAGGAGACGGATGATTAATGAAAATCAATTCTAGTTAAAGTAAAATTTTAATGGACCCTTAACGGGAATCGAACCTGTCACTATAAGAACGGAAAACGCACGCCCTAGCTACTAGACCAGCAGAAAGCATGTAAGTTTAACTAACAGTATCATACAAATTCTTCGTGTGTATGACGACGTGCCGTCGTCTCCAGGTCTGTTCGGGTCATACCCGGAACATAAGTCTGATTGCTTCCATGTTAAGAAATTCTTAACCAGTTTCATCGCTGCTTCCCAATACCAGTATAATAATAGGGTTTGTTCCAACCCCAACGGGTAAGAACTGACTGAGCTCGGATACTTTTTTCTAAAAACGAAATTCGATTCTCGGCAGGAGCTCATGTATTTTGGATCCCAGATTAAGCTGTAAGACAATGTCTCATATAGCCTCTCTGCTGAATTGTACTCTAAGATCAAATCACTTGCTACAACTAATATCAGACATTCTAGAAAGAGCTCTGCACACCATTTTCTTCATAATAAACTTTTCGGTTCGTTCCAAACAGGGCAAACATACTTGCGTAATAACAAGCATTATGTAAAACCTTCCGAAGTATTCAAACACCTTTAAAAAAGTGCTGTAGGAACTTCCACCACAAAAAAAAGTTTCTAGCAAGCAAAGTAGGCTATTTTTGGCAGTATTCAATTTGATCAGTTGCTACATTTGGTAATGAAATGTTGACGTTACATGCTTTCCCTGAAATATTTGCAAAGGAGAAAAGTATCTTTTGAACAAAAATCCAGCGTTAGATACATTGATTTATATATTTAAAAAATCTGGAAACAGGAAATAGTTCAGTGAGCTGCTCCTGGATTTATCGCTAGCTTAGTCAGTTTATTACTACAATATTATAACCATGGGATATCAAACTTGTGTTGCGTTCTTCTAGGTTTAAAGTTCCTGACGTATTTCAGGTCTATATTTCAAGGTGAAGTGTCCCTATCTATTCAAGAAACTTGTATTACAGCATATAAGAGCAAATACTTTTGTTAACTTTTATTATAAACCATTGCTTAATTCTATTAAAGAATTGTTCATAATATTCTTGTCATAGTATCTGCGACATTTTCAAGTATAATTGTATCCATTTTTTTTCATTTACGTAACAAAATGTAATGGCATAGTGATATTTTGAACTATGATCTCTGTTTTGTTTAGAATTTCTTTAGCTACATTAGGATTTTAGCTGTATTTAGTTCTAGAAATAAAAATGATGGAAGCCAATGCGATCACATACAAAATAACTGAAACCCATCTCGTTGATCATTGGTGTTTGTGGAATATAATTGAAGAGAACTCAATTTAGCTGTTAGCTGTAAACCTATTCATAGCTTCTATTAATAGAAGCTCTTAGAACGGTCTTTATGCTTGTACAATCCTACTTCGTTCTCCTTACTTGAAAAAATATAGAATGTCGAATCACCTAAAATTGTAATCATAAATTTGTATGCAGATTTTTTACAATATTTTTCTTTTTGCTGTTGTCCTCCGTAATCAATGAAAAAAAAAACACATTGAGGAAGAGTCGAACACTGGTTGTGTGGATAGGAGTTCTATACGGAGCCACGAAATAACAGGAAACATGATATTATCTGCCACAGAAGAAAATGCATATTTTTCGCGGGAAATTATTTTATGCCCCGTATAGCAATGGAAGGTTTCAGAAAATCAATTTACTTCCTCGTTTCAATGACCGTATTTGAACATTTAAGGCAGTGGATCTTGATAAAATAAAATATATTACATTTGCTAGAGCAGGTTAGGCAATGCATAGCAAATAGTGTAACAAGGAAGCAGAACAGCAAACCTGTTATATGTTAAATTCCACACAATTAAAATATAAAAATCACTTCAGTATTTAAAGTTTAATGAAAGAATAACCCATGTGAATACGTGGTGTAGTGGATATCGTCCTTGCCTATTAATTAAGCGTTCCTTGTTCGGTTCTCCACTAAGCCTACTTGGTTTCCTTTCTATTTTTTATTTTGTGTCGTTGAAGGAATTGCTATTAAATATTTATACTAAGATCTGGTTTCATCCTTTTAGAACTTTTTCTAACAAGGAGAAAGCAAACTTTGATAAATGAACTTCGGGACCATCTTTCGCGAGGAAGTACTGCAAATTTTATTACAAATTGAGAGAGCGCAATAGACAAAAATTGCGGAGAAAAAGCGTCATAAAGTTTCCAACTCACCGCATATATGATACAACGCATAAAGTTACCAAGTGAAGGCGTGGCAGAGTGAGGAGAATCTACGGCTCATGCGCTATGGTTATACTGGATGTATGATATGACCAAAGCGGATTTCCCCCTCATCCCCCTTGTAATTCGCACTCTGTCCACAGATATAAACCTGAGTGTGGTAACAATAATATAACTCGTGATATCAATATATTTACGGAGTAGGTTACATTCTGTTAACATGGAACATTGAAAGGTTTTACAACTGATTTGAACATTTCTGTTTTATACGTTATAAGCATGTGGTGAATTAACATTTTACTTGTAGTTACAAATTGCTACTTTATTGGTTAAAGAAAAAAAAAACACCCGAGTGGGAATCGGATCTGGGACCCTCTGCGCGTGAGGTGTAGATTCTCCTCACTCTGCCACGCCGTCACTTGGTAACTATAAGCGCCGTATCATATATTTGTAAGGTTGCCATTCGTCCCGGAAAATCCGGGATCGTCACGGAATCGAGATCTGTGTTCCGAAAATATTTCTCAGGACGATTAAATGTTCCGATTTCAGCGAAGAAGAAAAGAAGAAAATATTATAGTTTGCTTACAAGGAATTATAATATAACAAACACCGCCAGAACATATTTCCAATAAATTAACCGTTCTATACGTAAAACAAAGTATATAACGTGTGAAAGGAAACATCATACCTTGAATGAACTGAAACAGACTCTGGAAACCATGAAACATAGCAGATCCTGAGGGAAAACAAAAACAATTTTGCGTACCAGGGCTAGGGAAATCATCTGCTTACGTTTGCTTAACTAGGGAAAAGGTCTAGTGAAATGACTAAAAATGTGATAACGAAATACTTAAATAACTATCTAATAGAAGAAAGTAAATTAGTATATAACACTTCTTTTCATTTTAAGCATTTCAAAGATTCTCGTAATTTAGTAGCGTCCCGGAATTGCATTTTTGAAATTTGGCAACCCTATATATGTGGCGAGTTGGAAACTTCAAGACGCTTTTTCTCTGCTATTTTTGACTATTGCTCTCTCCTAGTTTGTAATATTAACTCTTTTAATGTGCACTACTACATCGCAAAAGATTTTTCTGAAGTCTATTTTTTCCTTGTAAGTGAATCACAAAGGAAATACTCCATAGAATGACTGAATATGAAGATGTGTGTTAAGAATCAGAGTAATATTATGTGTGGATTTATTTATTGAATGATGTTCATTGTGGGCATTATTGATTTTATTTTTGTAAAGAAGCAAGTTACTAGCAGCAAATATAAATATAATTGTAACTATATTCTTTTAATATTTTTGAAAAGAATAATATGACGCGTGTGGATCTTTTTGTTTCTGGGTGTAAGACTGTTTACCCAATGAAATTTCCTTCAGTAGTAAGCAACTACTTATTCAGTGAGTCATCACTAAATCCTATAGGCAAAGAAAGCAAAGCAATATTGCCTGAAGCGTTGTTTAAAATGCGTGCCTTGTCTCTGTTTTACCTATGAAGTGAAGGCACTTTGCTTCTAAAACGAATTTCTAATACACATTATGTCAATGTAGTATTGGTCTGTTTATGTTGGAAAAATAAACCATATTCAGTATTTAATCAAAATATGGTTAATAAGCTAGCGTCATTATCGAGTGGAAAGACAGTATGTGTTCTGGAACTTTATATTTTATCTATCTGGAAAACTTCGTGCCAGGTCCAGAAGAAGTGTAATTTTTATTGTAACATTTTATGATCATGACATTTAGGCTAAGGAAGGCAATGACAAATTGAACTTAAAAAGAATTTTTGCAACGATAAATGGGAAAACTGGAAGTACACTCTGTCTTAGTGTTTGGTGCGGAAGACCTGGGTTCGATTCCCAGTGTGAGTTTATTTGGTTAGGGATCCCACGTCAGGCTATAGCTCCATCTCTCATATAGTGTTGCAAATTATGTTAAACCAATAACCATGCAACCCATCAGTCTTAGAACTCATTAGATTGTGAGAAGGTGATTGTCCGTGATGGGTTGCAATTAATCTAAAAAGCCAAACGTAAAATTACAACGCTGGTATGAAAGTTGCTCTCTCGTTGAAGCATCGTGACTTATAATTAAATTTCAGATTTCTAGCTTCCAAAAATTTGCGAAATATTCAAGCTCTTTCTCCCCCACCAAAAAAATTATAAAGGCTATCCAAGTCAATCCACGTGCTATGTTCAAAATTCATTTTAAACAGTTAATTGGTTTCTTCCTTTGGCCATTTTATTAGGATCTTGTAGCAATTACACTCTTTCCCCAACCGCAGCATTCTACACAACAAAATTTACTAGCTTGCTTGATTAAATTTTGACAATCCCTTAAAATAATATAACATTTCTTCTGTAATTCTCAAGCGTTCATACTCTTATAAATCTTGTAGTTATCTTTCAGTTCAATGTTTTGACACACACAGACCCACGCATCAAGAGAGAAAGACAATTATAAATTTAATGAAAAGTAAGGGCAGAATCGTGCGGCTAGAATTACATTTAAAAATGAAATGAATATTAATGTAAATTAGTTTACCGTTCCACGATTAAGTCCTTTAGGCTAAAGGAGACGGATCATCAATGAAAATAAATGCTAGTTAAAGTAAAGTTTTAACGACCTCCTAACGGAAATCGAATCTGAGACTACACGAACCACAGGCGAACACGCTAGCCACGAGACCAGCAGGAACGATTAGGACTACTTTGTGTCATACAAATTTTCATTTCCGTCGTCCCCAGGTTCGTTCGGGTCACGGGTATGATTGCTACCAGGTCATGAAATTCTTAACCAGTTTCATCACTGTTTCCCAATACCAAATATAACACAAGGTTTGTTCTTATCCACACGGGTTAGAACTGACTGTGGCCAGATACTTTGTTCTAAAACCGGAGTTCAATTTCCGGCAGGAGCTCATGTGCTTCGGATCCCACATTAAGCTTTAAATCCATGTCTCATATAGCCTCACTGCTGAACGGGACGCTAAAATCAAATCAACTACTACAACTAATAATAGACATCTAGAAAGAGCTCTGCAGGCCATTTTCTTCATAATAAACTTTTTCTCGCATCAAACAGGACAAACATAAATGTATAATAAGCATTCTGTAATATCTTTTGAAGTACTCAAAAACCTAAGAAAAAAAAAAATGATGTAGGAACTTCTACCAAAAATAGCTTGTAGCAAGCAAAGTAGGCTATTTTGTGCATTATTCAATTTGATTAGTAGCTACATTTGCTTGTGAAATACTGATGTTACTTCTCCCTGAAATATATGCAAAGGAAAAAAATATCTTTTGGACAATATCCGGTGTTAGATACGTTGATTTATAAAAAAATAATTGTAAAACAGGAGCTAGTTCGGTGAGCCACTCCCTGGATTTATCGCTAGTTTAGTCAGTTTGTAACGACAATGTTATAACTATGGAATGTCAAACTTGTGTTGTGTTCTTGAAGGTTTTTTAAGTTCTTAACATATTTCAGATTCTATCGAGAATCAAATTCAAAGTGAAGTGTCCCAATCTATTCAAGAAACTTATAGCTAGTTGAGCATATAATGGCAAATATTGTTGCTAACTTCAAATACCCTGCATTTTATTGCAGTTTATTTTATTATAAACCATTGCTTAATTCTATTATAGAATTGTTCATAATATTTGTCATGTTATTTTCGACATTTACAAGTATAAATGATTAATTTTCTTCATTTCTTTATATAGCCATAGTGACATTTTGAACTATGATCTCTGTTTTGTTAAGAACTAAAGATTGAGTATTTTATATCTAAACGAAAAAAAAAGTTATATTCAATTCCAGAAGTAAAGATGATGGAAGACAATGTGCTGACCGCACACAAAACAACTGACATCCATCTCCTTGACCATAGCTAATGATGGATTACAATTGAAGATAATTCAATTTATTTTGAGCTGTAAACTTATTCATAATTTTTGTTAATAGTAAAATCTAGAACAGTTTAACGCTTGTAAAATTCTACTTCATTTTGTTCGCTTGACAATAAATATATAAATAAATACTTGCAGAATATCGAATCACACCTTAAACTGTAACCACATATATATATATATATATATATATATATATATATATATATATATATATATATATATATATATATATATATATATATATATATATGTGTGTGTGTGTGTGTGTGTTTGTGTGTGTGTGTGTGTAATATTTACTGGAGTGCTACCTGATCAATGAAAAAAAAAATTAAAAAGATTGTGGGAAGAAGATTCGAACGCGGGTCGCAGAAATGGGAAGTCTGAACGGACGGAATGAGCTACGGAAAAAGATACACAAGACATCTACTCTGTAAATATATGACAATAGCCGTAAGCTTCATGCTGTGAAAGAGCGTTGCTTTTTTTATATAATTATTATTAAGTTTTACGATTTCTATAGTGTCTTGTGTGAACTGTAAAGAAAGAGAGATCGTGCATTTATCGATTTGGTTAGGAATTGAGCTTTTAAAACATTTAAAGCGTTTAGTTAAATCGCGAGGTGGTAGCAAGGAATGTGTATCGATTTCATTCTCATAGTAAGGGGCAAAAGATACTATCCCGCGAAAAACATGCATTTTCTTATGTGACACAATAGAAGTGTATTTTCGTCACGTAGAAGTAGTAAAATGTCATCAGCATAACGGTAATATCTAATATATTTAAATGTATCCTGCTGTGAAATAGAAGTTTCAATCTGATTTAAAACAGTATTGGTCAATATTGGCGATAGTGTGTTGCCCGTTGCTAAGCCATCATTCTGAGAGAAGTAATGATTTTCAAATTGGAATACATTGGTTGTTATAAACAGTCCTCAAGTAATTGTAATAAAAAATTAGTTTCATAGACAGATGCGCCATTTTGTAATAACCAGGATCGTGTATTATTGATAGTAAGTTCCCGTGGTATGGGCAGATACTTATCAACAGTATTGACACAGATCTCTAAGCAATAAAGATGCTCCTTCAAGAGTGAAAAAATGCAATATCTCAATGTAAAAGAAACTAGCTAAAATACTCTACGGTAGGCTTATGGATTCTACAGGTAAGTAGAAAAACGCTGTAGCCACAAAGTACATTCACGAGTACTCCCCCCCCCATGAAAATTAACAAAATTCAAAAAATTCAAAAAATTAGAATTTTCGAAACACAGGTCTGGGTACGAATCCGATCACTCCTGACACTATCTTAATATGATTACAGCGAAAGAAACAAACATAAACTCGGGAATCGAACTTGAGATCTATCTAGCGCCTGTACATTGACAGCTTTGCCAATCTGAATGCATATACAGCCCGCAGAAAAAAAAAAAACCTGCAACATGAGCATGTAAATTCATTCTGAAACGACGAAGGTTTTTGCTCCAACATAACTGTGCAGGGGAGGACGCCGAGGTTTCCCTGGCGTGATTCGTGCCACCTAGACGCTATGTTGATTCCCTGGGCTATTAGACGTAGTTTCACAATAAAGTTACATGCCCATGTTGTAGGTTTTTTACTGCGGACTGTACAGCTATCCACACACACATGTTTTTGCAATGGAAATTGTGATTCGTGTTCCAACTTCACCACAAACAACCGCAAT
Organism: Thermobia domestica; assembly: GCF_964235325.1. Taxonomy (NCBI): domain Eukaryota; kingdom Metazoa; phylum Arthropoda; class Insecta; order Zygentoma; family Lepismatidae; genus Thermobia; species Thermobia domestica. The sequence continues at coordinate 186,033,801 of NC_137461.1, read as the reverse complement.
AAACTACAATGTTAAGAGTTACACTCAAAACAATAACTTCAGCAATTTGATTTCACTGTAAAAAACACAAAACCTAGTATAGACGGGCTGTCCATATAAGGAATACCAAGGAAGATATTGAAGAAATTACACATATGATTCAATTCACTGTACTTTCTCGTCAGCATACATCTACATACTTCATTTTAGAGGTTAATACAAAAAGGAATAAAAGGAACAACTATTCACAAGATAATTAAAAGAGAAATTGTAACGCAACTCTAGCTATATATGTCCATCTTGAACAATGACGTGTCCTTCTTTCCGCTTTTTAGACGAAGCACCGCCCACGGGTCTAGAGCCGACGCACAAAAAGTACTTTCGAAACCCTTGTTTCATACAATTTTTCATTCATTGCATCTGCACACGTACTCTCATTGGCTGAAGCACTATCGTGACGTATAAGCATAGTCTATAAGAGTATGTTATCACTCCGTTCCCACGGAGGAGATTCAAACGTTAATATTGTCTTGTAATGTAAAATGAAAGAAAATGAAAAAATGAGAACTAAATACACTTCATTAAGTCCACTGCACGTAAAATGAATGTTCTAAAAACTGGCTCATGATAAAGATAATCCAGACCGCGAACCTAACATTACTGGGGCTCCATCAGTATATATTCTCATAACTGTGCCCCAAGACAAATCATTTTCAACAAAACGTTGCTGATAGCAAGAGTCACAAGAATCTTTGAATGAAGTCTCCACGTTTTTGAAAACAATATTTCTTCTATTCTCATTTACGAACCGAGAATACACTATTAAATGACAACAGCAAGATATGTTGACACACTGGAATCATCACAATGGAGACTGTTTTATCTTTTCAACTACCTGATCTTTTAACACTTGTGATACGTAGAATACACATTGCCTTGAATTTAGAAGATAAATTCCATATGATGCTTCCACCACCTTATTTTGCTCGTGAAGAGTTCCAGAGGAATCCGTCTTCATACATTTCAGCTAGTATCTTTTCACAATAAAAAATCTTTAGCTTTGTGTTTGAGGGCTGGATATACTGTTGACAAATGTTTCAATCGATAGCGGCTGGGGTATCAGTACCAAGGACAGCATGACACACAACACACTGTGGTAGTTGAATAATATCTTTCGCAATCAACATAAAACCATACCTGATGTAATTTTCATTACACAATCTTCTGTTGGAACTGCGTCTTTGGAGTAGGAGACCCGGGTTCGATTCCCGGCGGGAACTCATGTTGTTCGGATTCCACATTATTCAGTAGGTCATGTCTCAAATAGCCTCGCTGTTGGAGGGGACGTTCAACTCCTGTTTGAACTGGAAACTGCAATTTTACTTCACAAACACACTGGCGCAAACGAGAAATTACAAAGTAAATACAACATTCACATCACAAAATGAACTTCTCAGATCAACGCATCAGCCTGAAAAATTAACCCCTTGCACTGAAATGACGAGTCTAGCTTGTCAGGGCCTCCCGGTGCCAAATCGCACAATGACTATTGTAACATTACCTAGGGTTACTATATAGATGTTTTGAAAGTTGTATAATGATAAACCATCTATAATACACTTTTATAACTTATACTTCAAATCAGTTTTCTTCTCCTAGATTTGCTAATCTTATTCGGTATGCATGATATAAAAGCGGTTATTTTGAAGAAAAACCTCCCGTGTTTGAAAATTTCCTTTCAAAGATTGTGCAGCATTTTGCGATTTGTGCACAGTTATTGCCGTAATAAGGTGTGTGTGGTGTACACAATGTTTATACATCACACACTTTTTTTTTTACTATATATCATTACCGTAAAACGTTTTCCCAATCAATTCATAATTATAACATTTGAGGATATAAGAAGTTCTGACATAGAGTGAAGCGAGGGGACCCACTATAAATAAGTAACCCCTGTCAATTACAGCAGCATTTAATTTTTTTATTTATTAATTTATATTTTCTACTTCATGAATTTATTTCTCCGTAACGAATAATTTTCATTTTGAAGAGTGGACATTTCGATGTAAACATTGGAACTTTTACACCGAACCAGCCTCACACCTAAACGTCCTTACACCGAGACATCCGTGCACCAAAACGTCCTACACCGAAACGCCCTGCACCAAAACGTCCTACATCAAAACATCCTACACCGAAACAGCCGTATCCCCTCAAATACGATATCTGAAATATGTAACTCCTTATTTAATAATAATAATAATATTAATATTAATAATAATAATAATAATAATAATAATAATAATAATAATAATTATTATTATTATTATTATTATTATTATTATTATATTTCGATTTGCTTCAGTTGAAGATTAAAGAAAGCAATTTCAAAAACTTTTCCGATTCATTCATTGTACTTGTATTATATTCTAAAAGACACTGGTGATGATATTATCGTGACAAAATTTTCGGTGACGAAATTACCTATATGGTAATATTTTAGTGACAAAATTACCAGTGACGAAATTACCGTGACGAACTTTCCGGTGACGAAGTTTCCGGTGACAAAATTACCGCCGCCCGTTTCCTCTCGACGTTTCTCCCATTGTGACCAGAGAAAAACAAAAAGAGGGAAGGAAGCGAAACCTTGCATGAAGCAACTGTAGGAAAGGGGACACCTAACCACGTATTGGTTAATATCACCGGATGTAAAATATTGCCAACTCAACACAAAGTTGTATTTTTTGAATAGCACTACGTTAAGTTATTACAAATTTTAAGTCTATATACAAATCGAAAACAAACAATACCACTTTTATTGTTCAGTGTTGTAAACTAGTTATGCTATATCACAAAAATCCAGAAACATCCCAATTTTGGAGGTCTTTATAACAGTGATGACGCAAGTGAGACGGATGGTGCATCGCACATCGAAATGAAATGAAATGAAATCTTTGAGTTTTACGTCCCACGCTTATGCCGGTGAGGCTAAAGGAGACGGTGATAATGAGAGATGAGTGAAATGGTGGAATGAAGAAAGTGGGAGGAAACGGGAGTACCCCGAGAAAACCCACGAGCACGGTGTTTGTCCACCACAAAGTTCACTTGGCGGGGGCTGGGATCGAACCCGGGACCCCAAGCACCGGAGGTGAACGCTCTACCACTGAGCCACCGTGCCCCCCAGCATCGCACATCGAAAGCACCTTAGTGTCGAATACTATGGTCAGCATATGATGTATTTCTATCAAACAGAAGAAAAAAGCTGCAAGGAATTCAAAACTTGACTTCTTGCAAAGGGCTTTATTTCGAAAAAGAGCTGAGATAAGTATCACATCTAATTACGTAGATTATTTTCAAGAGATGTAATCATCATAATGTCGTTTACAGCAATTTGATATTTTACACCGTTTAGGAGATATAATAATGAATGTTAAAGTTGGCAATACTACTAAAAGTCGTGAAATTAGGAGAATATGTGGTAATCAACTACCAAAAACTGTTGGTCAAGTATCAAAGGTGCGAGAACAAGCAACGATCGCTTTATAAATTTCTTGCAACTGCGTCATTTTAAAAAGTATTGCCAACTGTAACATGTATATATGATGTCTAGTGATGGGTAAATTCCCGGGAAGATTCCCCAAAATGGGAATTTTCCGGGAATTTATCTACAATCACAAATAAAATTGCATTCTATTACCATATTATGATTTCAAAGTTAAATTCGTTTCTATATCACAGTATATTATTACTCTTGTTCCCAGTAGAGCCTTTAAAATGTATATTCTGAACGATGTTATTTTATTAATATTTTATTATATTTAGAGAGTACGCATAAATCTATATTTATTTACAATATGTTCTACGAAAGTAAATATGTTTCAAAAATGGTATAGTAAGTCGACATACTTTTAAACCGCTAAAAAGTGTAAATTTACATGTAAGTGGATTATCTGAACTTGACTCTACTACTGATATAAACATATTAAATTTTTAAGTGTTATAAACAAATTAGGTTCGATAAGTGCCAGAAGACACATGTCCCACCATTTTGTCAACATTTGCGATTGCAAGATACTTTCTTATCTTTATAATTTTGCATGTAATATTGCCATACACGACATTTTTTCCTGCCCATTTCTCGAAATTTCATGCTTTAATTCACATGTAAGAGAAGTCCGAGTACCTCTTCAGAAATTCGAGTCAGAGACAGGAGACAGACCGACGTCTATTACTTTTATTCACAACATTTAAAAGAATCAGCATTATGAAATATGAAAACTTCTTTCTTTTATTTTAGCTTGGTTGTCATGACATTGAAAGCTACAAGATTATCAAACCACATCAGTTTTAATATGATTTGGTGTAGGTTAATTCTTCATATTATTTCAAAATGTAATTAAAATAACTGAACTATCAAGAAAGGTAGTTTATTTCCCGCTGTTCACAAAGTAGCTAAGAGAAACTAAGATATGTTTTAGCTGAATTATCGAGAAATGCAATTTATTTTCTACTTTTCACAAAGAAAGAAAAAGCAATAGCTAGGCCTCTATTTTTGTAACAAAAGAGCACATGCAAAATATTCTTGATCCTGAGAATTAGGCCTATTCAGAAAATTCAGAGTCCGGCATACAGTCTTTTCTCGATTTCTAAATTTTGATAGCAATCCAATATCTGCATGCTATTCTATAACATTGAAGTAAAAGATTGGTAGAACTGTAAACTATATAACAATAAAACAAACAATGTAACAATAAAAATAAAATGAAATAAAATTTCACATGAGGTTGTTTGGCGCACTTGCCAACCAACCCCAAATGCTATACGCCAACTAACCCCAAGCCCATTTAGTGCAACAAAGTCATAATTACTCAGCAATTGTTTGGCATTTACGTTTTATTGTTTGAATATCCATAAAAACAAAGTTCAGATCTAACTAATGTTATATTACTTACTTCTGTACCCCAAGTAGTGACGATTCTGTGATGTAACAGAGAACTGAAAAAAATACTTCAGACTGGCAAAAACACTCTTTATCTAATAGACACCATAATCCGCAAGTTACAAATTCCATATAAAGGTGGCAGCTGCATCCATAGGTCGCTCTTTTATGACAGTAGCAACAGCTCATTATGTTAATTAATGAAGGAGTTATATGCTGTTCGTCAACCAGCCCCGATCTCCCCCAATAAGTAAATCTTAATGCTATTGTAAATGGTTACCTCGTTCAAATCCTCAAATATTTGGGCGATGATTTGATTACTTTCTCTTAATTACTCTTAGTTTCTTGCTTGTTATTCATAAATACTTTCTTTCTTTATGCTTTTACTAGATTATCCAGTTATTTGATGATAATACAAACAGAGTTGGGTGTTTTCCGTTTGGCAGAATTGTCAATTGGAAGATTTGTCCATTTTCACGATTGGCGCATTTGGTAATTGGCAGATTTGGTAATTGGCAGGTTTGGTAATTGGCGGATTTGTCAATTGGCAGATTTGTCCATTGGCAGATTTGGTAATTGGCTCATTTGTCCATTCTCACGATTGGCGCATTTGGTTATTTTCGCGTTTGGCAGATTTGGTAATTGGCAGATTTGGTAATTGGCAGATTTGTCAATTGGCAGATTTGTCCATTGGCAGATTTGTCCATTGGCTGATTTGTCCATTTTCACAATTGGCACATTTGGTCATTTTCGCGTTTGGCGCATTTGGTAATTGGCAGATTTGTCCGGGTCCCGCAGCGACATCTATGTCATTGAGAGAAATGTGGATTAAATCTACAAACTAAACATTTAACGAATATTTCTAATAGTCTTATTATGTGCATTATCTGCATACTACAAATATATGAATATATGCTAAGTATTAACGTAAAGATACAGCAAATAGTGGAAACTATTTATGGAAAAGGACGAATTGGTAGCACGATCGTAATGAAATATCGTCTTTACCGGAATAGGCTCGGTTCACGTGAGAAAACAAATAGCTCTGTTATTTAAAGCAACGAGTCTGTATGCCGAAGGTAGTGTGTTCGATCCCCATGGAAGAGCTGTTGTCATTTTTATCACTATGGTTATTTTATTTATTTTTTTATGTGGGAAAGAATCAAGTTGTAACATATGTGTAAAACTCATGTCGATAACAAAAAAATATCGTTGTCGCATTTGTATTAGCGTCCCTAATTTCGTTTGCAAACAGTTTCGTAATTATTTCCCCTGTGCTCACTGCTCACTATATGCTCGCTGGCGCATAACGAATGTTTCCCAGTAAATGTTAATTCTACTTTGTAGGATTTTATAAAGTTTCACAATATTTCTCACTAGATAGTCTTCTATCTACGTGTTTGGATATTTTGAAAACAGATGTCCCTATTAAATGTTTAATTTTCCCTAGATGTTTAGTTACGGAAAAAGTTTTATAATGTATTTGTATTGAATTGAAATTGTTTTGAATCTACTGCATAAGGTAAGTAGCTCGAAGGAGGAGAACTCAAGTAATTGATATTATACGTAAAAGGAACCTATTATAGAATGATGATGCTTCTTACCTTCAGCACATTTCGTTAGAGTGTCAGACAGAGAAAAATCCTGCTTTTTCCTCCCCTATGACCACCCATCTTAAACCTCTACATACCATTGTTCGTCTCACAAAATGTCGGTGCTCGAAAAACATTCAAATAATAATAATAATAATAATAATAATAATAATAATAATAATAATAATAATAATAATAATAATAATAATAATTTTGAATATGCCATCCTTACATAATGTAAGGATATCTTAGTTTCTTAGTTTAAATCTTAAATATCTTAGTTTAAAATGCTTTCTTTAGTAATTATTTGAGCAACCATGTAGGAGGGGGTACGACGTTTTATTTTGCCCCTCTCATTTCAGTACCCTTCCAACAGAAAGCAATTTCTGATAAGCAGGGCAGACAAAATGAATAAGAAATATATTTACAGCATCCTCTTCCCTTTCATGATTGGAATATCACGTAACATTTTTTATTCTACCAAAGATGGCCCTGTGCGGTTAGGGGTAGGTAACTATAGAAATACCTAATATATAGCGCCCCTTGATTGTAATTTTACCGCTTCTTTATTTGTACGAGGGAGCCCCTACACAATCAAGGGTGACAAAAAGAATAGGAAAAGTGTCTATTGATTCCAGTGGCGGATCCAGCACGAACTCCTGGGGAAGGGGCGGGAAAGTGAAACATTCTTTTGATGGTGTGAAGCTGTCACAAATTACAACTTAACTAAACTAAACAATAGTGGGGTGAACTGGAACCCAGTCAGTTTAAATTGATGTAAAAGTTTAATTTTTGGCTTCATATTAAAGTTTTGGTTCCAAATGAGAATTTCAGTCCAAGTGGTCAATGATCAAATCTTGTGGGGCTCTTCAGTGTAGGCTAATACGGCCCCCTTATGAGAAAAGGCAAAAATATTAACATGTTAATAACTTTTGAATTTTTCGTCTATTTTAAAGAAATATTTTGCTTCGTATTAAAGTGTGGTTCCAAATGACAATTTCAGTCCGATTGGACAATGATCAAATCTCGGGGGGGGGGAGGCTCTTCAGTATAGGGGGCTACGGCTCCCTTATGGGAAAAGGCAAAAATATAAAACTGCTTAAAACTCTCGAATTTTTCGTCTTTTTTATTGGCTTCATATTAGTCTTGACAATTCAAATGACAATTTCAGTCCGTGTGGACAATGATCAAATCTCGGAGGGCTCTTCGGTGTAGGGGTTTCGGCTTCTTTATGGGAGAAGATTCACGTAGTTGATATTGCAAAATTGTTTTGTATACATGAGTGGAAACTTGCACCATTTGGTTAATTTTACCTCTTATATTTTGCAGATTCAAATTCCAAGCAATAGTTACTTCGCAAAGCTAAAAGAAGGCTAGCTTTATTACTAGTTTCATTAAAATGAAGTGTCTTTTATGAGAAGTTGTCATGGAGCAGACGAACGAACAGGCACCCAAACGTTGGTTGAGTCGTACGATTGAAACTCGTTAAGCTCGCTTCAATTATTATTATTATTATTATTATTAATAATAATAATAATAATAAAGCATTCACCTTTAGTGCAGGGGGTCCGTGGCTCGATTCCACTTCGCGCCAAGTGAAATTTGAGGTGAACAAATACCATGTGCATGGGTATGTGTTTTCTTGAGATTTTCCATTTCCTTTCACTTTCTTCATTTCACCATTTCATTCATCACCATTCTCCGTTAGCGTAGGTGCATAATCGTCCAACGTTAAACTAGATATTGCATTTAGTTTTAATTTCAATAATAATAATAAAAATTAATTCAACTGAAAGGACTGTAATTTATGTTGACAGCAATTATCATAAATATGCAGCCATTATAAAAACAATGCTTTGAGTAGAAAGATAGTCCTTTCCAAGTGTTAACGAATGCGCACGAGATAAGACATGTCTCGAGAAAGAGACGAGACGCGCTTTGTGACATCCAAGATAAGACGAGGCAAAGGTTTTGGATACGAGATAGCTTGTAAAATGTTCCGTCTTGCCTGGAATGTCTCGAAAACAAAAGTCTTAGCTTTAAAATTATTTTCCAAGATCTATTCTCTCAGAAGTAGTTCCCTGCCTTAAAATTAATAACGGCATTTATGATTTTAAAAAGATAAACAATGCCTAAAGTTAATAGTTAACTTTTCGAAAAGAAGCTTCATTAAGGGTGAACCTGAAAGATGTCCACAAACTTCGGGAGATGATTCGTGACATCAAAAGGAGACAAAAGGTCCTCTTGCAGTTTTCGAATTCAGCTTCGTTGTCGAGATACAGGGTTGCCAACTGGTCGTGTTTGAGAAACTCACTAGGAATAAATTCAACTCCAAGAATAAACTACTACTCATATATTTTTCTGGTCAATTGACTTATACCATGTTGTAAGGTTAAATATTTATTTATGAAGTGTGTACAAAATTTGCCAGAGTCTTTTCTGAGAAAATCGTCTAGAAAAAGTCACCTCCAAGAATAAACTACCCCTCGTAAATTTTTCTAAGAGAAATATCTGATACTGCAATGTAGGGTTGTTAATTAAATATTGATTAATGGAAAATAAACAAACTTGTTAAAACCATTTTTGAGAAAATAGCTTTTTTCGATTTTCGGCTGTTGGTAAACCACACTTATTTTAGGTGGCAGGAAAAATATTGGAAAATCTCCTGTAGGAATACTATGTAAACCTTAACTTTAAATTTTGGTGCAGATAAGTTGAACGGTATGGCCTCTAGGCGAGTGCATAGAAAAGTGTACCGAACGGACGGACCAGAAGGACGGTTGTCGAAAAGTCACATTTTCGGTATGTAAACGCCATGAAACATGTAAATCCGTTGAAATCTGAATTTGATATATTATTTTCAGAATCACTATATTTTCTTCTCTCTTTTGTCGCTCGAAAAAGAAAAGCCTGAGTTTACCACAAAAAGCTAGGAAGTTTACCAAAAAATATTCAATTACAGGGCCACCGCACTAAACTTTCTCAATTCAATTTCTTAACTGTGTTAGGCCGCAGGTGTTACTGAAGTGTGTATTTGGATAATACGAATAAAATTATCGTATTATTCAAATACATCGAATGTCAGATTATCGAATAAAAAACTTCGATTGAAGAAAATCCACACTACAAAACTAACTCACACTTTGAGCACATTTTCATTAGACATATAATAGATCAATTAATGCAATCATTGTTTATGAAATATGAAAAAAAATCAAATGAATCATTTTTGAGAAAGTCGTTCAAAAAGAACACGACAGGAGTAACTGCGAAATTTGATCAAAATGGCCTGTAGTTCGAGAAAATTGTCGGGGAAATAACCTTGACCCCCAAAATAAACTATCCATTGTAATTGTTTTTCATAGAAATGACTTATACTAAAAAATAGGGTTATTAATGAAATACTTATTTGTGTATTATCAATAAAATTGTCCGAGTAATTTTTGAGAAAATCGTGACGGAAAAATAACTCCTCGAATAAACTATCTCTTGAGGATTCTTTCAGGGTAAGCAAGTTATTCCATATTATTAGGTTTTTAATGAAATATTTATTTCTGAGTACGAACAAAATTGCTTGACTCATTTTTGAGAAAACCTTGGAGGAAAAACACCCTCAAGAGTAAACTACCCCTCGCATATTTTTTTAGGACAAACGAGTTTTGCCATATTGTTCGGTTATTAACGAAATATTTAGTTTTGAAATATGAATAAACTCTTTTGAGTCGTTTTTGAGAAAATCGCCCAGACAACACACTCCACCAACAATAAACTACCCCTCGCATTTTTTTAGAACAAACGAGTATGTCATATTGTTAAGTTATTAATGAAATCTTTATGAAATATGAACGAAAACACTTGAGTCCATTTTGAGAAAATCACAGAAAAAACTCACCCCCTTAGTATAAACTATATCTTGTAGATTTTTCTCAGATAAATGCCTTTTACAACAAAATAGGGTTGCTAATTAAATATTGATTTATAAAAAAGAAAGAAAACAAGATCGTTAGAGCCAGTTATGAGAAAATATCTTTTTTCTATTTTCATCGTACCCTTGTTTTGGAAGTAGGAGGGAAATAAAAATCTATAGGAAATAATATAAAAATCTTAAACTAAAATTTGGTGCAGATAAGTTGAACGGTATGGCCACTAGGCGAGTGCACAGAAAAGTGTAGCGAACGGACGTACGAACAGATGAACATGTATCGAAAAATAACTTCGGTATTAGGGGCTATAATACGTGTAAATTTGTTGAAATCTTAAATTTGATTTTTTTTTCGAACACCATACTTTCTTCTCTCATTTGTCACTTCAAAATAAAAGGAACTCAGAACTACAGATAAGAGACACCTACTTTTACACATAGACATTTATTGATTTAAAACTGTTTTAGTTTGAGTCATTTCACTTCCAATTGAAAGGTTTTACAATGACTAACGACATACCAATGACGAGACGGAAGTTTTCAGGAAGCAAATGCATTCAGAAGTCTAGACTGCATTACACCTATGAGCCTGCTTTTACTTCTGCAATTGTTGACAGCTGTAATTTCGTCCAAACGCTACATGAAATAATTCTTGGTTGACGTCATTGTGTTACTATTTTAGTATTGTCCTCTTCAGACTTGTTTGAAGTTTTGTCTTAACGGTTATACATTTTTTTCTTATTTCATCGTTACACATAAGAATAAAATGTTGTGGTGAGTGGATAGATTCGAACCCACGAACATTGAGTTTTTATTCTTCCAGCACTTTACCAATGGACCAAGCTTTGTCTTCACGTTAACGCACGGTTACAGGGTTTATGACGATTTAAATAAAATGGCTGGCTGTTAGAGTTTCCTGCTCACATATTTCCATAAAAAAATGTCATTGCTTCGTAGATACGTAGAGCAATGTTTAGATACATATTTTAGAAGAGTGAATTTTGGTGTATATAATAATTTCATGCCAGATAAAACCTGGATAAGTTTTGATAACATGTTTCATATGTAGTTCTCAATAATAGGCTTGTTGTTCGGGATGACGTTCCAAGGTTCAGCATTGACTAGCAGTTTTTGCTATTAATATCCCTTCTAACAATATTGGCAGTGGACAAAAGTTACCCCGTGTTGAAGCTTTTTGCTCCTAATTTAGTTATTTTACTTTATTATTTAACGGATATATTGAAAATTGTCATCATACACGTATGCAGTAATTTATTTCGGGAGGGGTCCGACTTCAATATTAGGATAAATTATAATAAAATTTTAAAAGATAATCCCCAAAATTAGGCTAAATTTACAGAAGCGTTGGGATTTCAGAGGGGGTCCGGACCCCCTGGACCCACTCTTAAATGCGTCCTTGTTTGTCAGTAACGTTTCCTCATTTTGAAATACTCAAAAACTTCGGATAGACTATATAAAGGAAAACGAGTCATTTTCGATGAAATATCACTTCAAGGAGACGCGTCAGTTTTATTGCACATGGTGGTATCCCACGTTCACAAGGGCAAGAATTCCTTTCCTTTGGTTCTCTGCCATTGCGCTGTTTCGAAAGATTAGGTTTGTAAAATGTTACTCCTACGAACAAGCATGACTGGCAGATAGGAATAGTACTGAACAGAACTCCATGCATGCTGAACTTACGTTTATAGCTACTCTTTGGTGGTTTGTCCTCAAGGTCAATCGAGTGGTAATTTAGTTCCGTCTCTGTTCTTAAGCCATGTTCGTATTACTTCGAACAGTTTTGATAATGAAAAGCATGCCTCTTAATATAACAGACTTCTTTCGCGTAAGAAATCAAACTCTGTCTGTCAAAGTCTGTACGAATTAGGTTCTTAGTTCGAGCCCAGTACGAGTAAGGGGTTTTATTACTATTGTTTTTATCTTTTTCATGTGAGGAAAAAGCAAATTGTGACATCGCGATATCAAATGTATTTGGTTAGGTAGCTTTGTCTTAGCTAAACTTTAAACATCAGTAACCGTCGAAATTATTTCACTAACCGATCACTTACTGAACATTTCAAACACGCCAAACCAGTGGCATAACATGAAGGTTAACCTCTCTTCCGCAGTCCTTAGTTATGCGTTCGTACTTTCAGGGGCGGACCAAGGGCCGGGCGACTGCCCGGGGCGCCAGAGAAAGAGGGACGCCAAAACGAGCCTCAAAAAGTAAATTTTATAATGTGTTATCTAGTGACGTTTTTGGTTTATATTCTAGTAAAGTAGTGGCAATTACATGATCTTTTTCCATTTCACTATGGAAGAAGAGAGTTTCATAGTACTAAGGGGGCTGTATCGAAAAATGGAGAGATGGCATGTAGAATAAAGAGTGCCGGGAAGTAAGTATTGTTTGTTTGTTTGCTTGAGTTTAGCGTTCCACGGTTATGCCTTAATGGCCAAGGGAGATGTGGATACTAATTATAGTGGAATCCGAACCACTTTTACCGTTCAACAGTAATCCACCGGGAATTCGACCCGGTACCCAGAAGGCAGGCGTGCTAGCCACTAGACCAAGGGGGGGGGAGGGCGAGTTCGTATTGTTTATAGCGGGCCATATTCTTTGTGAAGTTTTCCTAGATAATGGATTTATTTTTGAAAAATGGGTTTAAAATATCAAAATAGGCTAGTACTAGGAGGAGGGCGCCAAAAAGTCACTTTACCCGTGTGAAAATTTGGCCTGCTCCGCCCCTGCAAACTTTCTGTATATTTTTTGGCCTTGCAGCTTGTAAGGTCCCCACGCCACAGGGTTGTGGGGGCGCTATTTACGCCTATGCTTCGAACGTAATTCAATGACTGCTTAAGAAATTCTACCATCAGCGTGGAAACGGAAATATATATTTTTCTAATAGTCTCATAGAACTTTCATTCAGAGCTTCAGATGCAATTTTTCAGAGTATGCTCTGGCTAAGTAGAAGGAAGGTCTCTTTCCTAAGTAAGTTCCTTTCAGAAAGTTTGCTATTTCTTTAATGGTGATGTAAATAAACATACTCTTCGTTATTAGCCCGACACCAAACCATCCTGGACAAATCCCTCTAGAACAATGATCGGCAAAAGTTTATTATGCCTAATTTTATAAGCGACTCAAGGGTGAAACACTTGTTAACGAAAGCAACTCTGTGTATATACTACCTTGTTTCTGACAAAATATAAAATGCTTTGTAATCTTTAGACACTTTTCCTATTCTTTTTGTCACTCTTGGTTGTGTAGGGCAGCCTCGAACAAATAAAGAAGAGGTAATATTACAGTCAAGGGCGCAATAAATATATTAGGTATTTTTTTTGTTACCTAACCATAACGGACTAGGGTCGTCTTCAGTAGAATAAAAAATGCTACGTGATATTCCATTCACGAAGGAGGAAAGGATGCTCTAAATATATTTTTTATTCATTTTGTCTACCCTGTTTCTCAGAAATTATATACTTTCTGTTGGAGGGTGCTGAAATGAGAGGGGAGAAATAAAACGTCTTGCCCCCTCATACATTTTAAATTTTGTGACGTGGTTGCTCAAATTATTACTAAAGAAAGCACTTTAAACTAATATGTCTAAAGTTACTTCATTTTGTAAGGGTGGCATATTCAGGATTAATAATAATAATAATAATAAATATGAATGTCTTTGGAGAGCCGAAATTATGTGAACGAATCATTATATGTAGAGCTTTAAGGTGAGTGGTCATAGGGGAGGAAAAAACAGGATTTTTCTCTCTCTGACTCTCTAATCTTAAGATTGTGTGCTGAAGGTAACAAGCATCATCATTCTACAATAGGTTTGTTTTACGTAGAATATCAATATATCAATTACTTGAGTTCTCCTCCTTCGGGCAACTTTCCTTATGTAGTAAATTCAAAACAATTTCAATATAAGACAAATATTTATAGGGAAAATTAAACATTTAATAGGGAAATTTGTTATCAAAATATCCAAACACGTAGATAGAAGACTATGTAGTGAGGAACATTGTGAAACTTTATAAAATTCTCCAAATTAGAATTAACATCTACTGGAAAACATTCGTTATGCATTATTGAGCATGTAGTGAGCAGTGAGCACAGGGGAAATAATTACGAACTGTTTGCAAACAAAAATTAGAGACACTAATGCAAATGAGACGACATTTTCTCTTTTTTGTTATCGTCATGAGTTTTACACATAGGTTACAATTTGATTCTTTCCCAAATAAAAAATAAATAAAATAACCATAGTGATAAAAATTACAACAGCACTTCCATGGGGTTCGAACCCACTACCTTCGACATACAGACTCGTTGCTTTAACTAACCTTTTTTTCTGAGCTATTTGCTTTCTTACGTGAACTGAACCTGTTCTATAGTAAAGACGATTTTTCATTACGATTGGGCTAACAATTTGTCTTTTTCCATAGGTAATTTCCACTATTTGCTCTGTCTATACGTTAATACTTAGCATAGATTCATATATTTGGAGTTCGCTGATAATGCATATAATAAGACATATTAGAAATATTTCGTTAAAATTTTCGTTTGTAGCTCTAATCCACGCTTCTCTTAATGACATAGATGTCGCTGCTTCGTGTTGAACTGCAGAATTCCCTCGCGTTCTTCAAAATTTCCCACTTTAGCAGAGTTGGTAATTCTCGAGATTTCTGTCGATTTAATGTTTTTTTTTTTGCTTCTAATTTATTTATTTTAAGCTAATATCTAACACAAATATTAAAAATGGGTTTGTTAATAACCTGTCCTGCTGGGGAAACATTCCCAAATTTTGAACATATAAAGAAAACGGAGATATTTTCAAACAACTTCAAAATAAAGAGGCGCGTCATTTATTTTGCTCATAGTAGTACAACTGTGACCAAAATAAATGACGCGTCTCTTTATCCTGAAGCTTTTTTGAAAATATCTCCGTTTTCTTTATATGTTTCAAATTTCGGAAGGGTTTTCCAGCAGGACAGGTTAATAACAAACCCGCTTTTAATATTTGTGTTAGTTATTAGCTTAAATTAAATAAATAAGAAGCAAAAAACATTAAATCGACCGAAATCACAAAAATTACCAACTCTGATAAAGTGGGAAATTTTCAAGTGCCAAGGAATTCTGCAGTTCAGCACCAAGCAGCGACATCTATGTGATTGAGAGAAATGTGTATTAAATCTGCAAACGAAAATTTTAACGAAATATTTATAATATGTCTTATTACGTGCATTATCTGCTAACTCCAAATATATGAATCTGCTAACTATTAACGTATAGATAGAGCAAATAGTGGAAATTACCTATGGAAAAGGACGAATTGGTGTGCGATCGTAATGAAAAATAGTCTTTACTGTAGAACAGTTTCAGCTCGCGTAAGAAAACAAATAGCTCATTTAGTTAAAGCAACGAATCTCTATGAAGGAGGTAGTTGGTTCGTACCCCATAAAAGTGCAACTATGGTTATTTTATTTATTTTTTATGTGGGAAAGGATGAAATTGTAACATATGTGTAAAACTGATGACGATACCAAAACAAGAAAAAGATATCGTTGTCCCACTTGCATTAGTGTCCCTAATTTTTGTTTGCAAACAGTTTCGTAATTATTTCCCCTGTGCTCATTGCTCACTACATGCTCACTGATGCATAACAAATGTTTTCCAGTAAATTTTAATTCTAATTTGGAGAATGTTATAAATTTTACAATGTTTATCAGTAAATAGTCTTCTATCTACTTTTTTAGACACTTTGATAACAGATTTCCCTATTAAATGTTTAATTTTCCCTATATATATTTAATTACGGAAAAGTTTTACAATGTATTTGTCTTAAATTGAAATTGTTTTGAATTTACCACATGAGGTAAGTAGCTCGAAGGAAGAGAACTGAAGTAGCTGATATTCTACGTAAAAGCAACCTATTGTAGAATGATGATGCTTCTTTCCTTCTTTCCTCTCCTATAACCATTCATCTTAAAGCTCTACATGTAATGATTCTTATCAAATAATTTCGGCCCTCCAAAGACAGTAATATTTAATAATAATAATAATAATAATAATAATAATAATAATAATAATAATAATAATAATTATTATTATTATTATTCCTGAATATGCCACACTTACATAATGTAGTAACCTTAGACATCTTAGTTTAAAGTGCTTTCTTTAGTGATCATTTGAGCAACTACGAAACAAAATTTAAAATGTAGGAGGGGGCACGACGTTTTATTTTGCCCCTCTCTTTTCAGCATCCTCCCAACAGAAAGTATATAATTTCTCACAATCACGGAAACAAAATGAATAAGAAATATATTTAGAGCATCCTTTCCTCCTTCGTGAATGGAATATCACGTAGCATTTTTTATTCTACCGAAGATGACCCTAGGCCGTTATGGTTTGGTAACAAAGAAATACCTAATATAGTTATAGCGCCCCTTGACTGTAATATTAGCGCTTCCATATTTGTTCCAGGGCGCCCTACACAAACAAGGGTGACAAAAAGAATAGGAAAAGTGTCTAAAGATTACAAAGCTCTTTGTATTTTGTCAGAAGCAAGGCAGTGTATACACAATGTTGCTTTCGTTAACAAGTGTTTCACCCTTGAGTCGCTTATAAAATTAGGCAGAATAAACTTTTGCCGATCGTTGCTCTAGAGGGATTTGTCCAGGATTGTTTGTTGTCGGGCTAATAACGAAGAGTATGTTTATTTACATCTACGTTAAAGAAATAGCAAACTTTCTGAAAGGAAGTTACTTAGGAAACATCAGATCCTTCTTATACTTAGCCAGAGCCCATCCTGAAAAATTGCATCTGGCGTTCTGGGTGAAAGTTGTATGGGAATATTAGAAAAATATATATTCCCGTTTCCACGCTGATGGTAGAATTTCTGAAACAGTTATTGAATTTCGTTCGAAGCATAGCTGTAAATAGCGCCCCTACAACGCTGTGGCGTGGGGCCCGCACAAGCTGCAAGGCCAAAAAATATATAGAAATTACGCAGGAGACCAGGCGAAATTTTTACCCAAGCAAACTGACTTTTTGGCACCCTCCCCCCTAGTACTAGCCTATATTTTACATTTTATCATAATGTTTTTAATATTTTAAACCCATTTTTCAAAAAGACATTCATTACCTAGGAAAACTTCACAAAGAATATGGCCCGCTATAAACAATACGAATTCCGCCACCCCGCTTGGTCTAGTGGGTAGCACGCCTGCTTTCTTTGGTCCCGTCTCCAATTCCCGGTTGGTTACTGTTGAATGATAAAAGTGATTCGGATTCCACTATAATCTGTACCCACATCTCCTTTGGCCATTAAGGCATAACCGTTGAACGCAAAACTCAAGCAAACAAACAAACAATACTTACTCTCCCTCCACTCTTTTTTTTTACATGCCATCTCTCCATTTGTCGATACAGCCCCCTTAGTACTATGACACTCTCTTCTTCCATGGTAAAATGGAAAAAGATTATGTAATTGCCTGTACTTTACAAGAATATAAACGAAATAAGCCAGTAGAAAACACATTATAAAGTTTACTTTTTGAGGCTCGTTTAGGCGCTCCTCTGACTCTGGCGCCCGGGCGTTCCCCCGGGTTATCCAGCCCTTGGTCCGCTCTGAAAGTACGGACGCACAACTAAGGGTTGCAGAGGAGAGATTAACCTTCATAAGTGTGTCTACTAAATGTTCCAGGTTTTATCAAGGTTTTTAAGGTTTATTTTTCATATTTTTCCAGGTCTATTCAGTAGAGTGACATTTATTGTAACACGTATAAGTCAACGCAACTTTATATAGTTCTTAACAAAAACTGGTTATAATTAGAGAATGCATATGACAAGTAATAGTTTCTTTAAGTGACAAAATGAAAAGAAAAAAGCTCACTGAAATGTACGTTCTCAAAACATTTTACTCAAGAAAATGTTTAATTAAAATATCCCCCACCAGAAGGCCGGTTGAGAAAAATATGCAATAGCTTTAAATATCATAATGTAGGAATACTATACAGGGGTGAACCTTAATTTAACCGACAAACTTCGGGAAATGATTCTCGGCACCCAAACAAGAAAAAAAATCCTCTTTAACTCTTCTCCAGGGCGCATAGTTTCCGAGCTAAAAGGTACATGTGTAACGGGATAGAAGTACCTCCCGTAAAACATACCCCCCCAGTAAAATAGTACTAGAATAGGTATGCCCCCGGTAATACAGTCCTGGGACAAACGTACCCCCGGTAATAAAATCGTAGGACAAATGTAAAATGAAATGAAATGAAATCTTTAAGTTTAACGTCCCACGGTTATGCCGGTTAGGCTAACGGAGACGGTGATAATAAGATATGAGTGAGAAAACCCACGAGCACGGTGTTTGTCCACCACAAAATCCACACGGCGCGAGCTGGGATCGAACCAGGTTCCCCAAGCACCGGAGGTGAACGCTCTGCCACTGAGCCACCGCGTCTCCCTAGGACAAATGTACCTCCCCGGTAAAATAGCACCACAGATAAATATACTCTCCGGTAAAACTGTCCTAGGACAGATACACCCCCAGGTAAAACTATCCTAGAACAGATATACCCACGGTAAAACTATCCTAGGACACATATACCCCCCGGTAAAACATCGCCAAAAGAGACAACAATCATATTTTTCCATGAATCTTATTCACAAAAGGAAAAAATGTTCACTCACAATAGGGGGTAAATCTATCCTATGATATTCTTACCCCTTGTCGGTTTTTCTTAAACTCAAAGAAAATGAAGACTAAAGATATAATATTAATACCATAGTGAGGTATACATATACCTCAGTGAACATATACCGGAGGTAAATCTATCCTAGGATATTCTTACCCTCCTGTCGGCTTTTCTTAAACTCAAAGAAAATGAAGACAAAACATATAATATTAATACCATAATGAGGTGTATTATCTGTCAGGAAAGTAAATGTACACCTATTTTTCGAGTCTGGCATTCCTGCGCTCCATCCGTGGAGAGTATGAGAATTAAATCAATCAAATGTTTACTGCGGGGCAAAAAGAAAAGTCTAATCTGAATAAGACATTGCAGAGGGGCACAAGCTGTGAATATGAATAGTGCATAGTGTAAATAATGGGTGACACCGAAAGAGAAAGCCAGAAACAACTGTTAAACGGAGAAAAAACACTAAAAATTTTCGAAGTGGGAACATAAAACTCAAATACAACAAATACGCCGACAACTAAACGTTCACCACGCCATGATCTTGGTGTAGTGGTTAAGATGCTGGCTTACAAATGCAAAGTACGCGAGTTCGAATCCCAGGCAAGGACGTTTTTAAAAGTTTTTGTTAATAATACATACAGCTCATGAGAGATGGTAAAAGAGGTCGTATTTAGCCTTTCGTAGCAATTATTATTGGTAATGTTTAGTACTGATAATACTTTTTGTCTTTGCGTATTGCTTTTATTCTTTTCTTCATTTCGAAAGAGAAGAATATCCGAACAAATACCACCAAAATTCCTCTTATTTTGAATGTAAATGCCATTTGCAACTAGTAAAGAATAAAAATTGAACGTTCCGACGTAGCTGCAAAAAGTAAAAAGAAAAACATGGAAGTGGAGGGGTTCGAACCCATACTCATGGTTATTAAAAATACAGTTTCTACATTCCTTGCAGCTCTCGACCACGTTTCTACGTTAGCAAGTAAGAGGCTTCTGTTTAGGTTAGGCTGGTCAATATGTTTTGCAAAGAGGCCCGCTTTAGTTCTGACGCAGCACAGGTGCGAGAAGGGAGAAGGGAGCAAAACACTTTTTCTCTCTCCCTCTGTGTGTCAATTTATCTATCTATCTGTGTGTGTATATATATAACGCTATTTGTGAATGCCATAACACCCTAAATTTCAGCGGACTGAGACGAAACTTTTCCGCTTTTACTGAAATATTTGTGTGCAAGGACTTATCCTCTTTTATTGAAATATTGGACCCGATTAATCGCCTAAAGAAGGTTCACGCCCTTTCGCTACGGTCAGGATTTTTTTTTGCAGGGGGGGGGTATTTTCCTATCGGAACAAGATGATTATTAGTGATGATATAAAATTACACATTGAAAGTGAAGTAACTTGTGAAACATGTTATTTGAAAGAATAATATAATAAATGTGCTTTCCCCTAACAGAGAACTGTAAATCATGTATTTCGAGTTCGGGAGCGTGAATGGCGAGGAATGTTATTTGATTTGCTTTTTACTAACACATTGCATTGCAAATAAAGGTAGGCAACATTAGTGGTAAGTAAAACAACAACATAAATAATAATAATAATAATAATAATAATAATAATAATAATAATAATAATAATAATAATAATAATAATAATAATAGGTGTTGTTTGTGGCAAGGCAATATCTTCCTCAATTCTTCTTCAAACGTAATGATTGCAACGTAATGTAACGCTCTGCCTTACAAACAAAATATTAGCAATTTATATCGAGAGAACGGGAAATTGTAGAGTGATGAGACCAACGTTGGACAGTATGCACTCATAGTACTCAGAAAAATAAGCGATTTCAATGCAAAATGAACGAAGAGTCATTGTCATGGGGAGTCATGGGGCCATGGCAGAGCCCACTTTAGGCAAAATGCCGATAACTTATATCGAGAGAACAGGAGGTGATAACGGGATGGGACCAACGTTGGACACCGTGGACGCATAAGGCGCATCGAAAAAATTAGGGGGGGGGGCGCTAGCCAGCCTTACTTATTTCCACATAATAATATAAAATTATATTGTCGAAATACACACACGAGTTAGCTAGTAATATTTCATATTATTATTATTATTATTATTATTAACAGCGTCTTTTATTACGTGTGCATATTTGACATGAAACCAAAGAGAAGATCCATCATTCGTTGAAAGAATAAGAATAGCCAGTTACTTTTAACTGTGAAGGACGGCGAATAATACGAAAAGGGTGACTACCTGTAGCGAAAAGAAAAATATTTTCTCTTAAATGGATAAAAAATCAAGCCGAGATAGATTCGAACTCGCATGAACGGTGCGAAAGACCAGTGCTCTTTTTTTTAACTGACTCACCGAACGTGTATCAATAACTTACTTATTGCTAATCTTACTTGCTTGCTTCACTCGTTTAACTTGCTTCTTCTAATAACTTATAATGACAAGGACACGTACACAGAAACATCGAGGATAGTTAAAAATCATTAATTCTCTGCGACCGGGAATCGAACTCGGGGCACCATACACCAAAGGCGCACGTGCTAGCCACTTTTTAAACAACTTTTTTATTAACTAATGGAGTTGGATACATACGATCATTAACACAACTGCATAACAATATAAATATATACAGCTAATAATGCACAATGTAACTCAAGGGAAGAGAGAGAGAAAAAAATGCTTATGGAGCATAGATACAAGTTGTACATTTTGTGCGGTTTTTTTAAAAGAACGTATGTAGCATATACACAAGTTTTACAAATGACTAAAAACTCATTGGAATAACAAAGGAGTACAAATTAATTACGCATATATGGTATTGTCGAGAAAACGAGCAAAAGTACAAGTTTTCATAATGGAGCTCATTTTGTCATAATTAGTTTGAAGATATTCAATATAAAACGAAGAATTACCTGCAGTTTCCACTGAGAGTACATACTTAATTGTTTGCGCTATAAGCCAGGTAACAGCATTGTGTTTCGTTTTGGGGTACAGAGAATATTCCGGTCGTAACAGGAGATTGACCTCGATTGAGCGACGAGGTTGGCGCATAATAAGACCCAAAAATCGCTGCAATTGGTACCAGATTTGTTTGCTGTTCACACAAGTTGTTAATCTATGACTCAAGGAATCAGCAGCACCGCAGAAAGAACATATTATATCAGCACTAAACCCACATTTATTTCGTTTTACTTTCGTATCTACAATGTCATTCACTACTATGTACCAAAAGGATTTATGTTCTGCTGTTAAATATTTTGAGTGTGTATTACGAAATATTATATGCCAATTGTATTCTGGTTCTCTTTCTATTAATTTGCATGGTGATAACTGTTGTAGGTGGTGCATGTACCATTGTTTACTTGTTAAAGTCAAAACATCGGGAGTTCGATGACATTGATAGATATAGGCACACAAGACATTAGTTAAGTAAGAGCAACTGGAGGGGAGGGAAGCGATCGCCAACGGCAGTGTTGGATCGATCGTATCCAATAAATATCGCAGCAAGTGTCTAGTGGGAGAGGGTACATCTTCAACTAAGGCAGTCAAGTTACGTCTTATAAACAAACTCTCAGCCTTGAACTGCACGTAAGTCATGTTAATGCCTCCGTTCGCTACCGATAAACAGATGTCATTATAGCGAACACGAAACACACAATTGTTCCACAAAAATCAACCACAAACACTTTGTAGTTTTTTGCCTGCTGTAGAAGGCAGGGCAAAAACGTTAGCAACATACCACAGTTTACTCAAAATATAAACGTTGAGAAGTCGAGCACGAGACAATAAACATAGTGACCTACATTTATGCAAGAGACTTAAATGCCTGATTTTATTAATGACAAGGTCATAATTATATTTTACTGTTTCAATAAGATTACTCATAAATGATATTCTTAGTATTTTAATCCTCGATTGAAATGCAATGTCCTGAATTTTACTAAACTCCTCAGAATTATATATTATAAGACCGGTTGATTTTTTTCTATTCAAGAGAGCTCCAGACACTTGTTGATAATTAGCAACACTTTGCATTAAAAGGTTATAGTCATGAACAGAATGCAGGAAAACATTGACATCATCAGCATATCCACACACACGTAGAGGACGTGCAATAACATCAAAACCCTGAATCTTGCGGTTTACATCATACAAGAAGGGTGCAATAGCCAAGGTAAATAATTGTAAGCTTATAGGATCTCCTTGTCGAACACTACGAACTACTTTGATGGGAAGGGTAAGATGACCATTAATATTTAATTTAGTCGCAGCATCTTTATAGAAGAATTTAAACCATTGTATAATGCGAGCATTAAAACCAAAACCAGTCAAAACTCTCCACAAATAGGAATGCTCAATGTTATCAAATGCATTCTGAAAATCTAAATTAACAATAGCTGCGGTAATCTCACAATTTTGACATATTGTAATACAATCTCTAACATTCATTAAAATCTGATATATAGTCTTACCCTTAACTGCAGCATATTGCAAATCACCCAGCAACTTATTCATATATGGAGCTAATCTAGAAGCCAAACAACGACTAATAATTTTAACATCAGTATTTAAAAGGGAAATAGGTCTGAAATGTTCAACCATTGTTGGTTGAGGCACTTTGAGTATAAAAATAGTGACAGCAGGATTGGGTCGACAGATATGTTCGGAAGCAAAAAACCAAGCATTGACCACATCAGTAAGTGTCTGACCTATGACGGGCCAAAGTTTTTGATACAATATACCCGATATTCCATCTTGTCCGGGCGATTTTCCTGGCTTTGCAGCAAATGTTGCCAACTTTACTTCTTCAAGTGTAAAGGGCGCCGTAAAAGACATATTATCATCATCTGTTATGACGTTAGGAATAACTTCAAAAATAAAATTGTCAACATCCAGTCCTCGTGATTCACCAAAAAGTTTTAAATAATGATCATAAAATACCTTTTGAATTGCAAAAACATTCTTGCAGGGATCTCCATCCGGAGTAAGAACCGTCTTGATCAGGCGGCGCTTGCCACGCCGGTTTTCTTGCAAAACGTGAGTAAGAGAACACTGTTCAGTAACATCAAACATAAGAGCCTTACTCCTAATTTTTACACCTTGAACTTGAATGCTATGAAAATCTAAGAGTTTTGCTTTATATTTTTTAACAAGGGGCAACAATGTTCTGTCGAAAAGAGCATCTCGTTGAGCCTCTAATAAACATCCGTAATAAAAATATACAATTTCAGGCGATCACGAGAGCGTTCACCAGAGTACCATTTACAAAAGCGTATTAGGTTAGGTTTAAAATAGGTAGTCCACCATACGAGGATATTTGGATACCGTTTTGCTTGTTGTCTCCAATAGTCCCATTTACTCTGAAACAATGTAAGAAATCCCTCATCTGTTAATAGTGTTTCATTCATATGATAGTAACCACGTCCACGCACAATTTTATCACATGGAATCTTAACTTTCATCACTAAAGACAGATGATCACTAAAACAAACAGGATCACGGTATATATCAAAAAGCTGAGATTTAAGAGATTCCGTCAAATAGAATCTATCGATTCTCTAGGCACTATTCTGGCGAATCAGGGTGTACCCCAACAGATCACTGTTCCTTAGTTGCCACGCATCATATAAGGGATAATGAGAGATGAGTTCATCAAGAGAAGCACAATAATTAAACCCTGGGTCCATATCTGCTCTATTCAATACGCAATTCATATCACCCCCAAAATGACATTGTCTGAGGCACAACTAAACAATGTCGTAACATCAGTCGCAAAAAATGTGTTGCGCGCACCACGATTATGACTTCCAGATGGGGAATACACATTGATCATAGTCATACCAAACAAATCACCTCGTATAATTCTACCACTGGGGTGACATTGTACATTCGTAAACGGTAACCCATTTTTAACCAAAATCGCAGTACCAAGACGATTATACGTTGAATTGTTATAAACGTGATATGAATCATGTACATTCACCACTTCCGGACCTACCTCTTGCAGAAAAACCACCTCAATTTCAGATTTCAACAAAAAATCAGACAGAGCATGATACTGTGTGGGTAAAGATATTCCATTTAGATTAATACTAGCAATGGTAAGAACAATTGCCATGAATAGGTAGGGAAGGAGACAGATTTGGTAGTACATGATGAGATGACGTAGATACGAAGTGGGAGGACTGACTCGGAAACACACTAGGAACATATCATGTCACACACACAAGAATCACTAGGTGACAGTGACACCAGAAAGTGGAGACTCTACAGATCCAGAAGCACTTTCTTCTACCGAAGTTGTTGCAACAAGCTGCAATTGCTTGGAAACATTAGCACTAGTTATCCTGTACAAAGCATCACTAGCTGGTTTATCAGGTTTTCTAGCAGATGAAGAAACTTTACTGTCTTTCACTGTTTTCCGTCTCTTCTTATCTTGAGAGGATCGCTCTTTAGAACTACTTTGCGAGGGAACTGAGGTTAAAACGAAGGTATGATTATAAGATGAAATGGATTTCTCACTCTCAGATGGACCACTGTCAATAGTAATAGGAACATCTGCCACATCACTTATATCGTCAGAAACACAGTCAGCAGCGTCAGCGACAGAAACCGCTGGAGGTATCGAGTCGGATACACTAATTATAACTGGAGATGAAACAGAACCTATTGCGGGAGGCAAAGAAACCTCGACAGGGGGCTGATTATCCGAAGTATGCTCAAGTACTGGATTAGATCTGCATTCAGAAGTAGCCGAAGCTACCGATGGAACATTAGCAGTGTCAGCATTCACTATCTCCACACAAAAAGGTGACACAACTTTATCAATGTCACTAGTTAATGGGGGAAAATCCTTGTCACTAAAAGACGAAGGTAATGAAACAACAGGTTGTACACTCGTAACTGAATTAAGTGTCCGGACTAGGTTAACTTCGGTTGAAGATTGCACTATAGGTTTAGAGTTTACATTACGTCTATCACATTGGTCATATCGATGTTGAGGGCTATTACAAGCAAAACAGGTACGTTCCTGACCAAAATAAGATACTAAGTATCGTTGACCTTGGATTTCAATAGACGATGGAATTGCCTTATCTAACTGTATGTACACCAGTTTCCGCCCAGTACGCACTCGGTATCGATGACTACTATCATAAAACACGTCCTTGATATTTTTGACACTACCATATGGTGTCAACACTTTTAGTATTTCTTCATCGTCCAGTTCACTTGGCACTAAAGATAATTTAACTAAAGTAACAGGCTTATCTGCAACTTCCACACTCACTTCATACACTCCATTTTCATCAGTATATCGTAACCCAGTACTATTATCTCGAATTATCTGTTCACCCAAAAGCTGAGATATTAACTTAACGAACACACAACGTCGGTAATTGTCTAATTCAATACTCACAACTTGGTCATTGCTTAACTTGAAATTGTCAAATATGAATTCATGTATTCTATAAGTAATTGGGCGAGTAGGCACATTACTAAAGTTTACACGCAAAGTATTAACTAGTTTCACTACCATTTAGACGATCAGAAGAATTCTAACTTGAAGTATGAAGGTATGCCGTATAAACAAGCAACAGCGCATTCCGCAGGTCTGCTCGCCACCGCTGCTACAACACGACTCACCACTAGACCAGCGGGGAGGGCATCGCTCGCCCCCTGTGTCGTTAGGGATTACGACCACTGTATTGCCAGCTATCACTTCTGTGGGTTGTATACTATAATCACATGTTCCTTCTTTGCTGGAAGAGTTAAACCTACATTCTATGTAATACATGACGTATTTAGACCAACATGATCTTCATATAATGTAATAAAAAGATCATGCTGAGGATAGGAAAAGGAACATTCCTTGGACAAAACGGAAACTATTGGCATCAGAAATATTTACCTACGAGGCATGCGCAGTACTATATTTCACAATAGTTACTGTTTAGTTCAGTAAACGAAGAAAGGGGTATAAAAAGCAAATATGTCGCGTCAACGAGATCGACCAGAGTTGACAGAGGCGGAAGCAGATGTGTAGTAATACAACAACTTGGTTAAATTGGTATTTAGTTCTGTATCCTGTTAGTAGATCGTAGCACAACCTTACGGGAGAGCAGAGAAAGATTTACTAACTCTATGATATAGTAAGCTTTACTAACACGATCATATAGAAACAAATGGATGTAACTGTGAGTACTACAACTTGGATTTAACGAAAGCCATTTAGATATTCAGTGGTTTGTAGTATTGTATAAGACACAAAAAGATAAGACACAATACAATTCTTAATACCTCAGCTTCCAGTAGCTAGACACATGCAATTTCTGGTAAGATACTGAAACTGCTGTCGGATTTTAATACATCACATATTGCAGGATACAAAATGCTTTGCATTACTTGTTTGTTTGTAAACAGCTACTAGCTTAGTGTTCTGAAAGGTTGTGTATAAACTAGGGATGGCCAATTCCGGAATTTTTACTTTCCGGACTCCCGAAAGTAAAACCGGACAAATTCCGGAATTCGGAAAATACCGACTTTGGAATAATTCCGGAATTCGGAAAACCCGGAATTTAGAAATTTCTGATTTCGTTAACATTCCGGAATTCGGAAAAATCCGGATTTTTTCGAAATCCGGAGTTTTTCTCAATTCCGGAATTTTCTAAATTCCGGATTCTTTCCGAGTTCCGGAATTCTTCTGAATTCCGGAGTATAACTGAATTCCATAATTTTCCGAAATCCAGAAAGTGAAAGTTTCGCTTCCGAAAAATTAATTTATTTTGGTTAATATGAATAGTGGCGGAAATAAGTCTTTGACCAGGTAATGGCGACTGCGTTGAAAGAAATGGAAAGTATGAGAATTCAATTTGTCATATTTGTAGTTTCGTGTGGGGAAAAAACAAACTTGTGAACCAACGGTTTAAGAACAACTCAAGTTATTAATGTAAACTTTGCCGACATCATAAAAGAAATACGAAAGACATTTTGAATCGAAGAAATATAACATACAAGTTTGCAAGCGGAGACAAAGAAACCTAACGTAACCAGACTAAAGACAAATCGTTTACCGCGTAGCGATCGCGGTTCAGTGGTCAACGTGCTTGTGCGAATGCACGTCGCATTTTTTTTTTTACTTTAGGATTTTTGATGGCGATTGATCGGCGATGACATACGTTTTATTATATTCAGATATTTGAATACTCGGATGTTTCAATACTTGAACTATCAAATCTTCAGGAATAATAATAGCAATAATAATAAACTAATAATAATAATTATTATCTTGTAGAAGATTAAAAGCTAGGAGCTAATTATTGCTCAGGTCATCCCATTACAAGCAGAAACGTGACATTTGGAAAGAATATTTCGGTTTGGTTTAATGTTGCCCACGAGAAGAGGAATTTCTCATCTCGTTTCTAAAACAAACAAACAAACAAAATAACATGAGATTTAACATTTTACATTCGATACGGGACAAGGCTAACTCAAAATTTTCATCTCGCTTTGGAGATGAGAATCGAGACGAAAAGTATCGTAAACATTTCCCATCTTGTCTCGATTCTCGAAATAGTGTATGTCCATTCTTTAAGTAACAATTGCTCTATAGACTGAATCTCATAGGCTATTTCGTTACATTGTATTTCAGAGCTCATTGAATTATGGTCTGTGTAGGTATTTTTGTAGCAAAGCTTTTATATTTACCTCTGCATATCCTAAAAATTAGTTTATTATGTGCCTTACTGTTGCGTGATATTCAGTTATACTTATTACAGTTATTTTCCTTAAAACATACAGTAGAATACTGTCTACATGAAACTTCAATTGAAAGCTCGAGTTTAAAATTCGGGTAGTTGCACAGGTTTGTCTTGAAGGTACGGAACCCTTTCCCCGAAATCTCTAGTTTTAAGTAAGTTTTGCCAAATTTTAGGGCAAGTATAAAACTTTTAATGCCATTATTATTATTATTATTATTATTATTATTATTATTATTATTATTATTATTATTATTATTATATCAACACCGTATATAATCTTTAAAAGATATGCGGTTTGTATCTGAATAGTAAAAGCTAATTGACTGTCGATCTCGGTCGTCGAGAAGTCTTCAGGAGGCAAGGACATCGGTCACGTTCTGGGTTTGAGTTCCGAAAGGGCAAGTATTCGGGCTTGAGCCAAAAATTGTTAAAAGTTATAGGCTTCAGCCAAACATGTTCAAAACAGCTGGGATCGGGTTTAGGCTTCTCAACGGCTCGAGCGACTCGGCTTACAGCTCATTCACTATCGAAACGAACCGAAAAGTGAGCCGACCCAACAGCTCACCAAACCTAGCCAATTTGAGCCATCGGCTTAGTTGAGCTGAGTCGAACCGTGCCGATGGACTAGTTTCAACTTAGCTGGCTCGAACCGGTTCACATGAGCCGAGTAGGTGACCCATCCCAACCGAGAAAGCTCGATCCATCGGCTCAATTAAGCTGAGTCGATGGCTCGTTCCAACTGAGCCGGCTCAGGTCATCGGCTCAATTGGGCCGAGCCGACTGGAGCTGTTCACTCAGTTGATACGAGCCGAGCTGGTTGATATCACTTCCCGGGTTGGTCTTCTGCTCGTGCTCAAGAATACGACCGTGCAGGTCTGAGCCTTGATTTAAGGAACTACAGTATATACTTATATTGGTGATTACGACATTTGAGGCTGTCTCGTAATAATAATAAAATAAAACCTCTTGCCTTCTCGTTATCTAGACGAGACGAGATACACTAAAATTGCTTCGCGAGATGCACTAAAGTTACGAGACGAGATGCACCCCTGTCGTGAGCAACACTAAAAGTATTCCACATTACTGGTTACATTTCTTATGGCTTTCGCTTTCCACTCTAATCAGGCCATTATTTCAAAACGAGTTAAAACGAGGTGAACGAGTGAGCAAGCCATTATCAAACTCGACTCAACTCGAAACTCGACCTCAAAAACAGCAACTTGGCTCGGAACTCAACTCAAGAAAATTACCTTTGACTCGACTCGTGTCGAATTGAACTCGAGTCGTGTCGAATTCGTACTTGTATTTTATGTTTCCACTTACAAATTTCTACTCTTTTTTCTCCCTTTACCTGCTATTTCTGGATTTCTCTTCCGGTGTGGATTTTTTCCGAATTCCGGAGTGTTAACGAAATCAGAAATTCCGAATTCCGAATTCCGGAATGGACGAATTCCGGAATTATTCCAAAATCGGTATTTTCCGAATTCCGGAATTTGTCTGGTTTTACTTTCGGGAGTCCGGAAAGTAATAATTAGGGAATTGGCTATCCCTAGTTTATACACAACCTTTCAGAACTAAGCTAGTAGCTGTCCACAAAGAAAAAAGTAATGCAAAGCATTTTGTATCCTGCAATACGTCATGTATTAAAATCCGACAGGAGTTTCAGTATCTAACCAGAAATTGCATGTATCTAGCTACTGGAAGCTAAGGTATGAAGAATTGTATTGTGTCTTATCTGTTTGTGTCTTATACAACCCTGCAAACCACTGAATATCTAAACGGCTTTCGTTAAATCCAAATTGTAGCACTCACAGTTACATCCATTTGTGTCTATATGATCGTGTTACTAAAGCTTACTAAATGATAGCATTAGTAAGTCTTTCTTTGCTCTCCCGTAAAGTTGTGTTACGATCTTCTACAGGATACAGAACCAATTATCAATTTAACCAAGTTGTTGTATTACTACACATCTGCTTCCGCCTCTGTCAATTCTGGTCGATCTCGTTGACGCAACATATTTGCTTTTTTATACCCATTTCTTCGTTTACTGAACAGTAACTATTCTGAAATATACTACTGCGCATGCCTCGTACATAAATATTTCTGATGCCAATAGTTTCCGTTTTGCCCAAGGAATGTTCTTTTTCTTACTCCCAGCATGGCCCTTTTATTACATTATATGAAGAGCATGTAGGTCTTAAATACCTCATGTATTACATAGAATGTAGGTTTAACTCTTCCAGTAAAGAAAGAACATGTGATCATAGTATACGACCCAGAGAAGTGATAGCTGGCAATACAGTTGTGGTAATCCCTAACAACACAGGGGGTGAGCGGTGCTCTCCCCGGTGGTCTAGTGGCTAGCACGTGAGATTTTGGTGTATGGTGTCAAGGGTTCGATTCCCGGCGGGAGAGTATTTATGATTTTTAACTGTCTTCGATGTTTCTGTGTTCGTGTCCCTGTCGTTATAAGTTATTAGAAAAAGCAAATTAAACCAGTGAAGCAAGTAAAATTAGCAATACGTAAGTTACTGAAACACGTTCGGTTTGTCAGTTAAAAAAAGTGGACAAAGCACTGGCTTTTCGCGCCGTCCATGCGAGTTCGAATCTACCTCGGCTTGATTTTTTATTCATTTGAAAGAAAGTATTGTCTTTTCGCTACACGTATTCACTCTTTTCGTATTTTTCGCCGTCCTTCACAGTTAAAGTAACTGGCTATTCTTATTCTTTTTACGAATGATGGATTTTCTCTTTGGTTTCATGTCAAACATGCACACATAATGAAAAGATGCTGCTGCTGCTGATAATAATAATAATAATAATAATAATAATAATAATAATAATAATAATAATAATAATAATAATAATATGAAATATTATTAGCTAACTCGCGTGTGTATTTCGACAATATCATTTTATATTATTATGTAAAAATAAGTAAGGTTGACTGGCGCCCCCCCCTAATTTTTTCGATGTGCCTTATGGGTCCACGGTGTCCAACGTTGGTCCCATCCCACGATCACCTCCTGTTCTCTCGATATAAGTTATCGACATTTTGCCTAAAGAGGGCTCTGCCGTGGCCCCATGACTCACCATGACAATGAATCTTCGTTCATTTTGCATTGAAATCGCTTATTTTTCTGAGTACTATGAGTGCATACTGTCCAACTTTGCTCCCGTCACTCTACAATTTCCCGTTCTCTCGATATAAATTACTAATATTTTGTTTGTAAGGGAGATATGGCGTTACAATCATTACGTTTGAAGAAGAATTGAGGAAGATATTGGCTTGCCACAAACAACACCTATTATTATTATTATTATTATTATTATTATTATTATTATTATTATTATTATTATTATTATTATTATTATTATTGTTGTTTTACTTTCCACTAATGTTGCCTACCTTTATTTACAATGCAATGTGTTACTAAAAAGCAAATCAAATAACACTCCTCGCCAATCACGCTCCCGAACTCGAAATACATGATTTACAGTTCTCTGTGTTAGGGGAAAGCACATTTATTATATTATTCTTTCAAATAACACGTTTCCTAGTTACTTCACTTTCAATGTGTAATTTCATATCATCACTAACAATCACCTTGTTCCGATACGAAAATAACCCTCCTCCTGAAAAAAAAACCTGACCGTAGCGAAAGGGCGTGAACCTTCTTTAGGCGATTAATCGGGTCCAATATTTCAATAAAAGAGGTTAAGTCCCTGCACACATATATTTCAGTAAAAGAGGAAAAGTTACTCAAACTTTCTGAATACCTATTTATGGGCGAAATTTGGTTTACTTGGAACTTTTTAAGAGTTTGAAGGGCCGCCATTTTGAACATTTTCATCTGATTATTCTGGTTAACGAACTCATCAAGATATTTTAACAATTAAAGTTTGTGCCAAATTTCGTCTCAATCCGCTGAAAATTAGGGTGGTTATTGCATTGACAAGTATATATACAGATAGATAGATAAATAGACACACAGAGGGAGAGAGAAAAAATGTTTTGCTCCCTTCTCCCTTCTCGCACCTGTGCTGCGTCAGAACTAAAGCGGGCCTCTTTCCAAAATGTATTGACCAGCCTAACCTAAACACAAGCCTCTTACTTGCTAACGTAGAAACGTGGTCGAGAAGTGTAAGACATGTAGAAATTGTATTTTAATAACCATGAGTATGGATTCGAATCCCTCCACTTGCATGTTTTTCTTTTTACTTTTTGCAGCTACGTCGAAACGTTCAATTTTTATTCTTTACTAATTGCAAATGGCGTTTACATTCAAAATAAGAGGAATTTTGGTGGCATTTGTTCGAATATTCTTCTCTTTCGAAATGAAGAAAAGAATAAAAGCAATACGCAAAGACAAGAAGTATTATCAGTACTAAACATTACCAATAATAATTGCTACGAAAGACTAAATACGACCTCTTTTACCATCTCTCATGAGTTGTGTGTATTATTAACAAAAAAAATTAAAAACGTCCTTGCCTGGGATTCGAACTGGCGTCATTTCCATTCGTAAACTAGCACCTTAACCACTACACCAAGATCAGGTCGTGGTGAATGTTTAGTTGTCGGTGTATTTGTTGTATTTGTGTTTTATGTTCCCACTTCGATAATTCTTTCTCTTTTTTCTCCGTTTAACAGCTGTTTCTGGTTTTCTCTTTCTGTGTCGTACTTTATTTACACTATGCACTATTCGTATTCACAGCTTGGCCCCTCTGCAATGTCTTATTCAGATTAAACTTTTCTTTTTGCCCCGCAGTAAACATTTGATTGATTTAATTCTCATACTCTCCACGGATGGAGCGCAGGAATGCCAGACTCGAAATATAGGTGTACATTTACTTTCCTGGCAGATAATACCTCTTTAACAACAGGGGCACGAACACAGAATTATCACAGATAGGTAAAAAAACAGAATCCTCTTCCAGCGGGAATAGAACTCGGTACCCCGTACATCAAAGGCACACGTGCTAACCACTGGACTATATGTATAGGGTAAACAAATGAGCAGAAATAAATATATATTGCACATTCCGACGAAACGCAAACGTCCCAATGAAAGCAATATTAGAGGAAAAATGGAAAAACTTAGTGAGCTCTTGAAAGAGCTCGTAGGTCACCTGGGTATGAAGACAAATCTTTATTCAGGTATTAATATTTCGTATAATCGCCGTTAGCTTCGATGACGCATCTTAATCTTCTTGGTAATGAGTTAACCAAGCTAGCGACATATTGATGTCCCTGTACTATTTCTTCACACGTGTCAGAAACTAGCTCCCAAAGTGCGTCAGCTGTCCTTGGTGGGGGATCAGCCCAATTTTCGTGTAGAGTTTTTGTAACTTCCGCCCATAGATTTTCCAATGGGTTAAAGTCAGATCCTGTTGGAACCCAGTCGACTAACTCAACATTGGGTTCCTCTTGAAACCAGGCTTGAATTAGATTAGAATCATGTATTGAGCTATGATCTTGTTGAACTTCTACAATGCCGTCTTTAAATAAATTTCTCGCAGCGGGGAGCATGCCATATTGCACAATATCCAGATACTTCTGGCTGTTCAATCGGCCTTCTATATGGTGTAATTCACCAACTTAATTCCTTACACAGCCATCCCCAGCAGCGAATAGTAACACGCCCCATTCGATGCGTTCTGTGCATGTACTGTGGATCGTAACGTTTTCCTCTGGGGCTATACAGAAGTCGAGGACCATCATTTGCTGAAGAGAATATATTTTCGCCTTGAAGATTACATGATCCCAATTACGACAAATATTTGCCTCAGCAAATGGTAGTCGATCAACTTTATCCGTCAATTGCTCTTTACACGCGGCTCGATATGCGTGAAGCCCTGCATCTTTAAGGCGTCGCCGAGCGGTGAAGGAGCCAGGAAAACGAGACACTATCACTAACTGCCAGGATGACATGAAATGATTGCGAATGCTTACATCAACTAGGGCCCGATCATGTTGTGGGTTTGAAACCTTTTGAAGGCCAGTGCCGGGTTTTCTGGACACGTCACCTGTTTCTGAGTATTTCTTCCACCAAGCATATGCTGTAGAACAGGGAACGCCAAGACGTTCGCTAGCTTGTCTCACACTTATACCACCGTATTCAACAAGAGCAGTAAGCTGGTCGCGAACATTCTGAGCACGATGAGCCATGACTAATTAATCAATTGCAGCTGTTTGGCTGTAGGTGATTTCGTTACTCGTAGGCTTAAGTGGAGAAACTCGTCTGCAGCGACAAGGCATACGTCATGTTTTCGTAGTTCAGCATTTTTCACGAAAAAAAGTGTTACAGAGTTGTGTGACACGCAACCCACCCACCCACACCCACCCACCCACCCACACACACACACACACACACATATATATATATATATATATATATATATATATATATATATATATATATATAAATCAGGAACATGAATAACCTACAGTTTTGACGTCTGCCTTAATGTTTTCATACATAAATTATGGAAATGGCGGGCTAGTAAATGTAACAGTGATTTGAAAAGTGACAGTTCGTCTGATTGTTTTTCCAAGCACTTCAAAGTAGAAATTTATATTTATAACAATGTTCCCATATACTTTAAAAAATGAAGAAATAAAAACGAACTTCCCGCACGGAGGCTCGAACCGTGGCCCTTCGCTTCATAAATGTCAATCATTATTACTAAATCCGCTTGGCTACGGAAGCACTTGGTAGGAAATGCGTTATAATATTGATAATTATATTGCTCCAAGCGCAGGTTGACACTCGAAGTTTTAAGTAGTCATTTTCGGTCTTTTTCAGTAATTTCTACTTAAGATACTGATTGTTTTTGCATATTGGAACTGTGCATGAAGTGTGCAATTAATATTAATCTCAGAAATAAGTAGTTTGATTTTATTTTTACATTTTCACATCGCTCGGATGATAGTACGGTTTGCAGCTAGTGTCTATATAAAGAACGGAGGGAAAATGCAATTCCCTGTGTATAAATTTGCGGGAATTGTGACGGATCTAGGCTCACTTTTTTGGACTTAGTTTCTGAACGAGTTTCCAGCTTTTTGTGAACAAGTGTGTACCATATCGAGTTGTGCATTAATGGAAGCTATGTCTGAAAATAATATACATTTCCTTTCCCTCGACTTCGATCCGACATTTTGTTCTCGAGTTACGGCTGTTTTGGGCATTTTTCCAACAGGTTTTTGGCTGGTCATAGCGCCAAAAGAAAGCATTTGTGCACCCAGGTTGTCTTATCTTGGTGTCAGAAATCAGCTCCCAAACGTTGTCGGTGTTGTTTTGAAACACCCTGTATATTTCTATCCTATTTCTGATTAGCTCCTGTTTGCCAATCAATTCCCAGTATACACAAAACAAAACAAACATGAACTAAATTAACTAAATCGCCTTCCCCTATGCTTTCTTCTTTTATAGTAATTATTATATATTTATATTGTAGTTGACAGAGATTGCCAATATTGATTGCAATATGTATTAAAATGCTAGTAGTGGAATCCCCTATTTAGTACAGAAATACCCTCCTTGCATCCTACCGCCATATTAGGCGAGATGGGATTAGGCAAGATGGGAATTCCCATCTCGCCTAAAATGGCGGACATTTTTATCTTAGAGATATAAGTGGCTGATAAATCGTTACGCGAGGTAGGATTAGGCGAGATTGGATGGAATCATCTGAAAAGGTAGGGGGACGGTAGGTAGTGGCATGACGTCACGGCGTCCCCCATGCCTATCTTTCCCCATGGTAATTTCTTTGGAACTGGTGGGACGCCGTACACATTTTTTGGAGGTGGGGGGTCGGGTTCCCCCGCGTTCCCCCCACTTTTACCCCTGCTGATAAGTATTAATTGCTGTGGGAACTAACCAGAAATATTATGTGGTAATAATAATAATAATAATAATAATAATAATAATAATAATAATAATAATAGTAAAGGATCTGAATGATAAATATATTTTTTCAACTTTCTAGTACAATTTCTGTGTGAATCTGGATATATTGTTTTCTTTTATAAGGAATAAAGAGGCTTGAAACAACAAATTGGGAAATATAATTTGTATAACAGAAAACTAGTCTTAGTTGTTTTCAAAGAACTAAGCAACACAACTGACCTTGTGTCTGTGTGTGTGTGTTTTTTTTTCTTTAACACAACGTTACAAGGCACAAAACAACGCCTGCAGGCAGCTTGCTTTTAGCCTGAGGCAGTTTCAGTACTAACATTAAGACTTTCATTTTGTCAATTTATGTGTATCTATCAGTCAATCACACAGTTTCCTTGCAACGCTGAATTTTACAAGAAAGGTTTTGTTCATCGGTTTACAAGAAAGTCCATCGTGCGTTGTGGTCACTTACTTCCCCTCTTTTGCACACTGTCTGAAATTTAACTTGTATACTGTAGTGAGTTACATAAAAGAGAATGATATTTTTTTTAAAAAATGACATTATCAAATAAGATTGAAAATTATCGCAATATATTCAAGATGAAAAATATTCATTTAACAGTCGTCGTACTTACAGTAGTTGTCAGCACTGAAATTCCCATAATGTGCTTTCTTCTTTACTAATATGAGCACCGAGCTTCTTCGTATGAAGCGATTAGCGTGCGAGCCTCTGACGTGAGAGACCCGGGTTCGATTCAAGGCGAGAGCTCATGTGGTTCGGATTTCACGATTAATCAGTAGGTCCCGTCTCATATAGCCTCGCTGCTCAAAGGGATGATAAAATCAACTCAACTCTTATTGAGCACCATAGGAGATATAACTCCGAGGATAATTTTGTCCCTGGAAAACCTCACAAAATCATCTACGGTACCCACCTAGACAGACAAAAGCAAGAATAGAGGCTTTCTCCCAGAAAACTGCGTTCGAGGGTGGGGGTCACACAGGCCAGTATCCACGGGAGTCTAGGGGGCCGGGCTCACCCTAAATTTTTACATGAGAATGAAATATAAGCATTAAAGTAGTCAGCCCTTAGGATTCGTTGAAAAAAATTCTAAACATGTGCTGTGACTAGTATGCAAACTAAAGATTTTTTTAGCAAAAGAAATATAAATTTCTTCCTTTAGACTCTGCCCTGTAATCCAGTTTTCCTGGAGGCGTTATAGTATGGTTGGAAACGGCCTATCAGATTCAAGCTCCAAACTCACATTAAATAGACCATCCTTTATAACCTTGGTGTTGTATAAAAGCGGAAAACAAAAATATACTGACAGCTGCAGTAACAGATATTATAGGAAAGAGATTTGTAGCTGGTTTGAAATAGATAAAGAACAGTACCCGAGCTTTATTAGTATTACTAGCATATATTACCCGCTTCGCTGGGTTGAAATTAAAATTAAAATGCACTACTCCGTATTCCGTGAAATACGCTGCTTTTGTTTTCAATGGCATCGATTGAAACAGCATTGGAAAGGTCATTGATTATTTCGAAGATCCCAAAAATCATGGATTCGACATTAATATTAGTCATTTTCGGTCATTTATATGTATATTTCCCCCTCCCCCATGTTGCGGGCCTAGGCATCGAAAGTGTCACTATTCATCTCAGAGACCCCCAAAAATGTGGATTCAGCACTAATATCGGTCATTTTCAATAATTTTTCAATATCTCTTTCTCCATCTCCCCCAAGTTGTGTGATTGAGTTTGAATTTAAGCGGGATCGAAAGTATCACTGTTCATATAAGCGACCCAGAAAACTATAAATTCGACACTGGTAAGGCCATTATCGATCATTTTTATATATCTCTTTCTCCCCTTCCGGCAAGTGGCGAAGCTGATTTTGCATTTAAACCGGATCGAAAATGTCACAGTTCATCAGAACGATCCCGAAAATTATGGATTAGACACCAATATTGGTCATTTTCGATTATTATTATTATTATATATAGCTCTCCTCCCCCTCCTCCGTGCTGCGTCACACGGCATCAGAATTGTCTCTGTTAATATCAGCTATTCCTAAAACTATGTATTCGACACTAATATTAGTCATTTTCGATCATTTTTAAATGTGTATCCCCCTCCCCTACTTTGTACCCCCCGCTCCTCAACCATCAGGGCTGAACTTGGATTGAAACAGCATCACTGTTTCTCTCATTGACCCCGGAAACTATAAATTCAACACTAATATCGGTAATTTTCGATCATTTATAAATTTTTCTTCCCCTCCCCTCCCCTACTTTGCATCGCCAAAGTGAATAGCCTAAAGTAATCCCTGTTCCTAAACTCATGTATGTTGGAAATTTGATTGAGATCGGTCAGGTGGTTCAAAAGTGATGAAGTCACAAAGGTAGTCATTTTTATTTTAATTTTTTACATATATTTCCCCCTCCCATCTCCTACGTTGGCTCGTCAAAGTGAAGTGATGAAAAACACCCAAAGCCCGACCCTCATACATGTTGAAAATTTGATCGAGATTGGTTGGGTGGTTCAAAAGTTATTAGGTTTTATTAGTTTTTATTTATACGTCCCCCTCCCCTGGAATGTACCGTTAAAGTGAAATTACAAAACTGTTTCTAGATTTAAACTTCATATATCTTGAAAATTTGATTGAGATCGGTCAGATAGTTCAAGAGTTATTAAATTACGAAAATAGTCACTTTCAGTCTTACATAAATTGATTTTTATATATCTCCCCCTCCTTCTCCTTCCTCACGGTGCTCCGTCAAATTTAAATCATAAAAACGGTCCCAGGCTTGAACCTAATCTATGTTAAAATTTGATCAAGATCGGTCGAGTGGTTCAGGAGTTATAAAGTTTTATTTATTTTCTTTACACCCCCTCCCCTCAGCTCTATCAACAAAGTGAATAGCCTAAAGCCAGCCCAGCCTTGAAACTCATCCATGTTAAAAATTTGATCGAAATCGGTTGGGCGGTTCAGAAGATTTACTCACAAACATAGTTATTTTCAATTTTATATATATAGATTGGTAGTGTCGAATCTAGATAATTTCCCATTGGGACAACGTAAAATTTTACGGCACTTTCCACCTGCTCCGCAGCCCTTTCCAACAGAACGGCGGATGCATTTCTTCTACCACTAGCAATCCTCAACATTGAGATTTTTCCCAAATAGGCAGTCCTGGCTTCGATAGAACGAAAAAAGTTTGAAGGGCCAGATCAGGGCAGTGAAGAGAAGAGTCATCTATTTTTAGCTACACAACACGACTAGCCGACGTGACGGCCACCATGGTCTCGCATCATGTGGTCCATTTTTTTTAAAAAATTTAATGGAGACCTGCCTACGTATTTTGAATTGCAGAGGAAGGTAGGTTGTATGTATTAAATAGTGGTGGGCACAAAAACAGGTTTTTCGGTTTTCGGTTTTTAGAAAAACCGGTTATCGGTTTTCTCCAAAACCGGTTCGGTTTTTCACCTGATCCGGTTTCGGTTTTCTTCAAAACCGATTCCGTTTTTTTTTCCAAAATTTGTTCTGACCAGAATGGTGTTTCGTTGTTCTCCGGAAACCGAATCCATTTCCACAGAAATAGTTTTATGTGTTTTCGAAAAGTTTTCACCAAACAAGTTTCGGTGAAAACCGAACCGGTTTTGGAGAAAACCGAAATGTCGGTTTTTCGGGTTTCGGTTTTTATAGAAACCGGTTTTCGGTTTTTATAAAAACCGGTTTTGCCCATCCTTAGTATTAACATTACAAATGTATGAGCATACTGGTATTGAAATTTGAAAGACGTTTAGGCCAAATTGAATTCAATAGGTGATTGTATTTCTTTTTTAGGAGCTTTTACTTTTTACTTTTGCAGCTTGTCGTCCCCTAAACTGCCGCTCGGAGCGTTCGCCCCTTTCCCCTAGACTTGGTACTGATTATATGACTGTAATCTGCACAGAAGGTCATGGCTTAATTATAAACAATAATATAGTAAGAAACTAAAACGTAAATATAGTGAAAATAATAACTCGCTGATTGTGCGAGATATTTTTCTCTTTTTTCCCCTCAGCTGTACGTGGTCTGTGCCGCACTCAGAACACGTACAGGAAAATTGGCAACGCCACACGCGAGGCCGCCTGAAACAAATACGAGCTGAAACTTCTGAGTGATTCTACCAACCTACATTCAAGGTTTCTTTATTATGACAAAAATTATATTGTATATTTTACGATGAACTTTGCTTACAATATTGTGTTCTTCTCTGCAAGATTTTAAGCTCAATCCCCTTCTTTCTCTTCGTTGATAAAAACTAACGACCTTTTTTTTTTTACTTATTCGTGGCATGATTTCTTTTCCACATAGGTACTGAACTTTGAATTTAGAAATTTTCGTACCAAATAAATTAATTTTCACTAAGATACAGACAACCTAATAATTACACAGAAGGAATCAATACAATCATAATCTTGAAATTCCGTCTCGTCTCGGCTCAAAAAGTGGAATAGTTTCCCATTTAAATCAATGGGGATCATTTCAAAAATTCCGGCAGTATTCAGTCTTCGTAAGTGAAAACTGTCGCCGATCATTAGAAAGTTAACATGGGAGAACTATGAAATAAAGTAAGCAGACACGCGTCATTTTGTAATAATTACATGCCGAGTGTATTTTATCTGATCCGCAGCTGTTATCGTCGAATATACACGATTAACGGAGGTCTGATTGGCTAAATTAAAAAGACCTCAGCCCTTTATTCCTCTACAGGCGAATTTTTCTTCGTCGCCACCGGTGGGAATACAGGTTTCTTAGTATCTTGAAAAAAAGAAAACCGTTTAGGTGGGACACAGACCCCTCCAAAACTGATGGTGAAATGTCAAAAGTGCTAATAACAGTGTCAGAAGCCCCACCCAAAATTTTAAAAGTTCAGGCCCTAAAGGCCAAACTAAGTGAATCGAAGTGAATGAAATTGTGCACAGATATTGATGACATAAAATGAGGGAAAACGTGTTTCCTTTTTTCCTGACAAAAAGAATGCAGTTTAGGTGGGACTCAGACCCCTCCAAAACTTTGATCGAGAAATATCAAAGTACTAATAATAGTATGTCAGAAGTGCTTGAAGGACAAGAAAAATTGAAACTACACATTGTGTAGGAACAATGCGCTAAAAATAAACGACTACGGTTTTTTATTTTCTGCGGAGAAACGGTTTTAGGGGGGCAAAAGCCCCCACCCAAAATTTTGAAATTTGAGGCGCAAAAGGCAAGAAAATGTGCACCGAATTGAATGGCATGGTGCACAGATATTGTGAACATAAAATGAGATAATTGGGTTTCGTATTTTCCTGAAAAAAAAAAAAACGGTTGAGTGAGGTACGTAGCTTGTAATCCGTTGATTATAAAATATCGAAAGTGCAAGTAAGCATACGTCAGAAGCTCGAAAAGACTGGAGAATTGCAACGAAACTTCGTATAGGGACAATTTGCAAAACAATAAATGAAACGTGTTTTAATATTTGTGGAAAAACAATGCTGAGGCATAGGCCGCATTTGAAAAAAAATTAATATTACGGTAATAGCGCAGGAAGGAGCGGACTGAAGCAAATGAAATTGTGTGTAGATATTATATAGACCCAGTGCAAAATAAGGCCTTTTGTCTTTCTTAAGTGTCCCTATCCCTTTTGCTTCAAATTTGGCAGATCAACAGCAAACTGGAAATAAATTGACACGTTTTTTTT
Organism: Thermobia domestica; assembly: GCF_964235325.1. NCBI lineage: Eukaryota > Metazoa > Arthropoda > Insecta > Zygentoma > Lepismatidae > Thermobia > Thermobia domestica. The sequence continues at coordinate 185,991,256 of NC_137461.1, read as the reverse complement.
ATGCGCAAAAACATTGTAAGGGTTAAAGGTTCCTCCTGAAATACTATAAAATACGCTATACTGTATGTGCTTGTAGTTGATATGACAAATTTGAAAAAATCGGATAAAGACACGACACTTGTGAAACACGAAAGGCCCTATTTTACATATCCAATATCTATATACAATTTTATTTGCTTCGGTTCACTCCTCCCGCCACACAAGGAACGGTCTACTCAAGAGTTTTTTCTTTTTTGCTTTCAGGAAAATACGAAACATGTATTCCATCATCTTACCTCTACAATATTTGTGCACATTCCATTCACTTCGGTCCACTTCTTCTTGCCTTCTTGGGTCAAATTCCAAAATGTCTGACGGGGACTCTTGCCCCCCAAAACCCGTTTTTCCCCATTCTGTTACTACAACTTTTGATATTTAGTGATCAAATGTTTCTAGTGTACTGTGCCCCACGCAACCCTTTTTTTCAGGAAAATATGAAACCCGTATTCCCTCATTTTATCTGCCATATCTGTGTACAGTTTCATTCATTTCAGTTCACTTCTTTTTCCCTTTTGGGCGTCAACTTTCAAAACTTTAGGTGGGAACTTTTGCACCCTAAAACTGTTTCTTCGCCAAAAATAAAAAAAAAACAGTATTCGTTTACTTTTTGCATATTGTCCATACACAAAGCTTAGTTGGAATTCTTCGTATCCTTTCCACTCATCTGACATACTGTTACTAGCTCTTTTGATATTTCGTGATCAAAGGTTTGTAGGGGTCCGTGCCCCATTCAACCATTTTCCCCCAAAATATGAAACATGTATTCCCTAATTTTTTGTCAACAATATCTGTGCATAATTTCATTCCCTTCGGTACACTCCTTTTTGCTTTTCGGGCGTCAATTTCCGAAATTTTGGATTGTGGGTTTTTGCCCCTAAAACAGTTTTTCCGCAGAAAATAAAAAAGTATTCGTTTAATTTTTGCATATTGTCCATACACAAAGTTTCGTGGCAGTTATTCCTGTCCGTTACACACATCTGACATACAGTTACTAGCACTTTTGATATTTCGTGATCAAAGGTATGAAGGGGTCGGTACCTCACCTAACCATCTTTTCCAGGAAAATATGAAACCCGTATTCAATCATTTTATGTCTACAATATCTGTACAAAATTTCATTCATTTTGGTTCACCTCTTACCTTTTGAGCGTAAACTTTCAAAATTTTGGGTGGCGTTCTTTTGCCCATGAAACCCATTTTCCGCAGAAAATAAAACAAACTGTATTCCTTTATTTTTTGCGTATTATCCATACACAAAGTTTCCTTGCAATTCTTCATGTTCTTTACACACATCTGACATAATGTTACTAGCACTTTTGATTTTCCGTGATCAAAGGTGTGGAGGGGTCGGTGCCCCACCCAACCATTTTATCCAGAAAAATACGAAACCCGTATCCTCATTTTACGTCTGCAATATCTATGCACAATTTCATTCACTTCCGTTCCCCTCTTCTGGCCTCCTTTGCGTCAACTTTCAAAATTATGGGTGGGTGCTTTTGCCCACTAAAACTATCCGCAGAACATAAAAACCCCGTATTCGTTTATATATTTTGCGTATTACACGTACACCAAGTAATGATGCAATTCTTCATGTCCTTTACACACATCTGACATACTGTTACTAGCACTTTCGATATTTCGTGATCAAAAGTTTGGAGGGTTCCGTGCCCCACCAAATATTTTTTCAAGGAATATAGGAAACTGTATTCCCCCATTTTATGTCTACAATATCAGTGTACAATTCCATTCACTTCGGTTCCCCTCTTCTTGCCCCCCTAAAACCGTTTTCCCGCAGAAAATAAAAATACCGTATTCGTTTATCTTTAGCGTATTGTCCATACACAAAGATTCGTTGCGATTCTTCCTGTCCTTTAAAAACATCTGACATACTGTTTTTCGCACTTTTGATATTCCGTGATCAAAGGTTTGGAGGGTCCGTGCTCCATCTACCCGTTTTCTCCAGGCAATACGAGACCCGTATACCCTCTTTTTATGTTTACAATATCTGTGCAAAAATTTCATTCTTTTTGGTTCACTTCTTCTTACCTTTCGGCCGTGAACTTTCAAAATTTTTGGGTGGGTTCCTTTGCCCCCTTAAACCATTTTCCAAAGAAAATAAATAAAATGTATACCTTCATTTTTTGCACATTGTCCATACGCATAGTTTCCTTGCAATTCGTCATGTCCTTGACACACATCTGACATACAGGTTCCAACACTTTTGATATTTGGTGATCAAAGGTTTGCTGCGGTTCATGCCCCACCTAACCATCTTTTCCAAGAAAATACGAAACCCGTATTCCCATATTTTGTGACTACAATATCTGTTCAAAATTTTATTTATTTTGGTTCACTTCTTCTTACTTTTCGGGCGTCAAATTTTAATATTTTGGAGTGCATTCTTTTGCCCCTAAAACCTATTTTCCGGAGAATGCAAAGCAAACCGTAAACCGTTTTTCCGCAGAACATAAAAAACGCGTATTCGTTTATATTTTGCGTATTGTCCATACACAAAGTTATGTTGCATTTCTTCTTGTCCTTTAAACACATCTGGCATACTGTTAATAGCTCTTTTGATATTTCGTGATCAAAGGTCTGTAGTTGTCCATGCCCCGTTCAACCATTTTTCCAAACCTTTGATCACGGACAGTATTCCAACCCGTATTTCCTCATTTCATGTCTACAATATCTGTGCACAATTTCATTTACTTCGGTTCACTTTTTGCTTTCCGGGCGTCAATTTCCGAAATTTTTGATGGGGGCTTTTGCCCCTAAAATTGTTTTCCCGCAAAAAGTAAAAATACCGTATTCGTTTATTTTTAGCGTATTATCCATACACAATGTTTCCTTGCAATTCTTCATATCCTTTACACACATCTGACATACTGTTACTACCACTTTTGATATTTCGTGATCAAAGGTTTGGAGGGGTCGGTGCCCCACCCAGGCTTTTTATCCAGAAAAATACGAAACCCGTATCCTTATTTTACGTCTGCAATATCTGTGCACAATTTCATTGACTTCGTTTCTCCTCTTCATTCCTTTCGGGCGTCAAAATTCAAAATTTTGGGTTGGTGTTTTTAACCCCTAAAACCGTTTTTCCGAAAAAATAAAAACCCTTATTCGTTTATTTTTTGCGTATTGTCCATACACCAAGTTATGTTGCAATTCCTCCTGTCCTTTACACACATCTGATATACTGTTACTAGCACTTTTGATATTTCATGATCAAATGTTTGGATTGGTCCGTGCCCCACCCAACCCTTTTTTCCAGGAAAATTCGAAACCCGTATTCCCTCGTTTTAAGTCTACAGTATCTGTGCAGAATTTCATTCACTTTTGTTCACTTCGTTTTGCCTTTCGGGCGTCAACTTTCAAAACTGTAGGTGGGGCTTTTGCCCCATAAAACCGTTTTTCGTGGAAAATAAAAAACCCGTATTCGTTTATATTTTGCGTATTGTCCATACGTAAAGTTTCGTTGCAATTCTTTCTGTTCTTTACACACATCTGACATACTTTCGATATTTCGTGATTAAATGTTTGGAGAGGTCCGTGCCTCACCCAACCGTTTTTTTTTAAAAGAAAATACGAAACCCGTATTCCCTCATTTTATGTTTTCAATATCTGTGCACTATTTCATACACTTCGTTTCAGTTGTTCTTGCCTTTCGGGCGTCTACTTTCTAAATTTTAGTTTGTGTTTTATATTAAAACTTTACATTATGTAACTTTTTTCTGTTTTATGTGATTATTTTTTTGGGGGGAAAGAGAAATGCTTTCCTCTGGTATCTATTTGTTGCCATTCATTTCGTTTCAACTGCTTAAGTAAGATCATTTTGTAACTTTTGATGTCATCCAACTCCGTCACGATAATAAAATTCTCATTCTTAACAATTTGTTTTATTCTCTTATTTGGACTTTGCCACACTGTTATATTTGTTACGAAATTGAGGTTTGGTCCAGCGCCTTTCGAATTCGCAACCAACCTGACCGCCAAGCTTTCTGGGTTGCCTGCTATTGCAGGAAAACGAGAATAGCAGGTGGTAATGCACTTTTGGAGTCGTGTATACAAGGATAAAACACAAAGTAAGGTGAAATTGCCTGTCAAACCCATAGTATTGTGTGTAGCTAATTAATTCTTTTCCATGTTACAGGTAATCTGGTAATAGAAGTGTGACGGCTTGTACAACATTTTATGTCCACCTGTCTGGTGCTGAGAGCAACTCAAAGATGGCGGAACGACTGGAACATTACACCAAGGAGGAAGTGCGCGGTGTCATTCGTTTTTTCTGGGCCAAAGGAACAAAACCATGTGATATTCATCGATAATTGGTGCAGGTCTACGGAGATAGTGTTATGTCGCTGAAACAAGTGTACGTGTGGTGTAACGCATTTGCAAGTGGTAGGAGTACTGTCACAGATGATGGCAGAAGTGGCAGACCATCAACGTCCATCACCGACACGAATATGGCTGTCGTCGATGCCATGATTCGTGAAGACAGAAGAGTGCGGTTGCAGAACATTGCCAATGAATTGAATATCTCTTAAGTGGTATCGTCCATGACCAACTGGGTTTCACAAAAGTGTGTGCGCGCTGGGTACCCAAGCTTCTGAGTAACGAACACAAAAACCAGCGAATGGGCATTTCCCTGAGCCACCTCACACGTTATGCCGACGAAGGAAATTCATTCCTTCATCGCATCACAACGGGCGATGAAGCTCCGATACCTCTGTGGACACCTGAATCCAAACATCAGAGCATGACATGGAAACATCCATCGTCACCACAGGCCAAGAAATGCAAGACAACAGCATCTGCCCAGAAAACAATGGCTACTGTCTTTGGGGACCGTCTCGGTGTTATTCATGTTGAATTTCTGGTAAAGGGTACGACCATTAATGCAGACACCTACTGCCAAACCCTGGACAGGCTGAAAGCAGCCATACGGCAGAAACGGCGGGGGGCACTCCGAGAGAGTGTGTTGTTACTGCATGATAACGCACGTCCACATACAGCCGAACGGACCCGTACACACCTCCGCGGGTTCAAGTGGGAAATTCTCGAGTAGTAGAAAATGGATCGATCTGGAACAGTATTGAACAGCATTGGCCAACTCAGGAGCCCTGGGAAATTGAGCACCTTACACCGTGAACCCACGGTCTTTTACGACCTCCGTTTTAGGGGTGAATTTGTTCCCTTTTATGAGCACTTTTTAGGGGGTGTATTCATTCCCTTTTATGAGCATATTTTCCAACCCCTACGAACATCAGACTACGTAACATAACAGAAGATCAGATAACAGATAAGAATATGAAACATAGAAGGGGTGTATTCATTTTAGGGGTGAACTCGTTCCCTTTTATGAGCATATTTTTCAACCCTTATTTTAACATAGCAGAACTAGTAAAAGAGTATGACTTATTTTTCAACCCTCATTGGAACATAGCAGATAATACATAAAGCAAGGGTGAACTCGTTCTCTTTTATGAGCATATTTTCCAACCCCTATTTGAACTTAGCAGAGAATACATAAGACTACGGGGGTGTATTCCACCCCTATTTGAACATAATGAACATAGCAGAGAATAGGGGTGTATTCGTTTTGGATTCCACCCTATTTGAACTTCGTTACCTTTTACGAGCATATTTTAGGGGTGTACTCGTTTTAATGTAACATAGCAGTGGGCCTATTTTTCCACCCCTATTTGAACTCGTTCCCTTTTATGAGCATATTTTTCAACCCCTATTTTAACTAGGACAATAATGAGGATGTATTCGTTTCCTTTCCCAACCCTTAATTGAACATAGCGCATCAGACAGAGACTACGAAACATAGCAGGGGTGAACTCGTTTCAACCCTTATTTTAATTACGAACAAACAGCAGATACATAAGACTCATTCCACCCCTATTTGAACATAGCAGAGATTATTTTCTTTTACGGGGGTAGCAACCCCCAACCCTCCTCCTTTCTCATCCAGGGCTTAGGACCGGCAATGGCGGAGTTTAAAAAAATAACATCATCATACTCTCATAAATGAATAAAGCATAATATCATTAGCATCAATAGTGGTGAGTGAGAATTTGTTTAAGAAATCGTGCAGTGAATAACCAGATGCACGACATGCTAGATATAGAAAACAGTAATGTCCACAAAATTGAGATAAATCACCTTGAATACGTCTATTATTCCATGTATAATACAGACAATTTCGTTTTAAAAACCTTATATGTTGTTGTATATAGGGAGGTATACCATAGCTATCGAAATACTCTCCCACACACATATTAGATATATAAACAGCAACTCAATGTTCACCAGGCTTATCACTAGAATCAGTATTTATAATTATGGCGGCTGGAAATGTATGAATAAACAAAGGTAACTCATCAGCAGCATATACACCAATAAAATGATCTTTAGGCAAATTTTGTTGTAATGCTTCATAAAGTTCAATTGTATTTAACATTTTTTTAAATTAATATATATTTTTCTCTGGAAATCAATTTTTAATTCTGAAGAGAATTCACCATAAATAATTGCTGTTACAGGAGATGGCAGTGCTTCTTTAAAATGAACCTCTAAACGTACACTTCCTTGCCGTTGTGCACTAGTATGAAATGCAGCACTTGCGCTTGAATCAGGAGTTAAATCAAACACCAGTAGAGTATAACCATTAGGATATTCAGCAAGTGAAATATCATTACCTTGATTAGAATAATAAATACCTGAACCTGTAAATAATGTAGAATATGCTTGTATATATAGTTTATTATCAAAATCCAGTTGTAATGGTTTGGATGGGACTGGCGTTCCATCAACATACAATGTAAGAAATGGCATACTAAAATGTTGAAAATTGAATGAATTTGTTTGATTATTACCATTGAAAGCAGTATTAGTAACAAAACCAATAATAATACGTTTAAGCACCATGCCTGAAAACAGATCTGAAAGTGTACTATCCATAATTCCTTGTGGCAGAGTTTCTGTCTTCACCTGCACTTTTGTTATAGGATATTTTATTCTAAATTTAGGATTTTGTAATACTTTATTTTGTGCTATTTTAACGGCTGGTGATACATCAACCTTTTTCACAAGCAATGTTGCATCTGTAATTACAACTTTTCCATCAGCATCTGTGTCACCCATTAGACAAAATGTAGGTTTAGCTGGAATTAGTTTAATACGCAGTTGTACACCATTCAGTAAAAATTTCTCCTGATTGAAAGTATCAGCATGAATATAACCCAATAATTCAAATGACTGACCTAAAGTAGTGAGAAGAAATCGTTGTTTAAATCCTAAATTAGCATCGGCCACACTGTCCATATGCCCTGCAGTATCTTTAAATCACATTGATGTTTGAAGATGCGTTGATTTAGCATTAGCATTATAATTTAGTAATTTTTCAATATACGATCGATATGCATATGTATGTGAAGAGTAGGAAATAAGTTGATTATTCAAATATAATTGCACTTCACTGAACATTGCATTGAGAAAATCATTTACAGGACCAATTTTCTTATCGGCAGAAGTTAAATTAGAACCATCTGATTTAGTAATTTTACCTTTAATATATAACATTGTATGACTTAGATCAACATAGTCATCCCCATGACCGGGGACAACAAATTCTATTGGTGCATTATCAGATATCGAAGCCACAGGCTTATATGGAACTATTTTGTTACCTATAATACTGGTTTGAGTGGGTAAACCGGCAAATAAATCTAATTCTGATTTCATACACTCACACTGCATTTTTGTCTTTTTCTTACTATTAATATTCACACATGGTAAAATTTACAATACTGTATTACGTCTACGAAAATGTAATTTTACACATACACTGCTATGTTGGAAAGGAAGTGGATTACCTGTACTATCTCTTAAATCAATAATAATTTGATCAAATTGTTTACGTTGCACGGGCACATAATGAGGATTGTCAAAAATATGTACATTATTAATACCATGTTCTGTAATATTTGTATTTATAATACGTAACAATGGAGCTATGGTGTCACCTACCATTTGTGGTTCTACAAAATCACTGTAAATATACATAAGTGTAGGTAGCGCTTTTTGTAAATCAGGTGGATAACGAGCATGATGAACAACTGCAATATCTTCCTGCTGTATATGATCAAACCCTACTATTCTGGCTAGTTCAGGAGATAGGCGTACTTCTATATGCTTCTCTTGATCTTTTATTACTCTATTAACCTCAATTCGTTTTACAGATGCTTTGACTTTTAATGTAAATTTAATATATCACTTTTATGATTAATTTGAGATAGAATATCATCAACATGATAATAGTGGCCTGGTAAGATTTGAGTTATGTTCCAGTTTTTTGTATTCATGATACGGTTACAAATATTATTTGTATATTTGGAAACATTCTTAAATGAACTTGTATAATGTACTTCAACAACAGCTGTTTCCCACACTTCCTTCTCCAGTACAATAGGATGATATAATTTAGTTGTATAACAAGCAAGAGTATTTTGAGGAAAATATTTCATAGAACTATTGCTAGGAAGTGTGAGATAAATACTATCACTTTGCTCCATAATCAATCAATCAAAAATATCTTTGGATCTTTTTATCCGCTTCACACCACCACCACCACTAAAATGAATTTTCTTTCTTTTTCTTCCAGATCCTTCCAACACCTGATTTAATTTATTTTGAGCTTTGTTTTTTAAATTTGTTTTAGCTTCTTGCCACCGATTTTGCAAAGACTCTTCAATAGGTCTATTATTATCTAGTACATCTCCTGCTACATTAATTCCTGTACGTATCAATTCTTTACCAACAGTTTTTGCACCTTGTTTTAATAAAGGAAATACAGTACGGAATAAACCTCCTAGAAAACTACCAATGCCATAACCTTCTTGATATGCTGTACCTTTATACACTTATAACCACCTCCTGCTTGATGCGTGTAATAATTAAAGTATGGATCATTCATCTTTCTTTCTATATACTTAAAAATATCAATAGATTACAATAGAATATTATTATTATTGCTTATAAGTACACCATTTGCGTTTACGGGGTGGAGGAACATCCTCTTCATCCTCTTCGTCCTCTGTGAGTTTTCTAATGTAATCTATTCGTTGAGGATTACCAATGTACTGTAAGAGTATATTGGCTTTTGCTAATAATGTAGCAGAAGGTTTCCAACCGGCAACTTAAATATTTTTCTTACGACATCTAACAAAATCGGATATCAAATCCACTATATTTGCACCTGGAATTAATTTATTATTAATATTCACATTTCCATTATCCTCCCATTGAATATTAGGATTTTGTTTCAATTTACGTAATAAAGGTCTTGCTTTACGTTTACAAATTTCAGGGAGAGTAGATATTATTTCATCATCCTCCTCCTCCTCTTCTTCTTCCTCCGTAGTAGTAGTAGTTGCTGTTGGTGTAACTGCTGCCGGTTTTTGAATTATATTTAAATACTTTTGTAAGACTTCTCTATATCTTATCCATTTTTCTTCTGCATTTAAACTTTTATTATTTAAAATTTCTTTCATTTCATCATCAAGATTAGATATCGTTTGATAATGATGTAATTTTTCTGGTGAGATTAAAATAAGTTTTTGTGCGTTTTGCATAATTATTTAATTAAACTAGATAGTATACCTCCTAAAATAGGTGCAATCAATGCAGTTAGAAAACCACCTTTTTGTATAATTATTCGTTTTTTCTTTTGTTTTAATGACGGACCTTTTTTCACCAAATATCTCAGTTCCTTTTTATATTTTTTTAGCTTATTTATCTCTGTTTTATTTAATAGAACATTTCCCTGTAATACGTTATAGGAACATTCACAAATAGAGCGAATTAAATCAGGATCTGCATTTTGTAAAATTGCCTTACGTGCTTTCGGTTTTGACTTTGCTAAAAGTTTTAACAAATGTGCATTTTCCTTACTAATCATTTTTTACGGCTATTAAAGCACAAATAGTTGTTAGAATATAAACCATATTGCAATTAGTTTTTTACAGGCACATAAACATAATTAAAAGAATCTGTTGGAAAGATATTTGTTTGAACTCGCTGCTCATCAGGAGTATTTTGTTTTAAATCAAAAAATAAATAACCATGTGCCATTCGAGTTGCATGTTGATATGCTTCTTGAATAAATTTTTATTACCTGGATACAATTGTCGTGCGAGATAATTAATTTGAGCTTGGTCTCTAGGATTTTTAAAACAAACAATATGATGACAATTTAACGAAATATCCCGCATTCCTTTTTGTTGATGGAAAATATTCTTTGTTATAAATATTACACTTATATTTCTATGATGGCTACCCTTAGTAAAAATATCTACAATCCGATAATCAAACTCACGCATTAAATCATCAATAATGACATGTGGACCCTCGTGTGCTTGAAATTCATTATTTTGAGGTAAACCTTCTTTAAACGTGCAGTCTGAAAGAGTATCATACAACGGCTGTCATTCACCATAACACCATACAATATTTTTAAATAATTTACTATAATGATCAAGAAATGTTTTAACAAAATATGATTTTCCACAGCCTGTAGGACCTGCTACCATACATGTAAAAGGAATTTTCCACTCCATATTACAGATATATTACATTTATTTTAAATAGCGTTTTTAATATTTTGCTTTCTTTTCTCCTTTACATAAAAAAACAGCATTTGTTGAAGAACAAATTTGATTTAATATACTTTTTACTTGTGATACTGATAGACCTCGTGATGATGATGATGACAATTTAACTAAGCAACGAAAATTTACAGTGTTGGTAGAATTTAAAATATAAAATTCACCTTTTGAAATACTTGTGACGACATGCTTCATCTATAAATTCTTAACTTTTCTTTTTTTTACAATATAGTATGTTTTAAATCAATCCAAGAATTTTCACTTTTTGGCAGACCTAACCATTTCACATAGGTCTTATTATTTTTCTTTCGCAAAACTTTTTCAATTAAATATGTTTTTGGAAATTTCGTTAATTGTAATTCGTGTCCGTAAAATCTTCCCTCAATAGGTTTATTATTTGAGTCTACTAAGTGATATGTTGGAGGATTAGTGAAGAAAACTTTACCAATTCGAAAAATTTATGTACTCCAATTGCGTGTAAAACCTCTATCAAAACCAGGACGCTTAAGTTTACTAATTCTTACGTATTCACCTATCTTAAATTTACTTTTTCTTTTTATCACAGAAAACTTTTTGCAATAGATGTTTGTCAATAGATGTTTTTCATTTTCTTTTTTAATAGCGTCGATAGGTTTCATTTTAATAGTGGAACGAATAGTATTATTATATTGATGTAGTAATTCCGGCAGAATGCCAATCCATTTATAATTTCCCTGCAGTGTAAATTGTCTCCACATTAAATTACGTAATGATCTATTAAATCGTTCAATAATACTTGCTTTCACATCACTGTACGTGGAATAATGTTTAATGGTATTTTGGTTCATCGCCTTCTGAAACTCTGAATTATAAAATTCTCGACCCCTGTCAGTTTGTAAAAATTTGGGGCTTTTGTTTGCTTTTCTCAGTACTGTTATAAATGCTTGTGTAATTTCTTTCCCAGTTTTATTTTTCACAGGAATAGCCCAAGCATATTTAGAGAACGTATCTATCACAGTTAATAAATATTTGAAATTTCGATTAATTTTTGCTAGACCTTTCAATTTTCCACTATTCATTTCAACTAAATCAGCTTGCTATAAATCATGAATTCCTTCCGTTATAACGGGTATTCGTGGATAGTTTCGTCTTGCACCTTTATGTAATTCTGCAACTATTTGTTCTCTAACTGATTGTGACATATTTTTTTGTTTATCAATACTAATATATACAAAAACTAAATTATCATATTTACAATATACAAATCTTACATGTTAAATTTTTATTATGATACCCCCAAGGAACAGTATGTATATCACAATTTAAAATTTTTCTCTTGTCATCATACGGATCTAGCGCTAATTTTGTTACCTGATTTGTTGTTAAATTGTGATATTTGCTTTTAATTTCAAATTGTGTTTTATGAATCGTTTCGTTTTGAAATAGACATGATTTATAATCGTCAAACGTAATTTGTTCATTAACTACATTTTTCTTGATCCCTTTACATTTTTTCAATTCTTTATTTTCATCAGTTTTTATTGCATAATTTTTTGCTCGTAAACCAACATATTCAATGATAGGAATTCCACTTAGTTCATCTTTCATTTAACCCAAAACGTGTTTTTTTTGTGTTATATAAAGCATGATTTTCCGCATAATTAGAAGTATCAAAATACTCGTTTATGTCTTTTATATCTTTATAAATATCATCGGTTTTAATGTAGTAAATGAAAGAGTCAGTATCCATATAAGTAATGCTAATGTTATCTCCATATCGAGGTTTCATTATATTGTAATGGAATTCATACATTGCAAATTTTGATAGTTCCAAAACTGTAGCTCCTACATAGATCGGTTTATTTAAAGTTACAGATTTTTTAAACATATGGAATAATGTTTGGATATATATGGAATATGGAATATCTCCTAATTTTACCCAATTTTGAAACTGATCTTGCGCTTCTAATTTTTTACACTTTTTTCATTGTTAATTTTATATCAATGCGTATTCGAACATTCTCCATTGTCTTTCCGTATACAGAATTATTTAATAACTTATAGAAATCTTTTTCAAATTCAATTGTAGCATTTGCACGACGTTGAGTATTTTCTTGTATATAAGATGCAAGCCATTTAGATTGACGAAACCATAATATTTTATGTACTTTTACCAATATTAAACCTTGTTTTAGATAAAATTTTAATACTCTATAATGCAAGATATAATTCGATTTAGATTTAAGTGTTAATAGTAATTTTGAGTATTTACCATTCGGTGGAACTTCATTAGTGGGAGCACACGGGAAATCAGAATGGTATTCGTCTAAATAATTTGGATACTCTAAGTCCACTTCTAGAAAACAATCCCATTCACTATCCGTGGGCCAATTGATAATTTTATTCTTGTCTTGCCAATTGTCAATTTTATCCTCCCACCGAAAACCACCATATGGTAAATAGTCAATCATTGATAGTCCGTACAGATTATTCATGTCAATATACAGTAAATAAGATTTTTCTTTTTCCGCATCAAAATCATGTACGTAAGGATTATTAGCTTTGGCATACCTTAATACAGCTTGTGTAATGCCGCCGCGAATCGATTTTTCTACAAACATATACATATTGATATGTGATAAAAGTTCAAGTTCAATTTTTGTTTTATATAACATTTCTTGCCATGCCAAACCAGGTGCAGTAAAACAATTAATTGGGTCAATACAAAAAGCATTTAAACATGTCTTTCGAAAATTTTCCAATACATCTGCTGTGAGAAGTACATCACATTTTAAATATAGATCATGGTAGTCCCCTAAATTTTGACATTTAAACACACGCCAAATCAGTTTTGCATATTGATAGTCAGTCTCGGAAATTTGTGTTCCATTCAATTTGCTATTAAATGCCTCTCTTTCAGGAAATTCAGTTTCTTTAAATGTATCTAAATTTGTTATGTAATCATAATAATAAATTCCCTTACGGAGAATTAAAGGAAACTTATTATCGGAAAAATATTGCTTTGTATATATGAATTGCTCAGGTTTTAATTTTGACACCAAATTTTCGAGACTGTACGGAAGAAATTTAAATAAGTCTACAAAACGTAACTTGATAGGTCTACCATTAAAATTAAAATGTTTAAAGAATGTGATGTATTTCTCAGTGCTTTCAGCAATTACAGATATATTGCCAGGTGTGCAACCTAGTTCTTTCACAAATAAATGTGCATCATAGGCAGATAAATTATGGAAGAATGCAGGGATAAAATTACTTTGAGGTTTAATTTGCAAATTGCACACTGTGGCAATATATTGACCAGTTAAATGGTGTTTAACTTTTATATTGTTACTCATATATTTACTATCGCAAACAGAGCATTCAATGGATAGATTAAACTCCTGTAACTGAGAATTATTTAATGGTATTAATGGTTTTTGTTCATCTAATATGTTTATGATTTTTCTTAATTCATTCTCCATAGCAGACATAAACTTCATCGATACATTTTCTCCCCGATAAATAACTAGATCTGATTTCATATATTTGTTACTCCAACACACAATATAACCAAAACTGCATGGTTTATGTTGCTGAATTTGTATTGTATGAGATCCACTTTGTTTATTTATAGGTTTTAATAAACTTTCGAAATCTGCAACTATTATCACATCATTCTGTAATAACAATTTCAGATTTCGAAATTTTAAAACATCTCCTTGTTTCGGCATGTTAATTTTGGTTGTAGTGTGTTCTTTACATAATTTCTCATGTTCATCTAATTTTGATTTGTTATAAAAAGATACTAAACATCGTCTATAAATAAATGTTTGATGCGTACCTAATTGATGTCTAACTAAACCATTTAAATTTGTAATTAAACAATAATGAGAGTTTAAATATAATAAATCTATATGTTTAAATACACCTGTATTTTCGCTTATACGTAACGGAAAAATTGTTTCATTATCATAATTAATGCCATATATATTAATAGAAAGTTGTTCCTTAGTAAATACAGAATTATACATATGTTCAAATTTGTTTATGTGTTCTACTTCAACGGGGAATTTTATATTCGTTTTTTCAAATAACGGTAATAAAGTATTACTATATTGTATGTAATTATTCACACGATTTGTATTTTCTTTTACTGGATATAAAGCAGCTAGAATACTATACATAAAACTTCTATTATCGTTATTTTGAATATTTAAAACACATTTTGTAGATAAAATCCATTGAGGCAATTTTACATAAGTTTTCTCTTTATGACTTGTCAATAACGCATTGAGATTTTTTATAAGACAAAAATGACTATTGAAATTTTCTTCACAATACAGTAAATCTATACGTTTATCTACAACTGTGTTTTCGCTTATACGTAACGGAAAAATTGTTTCATTATCATAATCAATGCCATATATATATTAATAGAAATTTGTTCCTTAGTAAATACAGAATTATACATATGTTCAAATTTGCTTATGTGTTCTACTTCAACAGAGAATTTTATATTCGGTTTTTCAAATAACGATAATAAAGTATTAATATATTGTATGTAATTATTCACACGATGTGGATTATCTTTTGCGGGATACAATGCAGCTATAATGCAATAAATAAAACATCTATTATCGTTATTTTGAATATTTAAAACACAATTCTTTTTAGATAAAATCCATTGAGGCAATTTTACATAAGTTTTCTCTTTATGACTTGTCAATAACGCATTGAGATTTTTTATAAGACAAAAATGACTATTGAAATTTTCTTCACAATACAGTAAATCTATACGTTTATCTACAACTGTGTTTTCGCTTATACGTTACGGAAAAATTGTTTCATTATCATATTCAATGCCATATATATTAATAGAAATTTGCTCCTTAGTAAATACAGAATTATACATGTTCAAATTTGCTTATGTGTTCTACTTCAACGGGGAATTTTATATTCGTTTTTTCAAATAACGGTAATAAAGTATTACTATATTGTAGGTAATTATTTACACGATGTGGATGTTCTTTTACTGGATGTAATGCGGCTATAATGCAGTACATAAAACGTATATTATCGTTATTTTGAATATTTAAAACACAATTCTTTTTAGATAAAATCCATTGAGGCAATTTTATATAAGATGAAGCTGACAGGGGATCATATTTACTGATTTTAATTTCTAAGTGATGGTTTGGTTCAGAACATAAAGACCACACTGATTTCTTAATTGCTCTGTTTTCTTGTTCAACTAAAATTCTATTAAATAGTTTTTCAATTATGACATTCACATCTGTACTCGGTAAAATAATTTCGTTACCACTATTTACAAAGGATCTACATGTTTCTAAATCTACTGGTTTTACAAAAGTTGTAGCCAAAGAAAAATTTACTTTAAAAGATGTATTAGTTTGTTCCTGTTTTAATATATCTAAACAGTCTTTTCTTTTATTATTTAAAAAGCATCCACTATCCTCATTTAAAACAGTATCACATTTTAAAATGATTTTTTTTCAAATTATTATTAAATAGAGTATCAGTTGGTGAATTGATAGTATTTGATTTAACCTTTTTCGTTGCCATTTTTTTTTAAAATAACGCAATGTTAATAAAATAATTCAGAAGTGAGTTTTTATAATATGATATTATTGTTATAAGATGTCTTACCTAAAAACAAAACCACACTAATAATATAAACACACACACAAAAAAATCAGAACACTACACCTGAAACACCAACAAGGAACTGATTAAAAAAGAACTTCTCGATCAGTCTTTTATACCTGTGTGAATGCATTGCGCAATATTGTGTAATAGGGATGAGTCACGGTCGGGGATTCCCCCCTTTTTTAATCCTATCGTTGAATGACAAGTTATACCGCGAGCGATCAACATATACCTTTGTGATTGATTGCATTACGTAATATTACGCAATAGAGATGATATCATCAAGTCACGTTCGTATTCCTTTTTTTAAATCCTATCGTTGAAAGACCGTATTGTCTGTTAAAGAGAAAACTAGCTCAATGTTTTTAAAATCCGGATGAATGACGTAATGAGAATTATCCACAGATGGCGGAAGTTATTATGTAACTGATAACAAAACACGGAAGTTTACATTCCTTTGCAATCTTTAAATAATCTCTGCTATGTTCAAATATAGGTTAGAACAAGTTCACTCCTTAAAAGACTCTTTGCTATAGGGTTTGAATGTATTATCTGTTATGTTCAAATAGGGGTTGAAAAATGAGAACGAGTACACCCCGTAGTCTTATGTCTGCTATGTGTTATGTGCTATGTTCAAATAGAGGTTGAAAAATGAGCCATACTCTTTTACTAGTTCTGCTATGTTACATAGTCTTATGCTAAGGGGTTGAAAACGAATACACCCTTGCTATGTTTCGTAGCTGTGTGTTCACTACCCCTATTCTCTGCTATGTTCGTTATGTTCAAATAGGGGTTGGAAACGAGTTCACTATGTTTCGTAGTCATACTCTTTTACTATGTTCGAATAGGGGTCGGAAAATATGCTCATAAAAGAGAACGAGTACACCCCTTAAAAAGTGCTCATAAAAGGGAACAAATTCACCCCTAAAATGGAGTTCGTAAAAGACCGTGGGTTCACGTAAGCCATACTCTTTTATTAGCTGTGCTATGTTCAAATAGGAGTTGGAAAATATACCATACTCTTTTATTAGCTGTGCTATGTTCAAATAAGGGTGGAAAATAGGCCAACTGCTATGTTACATTAGAACGAGTACACCTCTGCTATTTCTGTTATGTTAAAATAGGGGTTGGAAAAAGTAAGAGAATGAGTACATTCCTTCAAATGGACTATGTTTAATCTTCGCTATATTTCTGTTATGATAAAATAAGGGTTGAAAAATGAGCCATACTCTTTTATTAGCTGTGCTATGCTCTGCTGTATGTTCATAATCTCAGTGTAATTTCTGCTATGTTAAAATAAGGGTTGAAAAATATGTTCATAAAAGGGAACGAGTTCATCCCTAAAATAAATACACCCTTGTTATGTTACATACTCTTATGTGTTATCTGCTCTTCTATGTGTTCGTAGGGGTTGGAAAATATGCTCATAAAAGAGAATGAATACACCCCTTCTATGTTTCATATTCTTATCTGTTATCTGATCTTCTGTTATGTTACGTAGTCTGATGTTCTGCTATGTTAAAATAGGGGTTGGAAAATATGCTCATAAAAGAGAATGAATACACCCCTTCTATGTTTCATATTCTTATCTGTTATCTGATCTTCTGTTATGTTACGTAGTCTGATGTTCGTAGGGGTTGGAAAATATGCTCATAAAAGGGAACGAGTTCACCCCTAAAAATATGCTCATAAAAGAGAATGAATACACCCCTAAAAAGTGCTCATAAAAGGGAACAAATTCACCCCTAAAATGGAGGTCGTAAAAGACCGTGGCCTCACGGTGTACGGTGGTCAATTTCCCAGGGGCTCCTGAGTTGGCCTAGGTTGGCCAATACTGTTCCAGATCGATCCATTTTCTACTACTTTCTCGATCACCCTCCGACAGAAAATAAAAAATCCGTATTCGTTAAATTTTTTGCATATCGTCACTACGACAAAATTTCATTTCAGTTTTTCATGTCCTTTAAGCACTTCTGACATACTATTATTAGCACTTCTGATATTTCATGATCAAAATTTTGGAGGAGTCCGTGCCCCACCCAACTGTTTCTCTTTAGGAGAATACGAAACACGTATTACCTCATTTTAGGTCTACAATATCTGTACAATTTCATTCACTTCGGTGCACTTCTTGTCTTTCCGGCGTTAACTTCCGAAATTTTGGGTGTGGGATTATGCCCCTAAAACCGTTTTTCTGCAGAAAATAAAAAACACATATTCGTTTATTTTATGTGTAGTATCTACCTGGCAAATTTTGTCAAAATCGGAGTGTTACACTTGGGAAGTGTTACTTGTCAGGCAAAACTAGTCACCTGTTGTATTTTCTCCGCCCCAACTTCTATATTTTACACCGATCACTTCATTCCAATCACCATAGATATTGTCTTTCTGACATTTATTTTCATCCTATATTCTTCACAAACTCTGCTCAAGTTTTCAACATCTTATTGACTTTCTTTTTATATTCTGCAACAACAGCCATATCATTCCCAAACCGTATACACCTAATCATTTTACCTCCTAAGGAAATAATATCTCCATTATGTAGATTCCTCTTCGCTATCTCTTCTAGATATATATTAAATAATGTCGGCGAAAGATATCATCCCTGTCGAACTCTCCTTCCAAATTGCATTCTTTGTCTATTCTGCATTCACCAGTGAATTTCCATGACAAATCATGAATAATTCTTACATTTTATATAATATTTATGGACGAATATGTAATAGAACCTATATCAATAACATACATCATTCCTCAAAGTAACAAACACGGTGAACATAAACATACGATCAATAGACATATTACGTCAGGGTGAAATAGACTTCAACTTCAGACACTACAAAATATATTTAATTTGCTGTACCTGCCGGTCTAGTAGCTAGCACGTGTGCCTTTGGTGTGCGGCACACCGGGTTCGATTCCCGATCGAAGAATTTTTACTGTCTTTCATGTTTTCGTGTCTGTGTCCCTGTCGTTTATGGTTATTGGAAATAACTGTAAAATGTGTATACTGAGTAGAAAATAGAGACAAGTTACTAAGATACGTTCGGTGAATCAGATAACTTCAAGAAAATTTAAAAAATGGTCTAAAGCGCTTGCGCGTAGATCACTCTTAAAGGTTAATTCGAGTCCCATCGAAGTAAGATTTGTCTTTTACCTGTTCTCGAAGTTTCTCTTTGTTTTTCTATCAGATTCGATTAAATAGAACTTCGAATAAAGACGTCGTGGAATTCATCTATTGACTAAGCCAGAAATTCTGATAAAGATAACGATTATGATTTTATTATTATTATTATTATTATTATTATTATTATTATTATTATTATTATTATTATTATTATTATTATTATTATTAGTTAAAGTACGAAGTTTAAAATGAGGCGATGCAGCATTGACGTAAACTAAATGATAATGTTCACTAGTCCATCATACATTTGCGAAAGTTCCCTTTGCGAAGTGAAGTGTATACAACATTGAATAGTAAAAATATTACAATACAAATATATTATTAAAAATATTGATTAAGTAATTGGAGTTTAACATCCCTTTCCAGTAAGAATTATATAGAGAGAGGATTTGCTTTAAAGTGAAATCTATACGAATATTCGAGTTTTAATCCGACTAGAAATCGATAACTTAAACGATAATATTTACTTCATCACTTCTATAATTCTTTATTCTTATACGTATTATAATTCTCTTCAAGTTACTATTTTGCCATTCCAAAACGTGGAACGAGAAATTAATGTAATATTCTGTTTGTTAAGAAAACCTTTGAAACAGTGATGATTTCAGGGGGTGACCTGAGGGAGAATTTGAGACACTGTCGACCTAAAAAAAATCCCCTTCGAAGCCGTATCTTCGATCATACTCAAAGTGGACTAATAGCTGTTTTCCGTCCTTCATATATTGACAATCACGGGAAA
Organism: Thermobia domestica; assembly: GCF_964235325.1. Lineage (NCBI taxonomy): Eukaryota > Metazoa > Arthropoda > Insecta > Zygentoma > Lepismatidae > Thermobia > Thermobia domestica. The sequence goes on along the minus strand of NC_137461.1, from coordinate 185,970,969 downwards.
TAATCTTCTGAATTCACCAATACTTGTTAATAGTTTTCCATTAGAAATCAAAGGATAATAATGAAATATTGAACATACTTAATATTTTGTTTTCAGTTATGGATTTCAGATTTGCAATTCATATAATGTTCCGTTCTAATCGAATTTGAGAGAAAAGTAGTTGCCAAAGACTTATTCAAAGAAAGTTCTCAGTCCTCTGATGAAAATAGGAACACACTTAAAAAAAGACGAATTCTACTTACAGGTTTGAACTCAAACTTCTGATTAACAGATTATTCACTCAAACCCTCGACCATTTCACATGCCTTCATAGTGTCCCCTTTTGACTTTTGTATAAAGTGGTTTTCTGCTACACGTTCGCTTTTGTTTATGACGGTACGACTATGAGTTTGTGGTGGATATTTGAACGTTACAGGTCTTGCAATGTATAAAAGTCTTGTTCGTATAAATTACATTCGACTTTACGTCCTAATAACTTACTGCACATACAACAGGTTGAATCTGTAAAATGATTGGGGTTGGAGTGATCATAAATGTTTTCACAGTTATGAGTCTAGATGTGCAATCCCGCTTAACTTGGGGACTTACTTATATGAAATTTGGTATGAGTATAATAGACGCATCGTATTTGATTCAAAATAATGGAGTTCTGTATTTTGTTTTTTCAAAAATCTGTAATGTTGATAATTTAGTGAATACCCTCTGAGTCCACAACTGATTGCTCTAAAAACAACTTCAGAGCTAGCTGATTACGGGGAACACTTTCTTTCGCTCATGAGACGATTCTAACTAATCGAAATTTGCGATTTAATTCCGGTCTGCTACTCGTGCGCTTAAAACAAAGACCACCATGTTTGTACGTCACCAGTCGGCTTTGCGCCGATCCGAAACGTTTCAGTATTCTTGCCAATTTGATGTCGAGAACAGAACCCAACCAATCCCTGCGGAGCTTCTAATCAGTTACTACTACTTATATTAATAATAATAATACTAATACTAATGCTAATACTAATACTGCTACTATTATTATTACTACTACTACTACTACTTTTGCTATGGACCTGTATAGTAAAAGTGCAAACTTATTTTAATGAAATAAATTTAATGAAAAATTTAAAAATAATCGTTAAATCACCATTTGAATATTATTTTTAATCTTATTTTAACGAAAGAATTGTTATAATTTTTTTTTAGAAATAACAAAGAAAACTTTCCTTAGACAGGTTTGAACCCACGCCAAAAACGATTTTCTTTACTAGCATGTTTCGCTAGTTCACTCGAGTAGGAGAGACTGAACTATTCTACAGGTACCGTTATGTACTATAATTAATATAGAAAGTAATGGGCTGTGTTGGCAGCCGGTTGGGTTAGGTCATTAGGGTTTGATGACATGCTTACGTGTGTTTGGAAAGTTCTTATGTTTCTTTTTTTAGTTGTGCTGACATGGAAAGGTCATGTGCTCTTTTTTCGAGTCTGTATGCGTGTCTGTAGAGACTTTATACTGGATATTTTTAAAAATAATAATGGAAATTTGAATTGGTTTGATTTGAATTAAATCTGTTGATATGATTAAATTAATATTGCGTAGTAGTGATTAAATTAATAATCCGTATGAGTGATTAAATTAATAATAATAATATTGAATATATTACACGAGCAATATGTGAGAGAATAAAAGATATTATACAAATGGATTTGACTAATAGAAACTTACATTATACCTGTTAGGCTAAAGGGGATGGTGATTATTTTATTTGTTAAAAATAAGATGTTCGAACAATATGTGAGAGAATAAAAAGATATTCTCCTAATATATTTAACGGTTCGATTTCTATGAAATCTCATAAAGTGGTAGGAAATCATTTTATTAGAAGCTCAGAACACTTACAGTGTGATTATTTTATTTGTTAAAAATAAGATGTTCGAACAATATGTGAGAGAATAAAAAGATATTCTCCTAATATATTTAACGGTTCGATTTCTATGAAATCTCATAAAGTGGTAGGAAATTGTTTTATTTGTTAAAAATAAGATGTTCGAACAATATGTGAGAGAATAAATCGCTTTACAAAGAAAGATCTTAAAAGTATATAGAAAGTGGGAACCTACAAATAATTTCGAAAATATTTTAAAAATAAGAAGGTGAGAACATTTATAATGTGTAAAAGTTTATGTGATACGTACTGGGATCGAATCCGGGGCCCTTAGCATCGGAGGTGTATACTGTATTGTATTGAGAATGAGCGTGGGACCCTTAGCACCAGAGGTGAACGCTGTATTGTAGTGGGATTGAACCCGGGACCCCCAAGCACCAGAGGTGAACGTTGTATTGTACTGAGAATTATTGCAATCCTCACATGTAAATTGGCGAGAAAAAAACATGGGAAATACGTAGCGTGTGTGTGTGTATGATTTGAATGGTTTATTTATTTATTTATTTTGTTAATATTCATCGTTCTATTGATTTGTTTATTCCTTATAGTTAACTCCGTGTTTACAGCCAAGTTTGAGATACGGAGTGACTGAATTGTTCTTCCGTCTTTGAGAGAAGGCGAGCTTAGAATGAACACAATTTTATTTTTGTAAATGCCATTACTTCCGGGTCACTGCCTTATACGCGTTTCCCTTTTGCTTACGTTAGAACTTTGAGTGCTGACACAAATAAAGAATGTCAATGTACTTTCTACTTTTATTTCCGCTTGTTAATATGTACTGAAATAACCTTAGACGCTTTCTCCTTGCCCGTTAGAACTCTGACTGGTGACATACTGAAATATTTTTCCATTAACTATGATTGTCACTGCGATACTTATCGGCAGTGATGAAGAAGACAGATAGAAATTTTATGTTTCTTCCCCCTTTAGAAGATGTTTTGGGACAAACACGTAAATGTATTTTTGTGGCAATATCTGATTTTGGCAGAATATCTAATATCTGATGAAAGTTTTACATGTAAGCATTTTCCTTAATTAGATGAGAACCGCACATTGCTACAAGGCCCAAATGTTGATACCCTGTCTGAATGAGATTTCTCCAGCGGTTGATAAACTTGTAAATAAGAAATTTTTAGATTTTTTGCTGTAGCACTGAATAAACGATGTTAGCGGACATGATGAATTTATTTATTTATAATTAATGAAATCGGGTTGAAAACCTGATGAAAACATGATGCTTGGGGGAGGGACACAATGAAATCCTTATATATATATATATATATATATATATATATATATATATATATATATATATATATATATATATATATATATATATAGCATTGAAATAAAGTTTGTTATTATTGTTTTACACAGTTCCATAGTGTGTGTGTGTTGAAAAACTTTATTTGTGTGTTTATTGAACTTTTTTCGTCAGTGATTTTAACAGAACGAACTCTGATTTTTAAGGTGAGAACTTTTTAAATGCTAAACTGATAAGTATTATTCACTTAATTATAATGAAAGTTTTTTGAATAATTATTGGTAAACTACACGATTTGCTTTTGAGAAACATTATCGGGGGAATAAACCTACGACCATTTTGTAATCATGCAAGAGGGACAAGATTTCAAGTGTTTGCAATCTATTACTAAAGTTATTATTATTATTACTATTATTATTATTATTATTATTTCATTCTTTCGCTTTATTAGAAGCTCATTGTAAAAAAATATCATGTTTGAACAATATGTGAGAGACAATAAAAAATACTCTCCTAATAAATTGTTTGCTGTGCAAACTCTGAACAATCTAAGATGTTCGAACAATATGTGAGAGAATAAAAGATATTCTCCTAATAAATTACTCGGAGCAAATTGTATTTGCGAACATATTTAAAAAAATGAATATACGGTCCCTTAAGAACCGCGATTATGATTTACCAAAGGGTTAAAGACGGACCACTTACTTGTAGAGTTTTATTTGCTTAATTATAGGATGCTTAATTACAATATGTTTGATTCATTTGTTACGATTTTTTAACTGTTATACCGATCACTTTAAAATCAGTTATACCTAATATATATATATATATATATATATATATATGTACGTTGTACAGATGGGACTTGAACTGTTTAAGTAAGCTCATTTGCTAATAGATGGCATACTACTACGCTTTGGTAACATAGCTGATAATCTTTTAGGAAGGCAAATGTTTGAACTAAGACTAGTATTTGCAGAAAGAAATGTTTTAGTCTTGGGGAGGGGAGGGAGCGCTTTTCCCCAACATTATCGCGTTTTAATAGTAAATATTACTGAATGTTAGTTATTTGCGTGGGTGGTAGCCACATAACGCATACAATAGCTTTAATGTTAAGAAAGAAAATTTACGGACCCCCTAAATACATTGGTTATTGAACACTGTCTTTTGATTTGAAAACTTGTTGTGTATCCTCGAAGCAAAATGAAATGATGTCCCTCTAACTAAGTGGCATTTGCCTCTTAGATAGACATCCATAGATTTTACCAGCATTATAGTAAAAGAGAATTACGTACGACTATTGTAGCACGAAGCTATAACTGACGGGGGGCCCTTCCCCCTTAGTCACAGGCTTACTTAGATTTTAACAGTATTATATTATAGCAAAAAGAGAATTATGTATGCCTATTGTAGCACGTACCTATAACTGGCGGGGGCCCCTCCCCCTTAGTCACAGGCTTACTTAGATTTTAACAGTATTATATTATAGCAAAAAGAGAATTATGTATGCCTATTGTAGCACGTACCTATAACTGGCGGGGGCCCTTTCCCCTTAGTCACAGGCTTACTTAGATTTTAACAGTATTATATTATAGCAAAAAGAGAATTATGTACGGCTATTTCTACCATGTTTTATCAACTGATACCGTGTCTCCCATTAGTTAGTTCCTACAATTGCGGGTTTTTTTCTGAATAGGTAATAACATGATGATGATAATTATGTTCAACTGAAGGTCCATATGTGTTGGTGGGTCCCCCCTTAGGGATTTGTAATATAATGAACGTTTGGTGGTTTACTGATAGAAGAAGAATCAACTATGCCCTCACAAATTATGTTTTATTAACAGAACACAACTGCGAGAAGGGTTCTTGGTACTTATTTAATGCTGTTAGTAGTATTTAATGGATAAAAAGAAATATATATCATACTGTACCTTTAAAATATAAGTATATATATTCAGGACTAATAATAAATACGTCAACACGATGCACGGAGGTAAACTAAACTAAAGTTAATTTAAAATTTCTCCGACAGATGTCACTGTTAGTGGTGGGGGGAGAACACTTGATAGAACATGATATAACATGTATTTGATGTGTACGCTTATCATTTTTTCTTACGTTGGCGTGCGTTAAAGATCACAGAGAAAGCTTTCCTGATTATTAAACCTATTTTAATAGTATTAAATAAAGTATACAGGATTATCACTATATTTATTGAGGCCTGTTTTATTACAGACATTGAAGCTGTGCTAAGCGTTGTGGTGCTAGCAATTATATATATTAAAAGTACCGACTATCCCAGTTGAGATTTCTTCTTTTTCTTTTTTTGTGGATTGTGAACGGAGAACTAAGCCTTGAAAGGTATGTATTTCTTATGGTTATTATGATTTTTTTTAAAAAAAGAAAGAAATTATATAGTTTTTTAATTGTACTTGACTTGTATTTAACGAATATTAATAAACAAAGAGAGACTCTCTCTCTCTCTCTTTCTCTCTCTCTCTGTGTGTGTGTGTGTGTGTTTGTGGATATTTTAATAGAATAGTTTACAATTCAATATAAGTGAATATATTTACTGATTTTTCATAAAGTAACTTGATTGATTTCTATTTACATATCAATAATTAACTAAAGATGATTAATTTTTTTCTTTTATATGATATTATTATGTGAGCGTTGCTTAAAAGAAGTATTTATTGATCTTTTTTTTATTAAAGTGGAGTTGATTACTCAAAATAGTTTTTCTTTGTTTTATTTTTTTTAGATGGATTTCTTCTGCCCGACTGAAGAAATAAACCTTATTGATGAAATCTACCTGCAAGAGGTTTTGCGCGGTCTCAACGAGTACCCTAGGGTTTTTAGCACGTGGAAAGCTATTATGGAATTAAGCAGACTTGGCCATAGGGGATCGGTGAGATGCGAAGCCATATTGCGGACCCTTCGTGTCTTTGAAGGTAATGATATACTATTTCTCCAGCACTGCGTAAGCAGTGCTGACGTACTGGATTTGTTTGTGTACGGTTTTTTCCGTAGTAAAGAATCATATGAATTGGCTCTAGATAAAGTTATGTATTTATTAGCTTTTGGGGAAGGTCAGGTAGATAGGATAAATGATACAGAGTTATCTGAGTTTTTTTGATTTTGGCTCGCGATTTGTTTTGGAACCATGCTTAATCCCATCTGAAAATAATAATGCCATAGTCATGGCCCCTCAAGAAACTCATAACTTGAGTCCTAATAATTTATATTTGTTATCAAATGAAGATTTAGTTTTCCTAAATGATAAAGCAGATGGGATTGGCAATTTAAATTCCGTTGAATTACCAATTGAAGAAGAAATGAGGAGATTGGTTGAAAATGAGGACAATGCTGTGGTTATACCCACGCAACAGGTCCAGGGAGAAAATCCTGTATACAACCCAGCTCAATATTGTGTACAGGATAATCATGACTATGGGAACCAATTGATTTTTTCTCCTCAGCCTGGACCGTCATCTGCTAGTGTCCCACCAATGGTTGGACATAGCAACATAAATAAGAATAGTACAAGTAGTACTACTGGTAGTCATAATAGTGGTAGTACAAGTGGTAGTAGTAGTGATAATAATAATAATGGCGGGGATAATCAAAGAAATAGTAATTTCGAAGTTGTAAGACAAAGCAGACAAAGGTTTCGTAAGTTTCATCTTACGGGCCATGAAATTGTCGTCAGACCTGTGGGTGATGAAAGGAATATTAATAACCCAGAGGCCTATATCGAAAGTTTAATCGATTTTGCGTTGGAACGTGTGATTTCCAATGCACGCCCCATGGACTACATTGGTTTATACGTTGAAAGTAATAATAGTACTAATAACAAACCAGTGTATGTCCCGTTTAGAAGAAAGGACAATTTCACTGCTAGAACAGTCCTCACTTCAATCGAACGAGTACTAAATTCGAATGAAGTGTTCCTTTTAGGGGAAGAAGTATTGTTTCGATTCCATATAGCAGAGAATTTGCACGGACAAGGAAGACCTAATGCAATGAGTGCTGTCCCAAAATATTGCAAATACCAAGATTACTTGGAAAAGCGATTAATTCGCATTGAAAATAAGAATATGTACTGCCTCCCCATGGCCATAATATATGGAATAACAAAACATACCGCAAGTAGTAAAGTTTTATATCATTTAAAAACAAGAGATTATAATAAGTGGCTTTTTAAAGCAGAAGTTCTCTGCGAGATGGCAGGAGTTAACGTTAAAAGTAAGCAAGGTTGTGACATCTCTGATTTGGACCTCTTTCAAGCATATTTGAAAGGGGAATATCAAATCGTTGTTTATGAGGAGGTTGAAAAGAATAATCGGGAATATATAGTACGGTACCCGGGAGAACATGCAGAAAATAAGATTTTTATCCTATATCAAAGAGGTAACACTATTGGTCATTTCGAACCCATTCGTAATATTAGAACTTTTCTCAAGGCACGGAAGTATTTTTATTATTGTTTGGAAGCTTATGATGAAAGATATTGGGTACATAAGTGTAAAACTCGTTGTACTTTTTGCGAACATACTCACGAACGGGACTATACTGCAAACAGAATTAAATGTAATGCATGCAATAGAGAGTTTGCTGAGGGTATTTGTTTTGACAGCCATCGGACACGTAATAAAGCGGCTAAATCCGTATGTGATAATGTAAAGCTCTGCATCGATTGTGGTATCATCTTTGATAAGAGGGGGCGAAAATCTGAACACATGTGTGGTGAACATTTTTGTTCAACATGCAGCGCGTATGTTGATACAAATCACACATGTTTTGTGCAGAAACAGCAACCTGTTCATACGAAAAGGTTTATGTACATTACCTATGATGTAGAGACGATGTTGAAGGCGCCGAATGAGCGCGGTGAAAGGGAACATGAAGTTGTACTGGTGTGTTGTCATCATGTATGTCACGTCTGTATAAGGAAAGGTATCGATGAGTCTTATAAAACGTGCTGTGACAATATTGGAAATCGTTCGTTTTCTTTTAAGACAATGACGGATTTTATTAAACACGTTAGTAGAACGTCCTGTCTTTCAGAAGATCGTGGCGATCGCTCATAATGCATCCAGATACGATGGCCTCTTCTGTCTTAGAACTCTAATAGAAGACCAGCATATTGTACCTAGTGTTCTTATCCAGGGTCAAAAGATTTTTAATATTAACATAGGTAACCGTATCTTTTTTTCGCGACTTTTTCCTCTATATTGGTGCTAAATTATCTAAATTACCGAAAACGTTAGGCCTTAGTGAAAATTTAAAGAAGGGAGATTTCCCATATTTGTTTAATACTGAAGAAAATTAAAATTATGTCGGTCCCTACCCTCCGCTTAAGTACTATGACCCTGAGGGACGAAGCAGAGAAGAAAGAAAACAATTGGAAGCCTGGCACCAAGAACGTGCGGAAAGTGGCGAGGAGTTTAACCTGCAGAAGGATATGCTGGTTTATTGTGAAAATGATGTTAGAATTCTAACAGAAGCGGTCATCAAGTTTAGCGATAATATTGAAGAGAAAACGGAGGGTTTGCAATGTTTCATAACATCATCAACCATTGCAAGTCTTGCAATGCGTACATATCGTACCTTGCACTTACCGGAAAATACTATTCCTATCATTCCCGCGTTGGGATTTCATCATAAGACCAAGTATAGTACAAAAGCTATGCAATGGCTTTTGTATATGGAAGACCAATTAGGGATAGAAATCCAGCATGCTAGGAGAGGTGGGGAAAAGTATATTGGTAGGTACAAGGTCGATGGATGGCACGAAGGACTCAACGCTGCCTTCGAGTATTACGGATGTTTTTTCCATGCTTGTCGCCTTTGTTTTCCCTTTAACCGTGACGCGGTTTTGCACGATGCACAAGACTCGTACAATACGATGGAGAAACGATATGAGCAAACCATGCGCCGCCGTAAGTACCTGAAAAGTATAGGTGTAAACCTATATGAAATATGGGAATGTTCTTGGGATAATAAGGTAAAGACGGACAAGAAAGTGCAAAAGTTCTTTCAAGAACGTTGTACTAATCTGCCTGATTTTCTTACTCCTAAGAACTGTTACAACGGTGGTCGTACGGAGGTCTTTCGTTCTTACGTCAATTGTACGAGTGATGAGCGTATTTCTTATGCCGATGTAACTAGCCTTTACCCATGGGTAATGGCGCGTAAACCTATGCCGGTTAAATCACCTAAGATTTACACGGGACCGGACTTTCCAGATGTGGAAAGTATTCACGGTGTAGTCAAATGCACAATTGTCCCTGCAAAGGACCTCTATTTTCCGATCTTACCGTACGTTGCGGGAGGTCGATTACTTTTCGGCCTTTGCCGCACATGTATGGAAGAAGAAAACACTAATGAATGTACCCATAGTGACGATGAGTGTGCTCTCACAGGAACATTTTGCACTCCAGAGTTACACCTTGCTCTTAAAAAAGGTTACAAAATAATCGATATACATGAGATATGGGAATTTGAACTCTTAGATCCTGAAGAGGGGAATTCAGGTGGGCTGTTCGGGACCTATGTGAATTCCTACCTTCAGATGAAGCAGGAAGCCTCTGGTTTTCCTGCTTACTGTACCACTGAAGAAGACAAACATAAATATATCGAAGAATATTATGCCCATGAAGGCATACGATTAAATTATGATAATATTAGGACGAACCCTGGATTGAGGCAATGTGCGAAACTATACCTCAATTCATTGTATGGAAAGTGGGGGCAACGCACAGATATATCACAGAGTATAATTGTTAGTGATGAGGTCACATTTCTTAGGTATTTAACTACGGCAAGGTATGAAATTCAAAGTGTGGTACCAATTGATGATGACCATCTCATTGTCACATACAGAGACATTGAAAACGAAAACGTTCCGTTAGCGTTTTCTAATGTGATACTAGCCGCATTTATTACTTCGTGGGCTAGACTTAGAGTTTACGAACTACTGACGACTGTAGGACCTGACAGAGTAATCTACTGTGACACTGACAGTATCATGTATCTACAGAAAAAAATGAGGAACCCTTGTTACCAATCGGAAACTATTTGGGTGATCTTACAAATGAAATTCCTGAAGGTTGGGAGTTTACAACCTTTATTGGTCTTGGCTGTAAAAATTACGCCATGCGGCTAACAAATGCCCAAGGGGATGTTCGCGATATATTCAAAATTAGGGGGATAACACTAAACGATAGAACCTCTCAAAAAATTAACTTTGAGAGTTTCTATAAATTAGTGTCTGGACAATTAGAGTCCACAGTAATAGAAAACCCAAACAGTATCGTTCGTAGACCGGGGTTCCGTATCTTTAGCTGTAGAGAAACAAAGACACACCGTGAGGTCAACAAAAAACGAAAACGTATTGACGAACCTGACGTAACTGACGATGAACCAGTACAAAAACGTGCAAGTGTACCTTACGGTTATAGACCCACGAATTAATGAATGTGAGTTGTATGAATGTCTCTTTTTTTAAACCAGCTCGTATGCACAGCATAACCGTTCTTAAAATATTTATTTTTAATTTATTCCTAATTTATTTTAATTTATTCATAATTTATTTTTTTTCATTTCAAGCTTTAATTTCATATACCAGTGATTTTTTTATTGGTTCGTATGCCAGAGCAGCTACGCTGTGATCATTTTATTTGTTCGTTTGCTGTGCAAACAATATATATAAACTAGTCATTTCAAGCTTTAATTTTATCTTTTATTCACATGTTCGAAAATATGTGAATGTATGAGTGTGAGTGTGTATATAAAGCAGAGTCTCTATTGTATGCATTCATTTGATTACAAGATGTTAAAGTTTCAACATCCCTCTACTATTTTAATTGCTGGTCCTTCAAGGGCTGGTAAAACTTGTTTGTAAATCGTTTACTTAATGAATGTGATCAAATGTTTAGTATAAAATTTAATGATATTGTTTGGTGTTATGGTGCAGTAATACCAAAATTAGATGCAAATGCAAAAATACGTTTTGTAGAGGGAATACCTGACATGAATAATTTTGAAATTAAAGAAAATTCATTATTAATACTTGATGATTTAATGTCGGAAACTAATGGCGATGTTGCTAATTTATTTACAAAGTATGCACATCATAAAAAGTTAACTGTAATATTTATTATTCAAAATTTATTTCCAAAAGGAAAACATGCACGTGATATTAGTTTAAATGCACATTATATTATAGTATTTAAAAATCCACGTGATAAATTACAAATACAATATTTAGCAAGGCAAATTATGCCTCGGTATAGTAAAGAATTCGTGAGTGTGTTCGAAGAAGTAACACGGGAGCCTCACAGTTATTTATTATTTGACTTGACACAAAAAACAAACGATGCATTGCGAATACGTACAAATATTTTTCCGAATGAAATCATGCATGTGTACGCTAACGTAAAAGACATGCATACAGAAATTTTTGTTTAGTCTGCATCAAGATGTTGAAGGTGAAACAACACTACAGCACGCTCCGTGCTCTGTGCAAATGCAAAAATGCAAAACGAAAACAAATTTTACAAAATGCTTCAGGGGATTTAATAAGAACAATATCTCAAGTAGCTAAAAACACAATAAAAGGAAACATTCCTTTAAATTCTCGTCAGAAGCAACGTTTACGTAGACATAAAAAGATCTTACGTGCTCTATCTCAGCAGCGTACTGCATTGAGTAAAAAGAAGAAGTTGTTACTACAAAAAGGTGGTGCGCTTTTACCGTTAATCTTGGGACCACTTCTTGCGGCAGTAGGAAGTAGTATTTTCAGTCGTTAAATATGTCAGAATTACGTAAAATGATTTTAGTTCCTGAAAATGCTGTACATGAAATTCAATCAAATCTTAAATCCATAGATTCACATCAGTCACGTTTAGATGAAGAAATGAATAATATCTTAAAACGCCGTGATCTTAGTGTACAACAAAAGTGGAAATTATATCAACAAGCTTTGCATCGTTATTTACAGTATACATCTTCTTCTTCACATAAGCCTATTACTTTACCTATCAATCAAGAAGAAGAAGAAGAAAAAATATCATCAAGTTCCAAACAAGATAGCAATACTTCTATTTTACCATTTGTATCAGACATTTTACAATCAGTACCGAAAACACTTCGTAGGAAAACAGATCTATTATTAAAACAGTTGACAAGTTCTGATAAAATTCAGTGGGATAAGTCTGGCATTGTACGTATTCAAGGAAAAACAATACCAGGTTCAAATATAGATTTAGTAAATGATGTTGTTCGTACAAGAAAATATTCAAGAAATCCTTTAGGTATTCATGAATTTAAAATTTTATCAGAAGATCTTAATGTTCCTAAAGAATTTATTGGTACACCTATTAGCACACCAGCATCAAAAGTGAATAGTAGTAGTAGTAGTAGTAGACAACGTATTCGTAAAGTAAGAAAATCTACTAGTCCTGCAGTAGTTGCTAATTTATTTAAACAGTGGAAAGAATATAGTATGTAAAAATGACAAAATTATCAAAAATATATTATGATTATTCAAATCTTGATTCTTTATCAAGTATCCAAACATTACAACGCAAAACAAAGTTATCTAAAAAGAAAATTAAAAATTGGTTACCTTCTCAAGATGCTTATACATTACATGCACCAGCTCATAAAGTTTTTGAACGTAAAAAGTATTATGTTAGTGCACCAAATGAAACATTACAAATGGATTTAGCAGATATGCAAAATATTGCAAAGTATAATAATAATTATAAATATATATTATGTTGTATTGATATTTTTTCACGTTATGCATATTGTGTTCCGTTAAAAACAAAGAAAGGTCCTGAAATGGTAAAAGCAATAACAAAAATGTTTAAAAATTTCAAGTTACCCGTGTTTAACGTACAAACAGATTTAGGCGGTGAATTTTATAATCGTCATGTAAAACAATTGTTTAAAGAATATGAAATTAATAATTATAGTGTTCATTCGGAAATTAAATGCGCATTAGCAGAACGTTTTATACGTACATTAAAAGAAAGATTATATCGTTATTTTACTGCAAAGAATACTTATCGTTATATTAATGTATTAGATCAAATTGTAAAAAATTATAATCATTCATACCATTCAAGTATTAAAATGGCACCTGCACAAGTAAATGATTCCAATGTGAATCAAGTGTGGGAGACATTATACGGAAATAAAAATAATAAAAAGAATATAACATGTAAATTTAATCCGGGTGATTATGTACGTGTTAGTAAGTATAAACATGTATTAGAAAAAGGATATTTACCTAAATGGTCACAAGAAATATTTATTGTTGACAAATGTATTAAGTCAGATCCTGTCACTTAGAAATTAAAAGATTGGAACGGTGAAGAAATTAAAGGAATATTTTATGCACAAGAATTACAAAAAGTAATTATAAATACAAAGAAAACATATCTCATTGAAAAAGTATTAAAACATAAAAAAGGGTGGATGTATGTAAAATGGTTAGGATATCCATCAAGTATGAATTCGTGGATTAGATCAGATTCTATTCAGTCTGCAAAATGAATTCGAACTTTACACACGACTTTTATGTTACTCTTCCTTCAAATGCAAGTAGCAATCTTTTTGATAATAATACAACATCATCATTTCGAGTTAAATTGGCACAACCTATTGATTTATGTGATGGGGAATGGGGTGTTGCATTAACACAAATTAATATTCCGTGGAGTTTTTACAATGTTGGTGAAAATGAAGAAATTATAATTACTAGTGTTATCGATGATAAAGTTGAACGCTACCGTGTTCCAATAACACCTGGATATTATTCATCAATTGAATCGTTTCTACAATTAATTCCTGAAAATGTTCGTATGTTACACTATTTACAAAATAAAAATCAAGTTGTTATTAAACATTCTTTAAAATTAGAAGATCAATGTATGATTGGTGTTACACCAGGTTTACAACAGATTTTTGGATTTATTAATGAAAATACACTTGATGTTAAAAATGTTATATACACAAAAGTTAAAAATGTTGATTTAATATTAGCACGTGGAAAATTTCCATGTGATTTAGATTATAATATTCCCAATACAATTAATGTTTGCATTGATATTGTAAAACATCAACAAAATATAGGTCCATTAGTTCGAAAACTTAGTGTATGTAAGTACAACATGGTCATGTAAAATCTTTTTTGTTTCACACACCACAATATGTTAAAGTTGAAAAGAAATATTTTGATAAAATAGAAGTAAACTTAAAAGATGAACACGGGTTAAAATTACCATTTCGTTAAAATTAACACTTCACTTTAAACGAAAATGATTTCTGAAAATATTGATGATAGTTTTTACATTACATTAGTTTCAAATGCTAGTGCTGATGTATATCCTACAAATAGTCCAACACATTTTATTAATCAATTAAAAAATAATATTCGTTTATCAGAATCCGATTGGTATGTAGGATTAAGTGAAGTACATATTCCATTAACATGTTATAATGTTACCGCGGGTGAAAACGTTATATGGTACAAATTTAAAAATGCAGAACCTATGAAAAGTAAAATTCTTGTTGGATATTATCCATCCATTCATCATTTACTAGAAGAATTAAACACAATATCGAGTTTTATAAGATTTAGTTTTTCAAATGTTGTACATGTTGAATGTGATGAACATGTAGAATCAGTTACATTGTCGCCTACATTAGCTTTACAATTAGGTTTTTCTGAAAAATCAGATCTTGTAAAAGAATCTCACGGATTCAAACAACCATACATAGATATCGGATATCCACATCAAATTTTTATTTATACAGATATTATACAATATCAATTTTTAGGTCATACAAAAGCACCATTATTACGTATAGCAACAATCTCTGATATTAAATATGGAAAAGTTCAAACAATTACATTTGAAGATATTCATTATATGCCACTTGCAAAATTTTGTTTTAACACTATTGAAATACTATTAAAAGATCATGCAGGGCGAAATTTGCCATTTCGTTCTGGGACACTGACCGTAACACTACATTTTAAACGCTCTCCGGCATCTTCTAAATAATAATAATAATAAAAATGAGAGCAAGACGTGTTACTTATCATCGTGGGCGCGGAATACCATATTTTTCAGGACCTGTATATCAAAGGGGACATGGTATAGGTAGTTTCTTTAAAGGATTATTTCGTTTGCTTTACCATTTCTTAAACAAGGTGCAAAAACTGTAGGACGTCAAGCATTACAAACCGGTATGCAAGTTGCGGGTGATGTATTAGAAAATCGACCATTTAAAGAATCGGTTCGTGCACGTGTAAAAGAAGCTGGTAATAGTTTAAAGACAAAAGCAATTAATAAAGTTGGGCAGTTGCTAACTGGTAACGGCAAGAGACGGTCACGCAAGAGGAAAGCTCCTGCAATTGTAAAGTTTGGACCACCAACAAAACGTAAACATATACAGGACATCTTTTCATAATGGCGTTCCTAAATTCAAATAGTTTTGAATGTTGTACCAATGAATTTGATTTCTTTTCTATACCAATGACACAAACAGCTATTGAAGCAACTACAAATGCTGAATATCATCCTATTTCCACATTAACCTCAGAAGGACCTATTGAATTTGTTATTCCGGGAGAAACAGGTGAATTTATTCATCCTGCATATCTATATCTTTATGTACGTTGTAAAATTACTAAAGCTGATGGTACAACTTTAGCTAACGATGATGATGTCGCACCCGTAAATAATTTCTTACATATCTTTATTTAGTCAAATTGATATTTCGTTAAATGATAAATTAATTAGTTCTTCATCAGGATTTTATCCTTATCGTGCATACATTGAAACATTATTAAATTATTCTCATGATACTTCTCAAACACATTTAGCATGTGCCATGTGGCATAAAGATACTGCAAAAAATTTTAATAAATTAGATAATACAAATGCTGGTTTTCAAAAACGTGCTAATAAGGTGAAAATAGTAAATCTTTTGAAATGTATGGACGTCTTCATACGGATATTGTAAGTTTAGATCGTATGCTTCCTAACAAAGTAAGTTTGCGTGTAAAACTACATCGTAGTAAAGATAATTTTTGCTTAATGTCTGCTGAAAATACAAGTTATAAAGTTGCACTTGAGGAAATTATTCTTCATGTACGACGTATTGATGTAGCTGCGGATTTAGCTATGCAATTAAATACACGAATGGGTTCGGAAACAGCCAAGTTACCTCTGACGAGAGTGGAAACAAGATCTTATACTATACCTGCACAAGTAAAGTCTTACAGCATTGATAATCTTTTCCTGGGTAATGTTCCTAAAGGCCTGATTATTGGTTTCATCTCCAACACAGCCTTCAATGGGAAATCACATCTTAATCCCTTTGAATTTCGAAACTTTAACGTTAACAAACTGCAATTACAAGTCGGTTCAAAATCATTTCCTCCCAACCCCCTCACACCTGATTTTAATAATAATTTATACCTTCTAAGTTACTATACTTTGATTTCAGGTACTGGTATATATTATCAAAAATATTCACATACTGTTACTCTTGATGAGTATCCAAACGGATATGCTCTGTATGCATTTATTCTATCTCCAACAGGAACTTTAGATGATAACACGTGGGATGTAGTACGCGATTCCCCTGTAAATTTAAAAGTATCATTTTCAGAAACTTTAACTGAACCTGTTACATGCATTGTGTACGCACAATTCGATTCTTTAGCACAAGTAGACAAAGACAGAAATATTTATACTGATAACATCTTCTAATTTATTTAGTTGAGTACAATGCGGGTTGTTGTTCACTTCTCGGCGTATCATGATAACGAAAATGAGTTTATTATAAAAGAGCTAGCCATTGTAAATCCTGACGTTCCCTTTTTTCAAAATTGGGTTTTTAAACCACCATTTCCTTTAAATAACTTATCTGAGCCAATCATAAGCACAAACAAATATCTAGGTGAGAATGTGTATGGCATTACCTGGCACGAAGGGGATGTAGAATATTCACATCTTAAGGAAATACTTCAAACATATTGTTCAAATACTACAACCATATACACATACGGAATAAATAGAAAGTGTTTTCTTCAAGAAATTCTTCAAAGAGAAGTTACAAATTTGGAAGAAATAAACTGTCCAAAGTATACTGCATTAAGTTTTCACGTTCATCGGTGTGCACATAATAAGCATCGTTTCGGACAATATAGATGTACTGTTCATGAAGCATTACTGTATAGTGAATATGTGAAAGTGTATGATTATGTGTTACATGTGAATAACAGTGATAATTACATACCTACTACAATTAAAAATAATCTTCATCATGTATAGTGATGAATTATTAAAAGTGTTACTAACTGATAAAGTGACTGGTGCAAGTGTTACTGGAATTTACCCTATTGACAAACTTCCTGTAACGGTAAAACCTCCTGCAGCACTTGTGATTAATCTTGATACATCTGATTCTGCTGGTTCCCACTGGGTTGCAGTGTACATCAATAAGAAAAAACATGGGTACTACTTTGATAGTCTTGCTATGGACATTCCCAAGGAAATAAAAAACTTTTTGTCGAAAAATACTAAAATGTACTTTACAAATATTCAACAATATCAACATGATAATTCTGTGTTATGTGGTTATTTTGTCTTATATTTTCTGCATCATATTATTCGCACTCAATCATTTGAAAAGTGTTTAAAATTGTTTAACAAGAAAATTTTGAAAAAGAATGATGCTATTGTTTATAAACATGTAAACAAATTTTTAAAAAGAAAACACAAATATTTTTTTTAATTTTTTTTATTTTTTTATTTATTTTTTTAAATTTACATTTTTAATTTACAATAAATTTTTTTAAACTTACACCCATGCATTTTATTTACAATTCCTCATTACAATTTTGATAATGCATTAGTTAATGCTGTTGATCTTTCATATTTCCACCAATAATTCAACTGTTGTGCATTACGATATGCACATCCTGATTTCTTTACAATACTTGTGTGAAAAGAACAATATTCATTAAATGTATTTCCACATAATTCATTTAATGAAGGACAATGTTTTGTTTCTAAATCAATGACATTATCTAATGCAAATATTCTTTTAATCCAAAGAGATTTCTCTAAACCTTTACAATAAAAGGTTGAATTCTTTGCGCATAATTGATATACAAGGTTTCGTATGCATGATACAGTATATCCAATTTTGCTATCCCATTTCAATCCATGCAAATTTAATGTTAACCAGTCAATTTGTTTTTAACATCCAAGTGATAATAAATTATATTCAACTGGTGATTTTACCAAGCAATGGAAATTTACTGTATCATCGCATGCAGTTCTCACGAATAATAAATTCGTTATCAGACATTTTAAAACCTTGAATATCGATAATATACTGATTTACACATGGTGAAATTTCATTTGTATGAAAAATAAAAAACGGAATTATCTGTCCAACAAATTCTGTATTTTGTAAAAGATCACAAGTTTTATGCATAAAGCATCGAAATGAGATTTCACTATGTCCTTGTTCATACACTTCAAAGAGTTCACTAAGAGTTTTGTCAAGAGATAAATACTTCACTGCAAATGATCCAGTATTATGAAAATGTCTACATTCATGAGGAAGATGTAACTTGCATTCCACGCATTCCATTGGATTATTGTTGTGTAAGTATACTTTTATAGTTTTTAATACACAGTTCACATTAATGTTTTCACCATTACATAACACACATGAAACACTAGCACTATTCGAATACATTTTTTCAATCTGAAATATTCGCTTTCCGTTTGTCTTTTCTTATGAAGATCTCTAGTAATTCCGGTAAATAGTCAGTATCACTTAATAATTCCACATAGGCGTCATAAAATTTTTCTCTTGTTAATAGTCCGATAATATGCGTGTTTGCGTACAAATAAAACACATCATCTTCAACACTAGGACTTGCTATAATACTCCAAGCGCGGATTTCCAATAATTCTGGACGCGTCGTTATACAATCATGATCAACATCATGATTAGATCCTGTCGTACATCCCTCACATATTAGTGTTTCATTAAAATTCCATTTTTTAATAGCCTTCTTTATACATTCACGATCCACTTTTTCACTATTACAACAACAATCTAAAGCCCAAAATCGTGATGTTCTTGATAATACAATTGGAGATGATGGCGGTGTTGGTGAAACTGTTAGCGCTGGTGAATCTATTGCATCAAAATCAAATTCATCATCTGACGATGATTCGTATATTTCTGTTTCAGCATCAGATATTGCTTCAATATTGCTATTGTAAAGATCCTTCTTCTCATACGACTGCATGATGTATCTTTATATATTTTGTCTCTTATAACCTGTATTTAAAGTATTTTCATAACCGCAAGGTAATCACTTGCTCGGCATTCCCAACATTAAAGTTATTTTTATTAGTTTGTCCCCAATTTGTGATGTTTATCTCCCACGTTCGCAATCTTCCTTTTGTTCACCTACCGCGGCGCCAAAATTATTTCTATCAGTCTGGCGGTATTCTGTAATGTTTACCAAACGTGTCAACGGTCTTCCTTTGTATTTAAATTCAAGTTTTAGCAAGCACAGATCAAGTTTTACCGTACACGAGCTTTTACAACGTTCACCGAGTATAATCACACAGTATTCGAGTAATAATTACGATCCGACAAATTAAAAAGTCCCGCATGAATAAATATTTCCCTCCCATCATACAGTGTTCACCTCCGATGCTAAGGGTCCCGGTTCGATCCGAATACGTATCACATAAACTTTTACACATTATAAGTGTTCTCACCTTCTTATTTTTAAAATATTTTCGAAATTATTTGTAGGTTCCCACTTTCTATATACTTTTAAGATCTTTCTTTGTAAAGCGATTTATTCTCTCACATATTGTTCGAACATCTTATTTTTTAACAAATAAAATAATCACCATCTCCTTTAGCCTAACAGGTATAATGGTGGGACTCAAATATTTCATTTTTCCAAATTATATATATATTTCTCAATGTAAGTTTCTATTAGTCAAATCCATTTGTATAATATCTTTTATTCTCTCACATGTTGCTCGTGTAATATATTCAATATTATTATTATTAATTTAATCACTCATACGGATTATTAGTTTAATCACTACTGCGCAATATTAATTTAATCATATCAACAGATTTAATTCAAATCAAACCAATTCAAATTTCCATTATTATTTTTAAAAATAGCCAGTATAAAGTCTCTACAGACACGCATACAGACTCGAAAAAGAGCACATGACCTTTCCATGTCAGCACAACTAAAAAAAGAAACATAAGAACTTTCCAAACACACGTAAGCATGTCATCAAACCCTAATGACCTAACCCAAGCGGCTGCCAACACAGCCCAATACTTTCTATATTATTTATAAAACATAACGGTACCTGTAGAATAGTTCAGTCTCTCCTACTCACTCGGCTACAAGTACCGACAGCATGTGGCCTTTACTTTGTGCTATATGTAGGTTATGACTCGTGATGTCGTATCTGTATCGGCCAATCAGATCAGAGGATATCTGAGACGTTTGGATCCGGAAATATGCCACCGGTCGGTACAGTGGAAAACGTCTGCGCCACTCACTAGGGAAACGGCTTAGCGAAAGATACGATGCATGCAGGGACGTACGCAGAGGGTGGGTCCTGGAGGTCCAGACTCCTCCCGAAATCCGGACTTTTGTAAATTTAGTCTAATTTTAGGGGCAATTTTACAATTTTTAATATAATTTAGCCTGAAATTGTGTTTGGACCCCACCGAAAAGCTTTGGACCCCTCCCGAAATAAATTCTGCGTACGTCCCTGGATGCATGTTTTTCAAATGTGTACGACGTTGCTAATGACACAAAGAATAAGAAAAGTAACAGAATTTAAGGTTTATTTAAAAAGCAAACTATTTATTTATTTATATATTTATTACAAATTAATTGGTTATACTTGAATATCTTAGGACAAAGTTGAAGTGTACTAATTAGCTATATTATTGACATTGTTTGCAGCCTGAAGAAACTAATTAATATTCTCATGCAAGGGCCCCGATTTCTCTGTAAATTTGGGGGGTATTCAGATGTAGGATATATATATATATATATATATATATATATATATATATATATATATATATATATATATATATATATATATATATATATAAGATTTTAAGACAAATTGCAGTCAAATTATTCCAAATATTGTATATTCACAAATACAGTAGGGGCCCACATGAGTTTTGGGAGGCCGGGCTCCCTCGGCCTCCCAAGATCGGCCCCCTCATGTTTCGGTCACCGACCGACTTTACGAAGCGAATTTTATTCATTCTTAACGAAAAATCAACAATATAAAAGCATAGTTATTTGAAGGTAGAGTGCTGATCTCTTACATGCAATTTCATCCTGGATTCGATAGTTATGAGCTCAGGGGGAAGTCCAAGGAAATTAATGCATGAAAAAAAAACATTTCTCTAAGTAAAAGTAATATAAATTCTCTATTGAGTTTAACACAAGGGCGCAGGGACGTACGCAGGGGATGGGTCCTGGGGGTCCGGAGCCCCGAAATTTCGACTTCTGTGTAAATTTAACCTAATTTTAGGGGCAATTTTAGGACTTTTAATATAAAATACCCTCATATTGAGTTTGGACCCCTCCCGAAATAAATTTCTGCGTACGCTACTGAAAGGACGCAGAAACTTACGATGATAATTATGTTCATGAGCATTTTGATAATTTACCAGTGCTTCATTGAACTATTTTACACATTAGTAATATTATTTCATCATAATATCTTTGCACTTATTGTCGTTTTCTTTAGAAATAGAACATACTTGTAAATTGTTTATATTAGCCCATGTGAACATTTTCAAATTGGCTGAAGTGTTTTGAGCACATGAGTTTACATTTAAACCAACAAATGAACCGATGTGGTCTCACAGTAATGATAACATACTACTTATAGTGGCTTATTACTGAATAAAATAAAATGAAGTTTCTATTTTTATGTTCCACGAATATGTCCTGTAGGTAAAGGAGACGGATGATTAATGAGAGTGAATGATTATAAAAGAATCGGTGGAATGGTAATGTGGGAGAAAACATCTGAATCGCGAGAAAACCCACGGACACAATATTGTCCATCACAAATTCATACGGCTTGAGTTCGAACCTCGCACTAGAGGCTAGCACTCCGCTATAGATCTACTGTGTCCTTTGATAATGAATGTTTGTAATTTATGTCATGAACACAATATTCTGTTCCAGTAAGCGAAACAATATAAGAGAAGTCAATCTACTGGACGAAACGTAACAAAGGCTGAACGCTTAAAGCGTTTGCTTT
This sequence comes from Thermobia domestica, assembly GCF_964235325.1. Classification (NCBI taxonomy): domain Eukaryota; kingdom Metazoa; phylum Arthropoda; class Insecta; order Zygentoma; family Lepismatidae; genus Thermobia; species Thermobia domestica. The sequence continues at coordinate 185,948,368 of NC_137461.1, read as the reverse complement.
TATAAATGATCTTTATTTATTTATTTATTTATTTATTTTACTTGTGGACCTCAGAACACAAAACACAATACTTTCACGATATAATCTTTTGTAAATGTACTACTATATACCAAACATTAATCATCTCAGAGCTGAGGGCAGGCTTGTAGCCACCCCAAAAATGTAGGGGGGGCTGTAGAAGTTAGGGAGGTTAATGAACCATATTATAGTTCATCACCATATTATGGTTTATTTGCAAGCCTACCTTGAAAAGTTTAGGGGCCAGTAGAAAGTTAGGGGGCAGCCTCCCAGGGATACTGGCCTATCTGAAGGGAAGAAGAATATAAATAAACTTACGTTTGTATACTTAGAACACTATTTCGTGTGAGGTTATCGAAAAGTAAAAGCTGAAGTTTGAAAGTAACAACATACGTAACACATAATCAATTTCTGTCAATATTCCTCTTGTTCAGGCTCGAAAAATCCTGGACGTCAGTTAGTCAAGCCGATTGGAAATAGGAGACTGGCTCATAAATAAGTTAAATCAAAAATAAAATTATGAAGGCCCATGTATTTTATGGTGCCTAGGTTTGAGAACCGGTGCCTAGATCAGAAGAAAAATTCTCGAGCCCTTATCTTGTTTATGATGGTTTTTCGGCAGCCTAACTATCTATCTGCATCTATTCGCTACAGCTTCCTTCAGCTTCAAACCACCGCGGTGACCACAAAAGCATTTCTCTTGTAGAAATATTTGAAAGTGAAGCGCTATATAATATGATTCTTGTAGCATTAAGATAAGAATACATGTAGCAATGGGTGGGGTGACCGATTGCTAATATGCAGAATAAATAGTAGAAAAATGACGGATGTAATAGAATATGAATTTGTTTAAAGGGATTAAGAGCTTTTTGGCGCATAAAGTGCTTATTTGTAGCCGTAGCATAATAGCATCGAAATTAACGACAGCTCTTCAAAACAGAGGAAAGCTATATGGTCGCCTATATATTGTCAATCTGCGCATGAACTGATATAGTGCTTAGGCCCTAATGTTTTTGGGGTAATACAATAGTAAAGTAATCCTCCTTAAGTGACTATAAATAAGCTACTGTTTGAAACGAATAGAAAATACGCTTTATTTAGGCGAGTCAGAGTGAGTAACGCTTTAGGTGAATGGTTAACGCTGTGAATTGCCAATTTTCTAGCACGGGTTCGATTCCCGCCCGCTCCCTTTAGTCTTTTCAAAATGTTTCATTTACAAGGCTGAGCTCCAGTTGGATGCTGCTAAATGAAAGATAATCTCCAGTGGAGGAATTCAGTGATGATATAATTCTGAGAATAAAGGAAGAAAAATGGATGGAGAAAACGAGTTGCAAAGTTAATTCTGTCGATGGTCCTATATTTGTTATTATCGGTTAATTTCGTGCATTTTTAAATTGTTGTTTATTGACACTATATTTTCCCTCTTTCTCTTTGTATCTCAATGTGTAAATTTTCCCAAAAAATTATACAAATCAGGAACCGTTAGTTATATTTGCAACCTAACGGGAAATATGTTAATAAGGACAAGTTCTCCAACTCGCTTGAGTGTTATTGAATTTTGCACTTTAATATTTACAAATAAATTACTGCATACCAATATATAGCATTTTTCAAAACTCATTTAACGAATAATGAAATCGGACAATTTCTTCTTTCGAAGTATTATTACGCATCAATCAGTGGCGCCGGAACCTAGGAGCTCAGGCCCTGTTAGATCCCCAAAGTTTTCATTGGGGGTTGGGTTCTTCAATCCATATTTTTAAATAATTTGCAGTTAGGACCACTATTAAGAGTTTCAAAACTCAGCGCGAAGCTTTGAGTTAGTTAAAAAATAACCTACCATATATACCGCATAATCTATCTGTATATTATTTGATACGCGGATATGTATAGTTATTTGAACTAAGTAAACTTGCTTATATAATCCCTCATTTGAGTTAATTACAGTATAAGATTATTTAAGTCCCCTCACTGTTAACTACTTATCGGCGCCTTTGGTATGCGTATATATTTTTAAGTGGCTGTGTACAATTTTACGTGTGTATCATACAAACAAGAATTATTGTGAGTACAAGTATCCAAAGACTCCCTTTTGTCATTTCGTCAGCCAGCGTTTCGCTCCACTTCTGCACAAAAACACTCTTTACGATTTGTGCTTTTAACAGCTGAGGGCAACTTCATGCTGCTATGCTAGCTACTACCAGGCGTAATTAATCTTTGAGCAGGCGTCAGTTGGGTTACCTATCTCGCGGACTTTGTACATCAAGAATTTCTGTGGCCCACTGTACAATGATCCATCTTGTAGGTGTATGTAACAAAGTATAAATATAATTGATTGTTTATTAAACCGTTCTGTTCTGTAAGTTTGTAATAAATAATGCAGAATATTCTGCATGTTCATGTGCATATAATTATGTATTTCGTATATCATTAACCAGAAATTACTCTAAGTATTAACTGCAGAAGTCAAATTATTTTTCAGTTTCGTAGGGAATTATCTGGCTTGAATTTATGGAGTTCAAAAACATATTTCTGTAAGGCAACATAGCAAATGGAAACTCAGTAATACTAGCGTGGTTATAGGAGTCGCTATATGGATTCCTTGCCCGTGTGATATTTTTCCCTTGCGCCGGCCCTGTTGATACCTCATCCTTCACACATGGAAAGGCCAAGCATAAACCACTTTTCACCTACAGATTGTAAAAATGAAGTCGTTCTTTTCGCCACTTTACCCTGTTACCCTCTTGCAGATTTTTTCGTGGCGCGCAGGCTGTACATGACCTTGAGCAGAGTTACAACTCAATGTGGGATCCGATCGACATGAGATCCCGCCGTGAATCAAATTTGAGTCTTCAACGCCCAAGTCGAATATAGTAGTTAATAATACAGTGGACTCAAGGAACGGCTCTAGGATTTTTTATACCCTAGGCGAAAAACATGTCTGCGCCCCCATAATCTCCTCCCTCAAACCCAAATTAAAGTGAAGCCTTGTCACCCCTGACATTTTAACGACATCATCATATTGTTACATTTGTTTAAGCATTAAATAAAATAAAACTTGCTTCCAATGCCTCTCTCTACGGTATTAAGAAGTAATCTATAAGCCAATTATTTTTAAAAACATTTTTATTGTTGTGGCATTTGGATTGAAATTTTACTAATATAGCCGCAGGGCAACAGGTAATTAAAGTTTAATTGTAATGTAAACCATGTTGATGTCCATTGTGAATATAAAACAAGATATGGTTGTAATTCTTTCTTTAAAACAATCCATAGAAAACGTGACTAGTGACTGCAATGTGTCCAAAAATTTAATTTTTACCTATCTAAGGAAATCAAAAGATAAGAGGTGTACTATAAACAGCTTTGTGTTTTGAACAATTTACACGTTAATAATTACTTTACTAAAACTAGTAATACAAAATTTATACTTGCAATTTTTGATTGGAGCAGCTTTATCTACATTCAACAAATATCGCAGAAAAATCAGTTCTGTTTGCCCCAGTGCAAAACATTACATAAAGTTCGTGATGTTGGGATAGTACATTTTAATATTTATATGTCTCTCACTCACTTTTTGAGATAAATTGAGCAGCAGCGTTTATAACTTTAACGGTACTTTCCTTGATTTTATACTTGCTAGGACTTTATACTCACTAGGACTTTCGGGTCTATTTGTATTGATCACTCACTTTCAATAGAAATTGTGACTAGCCTTACTAGTCTTTCCTAGTACATTGTAGAACGAATATATGTTTTAATAAGTTATAATTTGGAAAAAATAACTTCGTTCTGCACTAACCACAGAGGCTGGCAACGTGAGCAAAATACGAGGAGGTACACATACGTTAGGAAATACATTTTTAAAACCATGATGGTAAATGTAGCTTGGGACTTCTTCAGGGGTTGATACTGAGTCATGAAGATGATGACAAATTGCTCTCAGTTCAGAACACAGTCCTAAAGCGTCAATATCATATTCCTTCACACCATCGTTAACACACAACAGTTTGATCTCTGCAGCGAGATTTTTTTTATAGATCATGAATGTTGGACAAAAATCCGAACATAACACATACATCATTTAACTGATAAAAATCTTTCTTTGACTGCACTCATAGCCGTGTGTAAAAAAACAAAATGAAAATGGATCTTAAAATTTTCCCCGGGGTCAGCTACATTTACATATTGATTTATAGTTGTTTTTCGAGCAATAAAACAAATCAGTTGTGGACTCAGGGGGTATTCACTAAATTATCAACATTACAGATTTTTAAAAAAACAAAATACAGAACTCCATTATTTTGAATCAAACACGGTGTGTCTATTATCTCATACCAAATTTCATATAAGTAAGTCCCCAAGTTAAGCGGGATGGCACATCTAGACTCATAACTGTGAAAACATTTATGATCACTCCAACCCCAATCATTTTACAGATTCAACCTGTTGTATGTACAGTAAGTTATTAGGACGTAAAGTCGAATGTAATTTATACGAACAAGACTTTTATACATTGCAAGACCTGTAACGTTCAAATATCCACCACAAACTCATAGTCGTACCGTCATAAACAAAAGCGAACGTGTAGCAGAAAACCACTTTATACAAAAGTCAAAAGGGGACACTATGAAGGCATGTGAAATGGTCGAGGGTTTGAGTGAATAATCTGTTAATCAGAAGTTTGAGTTCAAACCTGTAAGTAGAATTCGTCTTTTTTTAAGTGTGTTCCTATTTTCATCAGAGGACTGAGAACTTTCTTTGAATAAGTCTTTGGCAACTACTTTTCTCTCAAATTCGATTAGAACGGAACATTATATGAATTGCAAATCTGAAATCCATAGTTGAAAACAAAATGTTAAGTATGTTCAATATTTCATTATTATCCTTTGATTTCTAATGGAAAACTATTTATAAGTATTGGCGATTTCAGAAGATTCGTCCCGGTGATTGTCAATATATGAAGGACGGAAAACAGCTATTAGTCCACTTTGAGTATGATCGAATATATGGCTTCGAAGGGGATTTTTTTTTTTAGGTCGACAGTGTCTCAAATTCTCCCTCAGGTCACCCCCTGAAATTATCACTGTTTCAGAGGTTTTCTTAACAAATAGATTATTACATTAATTTCTCGTCCCACGTTTTGAAATTCCAAAATAGTAACTTGAAGAGAATTATAATACGTATAAGAATAAAGAATTATAGAAGTGATGAAGTAAATATTATCGTTTAAGTTATCGATTTCTAGTCGGATTAAAACTCGAATATTCGTATGGATTTCACTTCAAGCAAAACCCTCTCTATACATAATTCTTACTGGAAAAGCATGTTAAACTCCAATTACTTAATCAATATTTTTAATAATATATTTGTATTGTAATATTTTTACTATTCAATGTTGCATACACTTCATTTCCCAAAGGAAACTCGCAAATGTATGGTGGACTAGTGAATATTACCAAATATATTATCACTTATTTTACGTCAATGCTGCATCGCCTCATTTTAAACTTCGTACTTTAACTAATAATAATAATAATAATAATAATAATAATAATAATAATAATAATAATAATAATAATAATAATAATAATAATCCTTATCTTTATCAGAATTTCTGGCTTAGTCAATAAATGAATTCCACTACGTCTCTATTCGAAGTTCTATTTAATCGAATCTGATAGAAAAACAAAGAGAAACTTCGAGAACAGGTAAAAGACAAATCTTACTTCGATGGGACTCGAATTAACCTTTAAGAGTAATCTACGCGAAAGCGCTTTAGACCATTTTTTAAATTTTCTTGAAGTTAACTGATTCACCGAACGTATCTTAGTAACTTGTCTCTATTTTCTACTCAGTATACACATTTTACAGTTATTTCCAATAACCATGAACGACAGGGACACAAACACGAAAACATGAAAGACAGTAAAAATTCTTCGATCGGGAATCGAACCCGGGATGCCATACACCAAAGGCACACGTGCTAGCCACTAGACCGGCAGGGACAGCAAATTAAATATATTTTGTAGTGTCTGAAGTTGAAGTCTATTTCACCCTGACGTAATATGTCTATTGATCGTATGTTTATGTTCACCGTATTTGTTACTTTGAGGAATGATGTATGTTATTGATATAGGTTCTATTACATATTCGTCCATAAATATTATATAAAATATAAGAATTATTCATGATTTGTCATGGAAATTCACTGGTGAATGCACAGTAGACAAAGAATGCAATTTGGAAGGAGAGTTCGACAGGAATGATATCTTTCGCCGACATTATTTAATATATATCTAGAAGAGATAGCGAAGAGGAATCTACATAATGGAGATATTATTTCTTTAGAAGGTAAAATGATTAGGTGTATACGGTTTGGGAATGATATGGCTGTTGTTGCAGAATATAAAAAGAAAGTCAATAAGATGTTGAAATCTTGAGCAGAGTTTGTGAAGAATATAGGATGAAAATAAATGTCAGAAAGACAATATCCATGGTGATTGGAACGAAGTGATCGGTGTAAAATATAGAAGTTGGGGCGGAGAAAATACAACAGGTGACTAGTTTTGCCTGACAAGTAACACTTCCCAAGTGTAACACTCCGATTTTGATAAAATTTGCCAGATTTTCTGCAGAAAAACGGTTTTAGGGGCATAATCCCACACCCAAAATTTTGGAAGTTAACGCCGGGAAAACAAGAAGTGCACCGAAGTGAGTGTAATTGTACACAGATATTGTAGACCTAAAATGAGGTAATATGTGTTTCGTATTATCCTAAAGAGAAACGGTTGGGTGGGGCAGGACCCCTCCAAAATTTTGATCATGAAATATCAGAAGTGCTAATAATAGTATGTCAGAGGTGCTTAAAGGACATGAAGAACTGGAACGAAATTTTGTTGTAGTAACAATATGCAAAAAAATTAACGAATACGGACTTTTTATTTTCTACGGAACAACGGTTTTAGGTGGGAAATTCTTATATAGATGTTTTCTGTTATTACTAATTTTTAAAATTTATTTTCACATACATGAGAAGTATCAACGACTATTATATTCATTTCATCTCTCAGCAACTTCATACTGTTATTGGCGGTTATAATTGCACCATTTATTCTGTAAGGACAGTTTCACAGTTAGTTTGATATGATTCTTGGAATCACCTATGAAGTGGGATATATATATATATTTGAAATAACAAATACCTACTAAATAAACATACATACATTCAATAGTAAGACATATAAATCGGGGAAATCAATATTAAGCAATGACAATAATATGTGCAGGAAACTAGTAAATATGTTAAAGAACAACAAGAATATATGACGGCTAAGAGCATGAGGGTAAAAAATACAAGGGAAAACAGATTCCAATAATATCCAAATAGTATAGAAAATCTGAATGTCAGACAGAAATCGAACTTCTTCTAGCAAATAAATAGATAACATAATGGAACATGTTTTAAAGCGGGGAAATTTTGTCCAGCTCTTTACCTCGTGGTATGGTTACCTAATCATTACTTCTTAGGCTACATTACTTCTTTGTACTGCCATATTTATTCTTTGAATTAGGAAGCTGCTTGCTCTATCATCACCGGATAAATGGATGATGCGTTTAACTACTTCCTTTATAAAGTTGAGGTCTTCTTTGCCGCACGATCCATTGGATTCAATGGCAATGGTTACAAATTGGTACTTCTCTGTTAGGTTACTATATTTTCTTCTTTTGTCTGTTTCTGTTCGACTGGCTACATTACCTGTTTGGAGTAAGAAGAAAGGAATGTTAGAAAGGTCGAAAGTGCCAATGCACGTAAAATTCCAAATCAATGACTTGCCTCTCTTCCAAGATATTAAGATCATCCCATCTGGTATTTTACCATCTGTTCTACTAGATCCATTTGATTCCCTTATTGCCCGTAGACCTACTGAAATAAGTGTTCTCATCATAATGCCATTGACACTTGAGTGGCGAGGATATCTTACGGTATTAATCCAATGTTCTCGGGATTGCTGCCAGAGTGAGTATTTCTGTGCTGAGCTTTCGTTACCATACAGCGGCAACATCTTCATAGCTCTGAAGATGTTGCCGCTGTATGGTAACGAAAGCTCAGCACAGCAACACTCACTCTGGCAGCAATCCCGAGAACATTGGATTAATAGTAGACGCCAGCAAAGCTTCAAGATCATATATCTTACGGTACTTTTTGTGCAAGAGTCGATGACATTTTGAGGTTCACAAACTATTGGCTCCCAACCGTAACGCAACAGCTATTCGAAAACTCTCATTGTTGAGATGAAGGCATAGAGGGAACGAAGGTAAAGCTTTAAGCCAAGCTCCTGCTTCTATGGATGATTCAGCAATTAGTCTAGCTATGTGCTCTAGGCTGTCTGAAGACTGTAATAAAAAGGAGAAGTGTGACTTGAAAGTAGGTTCTTCCCAAGTGGATTGCTTTGCTCTGGTACTAAATTCAAGTAATTCAGAGCCAACTAGTAATGACCAAGTGGAAGAGCATTCTTTAACTTCAGAATCGATATGGGAGCTTATATCATGTTGTAGAATTATTCTATTAGATATCGGAACTATAGAATGATGCCAAGAAGGCAGAAATAGCCAAATCTATGACTCGTCGGATGCCTAATCCACCAAACCGAACTGGCAGAGAAGCCTGAAGCCATGTGTTAAGTGTTATCCTCCGAGACTCCGAGAAGCAATTTAGAATAGATTCTAATCCAGATTTTACGTGTTATCGTTTGTTGTTAGTAACACAAAATGACGATCTTAACTAATTTAAACTAGCAATTAACTAAAATAAGGAAATAATTATATATATATATATATATATATATATATATATATATATATATATATATATATCGGGTGTTCCAAAATAAGTGTTACAACTCTTGGGAGGTGACTTCTGCTACTGAGACAAGAAAAAAAGTTCTCTTAAATTTTCGGCTATCGGACATAGTTTCAGATCTACAAGGTGCCGAAAGCGTGGGAAAATGACTTTCGGACGCCAATAGTTCGGAAACTATCCAACATAAAGAGGGCGGATAAAAAATTCACTGAAGAAGTCATACCTGCTCTATTGAATTTTGTACGTTTCACAATCCTACCATGCACGCGCAAGGGATTCCCCAAAGGAACGTAGCGAGTCCCGGATAATCTACCAAATGAAACTTGATCTAAATGGATATGAATTGATAGGGTTTCTACCAGGTAACAATAATTCGTTTGTATTAAGTCGATATCTGGAACAAATACAAAATGGCGGACACATTCATGTTCGTTGTGTGTGGTTGCATAATCGCCAGGTACGGATGCTGGCCAACAGTGACGTTCTGAGTATTAAGTTTAGCGAATTTGTACTGAAATGCTCTACAAAGACATCTGGAGTGTCGGTAGAGCATAACAGATGAAGCAGGGTGATTCACATGTGTGGAAACACTTAATGAAAAATGCCCAGAAATGCACTTATACTCAGTAAACGTGAGTTCAAAGCGTCGGAAATGTAAGGAAGGCATCAAGAACATGAAAGCCATTGCCAACTCACGAATAATATTCCTTCAAACCGATGCAATATGATGTGCACGGTTGCATACCATTAAGGATGCAACAACTGAGGCCAAGTTGAAATTGTGCAATTGGACTCACTAAGAAATTGGGTAAACTAAAGGAATGTCACTAGTGGGATCGCATGATCGATATTGAAATGTGGCCAATGTTTGTATTGTAATCAACATGTAGCTAATAGACAAATGTCAACATGTCGCACTACTGCTGGGACACCGTCTCACGTGCGAAAACTAGAAAAATAACGTTGTACATTCTGCTATTACATCTGGTGCACCGTTTGATAGAACGTAAATAGAACACGATTGTATCAAGTCCCTCTTTGTTTGGGACATTGTCCCACAGTCGACACATATGAAAAGAAATTTCTTAATGCATGGTTCAAATTCTGATAGAGCGTGAAAATAACAAACTTGTATCATGTCCCACGTCTTCTGGGACATATGACGTACTCGAAATATAGGAAAATACCTCCCGAAATTCGTATCTTACGTACAGTGCACATGCCAAGACAAAGACGAAACTGAACCCTTTTGGCACATTTAAAACTACAGCTGGAATACCATACATATAGAAAATAAAACCACATGAGAAATAGGAAGAAACGTCTTAAAGCTCTGATTGTTTACTATTGTGCAGTAGGAGTAACAAAATGAAACACACAAGAATGTCGGGACGCTGTACAAGGGTGCTTGCCAAACAAAGTGGGTACTCCTCAAAGAAATGAATACAGAGAAACCTCGTTCGAACCTCATGGCTAGAGCACTCGCGTTTGCTCGCGTGGTCGAGTTTCCAATCCTACTGGGAACCCACGGCCTCAGATTCAATACCCGAGTAGTTATTTTCCTATTTTTCGCATATGGGACGGTGTCCCAGCAGTAGTGGGACATGTTGACATTTGTCCATTAGCTACATGTTGATATCAACACATACATTGGCCACATTTCAATATCGATCATGCGATCCCACTAGTGACATTCCTTTAGTTTACCTAGTTTCTTAGTGAGTCCAATTGCACTATTTCAACTTGGCCTCAATTGTTGCATTCTTATTGGTATGCAACCGTGCACATCATATTGCATCGCTTTGAAGGAATATTATTGGTGAGTTGGCAATGGCTTTCATGTTCTTGACGCTAATCCTTACATTTCCGACGCTTTGAACTCACGTTTATTGAGTATAAGTGCATTTCTGGGCATTTTTCGTTAAGTGTTTCCACACATGTGAATCACCCTGCTTCATCTGTTATGCTCTACCGACACTCCAGATGTCTTTCTAGAGCATTTCAGTACAAATTCGCTAAACTTAATACTCAGAACGTCACTGTTGGCCAGCATCCGTACCTGGCGATTATGCAACCACACACAACGAACATGAATGTGTCCGCCATTTTGTATTTGTTCCAGATATCGACTTAATACAAACGAATTATTGTTACCTGGTAGAAACCCTATCAATTCATATCCATTTAGACCAAGTTTCATTTGGTAGATTATCCGGGACTCCCTACGTTCCTTTGGGGAATCCGTTGCGCGTGCATGGTAGGATTGTGAAACGTACAAAATTCAATAGAGCAGGTATGACTTCTTCAGTGAATTTTTTATCCGCCCTCTTTATGTTGGATAGTTTCCGAACTATTGGCGTCCGAAAGTCATTTTCCCACGCTTTCGGCACCTTGTAGATCTGAAACTATGTCCGATTGCCGAAAATTCAAGAGAACTTTTTTTCTTGTCTCAGTGGCAGGAGTCACCTTCCAAGAGTTGTAACACTTATTTTGCAACACCCGATATATCTATCTATCTATCTATCTATCTATCTATCTATCTATCTATCTATCTATCTATCTATCTATCTATCTATCTATCTATCTATCTATCTATCTATCTATCTATCTATCTATAGCTGCTTGAAAGTGGCTTATTTGCGGACTCGTAATTTATAGGTCTAAAAATAGTTCGTCGGCAAAATAAATCATAGTAAGTACATTGTATTGCTTAGAATTAACCAAAAAAGTAAAAGCTGACTAGTGTTTCATTGCAAAATTGTGTTATCAACTGAGAAAAACATGTCCCAAAGTGGTCTATTTGCCGACTATGAAAATCACAAAGAAAAGTGTTTTATTTTTAGAATATTGATTTTCGATAAGCATTAAAGAGACGAAATGATTAATTTAATCTTCATCAACTATATTATCAACCTTCAAATAAAAAAGTTTGCATTTTGGGGACAAAAAAGTCAATATGTTAGTCAAGAATGATGTTCGGTCATCAAAGGAAAAACTGAAAAAAAATGAATTTTTAAAATTTCTGATTTTAACTTTTGTGTGTATCTGTAATTGTTTAATGTGATATTATTAGCTATTAAAATAGGTTTTCCATCCTAATTGAGCATTTAATATGAAAATATTTATTATAAACCAAAAAAAGTGGTCTATATGCGGAAAAAAGAACCAGATTTCGCCAAAACCCGGAATAATCTAATTCTCCGTAAACGTTTAAGGAAAATAAGAATTGAAATATATTTCCCTTAAGGGCGAGATTACACATGACATTTTTTACTTCAATATTTTCATTAAGATGCTTATAAATGCGCATACAATAGCTAAAGCTGCTTGTGGTCTATTTGCAGAATTCAGTGGCACCATCTCCTACTTGAAAACTTCATTATCATTTGGCAGTGTTTTAAATCAAATACTTGAAACCGAGTGTAAGTTAATGGTGACATTCAATTTATGAACACGAATTCCTAAATGACATTAGAAAATGCACCATACGGCTCCTCTAAATCGTCACATGATTAATGTTATTGCCCAATTGATGTTTTATTATGTACTTCTTAATTTGCAACATTGTGTTTTTGTGGTCTAAATGCGGAGCAAGGCTGCCAACCTTGCACAGTAGATAAACTACAATATAACGATACACAATAGATAAAATTTTCTGATGTCGAATATGAATTAAACGTCTCATACAATGTTTTCTTACTAAATTAGAAATAAATTTCAATCTCTTAAATATGAAAAAATACAAATTGCCGAAAAAACAATAAAAAAGGGCAGCGTTAGGGAGAAGATGTAGAGAATTACGTAGACAGAGTTTTCTTGTCTAACCAGTTAATCATTTACTTGATATTTGTCGCAAGAGACCACTTTCACATACGTGTGTTAAGATGCCCCCCCCCCCACTCTCAAATTTTAATTGAAACTAAAATAAATCGATTGTTTTTTTGTTTGTTGTTGACTGTTTTGAAGAAAAAATCGTTTCGATAAACATAGAGAGATATATACAAAACAATGTGGGGGGGGGGGGATTCACAATGACCCTCTTACTTTCAAATTTCGATTCGATCTTTTGTTTTTGATTATTTTGAAGAAAAAATAGTTTGTTTCGAAAAACTTCAAGAGATATTTGCAAAATAAAATTTGGGGCTGCTTTATATTGTCCCTCAGTTTCAAAATTCGACTCGCAACCAAAATCAATCGTTTTCGTTTCATTTTTACTGATTGTTTTCAATAAAAAATAGTTTGTTTCGAAAAACGTTAAAAGATATTTAAAAATAAATCTGAGACTAACTTCACATCGATCCTCACTTTCAAATCTTGATTCGAAATCGAAGCCAATCGTTTGTTTTTCAGTTGTTACTGTTTCTATTGAAAGAAACAGTTTCTTTCGAAAATTATTAAGATATATTTACACTTCCACTGCCCTCCCCCTTCTCTTCAATTTAGATCCAAACCTGAAGGCAATCATTTGTAATTGATCGATTTTAAAGGAAAGAAATGTTTGTTTCCTAAATCAAAAGATAGATTTAAATAAAGGTGGAACGTGGCCAAATTTAGCTTGGTTCCTTCACTTAGAAAATTTAATTCAAAACCAAAATCAGTTTTCTTTATATCGGTTTGTTGTTGATCATTTTGAAGAAAAGTAGCTTGCTTCGATAAACATAAGAATATACTTACGAAATAAAGTTAATGACCATGGTTTATTTTTCGTTTGTTCTTGATTGTTTGACTGACAAAATAAAAAAACGAAAACAGATATTTACAGGATACATTTGATGGTCAAATTCACTCTACTTATTCTACTTTTAAAGTTCAATTCAAAACTCTTGCCAATCATTTGTTTTCCGTTTTTTATTGATTGGTTTGAAGAGAAAAATAGTTTCTTTCGAAAAATATTAAGAGTCACTTACAAAATAAAATTGGTTGAGCCAACTTCACACCATCTTCAAAATTTCAAATTTCGATTTAAAACCAAACTCAGTCGCTTATTTTCTTTCGTTATTGATTGTTTTGAAGAAAAATCGAAAAGCATTAAACGTATTTTAATAATAAAGCTGGTGATCATCTTTATACTTGCCTTGCACTTCCACATTTTATTCAAAGCAGAAAGCAGTAAAAAATGAGAAGAGCAACAGAATCAGTAGCACACACAGAAGTTCGTCAAGGCGGATTCAGACTCCCAAGTTTATATAATTTCAAGTGTTTATCTCTCTCTCTCTCTCTCTCTCTCTCTCTCTCTCTATATATATATATATATATATATATATATATATATATATATATATATATATATATATATATATATATATATATATATATATATATATATATACTTATGTAATCAAAAGTATCCGGACACCTGGCTGAAAATGACTTACAAGTTCGTAGCTCCCTCCATCGGTACTGCTGGAATTCAATATGGTGTCGGCCCACCCTTAGCCTTGATGACAGCTTCCACTCTCGCAGGTATACTTTCAATCAGGTGCTGGAAGATTTCTTGGGGAATGGCAGCCCATTCTTCACAGAGTGCTGAACTGAGGAGAGGTATCGATGTAGGTCGGTGAGGCCTGGCACGAAGACGGCGTTCCAAAACATCCCAAAGGTGTCCTATAGGATTCAAGTCAGGACTCTGTGCAGGCTAGTCTATTACATGGTCGTGTAACCACTCCGCCACAGGCCGTGCAGTATGGAAAGGTGGTCGATCGTGTTGAAAGATGCAATCGCCATCCCCGAATTGCTCTTCAACAGTGGGAAGCAATAAGGTGCTTAAAACATCAATGTAGGCCTGCGTTGTGAGAGTGCGACGCAAAACAACAAGGGGTGCAAGCCCTCTCCAAGAAAAAACACGACCATATCATAACACCATCACCTCTGAATTTTACTGTTGGCACTACACACGCTGACAGATGACGTTCACTGGGTATTCGCCATACCCACACCCTGCCATCGAATCGCCACATTGTGTACCGTGATTCGTCACTCCACACAACGTTTTCCACTGTTCAATCGACCAATGTTTACGAACCTTACAGCAAGCGAGGCGTTGTTTGGCATTTACCTGCGTGATGTGTGACTTATGAGCAGCCGCTCTACCATGAAATCCAAGTTTTCTCACCTCACGGCTAACTGTCATAGTACTTGGAGTGGATCCTGATGCAGTTTGAAATTCCTGTGTGATGGTCTGGATAGATGTCTGCCTATTACACTTTACGACCCTCTTCAACTGTCGTCGGTCTCTGTCAGTCAACAGACGAGGTCGGCCTGTACGCTTTTGTGCTGTACATGTCCCTTCACGTTTCCACTTCACTATCACATCAGACACAGTGGACCTAGGGAAGTTTAGGAGTGTGGAAATCTCGCGTGCAGACTTCTGACACAAGTGACACCCAATTACCTGACCATGTTCGAAGTCCGTGAGTTCCGCGGAGTGCCCCATTCTGCTTTCTCAAAATGTCTAATG
This sequence comes from Thermobia domestica, assembly GCF_964235325.1. Lineage (NCBI taxonomy): Eukaryota > Metazoa > Arthropoda > Insecta > Zygentoma > Lepismatidae > Thermobia > Thermobia domestica. Next base: position 185,933,030 of record NC_137461.1, on the reverse strand, counting down.
ACTACTGAGGTCGCTGATAACAAGTACCTGGCAGTAGGTGGCAGCACAATGTACCTAATATAAAAAGCGTATGTTTCGGATACTTTTGATCACATAGTACTTGATCTTTTACTTGTTTTAGATTACATGTTGCTCAAATTGTATTTCAAACCCTGAAATCCCTCCCCTTGCGTACGCTAGTAATCAGAATAATTTTCTTTGAAATGAGTACATATTTTATGATAATGCATTACCTTTTATTGCTTTAAAATTGATTAAAGGAAAAGACCAGTAACAGTAATAATAATATCTGGGAAGAATACAGATTTGATAATGAACCGGTATTTCATTATTTTTTCCTAAGCTTTGAAAATGAGAATTGAAACACTTCAACGAATACAGATTGAATAATAACGCAATACTTTATACTAGCTTTATATACAGTACAACCCCTCAAATCCGAACCCCGGAAATCCAAAAACCCGGCAAATCCGAACACGTTCTCAGAAAAAAAAAATAACTACAGCTGGAAAATTAACTACAGCTACTTATTGTTGCTTTTCCAACTCCGTACTCCGCCGCTAACTTGATCAAACTTTCGCCGTCATCTAAACGTTTTAAGGCTTTTAACTTTTGTTCGACGGTACACGAACTGTGTTTCCGCTTACTCGACTCAGCCATTACAGTACGTACTTTTAAAACGTCAATTCAAGCTGTTTATTAGAATACGTAAACAAATATTAACCGTACAAACGCTGGAACACTTAACTAACGCCTTATTTATACGTACGATCCGCACTATTCAGCAGGTGAACGCTCACTAGATAGACGAAATAATTACGTACATCAATAAATACAGTAAGAGGAAGTGGTAGGGGTAGAGTGATAATAGGCTATTTTTAGCACACGCTCGCCTAGCAACAATGACAGCTCACCGGACGTACACTCAAGTCCAAAATTATTGTCGCATGTCTATAAATATGTTGTTGTAGGAATATAATTTGATAACGAATTCGTCCGATATTTCTTACAATGTTAGTACGTGTATAATTGGCAAAGACATGTATGTGACAAATTTCATGTTAAAAGAGGAGTAATTAAGAACAATAAAACAAAAATAAAACTTTCTTGTCCATTTAGCAACGTTTTGTTTTACTCACTCTAATTTTCGTATTTATAATTCTATTCTGTGAAATTTGCCACAAATATACATTTCCCGATTATACACATAGTATCAGTATTAAAGGTATCCTGCAAAATCATTATCTAATTATATTCTTACAAGAAGACAGTTATAGATATGTGACAATCATTTTGGATATGAGTGTACACCCGCCAGTCAAGATCACTGTCCTTTCGATCACTGGGCTACCCTGTCTAACCTCAGTCGTTGTTTTACCGCCAATTCAGTGACGAAATAAGTACGTAATATTATTTCCCGGGTAATCCGAACCCCCCGAAATCCGAACAGGCTTCAGCCCCAATTAGTTCGGATTTGAGGGGTTGTACTGTACTATAAAATGAGAAGGAAGAATCGTTGTAGAATTCAAACACTTTGGGTAGTAGCAGAGCTAAGGATGGAGACGTAATGTGTTTAAATTCCAAAACAACTTCCGGTTTCAAAATAAATATACATGGAGCAGAAACGATAACAGATAGTGATAGCAGTTCTTAGAATCGATTAAGTGTTCTAAACATAATCACCATTTTCTCTCTCAACCCTCTGTTCAAACCGGGAGTGACAGAAATCATTCACTTCCAGTTTTAACATTGATTGCCATACATAATCAATGGATTTAATGGTGATCGGTATAGAGTAAAAACGGTAATAAATAGAAGCAATTCTTGCAATCGATTAAACGTCTGGAGAATACAATCATTTCCATCCTGAAGTATCCACTCAAACCGAAAGTGGTAGAATTCCGCTACGACTTCAAGGTTTCAATATTGCTCTACATATAACAAAAAACAATAAGAGTCCGGTTCCAACGTGGATCGTCATAATATGAAAACGGTATTATATAGTAAGAAGCGGTCATCTGTAATCACGTTCGCTGCGTTACGAGTCACCGGTAGCTCGTGCGATATTTCATTTCTTTGCGGTGCCATTGTATGCATTGTATTACCTCTGTGCGTTTGTGGTAGTTTCGTTTGTACAGATTTTTAACATTAGTAGCATCGACGGACAAAGCATCTCCTTTCCCCGGTGTTCAAATAGATAAGTGATCTACAATTACATACGTAACATTGTTCTATTTTTTACACATGTCAACAATGAGGGAGTGAGTCCCTCCTAATTGTAAATAAAATATTTCCACGGCAATTTCATAAGTCTTCTATTTTTATAAAATGTAATGTGTGTTTTGTTCGAGGTTAGAGACTTACTCGTAGGGATGTAGAGGGAGAATATGGGAGGAAAGGGAGAACCCAAGAGAATCCACAAACACGATGTTTTCTTTTGTTAACGTCTCACGTTATGTATCTAGATTAAGGGAGAGGTAATGATGATAATGAACGAAATTGTGGAATGAAGACGAGCAAGAACAGAAGAACCTTGAAATTTTGATTCACACACTTTCTGCCACCACAAAAACAACTTAATGAAACCGAGATCGAACCAGGGACCCTATGCATGATAGATGAACGCTTTACCATTGAGAATCTATAGTTGGGTTTTTTACCCAATTGACGAAGAATGAATTAAAGTACTGTATTAGAAATCTAAATTTTTGTTTTCTATAAAAGTAATAAATTCTACATAGTTAAATACGTATATTGATAAATATGTTACATTAAAAGAATACAGCAAAATTTCTGAATACAGTATTTTTATACTTCATCTGCTGTGAAATGCACTTGAATTATGTATAATTTTGAGAGTGGTCGTAGCAGGTTGGAGTGCACTTGAATTTTCTAATTACCTAAGCACAACTATTAATTTCATATCTCAATTAAAAAAAAAACAGTGCATCTTTAATTCATATTATTAATATGCAAAAAAAAATTGACTAATATAAACGGTCGTCATTTAGAAATCCTAATACAGAATATTAGTGTCTTATAACTTTGAGAATATAAAACGATATCTGTATTAACAAATCTATATTGACGGACTTCCACGACAACTTATTACAAAGGTAACCAAGAAAGTTCTGTCGCTTTTTGTGGTGATCTGTGTTCAATTGGTTCTCACACCGTGAGTTGATCGCGAATGGAGATACGGCTAAGATAAATTGTTGGTGTGGGTATATACAACATACTACCTGGTTGTGGCACTTCAGTTACACCGTGAACTTGCGTAAGGACAGAGTGAACATAGGACCTGCACAGAACATCACAATTGCGTGTAGGCTCTACGAGTTCAAACTGGGGCCAAACGCCGCTGCAGCGAGGCGGAAGATATGCCAGGTCTTTGGGAGGGTGTCGTGACTACGCAAACAGTGCAGCGGTGGTTTAACAAATTTAACGACGGTGACGAAACACTCGAAGACTCACTACGTGCCAGAAGACCAACACATGTACAAAATGAAGATCATCAGCCAGCAATTGAGGCCAACAGTGACCAGACATGTGAGGAATTGAGACTACAATTCAGTGTGAGTGTAGAAACCATTCGGCAGCACATCCATCAACTTGAGAAACACTTCAAGTTGGGTAGATGGGCCCCACATGAATTGACTCCGGGCCAGATGGAAACACGAGCAGACACCTGTTTTTTTTCTAGTCTGAGGAAGCAGCAATTTCTGGACAGGGTGTTGACATGTGATGTAAAGTGGGTTCTGTACGAAGCTCCACGGCACCGTCGTCATTGGTTAACATCCCACGAACCTGTTTCAAAACAGCCAAAATCATCATTGCACCAGAAGAACGTCCTCCTGTGTGTTTGATGAACTGCTTACGCCATCGTGCATCGGGACCTGTTACAAGCTGGTCAGTGCATCAATGTAACTGTGTTCTGTCAGCAGTTGAACCGTGTTCAAGAAAAACTCAAAACTCTGGAACCAGTACTTCTGAATCGCAAAGGGGTCCACCTGTTACAGGACAACGCTAAGCCCTACGTGGCTAGGATGACCCGGGACACCATTCTACGCCTTGAATGGGAGAAATATTGCATCCACCATACTCCCCGGGCATTGCGCGTCCGATTATTATGTGTTCTTTTCCTTGGACAATCACCTTAGAGGACGCCAGTTGAAATAACTAGTAGAGGTGCAAAATGTACTTGATACCTTCTTCGCTTCACGCCCACCAAGTTCTACCGCGATGGAATCCTTGGCTTTCCAGAACGTTGGCAGAACGATGTCAATGCTGATGGGGACCATTTTTGATCTTCCAGGTACGTCTTAAGTGACATATCGATGTTCGAATATGGTGGGTGAAAAAACAGCACAACTTTCTTGGTTACCTTTATAAAATGTGTACCCCTGAAATTAGTTTAAGTATTACCGCCTAGCGTCTTATGCTGATAAGAACAATGTCAAATGAATATAAGAAGGCGTAGTCAATAGCGTTGGAAAAATAGAATATGATGAACTAGTAAGGTAGAACTATTTTTAGAGAAGAAGTATATATTTTGATGGAAATGATAAGATATGTCTACCCCTGAAATATGATTTACCCAGGAAAACCCATGCCAGTATGGCCGAGTAACGGTAAACCTTAAATCGCATGTTTAGCAAGCAATGATGCTATCTACTGTGTATGGTTATAGAGAGGTTGGCAAGCCTTATTACGCATTTAGACCACAAATTTGTCAAGTCGGCCAATAGACCACCAAGATTCCGCCAATAGACCGCCTTAATCTGCAAATAGGCCACTTTCATAAAAGTAGATAATGAAAAGTGGTCTTTTTGCTGACAAATTTCCGCAACTAGACCACTTGCAGATTACTATCTATCTATATATATATATTCACATTTTATACTTTAAGCTTTTGTAAGAATGTACCGGTTTTCCACTTCTGGTCTATGTTAAGTCCTGCGTTCCGTTGAGTTGAGCTGATTTTAGTTTAGCGTCCCTTTCAGCAGCGAGGCTATACGAGACGTGGACCTACTGATTAACGTGGAATCCGAACCACATGAGGTCCTGCGTTCCGGTTCATCGCTTTATCCCCCTCTCAATTTCAATATATCGAGCCTCCTTCCATTTTCTGACTATGCCTCATCTTCTCGGCCTAGAAGTTTCACTTCATTTTACTACTAACTGCATGTGCCATGTCTCTTATGTGTTTGAAAACTGCATTTTTGGCCCTCTCTAACCTAACAGCATCTTTATGTTGCTTTATACGTTCCCTAAGTCTCTTTCCAGTTTCACCATGCAGTGTTTTACATGCAGTGAACTTGCTGGAATTCAAACATGTGCGGATGAACAGAGTATTATTAATGCAATGAACATGAGTTTTTCCAGTGCGTCTCTTGATAATAAGAATGGTGATGTGAACATGGATGGTGAAAGATAAAAATTGGGAATAAAAGAATTTTGCAAAAAAAAAAAATAATCCTAGATTCAATTAGAAATGAATTATTTGACACTGTACAAACATAGCTATAGTGAGGGAAACCGATATTCAACCTTTGTAGGGTATCGATGCGGTGGATTTCTGTTAATAAAGAAAATTGATATCTTTTATTTATACTGACCAGTGTAGTAAAAAAAATCAGTGCATTTAATAATAAAAATTATAGTGAAAGTGAAATGTTTTATTTACAAAGAAATTTGTGTTTTGTGTTCGTTTAATTCACTTACATATGAAAGGGATTTTGTTTTACTAGTTTACTATTGTTTTTACGTTTTATGTAAAGAAAGTTCTATCATATTTTCTTTGTATAAGTCTTATTTATAATAATGAATTCAGATTCTTGATTTTCTTAATCTAAGAAAAAGTTCGTATTTGAATTCCTTATTATAGAAATCTTTCTTAAGTATGATAGGACAGTTTTTATTTTGAAAAAAAAAAGCTTTAAAAATATTTAAAATATAATCCTATCATATCATTACTACTGCAACTATAATACTGAATTCACATACTTGTTTTCACTTAAGCAAGAAAGACTTGTTATTATTGATTATATGATTACATCATTGAATTAAAAAGTTCTGGATTTTTTAATAGTATGAAATTCTTTAATTCAATGATTTTCTTGTTACAAGTACAAAATGATTTATTTTATATATACAGTATATCGGGTGTTCTAAAAATGGGGCCCACGGACCAAAGAGTACTATTCTACAGGTCAAAATAAAGCAAAAATGTTGTATGATGGAATGCCCTCCGTGGCCTCCTAATTTCACATTGTGGCAACGTCGCAGATTAACTTGGACCCATTAGCATTACTCTACGAATACAACAAAGCAGTTGAATCAATTGCTACACTAATAAATGATGCTAGTATCAAGTAATATTGACTTTAGTTGCCATCTGGAAAGAATCAATATAACTATTTGATACACTTGTACTTCTAATCTATGGTTCATTATTTGCTACTTTGCCACATAATGCAATTTGTGTCTCTAGATGATGACTGGAAAGATATATATATTTGCTTGACTTATAGAATAAGCCTCTATGGTCCGTGGGCGCTATTTTAGAACACCCTATATAATTACTTTATTGATCATAAAACATATTTATTAGAAAACGGAAAACCAATAAAACAATTTTTTTAAAACAAAGGAATACAAACTATTTATTCACGATAATTATTACGCAAGAGAGAAGAAAATGATGGTAAGTATATTACATCTTTTTTAAAAAGTTTCTAAACAGTTCTTAATTAACACACACATATTTGAAAAAAAAATATTTCATGTTTGCTGTAAGTATTATTTCATTTTCATTTGAAACTGTCACTTCACACACACACACACACACACACACACACACACACACACACACACACACACTATAATATTCTTTCATTTTCCATTTGAAACAGTCACTGAACATTATTTTCATATTGATTATGATGACGATAAACTAAAGAAACGTAGCTAAAAGTCATAGTGTATAACGATGCCGACCATACACGCGATGTCCTTGTCTTATTTTCTGAAATGAAAAAAATTTAAAAAATTAAAATTTATTTTATCTATAATAATGAACAAGGAAGAAAATGACAATAATAAGTATACAGAAGAAAAAGAAATAATACATAATATAGTACTTAATAATCATAAAGAAATCAATGATCTTATAAAAATAGAGAATCTGCCCATATGCATCTTCATGCTATTAAATGAATAAAACTAAAAAACAATCGAGCATCGGCACGTCTGATTGGTTACTCTCGTTTCCACCATCGTCTGATTGGCTACTTTCGTTTCCGCCATGATTGTTGGCTCAAAACATTGCGATACTATTGGGCAAAATGGTCAGAGTAGGGGTGGTGAAACTATGACGTATTTCTTCAAGATTTTGTTGTAGGGGCAGATCCTCTATTTTATAAGATCCTTGAAAGAAATAATAACATGTATACAAAACAAGTTTTCTGTACTAACAAAGAAGAAGAAAAAGAAGAAATGAATACCTGCAGTATTAGAAAGAGCATTTGATCATTTTTTTCTGATGTTGATGAGAATGATGATCAAAATCATTTAAAAGTGATGGACGTGCAGAATACTTCGATACATTTGGTTTTTCTCCATATGTAATGCAACACATTACCCAATGGGTAACGATTTTACTAGATGTGTCTGTATTTATGATGATAGCTGTAGGTACCGGAACATGTAATGGTAATTCATTGCAGGCAAATACGCCTACATAATGATTGTGAAGAGCATGTAATAATTCTAGTGTAGATGACATCATGTATAAAAATACATATATGTACATATATGATGTGGTATTTAAATAATAATAATAACGTACCTTTAAAAATCCATTATGTTCCTCTGGTGATCCACTTTTAAGAAGGACTGGAATTCGCTATATGTGATGCATGAGACAGGCGCTGGTAGAAGGTTCTTAAAATGAACTTCCAGACGATCACAGACATATCTAATGAGGATCCATTACTGCACAGTGCTGGATTCTCCATAATGTCAAAAACAAAGATAATGTATCCTTGAGAAATGTTGTTGCCATGATTGGAAAAATGAATACCTGATCCACAGAATAAGGTGTGATATGAAGAAACATACAGGATGTTTTCAAAATTTGGTTGTAAAGGTTTTGAAGGTACAGGTTTTCCATCAATATATATTGAGAAGAAATTGATGTCAAAATGTTTGAAATTAAACGGATTTGAAGTTATCATTCCTGTATAGGCATCATTTTGAGTAAACGTCACGACCACTCGAGTTGGTAATACTCCCATAAATAAATTATCGATTGTTTTTTACTGAAGATCCTTTGGAGTGACGAATGTCTTCATTTGCACTCTTGTGAAAGGATATTTGGCGAATATTGATTGCAGAAGCTTGTTATGTGCTAGTTTTGTTGTAGGACTAACTTAAATTTTTTAAATGCATAAAGCAGCGTGTAAAATATCCACTTTAGTCTCAACAGATGAATCACTAGCGATAAGGCAAACGTTTGGCTTAGCAGGAATTAACTTGATGTGTAATTCTACTCCTTGGATTAAAGTTTATACTGATTACAAATATCACAATGAAGTTGTAGAAGCATGGCTTAGCAGGATTGATGATGTAAGAAAGCCATGATAATGATGATTTAATCAAAGATGTCGTCTGATAATTTCCTCTTCTTATAAGACTGATTTTTCTTTGCTTTCTGTGTACGTTTCCTCTTTTTACAATTGCACTTCATCCTCTTCCTCTTGATGATGTATAATGATGAAGGGTTAAAGATGGAATGATGTGTAATTGTTTTCCTTCGCTGATATCCAGATCCAAACATAGATTTCAGTTTGTTTTTAGCTTTTTCTTGCAAGATGGACCTCGCTTCACCCATTTGTAGATGAAAGAATTCGTTAATAGGTTGTTTATCAATGATGACGTCATTAGTAACGTTTGTTCCAGATTTTAATAATTCCTTTCCTATTGCTTATCGCCTTGTTTTACTACTGGCATGGCAGAACAAAATAATCCTCCAAGGAAACTTCCAATACCATGTCCAATTTGATAAGGTGATCCAACATAAACGTTCCGAGTTCCAGAAAGAGCTTGTGTTTGATAGTATTGTAAATATGCATTGTTCGTAATTGTTGATGTCGCTGTATTTGAAAATGTAGCTTAGCGCATACAGTTCTGAAAGTAAATGCCAGTGGAGAGCCTGTACTATCTTTTATATATAAAATTATGTGTTCAAAATGCATCTTTTCTATAGGTGCATAATGTGGAGGATTAAAAATTTCTATTGCATTACTTCCAAATGTATGATTCACAGGGTTCGTATTTATGATACGTAATAGTCGTGCTACAGTATCTCCAACAAATACGGATTGATTTATATCACAATATACATACATTGTAGATGGAAGTCCTAAACGTAAATTTGGAACCCTTTGGCCTTGTTGCATATAATTTAAATCTACGTTTGGATCAAATCCTAACATCGCACTAACCCCCGGTGATAATACAACATCCACACCTGTATCTTTATGAACACGTCTTATAAAAAAAGGTATTACTTTCACGAATGTAGGAAATATGTAAATTTCTGAATCTGTTGTGTGTATGAATTAATTTTATCTACTCTGAAATATCAGTATAATAACGAACAGGAATAGTTACAAACTTCCATTCATCACTGTTTGCAGGTTTGTAAAAAAATTATTATTTTGTTCATTAATATTTAATATTGAATGAAGATAATGAATCTCAATAATAGTCACTTCCCACTTTTAACGAAATTCAATTCTTTGATGCGGTTTAATAGTGTATGATGTTAAGGTATTATTAGGAAAATATTCCATAGAACTATTACTGGGAAGCGTTACGTAAAAATCTCAATCAGGTTCCAGTGTACCACTTGATCTTTAGGGATGATGCAGTTATCCAGATATCAAAGAAGAAGGACATCCTTTCCAATGAACAAGATATTCCTTTTGTTACCTTTTCTTCTCGAGCATATGATTTTATCTATGTAAAGCGTTGTTGATAACGTCACAGGTTGTAATTCCTCTCTATAAAATAATCCGTCCAGTGGTTCCTTATTTAAATCTTCTATTTCATAAACATGCGGATCTCTAGGTATTATCTTCTTCACTTTAAATATTTCCGAAGTCCAGTTTTGCATGTATCCTTTATCCAATGTACGTTTAGTTTTACCAATTCATACTGTATCATCAATCTTAAGAGTTTTGAAAAATCCGGATTCTTCTTCTTCTTCTTCATTTTACTGTCATATTGGTTATGCCATACTTGTAATAGATTATTTTGAGAAACGTCTGCAGGTGACATCTTAATGCTTGAGTGATAACCATTGTATGATTTCACATGAAGAGGTAATACATTTACATAATTATACGTTTGATACTTTGTGAAATACTTCCATATTTTCTCTTTTAGAGTCCTGTTAAAACGCTCTACAATACTAGTTTTTGTATCAGGGTTTTTAGTTGAATATGTTTTATTTTGTTTTCCTTACAGTACTTCTGTATTATTTTATTAGTAAACTCACTTTCTTCATCTGTTCGGAGTGTAATTGGTGTCCTGCCTTTGAAAACAACTTCTAATGCTTTGAAGACAACATTTGTACTTTTAGACTTTGTTGGCAGAGCCCAGGCATATTGACTGAACACATCACTATAAGAATATAACGATATCCGTCATTAAATTTATGAAGAGACTGCAGATCATTAATATCACTTTCCCACTCATCATGAATAGTATTCACTATACAGAAATACACTCTTTTAAAACGACGACGTACTGGTTTGTGTAATGTATAAGTTGATTGTTTCAGTCATCATTTTCTTATACGACGTATGCGAATTTTCTTCTTTGTAGCTATCCACAATTTTTGCAGTTGAAAACGAAGCGGGATGTGAAGGGTTGTAATAAATTTTGTTTAGCTGTTTGTTTACGGTTTCCATCTTGACCATACTGGATGTTTACACGCTCGTTTCCTTCTTGTTATAGGAGGTAATAATTTTCCTTTTCTTCTTCTTCTTCTTCTTCTTCGTTTTCTTCTTTTTCCTCTACAAATGATTTCAGAAGTTTTTCTCTTGACGATGATGCTTTGTTCGTTATAAAATAAAATATATGACAAACGTTTTGGATTTCCAATAAGTTCTTGTGATGTGTTATTAGAAGATAAATAATTACAACATTTCTCCCATCCAGGTGGATTTGTGTGTTTTTCGTGGTCGCGACACATCACAAATTAAGTCTACAATGTAAAATACTTCTAGTTTATCATCTTTGATGTAAACAGTACCTTTATTATCCCACGTGATGTTATCATTTTATTTCATCCTATGTAGTAGTAATTCAGCTCTTTTACGATACTTTTTAGATATAGATAACAATATTTCTTCTACTTCAGGCTTCCCTGATTTAGATGATGTAATCTAAAATGTCACAGGTTCTCATTGTTTTCTCATTAAATGAAAATATTTTTGAAGAACATTATTATACTGATTCTATTTTTCTCCATCACTAAGAGGGGATAAATGTAAAATGTTTTGCATTTTTGATAAAAACTAGATTCACGTTTCTCCAGGGCTGATGATGATGGTGATTGTATACGATTAAGACCTTCAGGTAGAACTAAAGTCATTTTCTTTGCATGTTCCGTTTCACTAACTGAATAGTAAACTTGATAACGCACAACTTAAAATAGGAAATAACAATGTAGATAAGAATCCACCCGTTGTCCTAATAAATGCTTCTTCTTCTTTTCGATGGAGTTTCTTTTCTTTCAAGATAACGAAGCGTCCTCTTGTATCGCTTTAATCTTGCTTTCTCCTTCTTTGTAAGAGGAGCATTACCTTTTAATAGTTATAACTCCATTCGCAAATGCGACGAATCACTGAAGAGTCTGCATTTCTCACTATAGCTTTACGGAATTTGAGATTTGCTTTGCACAACGTACGAAGAACATCCCCGTGCTTTACTCTTAGAGACATATTGATAGATAAAAGAAACAGTTTAAAACTAGCATTATAAACACAAACTGGTTATCATCATCATCACCATCGTCTACCTCATTGGAACATGAACTTCATGATAAACATTATCAGGAAATATATTTGTTTGAAAACGAATTTCATCTGGCGTATCCTGTTTTCAATCAATCAATAAATGTCCACATGGTAACTTTGTTGCGTCGTTGATACTTTCCTGAGGAAATTTTTGATTCTCAGGAGTTAGCTGATAACCCATATGTTTAATTTGTGATTTATATCTTGGATTTTTAAAAAATACAAGATCAGAACAATTCAAACTCATATCTCCTGATGAAATATGTTGTGAGTACTAAATATACACTATAATTTCTATGAGAACCCTTTGAAAATAAGTCCACTACATTACGGTTCACTTCACACATATAATCGTCAATAATAATAAGATTATGTCCAGTTTCAGATAAAAAGTCTTTTGTTCGAGGCAATCTTTCAATAAATTGTACTTTCATTGAAATTTCTCTGTAGGCATTTTCCCACTCTGCATAGTACCAATAAAAATTACGAAACGATGTTAAACATATGTGATAAATTAGAAAGTAATCGTATTACAAAGGAGCTTTTCCACATCCACTTGGTCCTCGAACAATACATGAAAAGGGATGTTACAACGTCGTATCCATGTTAAAGAGTATCCATCAAATATATATTCACGTTTTCCACAAACGATACATTCATTTTTTACGTTGTTATCCTCATAAAAACGGTAGCACGCATGTTTACTAACCAAGACATTAGGTATATGTTCATATGTTTGCCTCATCATCTTCTATTTTAGTATCTTGTGTACATTCAATATCATACCAAACAAACATGTGTTTCTTTTCCATGATAATCTTTTCATTCGTCTTTTTTATCTTCTTTCATTTATTTTCATGTAACATTCGTGATTAGGTGGTACTATAGTATAACGAATGTTGCAATACGTTTCTCCATATACGTGATATACTTTTTCTTTCAGCACATAAATTTTCAAACACTGTGCACAACAATTCACAATTCAACATAAAGACTTTCCATTTTGATAAGGAGATGACATAATAATCACAGCATGATTGACCATAAAATTCTCGATTACAATCATTGCATGTAATACGACTTTCTCGAAAATTACATGGTGTTTTCTGATGACATCGGTAACACACAGCTATACAATGCTTCAAAAGTTCACGCTTCTTTTCATACTTCTTATAACAACTTTCGCAATAATAATTGCAGCTAAAACATGCTGTAAAGCTTTCAATTATCTATGAACAGTAAATGTAAAGATGTTCTCTGGTTATCGCTCGGTGGTGCTTCAAGCATGATATCACTTCCTGAAAATCCACTATACACTGTGATTTTATAATCCTTTAAATGGACTTCAAATTTACAAATTTCAGGAATTCCAGCACCATGACTGAAGTCTACATCAGCGGCTTCACACAGGTTTTCTGCTTCTTTTTCTAATACATGTTTATATTGTTGTACGTGTCTTCTGTACTCTGTTTGATTTTCCCCTTTTGTTTTGAATCCTATTGCAACAACGATGGCATTTGAGAAACCCTCCTTCCACCTTTGTTCTTAATTCTAAAAATACCCCGTTTTGCCTTTAAATATTCGTTGGTATTCATAACATTTTGTTCAAAGGACCTTGTTCTCTTGGCATCGTTTATAAGAAAAGTCGCATTACTTTGGAGTACTTTTTCTAAAATCAGCCATAACACTTCTGCTGAGAGATTTCTAGCTTCTCTAAACGATAACCAAAAACGACGATGATCTTCTCTTTTATTTGCGATTGCTATTCCTTCGTAATCATGTTGTTTCACATTACGTAACAAATAAGCTATTAGAGCCCATAAGCTTGTTTGAATTGCGGTAAAAGGATTTTCACCTCCACGCACAGATTCTTAACATTGTACCCTCCATATTGTATCTTCTATACTGTATTCTACGTTCTTCCATTATATTAAATCTATTGTTATCATGATTACGTCTATTATTTCCAAATTCCACTTGTACACCCAGCAACAAAAGTATCTCTCCCTTAAGTGCTCTAATTCCATTACTTGGGGTCCAGGTAATTTGCAGTTGTGAGAACGCCTAGACAGATGCAACCCAACGGAAAGGTAACTTTTCTCGACACTGACAACAGTTGCTACCACTGAGTCAAGTCTGTATGGAAGTAAAATTATGAATAGATGACGCACGAAACATTTCTCTTCCTGAGATCAATCTCTCTGGTTCAGAGAGTGTTGTCCAATGAACATCATATGCTAATCTCAATATTGCTGTGTGTGTAACGTATTTTTTCATTATATACTGTATATTCAAAGAAATAAAAACACTGATCACATATGCATCAGAAAATGCTTAAAAGTAGCTGAAAATATCAAATCTAGAACAACTGCTGGAACTAAGTTTGTAAATGATTCCTCCATTGAGAGACCTTCTCCAATTCTCCTCATTCCAATAACTTTTTCTTTCTGGAGGAGAGAAGATCTTGCTTGTCACACTGAGTATGCATTGAAATTGAAACAGAAACACTTGAAAAAGTTTCAGCGTGGCCGGGATTCGAACCCACATCTACCAAATAGAAGTTCAATCCGATAACCACTCACCTACCGCGTCATTTAAACATTAAGCCAAACTAATGCCTAATTAAAGGCGTTTCATGGACAAATATAAACAAGATACTCAAATAAAACAAAAACAAACAAATATAAACAAAATATAAGTAAAAATATAAATAACAAAACATAAGCAACTTGTGTAAGTGTCTTAATGACTTACTCGAGATTTCCTTGTTTAACTCAGAAACAAGTTATATAGACGTTCTCAATGAGGAAAATATCACGAAACGTTCTTCAAGTTGATGGTACGCCATCGGCAGAGATATAACTTGTGGCGGCAAGGGGCAACTGCCCCCAGAGAAGCTCCGCGCAGTTCGAGGGGGCCCATTTTCAGACAAAATTTTCTTACTCCATATAGAATACGAACATGAAATTAGAAATGAAGCATCAAATAGGGTCGATACATTACATAAACAAAACAGCCTACAAAAAGTAAATAGAACAAAAATGAGTCGTGGACCCATTTCAGGAAAAAAGGCTACTATTAGGGGCTCTAGAAATAATAGTTATTCGTATGGCTTTGAGATTTGTCAATATTATCCCATTAAAAAATTTGTCATTATGGAATGGGCTCACCGAGTAACTAACGGAACCGCAAACCTTCCATTGCTGGAGGGCCCACTGGCTCCGGAGGGCCCATAAAGATTAAGAAAAAGTAGGAAAGAGGGGGTTAAAAATTAGAACAACTTTTTCTAGGGGGCCCAAATAAGCTTATTAATACTTGCCCTCTCAGAAAAAAATCTAAGATACGGAGCTGATCATCGGTTGCAGGCATGGTCCCGATTTACATTATATTTCGTCTTTACCATAACTTCTAATTTCCAAACAATAAAAGACGACAGAAATTATCCTAATTAACATTCGTAATTATATATGTATAAAGAGATAAACTAAACACAATATTAATTTTGAGTCCAGCATCATTACAAGATTTACGAAACCAAAAGGGAAGGAAAGCGACCAATGAATTTAGAAAGAATCCCAGAAGGACGACGGTGAAGGGACGTAATTGAAATGTCGTCAAGTACGAAGTCATTATTCACTTCGGCAATGGGTCAAAATATGATGGAAAAACCCAGTCACTATATACTTCATCCATGAATCGTGTCTCGCAATGTTTCAGCTAGTAATTTCAGATCAGAGTTATACGTTAAGTAATTGGTAATTAACAAGTTCAAAATTTTGGGGGGGGGCAGGTTGAGATTTTAAAAAAATCTTGAAGAATGGTGAAGAAGGAGAGATAGAGGAGAGGAGAAAAGGAATGGCGCGCCAAAGACTTAACTGAGAATAACTAAACCTACAAAGATAGGGGTCGAATGTCACTCTGAACAAATCCATAGCCAAAACATTCTTTACATGCCGAAAAAGTGATCTACCCAAATACGTAGACTAAAATAAGTTGTCTACAAACTCACAGCGAGTCCGTGCCCTCAAGGGAATTTTCAAAAAGGCGGAAGCTTTAATTAAACTAAACTAAAGTCGATGAAGTAAGAGAAATCCTAATTATGGATTTGCCAAAAATTAAAAAAATTAAAATTAAATAAACTGAATTTTGTACTGGTGATTTTCACTTGCCAAAACTCACCAGTAGCTCCCCTTCGCAAGAGTGCCAAATCTTGAAGGTGTCGATTAATTTCTATAAATATCTAGTTTTAAAACTAAGAAAAGAAATGAAAATATTCAAGGGGGAGAGAGGGTTCGACACCTGGGTACGAAAACGAAAGCTTTCATAACCAGTTAATTTAATTATTTAAATCTATCCGGCCCGTTGCCTCTGTCAATACTGTATGTTAGCCAGAAATAGGTGACGTAAAAAATCTCAAGTTGCAGGATTTTCTACTGAAACAGACCGAAACATAATTCACTACTGCCCCAAATTCTACAACAACTATTGTCTTTTCATAATTGATTATTAAACATGTCTAGTCAGCGATTATATGATGCTACCCATGCTGCCAGACGAGATTCTTATAGATAAACACTACTGCTATAGCATACTAAACTGTGAAGTAATAACATAGTCCTACAATATATCGCTCTCCTGTTCGCGTTATGTTCCGGCGTAGGGGTCAAGACACGAGATGTTTATAGCACGTACACATTTAATATATATATAGGCCAACACGTGGCGAAGTATACACTGGGCTCATATATATATATGGGTGTCCTATCATTTATATTCTTTACTACAATATTTATATTATCATTTTATTCATTTATTACGACGCCATATTTTATAAACATCCTATTTCATCTATCTATAGCCAGACTATATACACATTTCATTATAATATTTTAAAATCTCTAAATCACTACAAACATTTCTCGCTCCGATCACTACACAAAACCTCACTCGAATTCAAGGCTCTCTTGCCACACACACAATACTACAATACTACATAATACTTCGCAGCTTCATTTAAAATTATATATATATATATATATATATATATATATATATATATATATATATATATATATATATATATATATATATATATATATATATATATATATATATATACGTTCACAGAAAGTAAGATTATCTGCGATAATATTATGTAATTTTATGAAATTCTGACTGCGACAATGAAATTATTCTGCAGCCATGAAGAAAAAAAAATTAATATTTTAATTTCAGAAAGAAGACTAGCATCATATTAGCTGACTTCTGTTAAGAATATATGCAATGTCTATTTACTTAAATATTTTAATTTCTAGATTACGTAGAATGTTGTAATTTTTGGAAAACCTTGGCTTCGGATCACTTTACCTAAATGTATGTTCATATGGGCTGGGAATTATATTTGCTCGGTGCTAATCAGAAAAGAAAGGTCAATCTCATAGAAACTAAATCACAAAATACTTGAGTATCGACATATGAATGACGGCTAGTACTAAATTCTGACACTAGGGGCTAACAACGATACGATCGACCCTTGAACCACTGAATTTGACCTTGTACACGGAATTTTGATACTATATAACTCTCATTTCCTGATATTGCTATAAATTGTATGATGGGTTTAGTTATTAATCGAATACGAAAATGTAAATAGCAAATGATACACTGTCCACACTTAATTATTTCACACACTATTCCATCTCTCAACTACAATTGCTAATAATAATACTACATTACAAACACACACATGCTACATCTATAATTACAGAATACATTAATACATGTTATAATACATACTAATCATTACTACCAACTCACATAAACAACGCCAAAATTTTACCATATTAAATCGGCTCTATCGGTTTACGAAAGGAAAGGGAAAGAAAGGAACAGGGCCAATTGGCCCTTGTATTCACTAAATCACATTCTTACTTCAAACTGTTTAGTTAATGCCCAAACTATTTATTGAAAAATATAGCCCCCTTTCCTGAAGGGAAAAGAACCTTATGACAACTATACGTTCAACCCATCCCTCCTGGAAGCTTACCCCCAAGTTGGGAGTAAACAGGAGCCCTCTTGAAACTTTACACATGCATTATGATCACTATCCTAACTACAATGAAATTAAATACCGCCATGTTACTTCTAGATACGTAAAAAAATCAGATTCACTACATACACGAACAGAAACGGCACCGGGACAGGCCTTACGTAACCCTAAAAGGAATAATTTTCAGGATAAAAGATTTTAAGGGAGAAACACTACTCTTCCGAAACTGTTTATGGATCTTTAAGGACAACTAACAAACTGATGCACTTCACTTGGTAGAACCTGTCCATCACTAATTATATCTGCAAAACATGGCGTCACTGACTTACACTTCCTATTTCAGCTTTTCAATCCGGTTTTTTACTCTGAAATTTAGTAAATTATGGCTCCGTGTCTTCCTGGATGGTATTTATTCAACTATTAAACTAGATTTACCTTATTAATGCAGCTTTTCTAGCTAATTTCTACTTTTTGCTGAGCTGGGAAAATCTGGGTCTGCTGTCTTCGGCTTCTTGGTGTAGTATATGGATGCTTGCGCGTTAATATGTCGCGTCGGTAACTGCACCAATCAAAACAAAGCTTTTTTGGCGGTGTAGCATTTGGAACGAATAAAAAATGGTAAAATCTGGATTAAACTAGATTTTAGACAGACATAGATATCTAAAAGGGGGCTGAAGAGAGGTCCAGACAATTCTGCCAAAATTTTAGATTGGTTAATTATTCCAAAATTTCCGTCCAATGGTGGGCCTATATTTCCGAATAGCACTGACACCGTGAGATTTGTAACCATCCATTTAAAATATCATATACGAGATTTATGATTAATTAAATATATGAATAAAGATATTAATCTCCAAAAATATGATTCCTAATGAATTGTTACCATCTTCCTTGTTGATTTGCAATAAGATAACGAACAAAGACATAAATTATATAAACAGAATGAAATTTTTTGCTAAGTGGGAAGTACAGTCGGTGCAAAAAATTTCTGGCACCCTCCCATCAAAATATCATTACATCAGATTGTAATGGTACATTACATTAGCAATCTTCTTTTCTACCTTCTGTTAAATCAATTTTCCAGTTCTTTTATTATTAATACTGGTACATCAGATGATGATAGCCAGTGGCGGCGATTGGACGTTAAAAGTGGGGGGGGCCTTATATTATCTGAATATTTGTATATCAATGCTAGTTTACCTGGTTGATGCTAACACTTTGTTTGACAAAAGGTTGTATAACTAATAGGATACTATCTTTTTCAGTTAAAATACCATAGACAAGAGCAACGGAAGTAGGTACTAGCGCTTTGTATTGTTAAACAACGAAAGTGTAAGAAAAGATTTATTTTTTTCAGAACAAACATCTTAAAATTATGTCTGGAAAATTGTATGATCAGATTAAATAATTATTTAATAACAAATTTGCAAAACAAATAAATAGAAAGGATAATATTAATCATAGTAATGAATAATGATGCTTGTTTAGCAAAAGTTGCATTGAAACCGGGGATTAATGAACAACTTATATTTTTAATTCCACACATGCTATTAAACGTATGTTATTACTCGTATGCTACGACATTTAAAGAAATACTTTTGCAACTTCCCGAAATATGTTCGTTTCCATTAAGTGCAGTTCTCACTTTCTTGGAATACATCTAAACTCAACAATACTTAGAATCACTCCACACTCCAGTTATACATATTAATTCTGAAACGTAGAATTATGTTGAACTCTAAATTTAATTGTATATACGCTCGTACACCCCTAAACACCAATTCACTCGTATATTACACTGCAAAAAGTGGAAAGGTAGAAGTTGTGTTTTATTCAATATTCCAGGGGTGCCCACAAGGGGGGGGGGCTATAACCAAACTGCGTCATTGAAATATTTAGGGGGGTTAAATATCTATATAAATATGTTTGAGGGGGTGTAAAAATTAATCGAAAAGTTTTTTTTCATGGAAGAACACGTACGGATAGACAATTGAGGGGGCGTGCGTCATGGACATGGGTGCCATGAGGGGGGTGGGCGCCACTGAATATTCCTTATTATTAGAAAAAAGAAAATACATTTTAGGACCCGTCAATTTTTGTGCAATTAAAGAATAACTTGTGAATGTTTTTTTTTTTTTTTTTTTTTTTGCGAAATGTTGTGTCAGTTAGTTTCAAAGTGGCTGAATAATATTGTAAGTAAGAAATGAAAGTACGCTGGAATTATTGCGCTCCAATAGGTTAAATTTTGGATCATTTTCCGTGGCAATTAAAACGCAATTCCTGTATCTTTCTTGAAGGGGGGTGTCCGTGTTTTGGCTGCATTCTAGAAATTTGCCAATCAACACTTTGGTATTACTCGCAGAAGTTTAATTTTCCGTCGGTGAACGTGTATAGTAGTTCTGCGTCTAGGTGTTAATTTTTCTACTGAATCTTGCCTTTTACACATGTGCACTGAGGAAAAAAAAATGTAGGTGGCGTACTTAAAAAGATAGGTTACATGCGTAATTCCTGTAGTTTTTGGGCAACGTACAGCAGACATAACTGAAAACGCATGTTTTATAATACTTTCCGTATAAGTGTTTCAGCAATACGTAATTTCTGTATGAAACAATGTAGGCGGTCAGGGTCTCACATACAAATGAACGTAGTAACATATAGCTGTCGAAGGTAACATAAATATATGCGTGTGATATATGGAAAACTGTTAGATATCAGACATCCTGCAACGGCATGATGTAACATCTAAAGGCAGTGCCTATGTAGCATACGGATAACGTATGCTTCGTACTGATTTCTATAGTAAGCAAGAGGATACCGTATATTTGTACAATATACCGCTGTCCGGAGAACGGATTTTTCTGTGTGGCATGGGCTCAAATCTTTAGCAGAGCCCTAAAGTGTTTGTGTTTTTTTCTTGGAAATTACTGAAGGGATTCGTTTAATTTTTATACCACGCACCCTAGACTAGGTGGTAATGCTACGGATCTCGGATTATTTTTGTAGGTTACATATAAAGCTAATATTTTTTTTAATTTGAAGAATTTAATTAATGTGATTTTTTATATTCATCAAACAGTAATTGATAGAAATTAAGGAACTATACTCTAATTTTCGTTCCGTAAATAGAGGTACATATGAGTAAGATTTGTGCAAAATTTGGCTACTCTAGCGTTAATAGTTTTTGAGAAAATGATACATGAATGTCCAAAAATGCAATTTTGAGAAATTAAAAGTTTAAAATTTACAATAAATTTTTATCAATAAGGAGGATGACAACATTCAGAAAGCACCATAACCATATTCTTCGTCTTCGGCCGTGTCTTCTTCATCCTTCTTACAACTTCTTTTCCTCATTCTTGATTCCTTGGTAAGCTTCAAGATTGACAACTCAAGTTTCGTTATACACTTTCTGTCCATGTCTCGTAGTAGTTTGGAGGTGCACTTACCGCTTGAAATTCCCATCTCTTGCAGAACACCAGTTCTTGCTTCACGGTCGCTATTAAAACCCAGAAGAGCATCATATACTGCAGTTTGTACTATTTTTGAACCCGCAAATGTAGTTTTTGGGTATCGTTGCCATATCAGTGCATTGAAACTTTCATTGGGGTTTTGTCTTTCCTATGCAAAAATTTTTCCAAAGAGCGGGATCTGGAAGAGTTCTGTAGGTAGGTTTGATAGCATCCATCGCTGCAGCATACAAAGAATACTTATGTTTATAATGTTCTTTAGTTGCTTGAGATCTGTTATACCCACAGCAAAATTTTCTTCTTTGGGACATAGCATATCCGTTGATTTCTCGTCAGTAAAGTATTTATGAAAGTAAGTTGCCCATACTGTTTTCTTCATCTTCTGCAGTTTGCAAACGTCTTCCCTAATTGCTTTTCCATAATATGCCTCTAAGTTATCAATTTCTTTGGTACTAAGTTTACTAACACAGACCAATAAGGAAAACAAAGAACTGTGAATGCAGAACAGTAAACAAGAATAAAGTGATCTGTGTATTCTTTTAAGGAACGACAAAGAATCATATATTTACTACATCATTACAGAAGATTGTGATGACAAAACAACCTGGAAGGAACGTCAAAACGAAAAATAGATATATTTAAGCCCGAAAATACAAAGGAAGCACACAATAATTTGCATTTCTCGAAAGGAATCTCATATCGTATGAACACGAAACTTCCCGCAATAAAACTTCAATGACTGCAGATTCTGAAAATACTACTTTTCAAAAATAAAAAAATTCAAAGCCAAACACAGACATCCTCCCTTAACACCAAGATAAGAGAAATAACCAATGCCGTACTCATGCAAACGGCAAATATATGGCATCATTTTTTAAGAACCAGTAATATATATACAATAACTTTACATTTCCAAATGAAACTATATACTTCAGTTGTTCACTTCAAAAAAGTGGGAGGGTAACTGCCCCCTTTGCTCCCTAATCCCCGCCCATGATGATAACCTTTGGGCCGAGATTGAATCTTATTTTAGATATACACAAAATTCATTGTAAATGTTTTTTCTAATAAGGAGGTCAGGAGCCCCGTTTTGAATTCTTGGCAGCATAACTCTGAGCGTATAATTACATCAGAATAAAATGGCATACTATCAGAGTAAAGTGACATAACATCAGGGAAACAACAGTTTCTGTATGTCATTTTACACGGATATACCATAAGCAACAAAGGACGTATTTCTTGCTGTAGATTATAGTATCTGTAGTAAAACTGCAGTTATGCACACTACAAGAAATACATTTCCAAATACATATGCGTAAAAGAATGAGGAATAACATCTTGTTGATCAATAACACGGATACTCTGAGAAAAAAATTAAAAAAGAAAACTACCTACAGACTAACGACGAGTCTTAGCTTGACACCATGTTCACTGTGCACTCTTGCCAGTCCCTGCTTTCCGCCGGTACACAATGTTACAATATTCTCACCACAGTTTCTTCAGCATCGACACTATGTCATTTTGTCAAGATATGTCATTTTCACCTGATCTTTCCTATGTTCCATACGGGTGCAGTATGTAACTACAGGATTTCCTTTCTATACTGCTTTCTGTCCCTTACTTACGTCAGATACCTATGTTCCTTACATAGGTGCAGTATGCAATCACAAGATTTCCATATCTTTCTATACTGTTTTCTGTCTCTTTCCTACTTCCAACACGCATGTTTTATACAGAATTGAAGTATTCTTCAACTGGATTGCCACTTACTTCACATGTTAGAATCCTATGTTCCATATATACATACCATATGCAACAACAGGATTTACGTATATTACATACTTACAGACAAGTTAATTACGCACTAACTGTTTGCTGAGCAAAACCATATACTTTTATTAAAAATTAAATACATGTTACAGTTTTACCAACTAAATCTTTAGCTTCATCAGAGACCATGAAATACAGGATAACTGTACAATCTTATATACATACAACCAGGGCCGGCGAGAGCGGTCGCGGGACCCGGGGCTGAGCAATCCCGGGCCCCTTACACTTCCCCTTATAACCTTTTACGTACTTATCACTTTGGACGGAGGTAAACTAAAATGAACATTAAGGCTTATTTTGAACGCTTTATTAGACCATTAATGCGTTTGATTTACATGGTAAACAGTATTGCTATATCTCCAAATAAGTGAATAATAAGAACTCTGAACCTAGCCTATATTCACTGTTCGCTGAAAACAAAACGAAACAACAACAACAACAACAAAAACTTCATTAAATTACTATTTATGATTTTGTTTAGACCCTATAGTTGTTGGTTGTAAGATTTTTGAAGGCTTCAAAACTAAAATGAATAAAAAATAATATATTTAATACAACGGTATCAAAATACGAAAAAAAGTAACTTATCTATTTGTAATAGCAAACGTTCTCCTCCAATGCTCAATCAAATGCTCAAGACAAACTAATTTGTGAAGGAAATACAAAAAGAACGTATTAAATAGTTAATAAAAGTTGAAAAACCATCCAACCTACCCTGTACTATGAATATCTTTGCACAAATTGTTGCTAGAAATAATTATATAGAAGTAAGCTATGCAGTTAGTCTTCCTTAATTAGAGACATGAGGCATTAGGCCTAATTTAGTTATTTCAATGAAATATTGCTCAAATTAACTATAGTGTGATATTAATAGTAAATGTCTGTACGAGAATTTTATTATATGTGTTAATACTAGACAACTGTTACAGTTACAATGTATCCTTTTCTACGTAGTTTACTCCTTTTCTACGTTTAGTCTTCTATCCTCACAGAAGGATAGAAGATAAAGAAAAAGGAATAAGCCTGGAGGTAGAATTAGAGGAAGAGGGGAAAATAAACTTTTTAGATATGACAATAAGGAAAGTAGGAGGGAAATTCGAAACAACATGGTATAGGAAACAATGTTCAGCAAGTGTTTATTGCCATAGAAGAAGTGATGTAGATAAAGGAAGTAAAAGGAACTTTATTAGAAACATGGAGAGAAGGATAAAAATGATAGACAGTGATGACGAGAAGAGAAAAGAAGACATAGAACAGTTTCACAGTTTATTAATGCAGAATGGATATAGTGAGGATATATTGAAGAAGAATAGCAAGAAAGAAGAGGGCAGAAGGCAGAAGGAAGTGAGAGAAGATAGAGAAGAAGAAAAGAAAAGATGGTTCGGGATAGAGAGCATAGGAGGAAAAACGGAAGTCTTAAAAAACTTATTGAGAAAAGGAGGAGTAAGAACGTACAGAAAAGGTAGCAGAAGAATGTTAGATGCGTTGCGAACGAGGAAAAGGAAGGTAACAGAGATTCAAATAAGTGATGAAGGGGTTGTATATAGAATTAAATGCAAAGAATGTGATATGAGTTATGTAGGAGAAACAGGAAAGAGGTTACAAGAAAGGATTAAACAGCACAAGGACGACGTTCGATTGAAAAGAGATAGTAACGCTATATATATACATGTAAGGGAGACAGGACATGAAATAGACTGGGAAGGCGTAGAGGGGCTGGAAAAGGAGAAAAGAAGCATTATAAGAAAATGGAAAGAGGCAGAATGGATAAGAAAGGAAGGAAGCGAGAAACTTATGAATTGGAATAGCGGACTAAATATACATGAGGTATGGAGAAAGATATTGGATAAAACAGAGAAGAAAGAAGAGATTAAAACAGGTGTGTTGAACAACGGATAGACAATTAAAAGTTTATGTTTTTCAAAAGTGAAAGTTATTCATACACAGGTGTGCCAATTAAAAGTTTAGCTCTTAAGTGAAAGTTGATCATTAAAAGTCGCATTTGTATTAATTAAAAATTGTTAAAGGAAAGGACGAATATGATTGGTTCATGGAATACCTCCTCTCACTTTAAGAAGTATATAAGCTGTAATCTTAGAAATTGTATTTCATAATGTGTCTGATGAAGGCAAAGTTAATTTGCCGAAACTGTAACGCTATTATTTATTAGTTACTATATGCTTTGGTCAGAATTTGTCTGTTATTTTATAAAAGAAGTTCCAAAGCTAGAATGAGTGGCATTCAGATAATCATATTCAGCCGTTTTCTACCAACTGCTGGATAAAGACCCCCTTCCCTCCGGATCTCGGTCTGCTGCATCCGCTCCGCTGCTACCATGACCTAAGTAAAATTTGTGTAAACGCATTAAAACAAATTCAAGTTCAAACTCTGGGAACTTCACTGCAACACATTGATCTTCACTTTTCACATCAGTGTTACCATAGTGTTTGTTGAAGCTTCAGTGGTCTATTAACTATTTTAGGATTTTTGGTAACTTTTGTTACCATGGCGTAGTATGGTCTTTGACCTCTTATTTAGGTTCTATAACAGGTACTTAAGTCGTTCTTTTATTAGTCAAGTCAAGGATGGACCAAAGAACACCCCAGATGCGTTTTGGAACCAGATGGTCAACTTGGCTGCACCAAGTGGGTGCGGAAGGGCGTGACTTTTTACTTTTTCTTAAGGCAAATTTCAAAAATTTTTCACGCCTGTAGTTTTCACGATATCAAATTGGAATTGTATGTACCTTTGGATAATTCTCAAATTTTTCTGAGATCTCTATGTGAAGCCGAGTCCGGGCACGAGGGCCGCAAATGTTCCGAGGGGCTGATTTTTTTCAGAAAAAAATTAGTTTTCCCGATTTTTCCGGTTCAGGAATACGATACATACATGTGTGTGGCACCGTTGGAAAGGGCTTGTTATATGAAAGAAAATAAAGTTTAAGCCATGACTCTAGCCTAAATAGTAATGACGCAGTAAATTTTTATAACAAGTATATACGTATGTGTGTGTATAAAGAGGGAGCCTAAATTCAGACTTTCAACAATTTTTCTGCCCTTTGTATTTAAGATACAAGGTTGGAATTTTGCACGCGTATTATGTACATAACAATGTATTTTTAGAAAAAATTGAGATCCCTACGTCAACCCAGGCCTAGGCCAGAGGGGCAAAATGTTTTGGTTGAATTTGCAAAAATACTTCCGAGTTTTTCCCTAATTATCTGGTTTAGGTGTATGATACGGACAGGTGAGTGATACTGTTGGAAAGGGCTTATTATACTAAAGAAAATGGCTTTTGAACCATGACTCTAGGCTAAATAGGAATGACGCAGTACATTTTTTAAAAAATATTTTATACCTAGGTGTATATATAGAGGAAGTTCGGGTATTATGGAATACCATTTTTGTTTCGCTTGTAACTCAGTTAATAATAACACATTGAAACAAAAAGGAAAACAAGTATACGCCTTACATATTTGGCTTTATTTATGTATATCTTGATAAAGAAGTTTCGTTACAGGGGTGGGTAAAATTTGTAATTTGTAAAGAAACAACTTTGGAGGGTAATATGAAATAGACGGGTAATATGGAATACAAATGCTATATGGAAAAGAAAAAAGTTTTCTGTTGAACATACAATGAATATAGTGACAATATATGAAAATTCTGAATGCCAAGCCATAACTGATTGTGATGACTTGCAAAAGTCATAAATATAATACTTTGCTTCAGAATCGGCACAGTCATTGCGTGCTCACATTAAATATGATGAGCGCTGGACCCAAGCTCACCCCTTGTATCATCAAACAATTTGCTGTATTAAAAAATACACTTAGCATTGTTGTCATCATAAATGTATGTTTAATTGCCCATTACCGATAGATATTTTTGTAATCGGAATACCATACGGAATACGGAATACCATGCTTTTCTTGCGGGTATTCCATATTGCCCTTCACGCCAGCTTGGAAACGAAAGAGCTGTTAAAAGATTCGAAGGCGTATAGGATAATGGCGCTTATCAAACTACCACTCTGTATATCCAACGTCATAGTAAATAAAGAATTGTTGTTCTATTACATTTCAATAGGAAAATACAGTTTGTAAACCACTTAACTGTAAAAGTATTCCTGAATAAGAAATCAGATTTTCACGTCTAGCAACACAACGAATGTCACAATCACATGGAGACTGACTGTAGAGCACCATAAGGACGTGAGGTAGTAGTTTCTTTCCTCTCCGCTTGGAAGCAACACATCACAGGCGAGCTAATGAGGTATTCCATATTATCCGACCATTCCATAATATCCGAACTTCCTCTATTTACATACATATATGAAAAGATGGATCACCTTCAGACTTTCAAACATTTCTCCCGACCTCAGTTTTAAGATACAAGAACGAAATTCTGCGCACGTATTATGTATATAACAAGATTTTTTTTTTAAGATTCAGATCCCTACGTGAACCCAGACCCGGGCCAGGGGGGCACAAAAATTTCGATTTTTTTTCGAAAAATCTAATGTTTCTTTTTTCAATTTTCTTATTTCTGGTGTATAATACGGACAAGAGAGTGATACCGTTGGAAAGTATGATATATTCTGAAAAAAACAAGGTATGAACCAAATTCCTATGATAAATAGTAAGGAAGCAGTAGCTGTTTGAGTGAAAGTCTAAAATTTACCTCAAAAAGTGGAAATCCTAAAAAGGTTAAACGCCGATTTGAAAACTGTGCTTTTTATCGAATAAGAAGGCTGTTCCTAATATTGAATTAAAGGCACGACGTAATTTACGACAAAAATTCTTGCTCCTCTTTGATAATTCTTCCTCAGCTGGATTATATTGGGGGGGCGAGGACCCCACCTTTAAATATTAGGGGGGGGCAAAAGTGCCCTGCCCCCCAAAGTCGGCGCCTATGGTAGCAGGGATTGTGGGAAACATACGAAGGGTCACTGTCAGATTTGGAAATAAAGTTTCTAGATTCAAATTTTTGATGTTATTTAGGAAACCCCATGGTGAAAGCGTTTTCTCATTAAAATTGACCGATTTTATCAATTTCAGGCTATGCAGTTCATCAGAAAGATCATCTCCTAAATCTTTTGGGTACCGCTGGACTAGTGCAGCTGCTTGTTCTTGGACCTGATCACCTGTCATTTCTTTGCAAAACCACAGTACACAAAAATTGTTACACAAAGAGCGCACTGATTAGAAGCGAACTGAGCAAGAATATACAACATTTAGTAATTATTTATCCTCGGCCGCCGGGCCCCCTTCGAGGCCCTGGGCCCCAGGGCTCTGGCCCCTCCTGCCCTCCCCTCTCGCCGGCCCTGCATACAACAACTGAGACATCATACTTCTGATTGGCTCCTGGCAGCAGTAAATCCCCATGAAGTATACTTATTAGAAATTCTTATACATATGCTTACTATTGTTGCTTATAACACAAAATGACGATCTTAACTAAACTAATTTAAACTAACAAACAATTAATTAACTTAAATAATTATATATGGTGGGGAGATAGAAAGTTTGGAAGAAGAAACAGAAATTGGTAAAACAATGCTGAACAAGATGGGAGGTATATGAACATATAGGAAAAGAAGTAAGAGACTACTGGAAGTAATAAAGGAGAAAAGAAGGAAGAAGAGAGAAGAAGAAGAAGGGAAATTGATCATCATTAAACAAGCATCATTATTCATTACTATGATTAATATTATCCTTTCTATTTATTTGTTTTGCAAATTTGTTATTAAATAATTATTTAATCTGATCACACAATTTTCCAGACATAATTTTAAGATGTTTGTTCTGAAAAAAATAAATCTCTTCTTACACTTTCGTTGTTTAACAATACAAAGCGCTAGTACCTACTTCCGTTGCTCTTGTCTATGGTATTTTAACTGAAAAAGATAGTATCCTATTAGTTATACAACCTTTTGTCAAACAAAGTGTTAGCATCAACCAGGTAAACTAGCATTGATATACAAATATTCAGATAATGTAAGGCCCCCCCCACTTTTAACGTCCAATCGCCGCCACTGGCTATCATCATCTGATGTACCAGTATTAATAATAAAAGAACTGGAAAATTGATTTAACAGAAGGTAGAAAAGAAGATTGCTAATGTAATGTACCATTACAATCTGATGTAATGATATTTTGATGGGAGGGTGCCAGAAATTTTTTGCACCGACTGTACTTCCCACTTAGCAAAAAATTTCATTCTGTTTATATAATTTATGTCTTTGTTCGTTATCTTATTGCAAATCAACAAGGAAGATGGTAACAATTCATTAGGAATCATATTTTTGGAGATTAATATCTTTATTCATATATTTAATTAATCATAAATCTCGTATATGATATTTTAAATGGATGATTACAAATCTCACGGTGTCAGTGCTATTCGGAAATATAGGCCCACCATTGGACGGAAATTTTGGAATAATTAACCAATCTAAAATTTTGGCAGAATTGTCTGGACCTCTCTTCAGCCCCCTTTTAGATATCTATGTCTGTCTAAAATCAAGTTTAATCCAGATTTTACCATTTTTTATTCGTTCCAAATGCTACACCGCCAAAAAAGCTTTGTTTTGATTGGTGCAGTTACCGACGCGACATATTAACGCGCAAGCATCCATATACTACACCAAGAAGCCGAAGACAGCAGACCCATATTTTCCCAGCTCAGCAAAAAGTAGAAATTAGCTAGAAAAGCTGCATTAATAAGGTAAATCTAGTTTAATAGTTGAATAAATACCATCCAGGAAGACACGGAGCCATAATTTACTAAATTTCAGAGTAAAAAACCGGATTGAAAAGCTGAAATAGGAAGTGTAAGTCAGTGACGCCATGTTTTGCAGATATAATTAGTGATGGACAGGTTCTACCAAGTGAACCAAATACGTAGACTAAATTAAGATGTCTCCAAACTCACAGCGAGTCCGTGCCCTCAAGGGAATTTTCAGAAAAGCGGAAGCTTTAAGGAAATTCCCCCCTCACCGTAATCCGGCTATGTCCTTAGAGACTCCGGCCCTACCGGAAGGTTGGTGTAGTCTCTTAATTTAGAATTTAAAAAAATCTATTCGACCTCGTCGAAAATGAAAAAGGTCAAGAGGAAAGTACGAAAATTAAACCAAAATCGATGAAGTAAGAGAAACCCTAATTATGGATTTGCCAAAAATTAAAAAAAAATATAATTAAATAAACTGAATTTTGTACTGGTGATTTTCACTTGCCAAAACTCACCAGTAGCTCCCCTTCGCAAGAGTGCCAAATCTTGAAGGTGTCGATTAATTTCTATAAATATCTAGTTTTAAAACTAAGAAAAGAAATGAAAATATTCAAGGGGGAGAGGAGGTTCGACACCTGGGTACGAAAACGAAAGTTTTCACTAACCAGTTAATTTAATTATTTAAATCTATCCGGCCCGTTGCCTCTGCGAACACTGTATGTTAGCCAGAAATAGGTGACATAAAAAATCTCAAATCGCAGGATTTTCTATTTGAAACCGACCGAAACATAATTCACTACAGCCCCAAATTCTACAACAACTATTGTCTTTTCATAATTGATTATTAAACATGTCTAGTCAGCGATTATATGATGCCACCCATGCTGCCAGACGAGATTCTTATAGATAAACGCTACTGCTATAGCATACTAAACTGTGAAGTAATAATATAGTCCTACAATATATCGCTCTCCTGTTCGCGTGATGTTCCCACTTCACTTGGTAGAACCTGTCCATCACTAATTATATCTGCAAAACATGGCGTCACTGACTTACGCTTCCTATTTCAGCTTTTCAATCCGGTTTTTTACTCTGAAATTTAGTAAATTATGGCTCCGTGTCTTCCTGGATGGTATTTATTCAACTATTAAACTAGATTTACCTTATTAATGCAGCTTTTCTAGCTAATTTCTACTTTTTGCTGAGCTGGGAAAATATGGGTCTGCTGTCTTCGGCTTCTTGGTGTAGTATATGGATGCTTGCGCGTTAATATGTCGCGTCGGTAACTGCACCAATCAAAACAAAGCTTTTTTGGCGGTGTAGCATTTGGAACGAATAAAAAATGGTAAAATCTGGATTAAACTTGATTTTAGACAGACATAGATATCTAAAAGGGGGCTGAAGAGAGGTCCAGACAATTCTGCCAAAATTTTAGATTGGTTAATTATTCCAAAATTTCCGTCCAATGGTGGGCCTATATTTCCGAATAGCACTGACACCGTGAGATTTGTAATCATCCATTTAAAATATCATATACGAGATTTATGATTAATTAAATATATGAATAAAGATATTAATCTCCAAAAATATGATTCCTAATGAATTGTTACCATCTTCCTTGTTGATTTGCAATAAGATAACGAACAAAGACATAAATTATATAAACAGAATGAAATTTTTTGCTAAGTGGGAAGTACAGTCGGTGCAAAAAATTTCTGGCACCCTCCCATCAAAATATCATTACATCAGATTGTAATGGTACATTACATTAGCAATCTTCTTTTCTACCTTCTGTTAAATCAATTTTCCAGTTCTTTTATTATTAATACTGGTACATCAGATGATGATAGCCAGTGGCGGCGATTGGACGTTAAAAGTGGGGGGGGCCTTACATTATCTGAATATTTGTATATCAATGCTAGTTTACCTGGTTGATGCTAACACTTTGTTTGACAAAAGGTTGTATAACTAATAGGATACTATCTTTTTCAGTTAAAATACCATAGACAAGAGCAACGGAAGTAGGTACTAGCGCTTTGTATTGTTAAACAACGAAAGTGTAAGAAGAGATTTATTTTTTTCAGAACAAACATCTTAAAATTATGTCTGGAAAATTGTGTGATCAGATTAAATAATTATTTAATAACAAATTTGCAAAACAAATAAATAGAAAGGATAATATTAATCATAGTAATGAATAATGATGCTTGTTTAGCAAAAGTTGCATTGAAACCGGGGATTAATGAACAACTTATATTTTTAATTCCACACATGGTATTAAATGTATGTTATTACTCGTATGCTACGACATTTAAAGAAATACTTTTGCAACTTCCCGAAATATGTTCGTTTCCATTAAGTGCAGTTCTCACTTTCTTGGAATACATCTAAACTCAACAATACTTAGAATCATTCCACACTCCAGTTATACAAATTAATTCTGAAACCTAGAATTATGTTGAACTCTAAATTTAATTGTATATACACTCGTACACCCCTAAACAGCAATTCACTCGTATATTACACTGCAAAACAGTGGAAAGGTAGAAGTTGTTTCTTATTACTCTGTTTTTTCAATATTCCTTAATATTAGAAAAAGGAAAATACATTTTAGAAACCGTCAATTTTTGTGCAATTAAAGAATAACTTGTGAATGATTTTTTTTTTTTTTTTTTTTTTTGCGAAATGTTGTCTCAGTTAGTTTCAATGTGGCTGAATGATATTGTAAGTAAGAAATGAAAGTACGCTGGAATTATTGCGCTCCAATAGGTTATATTTTGGACCATTTTCCGTGGCAATTAAAACGCAATTCCTGTATCTTTCTTGAAGGGGGGTGTCCGTGTTTTTGCTGCATTCTAGATATTTGCCAATCAACACTGTGCTATTACTCGCAGAAGTTTAATTTTTCGTCGGTGAACGTGTATAGTAGTTCTGCGTCTCGGTGTTAATTTTTCCACTGAATCTTGCCTTTTATTCATGTGCATTGAGGAAAGAAAATTGTAGGTGGCGTACTTAAAAAGATAGGTTACATGCGTAATTCCTGTAGTTTTGGACAACGAACAGCAGACGTATAACTGAAAACGCATGTTTTATAATACTTTCCGTATAAGTGTTTCAGCTATACGTAATTTCTGTATGAAACAATGTAGGCGGTCAGGGTCTCACATACAAATGTACGTAGGTAACATATAGCTGTCGAAGGTAACATAAGTATATGCATGTGATATATGGAAAACTGTTAGATATCAGTCATCCTGCAACGGTATGATGTAACATCTAAGGGCAGTGCCTATGTAGCATACGGATAACGTATGCTTCGTACTGATTCCTATAGTAAGCAAGAGGATACCGTATATTTTTACAATATACCGCCGGCATGATGTAACATCTAAGGGCAGTACCTATGTAGCATACGGATAACGTGTGCTTCGTACTGATTTCTATAGTAAGCAAGAGGATACCGTATATTTGTACAATATACCGCTGCCCGGAGAACGGATTCTTCTGTGTGGCATGGGCTCAAATTTTTAGCAGAGCCCTAAAATGTTTGTGTTTTTTCTTGGAAATTACTGAAGAGATTCGTTTAATTTCTATACCACGCACCCTAGACTAGGTGGTAATGCTACAGAACTCGGATTATTTTTGTACGTTACATATAAAGCTAATACTTTTTTAATTTGAAGAATTTAATTAATGTGATTTTTTATATCATCAAACAGTAATTGATAGAAATTAAGGAACTATACCCTAATTTTCGTTCCGTAAATAGAGGTACATATGAGTAAGATTTGTGCAAAATTTGGCTACTCTAGCGTTAATAGTTTTTGAGAAAATGATACATGAATGTCCAAAAATGCAATTTTGAGAAATTAAAAGTTTAAAATTTACAATAAATTTTTATCAATAAGGAGGATGACAACATTCAGAAAGCACCATAACCATATTCTTCGTCTTCGGCCGTGTCTTCTTCATCCTTTTTACAACTTCTTTTCCTCATTCTTGATTCCTTGGTAAGCTTCAAGATTGACAACTCAAGTTTCGTTATACACTTTCTGTCCATGTCTCGCAGTAGTTTGGAGGTGTACTTACCGCTTGAAATTCCCATCTCTTGCAGAACACCAGTTCTTGCTTCACGGTCGCTATTAAAACCCAGAACAGCATCATATACTGCAGTTTGTACTATTTTTGAACCCGCAAATGTAGTTTTTGGGTATCGTTGCCATATCAGTGCATTGAAACTTTCATTGGGGTTTTGTCTTTCCTATGCAAAAATTTTTCCAAAGAGCGGGATCTGGAAGAGTTCTGTAGGTAGGTTTGATAGCATCCATCGCTGCAGCATACAAAGAATACTTATGTTTATAATGTTCTTTAGTTGCTTGAGATCTGTTATACCCACAGCAAAATTTTCTTCTTTGGGACATAGCATATCTGTTGATTTCTCGTCAGTAAAGTATTTATGAAAGTAAGTTGCCCATACTGTTTTCTTCATATTCTGCAGTTTACCAACGTCTTCCCTAATTGCTTTTCCATAATATACCTCTAAGTTATCAATTTCTTTGGTACTAAGTTTACTAACACAGACCAATAAGGAAAACAAAGAACTGTGAATGCAGAACAGTAAACAACAATAAAGTGATCTGTGTATTCTCTTAAGGAACGACAAAGAATCATATATTTACTACATCATTACAGAAGATTGTGATGATAAAACAACCTGGAAGGAACGTCAAAACGGAAAATAGATATATTTAAGCCCGAAAATACAAAGGAAGCACACAATAATTTCTCGAAAGGAATCTCATATCGTATGAACACGAAACTTCCCGCAATAAAACTTCAATGACTGCAGATTCTGAAAATACTACTTTTCAAAAATAAAAAAATTCAAACCCAAACACGGACATCCTCCCTTAACACCAAGATAAGAGAAATAACCAACGCCGTACTCATGCAAACGGCAAATATATGGCATCATTTTTTAAGAACCAGTAATATATATACAATAACTTTACATTTCCAAATGAAACTATATACTTCAGTTGTTCACTTCAAAAAAGTGGGAGGGTAACTGCCCCCTTTGCTCCCTAATCCCCGCCCATGATGATAACAGTAGTAGGCCCCCGCGTATGGCTCGCCGAGTCAGCAAAAATTCCTCGATTCTGATTGGCTGAGAGAGGTCACGTGACGTTAGGCCCCGCCCACGCGGGAAATTCAAATTTTCAGGTCACGTGGTATGATGACCCGCGGGGAAATCCCTCACTAATTTGTTCCCTTTTACGGGTAAGATGTGTGATTCTGATTGGTTGACAGCTGTCACGTGATCTTAGACCCTGCGATATTTGAAATTCGTTCCCTTTTACGGGTAAGATGAGTGTTTATGATTGGCTGACAGAGGTCACGTGATCTTAGGCTCAGGGATTTTTTAAAATTCGTTCCCTTTTATGGGTAAGATGAGTGGTTTGGTGCCTTGAATTTGATTGGTTGATAGCGGTCACATGATCTTAGACCCTGGGTTTTGAAATTTGGGTATCCTCTTTGATGAGTACTTTGGTACCTCGATTCTGATTGGCTGATAGAGGTTACATGATCTTAGACCCGCTACACGCTGAACAGGTCACATGGTATGACGTCATGTTTTACCCTTGCGGGGAAATCCATTACTAATTCGTTTCCTTTTACGGGTAAGATGAGTGCTTTGGTACCTTGATTCTGATTGGATGATAGAGATCACGTGATTTTAGGTCCTAGGATTTTTGAAATTAGGGTGTCCTTTCTGATTTGGTATTACGATTCTGATTGGTTGATAGAGGTCACATGATTTTAGACCCATCACACGGTGAACAGATTACATGGGAAAACCCCTCACTCATTTGTTTCCTTTTACAGGTAAGATGAATGTTTTGGTACCTCAATTTTGATTGGAGGATAGAAGTCACATGATCTTAGCCCCCCCAGTTCATGAGGGAAATACAGAGCGATATGACGGCGATCCATCCTAGACCGGGATCTTAGAATTTAGTTCCCTTTTTTATGGTTATGCGTAAAGTTCCCATGAAGGGTTCAACCTCCTCCTTAAATAACCCTTTTTTTTTGGTATCATGATATTGTACTGAAGTTTACATTAAATATTATCGTTCTCTTTGGCAGATAAGATGATTCTTACCTTGATGGAGATCCTGTCCTTGAATTAGTAGCCTATGTCTCTGGAAGTAACAATGGTGAAAGAGGGGTGTCGCTTGTAGATTTCTTATAACACATTGTTGTGAGTTTAAGCGATTTTTTAAACGCTCA
Organism: Thermobia domestica; assembly: GCF_964235325.1. Taxonomy (NCBI): domain Eukaryota; kingdom Metazoa; phylum Arthropoda; class Insecta; order Zygentoma; family Lepismatidae; genus Thermobia; species Thermobia domestica. Next base: position 185,896,573 of record NC_137461.1, on the reverse strand, counting down.
GTAAGCGCTTCATTAATGGAAACAGTGTTGCCAGATTTTTTTTTACCTAAACTGCTCCCATTCTTTTCGAAACGGTTCCGCAGAGTGCAAGAAATTTTAAACTAAAAATTTTTCGAACTAAAAAATTTTAAACAAAAATTTTCAAACAAAAAATTTTCGAACTAAAAATTTTGAAACAAAAAAAAAGTTTCAAACAAAAAATTTTCGAACCCAAAAAAAAATTTCGAACTAAAAAATTGAAACAAAATTTTGTCGAACTAAAACATTTTTTAAAAACAAAAGTTTCGAACTAAAGATGTAAATCACATCTAAAAATTTTCAAATCAAACTTTTTATCGAACTAAACTTTTAAAATTTTCGAACTAGAAATTTAAACCAAGTTTAAGAAAAAATCCTAAGAAATGTTTTTTCAGGAATCGAACTCAGGTCTTTCAAACCAAAGATGTGTATGCTAACCGCTTAAATGAATTCGGTTTTAATCGATCTTGGTGGGTTTCGAACCATGGTCCTTGAAAAGGATACACATATACTTTAAGAAAATAAATCTGACAGTGTAACACTTCTCAAATCAAACTTTTTATCGAACTAAACTTTTAAAATTTTCGAACTAGAAATTGAAACCAAGTTTAGAAAAATCCTAAGAAATGTTTCTCCAGGAATCGAACTCAGGTCTTTCAAACCAAAGATGTGTATCCTAACCGCTTAGCTATGAATGAATTCGGATTTAATTATGCTTGGTGGGTTTCGAACCATGGTCCTTGAAAAGGATACACATACACTTTAAGAAAATAAATCTGACAGTGTAACGTGGATTAAAATAAAATGCTGATAGACTTCTTTGTGTGACGACATAGAAGCACATATGATTGAAAAAATGCAAACGTCAGCGGATCGCATTACTTTTTGTTTTACTACGAACGTGTCAGCATGATTCATGAAAAAAGCAAACATTGACATTCACGTGTGGAATATGAGGAAAATGAAATGTCGTCACAGTTACGACAAGTAGTGACATGATCCTGGCAGAAGGGAATTGGCATCGAAATTGCGATACTAGATGTTGTAACTATTGAGAAACGTGAATGACGTCACGATCGATTGTTACACATCGTTTTGGTTCGTGATTCATGACAAAAGCAGCGAGCGTTTTGATTGGTTCGTTGTGATGTCATTTTATAAATTTCCTCGTTTCTGATTGGCTGACGGTGACATCGTTTTCACAGCGACCTAAATAAAAATCTAAATTTCATTTTTCAAATCCTACATCGCTCTCAACTAGCGAGTGAAGAAGATCTCCTTTTAAAAGTGTTTTCATTTAAGCTTCATTGCACCGACTTTTTATTCATTGAATTGAGGTAAGTTCAGTGAGATTTTATTTGTCACACAAGATTCGAAAATCATTTGTGGGCGGATCACGAATACAGTGTTTTACTTTTAGTACGAAATATTTAGACTATGAGGAATTAGTGGAATGGGAAAGTGAGAGTACGAATCAGGAACCCCCACACATTAGAAGTAAGCACGAGAAATGATATGGTTTAGCGACCCTTCAGCAAGCGCCCGTCGGGAATTGAACCATGGCCAGAAAAATGTGTGCGCTTAGTTTTGAAAAGAATGCATTACAAAATTTCAGAAACTATGCCTGAGAATAATATGGTTCGATACCCTTTGAAAGCATTAGCGTCCCCTTCAGCTTAACGTGATATTCGAGCAATCACCTGGGATTGAACCAAGGCCAGAGGTGTGTACGTCAACCATTTAGCTTAGTTTTGAAAAGAATGTATGATAACGCATGAGAATATTAAATTTCAGAAAAGGCTTGACAGCGATCCGATGTGGGAAAGCAAACCCCCACCGAGGATTGAACCAGAGCCTTCCACGTTAGAAGCATGTACGCTAACCACTTAGCCACGAGTGCATGAATATGTGGTTAAAAGATTTACGCTATACAGATTTTGTTTTGACAATTACGTATGTGTTACGTTAATGGTTGGTAAATCTCTTCAACTTGCAAACGCATCATTTAAAGGTCGTTGTGAGTGGGAAAAAATGCTTACGCGTACTTTCTAACATCTCAGTACTGTTGAAACATTCATTCATTTCATGCATTCTTTTTTTATCACTATAGAATGGTAGGTCAGTTACATGCTGATGTAATGCTCTCGAGTTTGACAGCAATAAAACACACATTTCAGTAACATAATTATTTAAAAAAAAACTTTGATTTCTAGTACATGTGCTTTCATAATGAGATTCTGAACGTCACCGCCAGGAATCAAACTCAGGACCTTTACATGAATTGCTTAGTTAATTATTTATCATGAATGTTATGATTTCCTGGGCTAAGCGGTTAGCATACGCGTCTTTCACATGGGAGACCAGGGTTCGATTCCCGGCGGGGAGCTCATGTGGTTCGGATTCCACGTTAATCAGTAGGTCCACGTCTCATATAGCCTCGTTGCTGAAAGGGACGCTAAACTAAAAAAATCAACTCAAATTCACGCTGCTCAATTCCTTTTTTCCCATTACATATTTGTTTTACCGTACCTGTTTGTTTGTTTTCATTTTTTAATCATGGCCGAATCGGGTTTTACTGTTTGTAATGAAATCACTCGTCATTATAGACGATTTATGTACGTTTATGTATTATGAGGTGTGCACGTCAACCATTTAGCTTAGTTTTGAAAAGAATGTATGATAACGTGTGAGAATATTAAATTACAGAATAGGCTTGACATGCCCCGACGTGGAAAAGCAAACCCACCGAGGCTTGAACCAGGACCTTCCACGTCCGAACCATGTACGCTAACCGCTTAGTCACAATAATAATAAAAAAAATACGCTATACAGATTTTGTTTCGACAATTACGTATGTGTATCGTTAATGTTCGATGAGTCTCTTCAACTTGCAAACGCATCATTTAAAGGTCGTTGTGAGTGGGGAAAAAAAATGCTTACGCGTACTTTGTCACATCTCAGTACTGATGAAACATTCATTCATTTCATGCATTCTTTTTATCACTATAGAATGATAGGTCAGTTACATGCTGATGTAATGCTCTCGAGTTTGACAGCAATAAAACACTCATTTCAGTAACATAATTATTAAAAAAAAAAAACTTTGATTTCTAGTACATATGCTTTCATAATGAGATTCTGAACGCCATCGCTAGGGAATCAAACTCAGGACCTTTACATGAATTGTTTAGTTAAGAATTTATCATGAATGTTATGATTTCCTGTTTATCAGGTGATTAAGATTTTTCTTTCTTCTTTCTTTTGTAGTAAATTCACGCTGCATAATTCCTTTTTTCCCCACATTACATATTTGTTTTACCGTACCTGTTTGTTTGTTTTCTCCTTTTATTAACATGGCCGAATCGGGTTTTACTGTTCGCAATGAAATCACTCGTCATTATAGACGATTTAACATTGAAGGCAGAATGCTCGAAGTTCAATTCAACGCACCGCCCGTAGGAACCGATATCATACAGTATGTACATAACAGTTTCCAAGCAATGCTAGACCATTTGTTAGCCAATGTCGACGATGAGGCGATGGTTGGTTTATCAGTAATATCGCCACGCAATACCAATAAACCGTTTTGGGTGAGTTTTCGCCAAGCACGAAACTTGACACTGGAAACGATGTGGGCCTCATTCGAAAGAGTGTTACAAAGTAACAATGCATTTCTCCTGCACGAGCCATTCACCGTTCATTTTCATCGTGTGGATATTCCACGTGGCTATGGCGGTTTGCGGCAAGGAGTACTTCAAAATGAAGAATTATTACGTTGCAAGCGAGGGATTGTACGTGTAAAAAATCAAGATTCAAGGTGCCTGGCGTACGCCCTTGTTATTGCTATTGGCCTGAAAAAATACAAGAATGTAGATGTGAAACGACATAAGCAATATAAAGATCAATCAAAATGTGTTGTGGACGATGAAGTCGATGCATTATGTGCAAATGCAGGAGTGAATTTGGATCATGGTGCCAGTGTAAATGAAATACGACAATTCCAGGCATACCTCAAAGAATATAAAATTACAGTGTATACCAGTTTCACAGGTCATGACATCATGTACGAGGGGCCCAACGACGAAAATCGCACTCCCATAAATTTGATTTGTTTAGCTGGACATTTTGACATCATCCAATCCTTAACTGCTTGTTTTGCAACCAAGTTCTACTGTGAAGCGTGCCATAAAAAATACAGTGAACGTAACAGACATGTGAAAAATTGTCCTGTAACATGTTCCAAATGTCTACAGAGACCTCTATGCGACAAGAATCAAACGCCGATATTATGCAACGACTGCAATCGTCAATTTTACGGCGAAGAATGTTTTAACAATCATCGTAATGCTCCATATCATCAAGGGGAACCTGTATGCAAAATGGTGAAGCAATGTACTAGATGTTACAGAGTATATTCCTTTGTACGAAGTGGAGAACGCCTTCATGATTGTAATGAGATCTTTTGCAATGTTTGTAAGAAGATTGTTCCGGGATCCCATCAATGTTTTATGCTTCCTGATCGACAATGCTTGAAACCTGGTGTTCCTTCACTCATGCACGCAAAGAAAGCCTTGTTGATATTCTACGATATAGAATCTATGCAAGACACGAATATTGGCGATAATACGTATGTACACATTCCAAATTTATTGGTTGCACAACAAGTATGTTATGCATGTGTTGAAAACGATAATATCCAGCAGTCTTGCAGTACGTGCGGTCAGCGCCAGCATATTTTCCAAGGAGAGGATCCAGTTTATAATTTTCTCCAGTACTTGCGGGAACGTCGTCCCAATATAAATAGGATTTTCTGTGTCGCGCACAACGCTAAGGGATACGATGGACATTTCATCCTAAAGACCATGGTAGAACAATGTCAATGGAGACCTGACGTCATATTAAATGGGACCAAGATACTGAGTTTAACCTTGAATAATCTGACGTTCATTGACTCGTTGAACTTCCTACCTATGGCATTAAGTAAATTGTCAAAAGCGTTCAATTTACCCGCAACCAAAGGCTACTTCCCGCATTTCTTCAACACCAAGGAGAATCAATCGTATATTGGACCACTTCCAGAAACAAAGTATTATGGTGCAGATGAAATGGCCGTCGAAGACAGGAACAAGTTCATGCAATGGTACAACGATCATCGTAATGATACGTTTGATTTTCAGAAAGAAATTCTCAAGTATTGTATTCAAGATGTCAATGTACTGCGACAAGCATGCGTTTCGTTTATGACGTCATTTGAAACAGAAACCAAAGTGAATCCCTTCTTGGAGACGATCACGATTGCCAGTGCTTCCAATTTAGTATTCCGCCGGAATTTCCTTAAACCCAACACCATAGGAATTCTACCGGCACATGGCTATCGATGGAGAAGTACCCAATCGATCGCTGCAATGCAATGGCTGGCCTACATTGAAAAAAGCGAAGAAAAACAAATCTTACATGCGGCCCGACAAAAAGAAGTGTTTATTGCGGGATTCCATGTTGATGGCTACTACCAAGATCCTGAGACGTTAGAGGAGCACGTCTACGAGCATGCCGGCTGCTTTTATCACGGGTGTAAAGTATGTTTTACTACAGGCCGTAATCAGCCCATCTACAGCAATCCAGAAGACACCATGGAATTCCGTTATGAACGAACGCAAAGAAAAAATGCAAGACTGCGTGAATTGGGGTACATTGTACATGAAATGTGGGAGTGCGAATTTAATCAGTTCTTAAAACAAAATCCTGCAATGGCGACGTATCTGAAGAATCACCCGTACATGAACCGCAGACCATTAAATCCAAGAGATAGTTTTTTTGGAGGAAGGACCAATTGCGTGAAATTGTACCACCAAGTCGATGAAAAAGCAGGAGAAGTAATAAAATATTTCGATATTGTCTCGCTTTATCCTTATGTAAATAAGTGTGCTAAATACCCTGTAGGCCATCCACGAATTTATCTACAGGGTGATGAAAATATACCACCAATAAATAAAGTCAATGGTCTAATCAAAATGACGATATTACCAAGTCGCCATCTTTATCATGGTCTCCTGCCTTACCGATGTAACAAGAAACTACTCTTTCCACTGTGTGCTGCGTGTGCCGAAGAAATGAACCCAGACCCTACAGCAACGTGTACACACAACGACCAGGAGCGGTGCCTCACTGGAACATGGGTATCATATGAAATCCAGAAAGCAGTAGAATTATGATATCAACCAGTGGAAATTTTTGAAATTTGGGATTATGACATTGAACAATATGATCCCATCACGAAAACAGGTGGCTTGTTCACGGAATATATCAATACATTTTTAAAATCAAAAATGGAAGCGTCTGGCTGGCCTAGTTCCTGTGTGACCGAAGAAGACAAATCAAAATTCATACAAACCGTCCTGGAGCGTGAAGGTATTGCATTGGATCCGTCCAAAATTGAAAATAATCCTGCACGAAGAAGTTTATCTAAGCTTTGTGTGAACTCTCTTTGGGGAAAGCTTTGCCAAAGATCAAACTTTAGCCAGACCACAATTATTGATCGGCCGGAAGAATTTTATGAAAAACTCACTTCCCCCGACATTAAACTCCATCAAATTGTACCCATCAATGATACGATGTTGTATGCGTTCTGGGAGTACAATGAACATGTGCCTGTTCAAAACCGAAACACCAATGTCGTGTTAGGTGCATTTACAACATGTCAGGCACGCCTGGAACTGTACAAGTACCTGGAAATGTTGCAGGAACGTGTTTTATATTTCGACACGGATTCTGTGATATTTACGGAGAAGCCCGGGGAGCCAACCATTGAACCTTCAACGTACTTGGGATGCTTATCGAATGAGATGGAGTCTTACGGACCACGAGCATACATCAAGACATTTGTCAGTGGAGGACCAAAAAATTACAGCCTAGAAATATACAATCCGGATACCAACGTCACCAGTTACATATGCAAAATTAGAGGATTTACATTAAATTACAATGCAGGACAACAATTAAATTTCAATACGTTAAAAGAAATGATTACAAATCAATGCCGTGGACAAGTCACCATCACTATCCCCCATAAGATATGCAGGACCAAAGACCATACCATCGTCACACGCAAAGAAGAAAAAATGTACAGTATCCAGTACACAAAACGTCGATTTAAAGAATTCAATTCTTATGATACGGTTCCGTACGGGTACGTTAAAAAACAGAAGATGGAACTGGAAAAAGAAGATGATGAAGAAAAAACTGTAAACACCCAATAAGGCCGCCATTTCTTTTTTCCTTTTCCTTTTCTTCTTTCCCTCCTTAACCACAAAGCAGTAACACCAAGAAGAAAATGAAGTACCCACAAGAGTTCATAAACCATCAACACAACCATCAGTGGAAGAAATGCAGTCATCTCGTACCCAAGGGGGAACCTTGACCATAAAGGAGCAACACCTAGAAAAATGCCGTACCCAGAAGAGTTCATAAACATCCATCGGTGAAAAAAAAATGCAGTGATCCTGTACCCGAGGAGGAAGATGAACCTAAACAGATCCATCATTTACGAGTAAGTTTTATTTCTCTCTTATCAATATTGACTCATTTTTATTGTTTCAGAAAAAAAGAAATTCTTAAAGTAATCCGTCGTTTCTTCTTTTTCTTTACAGGATACGTCTACAACATTCGAAGATGATGACGCGTCCAACATATTCATTAATTAGATCCTGTATTTATTATGTTAATAAACATGTATAGGAAGACCACATACCTTTCGTTAAAATACAACAAGTTGAAAAAAAAATATGTTTTATTATTTCTTGAAACCCTGAACACTTGTTTTCAAATAAATGGTAATCTTGAAAATTTAAGGTGGAAAATATATTCAAGATTTGGTTTACATGATTTTGTTCGAAAAAATAATTAAAGAATTTTTTAGTGTCCAAAATTTGGTTTTTAATTTAGTTCGAAAAAAATTTGGATTTGAAAACTTTCAAATGTGGTTTACAACTTTAGTACGAAACTTGTTTTTAAAAATTGGTTCGAAATTTTTTGTTTAAATTTTTAGTTCGAAAAATTTTGATTTGAAAATTTAGTTCGAAAGTTTTTAGTTTAAAATATTTTTCGAAAAATTTTTAATTTTTTAGTTCGAATTTTTTTTTGGGTTCGAAAATTTTTTGTTCGAAAAATTTTTTGATTTGAAAATTTAGTTCGAAAGTTTTTAGTTTAAATTTTTTAGTTCGATTTTTTTTGAAATTTTTGTTTCAAATTTTTTAGTTCGAAAATTTTTGTTTAAAATTTTTTTTAGTTTTGAAATTTTTTTAGTTCGAAAAATTTTTTAGTTTAAAATTTCTTGTACTCTGCGGAACCGTTTCGAAAAGAATCGGAGCAGTTTAGGTAAAAAAAAATCTGGCAACACTGTTTCCATTAATGAAGCGCTTACTGAGCAATAAATCGTTTAAACTCACAACAATGTGTTATAAGAAATCTACAAGCGACACCCCTCTTTCACCATTGTTACTTCCAGAAACATAGCCTACTAATTCAAGGACAGGATCTCCATCAAGGTAAAAAAGCTGGTAATCATCTTATCTGCCAAAGAGAACGATAATATTTAAGGTAAACTTCAGTACAATATCATGATACCAAAAAAGGGTTATTTAAGGAGGAGGTTGAACCCTCCATGGGAACTTTAAGGATAACCATAACAGGGAACAAAATTCTAAAATACAGGTCTAGGGTGATCACCGACATATCGCTCTATATTTCACTCATGGGGTGTGTGGCGGGTCTAAGATCATGTGACCTCTGTCGGCCAATCAGAATCGAGGTACCAAAACACTCATCTTACTCGTAAAAAGGGAACGAATTTCAAAAGTCACAGGGCTTAAGATCACGTGACCTCTATCAACCAATCAGCATTGGGGTACCAAAAGGATTCATCTTACCCGTAAAAGGGAACGAATTTCAAATATCGCAGGGTCTAAGATCATGTGACATTTGTCAACCAATCATAAACACTCATCTTACCCGTAAAAGGGAACAAATTTCAAAAATCCCGGTCATAAAAGAGAATGAGGGATTTCCCCACAGGGTGACTCATGACGTCATACCACGTGACCTAAAAAATTTGAATTTCCCGCGTGGGCGGGGCCTAACGTCACGTGACCTCTCTCAGCCAATCAGAATCGTGAAATTTTTGCTGACTCGGCGAGCCATACGCGGGGGCCTACTACTATAACCTTTGGGCCGAGATTGAATCTTATTTTAGATATACACAAAATTCATTGTAAATGTTTTTTCTAATAAGGAGCTCAGGAGTCCCGTTTTGAATTCTTGGCAGCATAACTCTGAGCGTATAATTACATCAGAATAAAATGGCATACTATCAGAGTAAAGTGACATAACATCAGGGAAACAACAGTTTCTGTATGTCATTTTACACGGATATACCATAAGCAACAAAGGACGTATTTCTTGCTGTAGATTATAGTATCTGTAGTAAAACTGCAGTTATGCACACTACAAGAAATACATTTCCAAATACATATGCGTAAAAGAATGAGGAATAACATCTTGTTGATCAATAACACGGATACTCTGAGAAAAAAATTAAAAAAGAAAACTACCTACAGACTAACGACGAGTCTTAGCTTGACACCATGTTCACTGTGCACTCTTGCCAGTCCCTGCTTTCCGCCGGTACACAATGTTACAATATTCTCACCACAGTTTCTTCAGCATCAACACTATGTCATTTTGTCAAGATATGTCATTTTCACCTGATCTTTCCTATGTTCCATACGGGTGCAGTATGTAACTACAGGATTTCCTTTCTATACTGCTTTCTGTCCCTTACATACATCAGATCCTTATGTTCGATATAGAATTGAAGTATGCAACAACTGGATTGCCGTCTATTTCACACGCCAGAAATGTATGTTCTTTGCAGACTCCCAGTATGCAACCACAGGATTTCTGTATATTTCTATACTGCTTTCTGTATCTTTCATACTTCAGATACGTATGTTCTATACAGAATTGCAGCATGTAACAACTGGATTGCCGTCTATATCACAAGAAAGAAACGTATATTTCTTACAGACTTTGCAGTATGTAAAAATAGGATTTCCGTATATTTCTATATTACTTTCTGTCCCTTACTAACGTCAGATACCTATGTTCCTTACATAGGTGCAGTATGCAATCACAAGATTTCCATATCTTTCTATACTGTTTTCTGTCTCTTTCCTACTTCCAACACGCATGTTTTATACAGAATTGAAGTATTCTTCAACTGGATTGCCACTTACTTCACATGTTAGAATCCTATGTTCCATATATACATACAATATGCAACAACAGGATTTACGTATATTACATACTTACAGACAAGTTAATTACGCACTAACTGTTTGCTGAGCAAAACCATATACTTTTATTAAAAATTAAATACATGTTACAGTTTTGCCAACTAACTCTTTAGCTTCATCAGAAACCATGAGATACAGGATAACTGTACAATCTTATATAGATACAACAGCTGAGACATCATACTTCTGATTGGCTCCTGGCAGCAGTAAATCCCCTTGAAGTATACTTATTAGAAAATTCTTATACATATGCTTACTATTGTTGCTTATAACACAAAATGACGATCTTAACTAAACTAATTTAAACTAACAAGCAATTAATTAACTTAAGTAATTATATATGGTGGTGGGGGATAGAAAGTTTGGAAGAAGAAACAGAAATTGGTAAAACAATGCTGAAGAAGATGGGAGGTATATGAACATATAGGAAAGGAAGTAATAGACTAGTGGAAGTAATAAAGGAGAAAATAAGGAAGAAGAGAGAAGAAGAAGAAGGGAAATTGATGGAGATAAAAGGAGTGATCTACAAAATTCAGTGCAGCGTGTGTTAGTAGAAGCCCCTGCTTTCATTCCCGTGGGAAACTTTTCGCCCAGAGAATGTTCCCCGGGTGGTTTCTGCTTAGTTGATAGGTGGGAACAACGTATTATGGCTATTTGCTAATTAGTTGCTAGTAGTGCTCTCAACGGGTCGGGTTGTTGGGTCGGGTCAGTCGGGTCAGTTCACTTTGGTCAACTGAGTTTAGGTTGACCTTAAACTCGGCTGGAGTTGAAAACTGCTGTTTTCTACTAGCTGCCTAATTAAAAATAGCAATTTTCAATTGATTTTATAGAAACCATAAATCTATTTTGAACACTTGCAGCTAGTGCTTTTATGGTAAATGCTTATTTTTGTAATTGTGTGTACCTTAATTTTTAAATGTGGAAGATTGATTTTACCAATCGACTGTAATATTAATATCTACGCCAATATGGTGTCTGGATTTAGAACAAAACTAGAAATTGTTTAAGTAAGGCCAAAATAAAGATTGGATATGGACGACCAAGTCCAAGCAGTGCTGGGGTGGCTCAGTGGTAGAGAATTCATCTCTGGTGCATGGTGTCCATGGTTCGATCCCAGCTTGTGCTAAGTAGGCTTTGTGGTGGAGAAACGTCGTTTAGTGGGTTCTCTCGGGGTTCTCCTGTTTCCTTCCACTTCTTCATTCCACCATTTCATTTATTTCTCATGGTCACCATATCCCTTAGCCTCGGTGCAGAATCGAGGGACCTTAAACTGAATATTTCATTCTATTTCCCCAAGCCCAAGGACATCGATACAAGAACAAGATAAAGCTTGGATATGCAAGACGAATTGCATAGTAATCTTGCTCTTGGCCTTGTTTTGGTTATCACCAAGTAGCGATGAGCGTATTTTCTTGCTTTCCGTATAGTATGAAAGACCATAATCAAAATCACACTTGGTCTTCATTTGTACCGATGAGGCGAGCATTCTTGGCTCTAGTATAGCATGAAAGACCACCAAGACCACGAAATGCAGGACCAAGACCTGACTGCAAGACAAAGAATAAGACGCAGTATTGATGACCAAGACCCAGAGAGCGAATTGTTTGAATTTCATTTTTTCTACTAACACTCGGGCTTCTACTAACACTCGCTGCACTGAATTTTGTAGATCACTCCTTTTTTCTCCATCAATTTCCCTTCTTCTTCTTCTCTCTTCTTCCTTCTTTTCTCCTTTATTACTTCCAGTAGTCTCTTACTTCTTTTCCTATATGTTCATATACCTCCCATCTTGTTCAGCATTGTTTTACCAATTTCTGTTTCTTCTTCCAAACTTTCTATCTCCCCACCATATATAATTATTTAAGTTAATTAATTGTTTGTTAGTTTAAATTAGTTTAGTTAAGATCGTCATTTTGTGTTATAAGCAACAATAGTAAGCATATGTATAAGAATTTCTAATAAGTATACTTCATGGGGATTTACTGCTGCCAGGAGCCAATCAGAAGTATGATGTCTCAGTTGTTGTATGTATATAAGATTGTACAGTTATCCTGTATTTCATGGTCTCTGATGAAGCTAAAGATTTAGTTGGTAAAACTGTAACATGTATTTAATTTTTAATAAAAGTATATGGTTTTGCTCAGCAAACAGTTAGTGCGTAATTAACTTGTCTGTAAGTATGTAATATACGTAAATCCTGTTGTTGCATATTGTATGTATATATGGAACATAGGATTCTAACATGTGAAGTAAGTGGCAATCCAGTTGAAGAATACTTCAATTCTGTATAAAACATGCGTGTTGGAAGTAGGAAAGAGACAGAAAACAGTATAGAAAGATATGGAAATCTTGTGATTGCATACTGCACCTATGTAAGGAACATAGGTATCTGACGTAAGTAAGGGACAGAAAGCAGTATAGAAAGGAAATCCTGTAGTTACATACTGCACCCGTATGGAACATAGGAAAGATCAGGTGAAAATGACATATCTTGACAAAATGACATAGTGTCGATGCTGAAGAAACTGTGGTGAGAATATTGTAACATTGTGTACCGGCGGAAAGCAGGGACTGGCAAGAGTGCACAGTGAACATGGTGTCAAGCTAAGACTCGTCGTTAGTCTGTAGGTAGTTTTCTTTTTTAATTTTTTTCTCAGAGTATCCGTGTTATTGATCAACAAGATGTTATTCCTCATTCTTTTACGCATATGTATTTGGAAATGTATTTCTTGTAGTGTGCATAACTGCAGTTTTACTACAGATACTATAATCTACAGCAAGAAATACGTCCTTTGTTGCTTATGGTATATCCGTGTAAAATGACATACAGAAACTGTTGTTTCCCTGATGTTATGTCACTTTACTCTGATAGTATGCCATTTTATTCTGATGTAATTATACGCTCAGAGTTATGCTGCCAAGAATTCAAAACGGGGCTCCTGACCTCCTTATTAGAAAAAACATTTACAATGAATTTTGTGTATATCTAAAATAAGATTCAATCTCGGCCCAAAGGTTATCATCATGGGCGGGGATTAGGGAGCAAAGGGGGCAGTTACCCTCCCACTTTTTTGAAGTGAACAACTGAAGTATATAGTTTCATTTGGAAATGTAAAGTTATTGTATATATATTACTGGTTCTTAAAAAATGATGCCATATATTTGCCGTTTGCATGAGTACGGCATTGGTTATTTCTCTTATCTTGGTGTTAAGGGAGGATGTCTGTGTTTGGCTTTGAATTTTTTTATTTTTGAAAAGTAGTATTTTCAGAATCTGCAGTCATTGAAGTTTTATTGCGGGAAGTTTCGTGTTCATACGATATGAGATTCCTTTCGAGAAATGCAAATTATTGTGTGCTTCCTTTGTATTTTCGGGCTTAAATATATCTATTTTTCGTTTTGACGTTCCTTCCAGGTTGTTTTGTCATCACAATCTTCTGTAATGATGTAGTAAATATATGATTCTTTGTCGTTCCTTAAAAGAATACACAGATCACTTTATTCTTGTTTACTGTTCTGCATTCACAGTTCTTTGTTTTCCTTATTGGTCTGTGTTAGTAAACTTAGTACCAAAGAAATTGATAACTTAGAGGCATATTATGGAAAAGCAATTAGGGAAGACGTTTGCAAACTGCAGAAGATGAAGAAAACAGTATGGGCAACTTACTTTCATAAATACTTTACTGACGAGAAATCAACGGATATGCTATGTCCCAAAGAAGAAAATTTTGCTGTGGGTATAACAGATCTCAAGCAACTAAAGAACATTATAAACATAAGTATTCTTTGTATGCTGCAGCGATGGATGCTATCAAACCTACCTACAGAACTCTTCCAGATCCCGCTCTTTGGAAAAATTTTTGCATAGGAAAGACAAAACTCCAATGAAAGTTTCAATGCACTGATATGGCAACGATACCCAAAAACTACATTTGCGGGTTCAAAAATAGTACAAACTGCAGTATATGATGCTCTTCTGGGTTTTAATAGCGACCGTGAAGCAAGAACTGGTGTTCTGCAAGAGATGGGAATTTCAAGCGGTAAGTGCACCTCCAAACTACTACGAGACATGGACAGAAAGTGTATAACGAAACTTGAGTTGTCGTTTTAATTGCAATTCAAAGGAATTAATATTACAATTGCGTCGTAGCATATGCTTGTAGTATTTACTGTCTTTCATTTTCTAAGAGTAATAACATACATTTAATGGCAAGTGTGGAATTAAAAATGTAAGTTGTTCATTAATCCCCAGTTTCAAAATAACTTCTACGAAACAAGCCTCATTATTCATTAGTATGATTAATAATATCCTTTCTATTTATTTGTTTTACAAATATGTTATTAAATAATCTGATCACACAATTTTCCAGACAGAATTTTAAGATATTCATGAGCAAGGAATCAAGGGTTAGCTTCTATGTGCGTTGCTCTTGTCAATTTAATTAAATATGAAACACGATATACGGTATTTTAAATGAAAAAGATAGTATCCTATTAGTTATACAACCTTTCGTCAAACAAAGTGTTGGAAACAACCAGGAACACTAACTTTGATCTACACATATTCAGATCATATCTTGCCCCCCATTTTTAACGTCCAATCGCCACCACTGAACAACTGATTTTATTGATGTATTTTTATAGCAACGTCTTTAGCTGCAGGAAGTGCGGTAATAACATTAAATTAAGCATGAACAACAAAGATGAATATAAAATTAATTTTAATTATATTAACTCGTTTATAGAACAATTGAAAATGATAACATTAAAAGGAGATATAGATGAAGAGTATATTAAAGATTTTGTGAAAAAAGACAAACTAATAACGTTGTAACAGTAAAAAATATTATCAGAAAAAGTAGCTTCCTGGAATTCTGGGAAGTAAAAACTGTTATATTATGTAAAATCAGTATTATCCAAAACACTTAAATTGTCTTTGTAATAAATGAATAAATTCAAAATCAGTAGAAGAAATGATTAAGGAAAATTCATGTAAAAACAGAAATGGAGAATTATTATCTGATGGTGTACGATGTCTTATAGGCCCATCTGGATGTGGTGAAACTTTTCTCTTGTTCAACCTATTATTACAACCAGGTTAATAAATTATTTTTTATATATTAAAAAAGTATGAATCCGTCTAAAAGTTAACGAGTGCAAAAATGATTTGAAGAGGCAGAATTGAAATTTAAAGAGAAATTGCTACTGCTCCCCACTGCTCGATTTGTTACTACTGAAATCTTAGCAGGTTTGTGTATTGATGTTTCCGTTCTGCTTGAAACTAACAGTATACTGATGTTTAACTTTTATCGTACAGTCCATTATTTGGTTTGTTTTTCTTTTTAAACAATACGCTGATGAACAGTTGAAAGTTTTCAGTACTTTGCATTTTGCGTAGTACCATAACGCAAACTGTCTATGCACAATTTTTGTTTTTGAATGGACAGCGTATTCTTAAAAAATAAACGTGAAGGATTATGCAATGTAATACTTCTGTACTTTATAAAAATTGCGGTTCCTCATTTCTGTCGAGACTAAATCGCTATATAAAGGATCCATGAATCATTCGCAGTTGCAAATTCACAGTATTTACATGTCCATGTGATATCTGATGTGCACTTGCGAAAATAAATAAATTTCCTCTATAAATGTCTTTGGGAATCTAAATATGATGGCTGATTTGTGCACAGGTATACACCGTCTTGTACGTAGAAATCTGCATGTCAATTCATAAACTCATTCAGAAGATATTGTAATATCCCATGTGATGTTGTAAACAAACAATTCTACATGTCAGTGTTTACAAACACCACCACGTGGTTCGACAAGAAGAATTCACACCAGACGGATCTACGATCACTTGCAGACGACGGCTTCTAGCCTCTCCCACGGAGCAGAAGACGACATCGGAGCAGCAGCGTTATTGCCACCCAAGGAACCCTATAAATTGGATGAACAAAGGCAATTCAGTACCAGTTTTCTGTTGACCCTCCTCTAGTCTGCTACGGGACTTTAGGAGTAACCTAACCCCAGGCCTCTAGTCTGCTACGGGACTATGCCTATCCTATCTCCTGGCTTAGCCTGCTATGGGGCTCTGTCTGGGAATCCTAACCTCAGCCGCTTAGCCTGTACGGGGCTCTGTTGGCCACTTAACCCGCCTTTGCTTGCTATTGAGCATTGGTTCTTTAATTCCCCTCTGCTTGCCTGCTACGAGGCTCTGTAGAGATCCTGCCTGCGACCCTACAGTCAAAAGATAACCTATAACTTACCCTGTATATTAGAGAAATTATTAGTGTAGTATTTTGTACAAATACTTTTATAGTGGAGACGTTTTATAATAAAACTGGTAGTGGGAGATCGATTCCTGACACTCTTTTTGTAAATGCTCTACGTATACCTATATGGGACAAAACTTTACATGGTAGAGGCTTTGATCGGCTCAGCATTGATCTGAATACTCCTCTACCGGACAGTATTTTTATTAACTTGAAAGTGAACTCTTTTAAGGTATGTGATTTTCTTAAGTGTACAATTTGTGAAATTAGTAACTCGTACTTGACTTTACTTAGTGCATGTCTCATACTAGATCACGAAAGAACAATTTTCCGGAGGACGGTGCAAATATGGATCAGAGTTCGCGCCTTTCTTTCAATATACCACAGCTCACTAAATATTCGGGACACGTTACGGAGGACCCTGACAGATTTTTTATGCTTTATGACCATCTTGCGTTATTGCATTCTTGGAATGCTGAGAAAAAGAAAGAACTGTTACCAATGTATTTACAAGACATGGCGCTCGATTTAGTGCTACAATTAAAGACCCAGAACCAATTAGGTGCACTTAATTGCGAACAATTAAAAGATATCTTAGTTGACTTGAGTAGACCAAACTTACCGGCATTCGGGTGGAATTTGAAAATTTTCAGGTCCAACAGGGCGAAAATGAGCCAATAGATGCATATTTCCTTAGGAAATTGAGAGTTATTGGGCAAGTTTTGCCTCAAGCCACTGAAGAACAGAAAATAAATTATTTATCACTAGAGCTAAAGAGAAACGTTTTACAAAAGATTGCGTTAGAAACATTTACAATTGTTCAGCCTTACAAACAAATTTACATAATCTGGATAAAGCAAATGACCTAATGAAGAAGCGTGATTACGTTGAATTACAACAGGCAATATATTCACTCTGTGATCATAATTCACCAGTCAGCTATTTAAACTCATCAGCAATCGCTGGCGCTTCCTTCTCTGTGCATCAACAACAACAACTGACTTATCCATTATGTAACCCAACACCTAATTGGAATTACTACCAACATCCGACCCGAGTCTTTCCTACACTTTCAGCACTACAGCTACAGGGCGCATCACAAAATCAGTTACCTCCAAACCCCACCTCCCAAGCTACCAATCCAAATCCCCCTCCCGAACCCCCCGCACCTAGCACGTCTAGTACTTCTAGTGCAAATAATTCATTAGACTTTACTAAATTAGTAAATCAAATGACTGAACTATCTCTTCTGGTAGCTCAAAATGCTATAAAGAATTCACAATTTAGGAGAGGTGGCCGTAACAATTACAGATCGGAAAATACAAATAATGGTAATCAAAAACAGCAGAAAAACGGAAAGAAAAACAACTCTAAAAATAATAATAAAAATAATAATAGTAATCCTAGGCCGGAAAAAATTACAGTATGCGGCACATGCTATAAAAGGTCATTCTTCCAGTATATGTTATAAAAACAACTAACAGGGAAACGCCTAGGGGGGCCCCAGGACAAACCCTCTCAAGAACATGCTCTGAGGGTCAAAAGTCAGGAACTTAATGCACAACAAAACTTGCAAGTACATCACTTTATACGGTGGCTCCGTTATCAGATAGAAGAGAAAACATTAAAATGCTAAATCAGGAACATAAATTATTAATTAATGTAACAATTAACAAAGAAATCCTATATTAAGGATATCCGATTGTTGGAAAGGATAACAAATTTGCAAAACAAATAAATAGAAAGGATAATATTAATCATAGTAATGAATAATGATGCTTGTTTAGCAAAAGTTGCATTGAAACCGGGGATTAATGAACAACTTATATTTTTAATTCCACACATGCTATTAAACGTATGTTATTACTCGTATGCTACGACATTTAAAGAAATACTTTTGCAACTTCCCGAAATATGTTCGTTTCCATTAAGTGCAGTTCTCACTTTCTTGGAATACATCTAAACTCAACAATACTTAGAATCACTCCACACTCCAGTTATAATGGTTATACCGTTGGATTTATGGTAAAATTTGCTATTAATAAGGTGTCGATGTTATGCGTTTTGTTTAAAACTTTTGTCTGATTCAAAATGGCGGATTTGAACATGGCCGCCATCAAGGCAACTCTTACCATAGACCTAATATTTATCCACCTGCTTTTTATTTAATTATTATCATTAACACAAAATTTACAATGTGGGGTAAAGGACTAATACATATGCTGCAACAATATTTAATTTCCCTGTAACTTTTTACCGATTGCGCGTAAATCAAAATTAACGTCACCGTTGTTCTTCTGATTAAATTTGCGCCTTAAATCATGTATCACATGACCCTATTCCTATTTTAAAAACTTAACCTTGATTCAAAATGGCGGATTTTAAGATGGCCGCCGTCAAGTATACCCTTACTATATGACTTCCCCCTAGTCCTAATATGTACCCATATATTTTTTGTTCACCTTTTGTCGTTACAAGAGGTCTTACAGAGCTTTTACCTCCAACTGTATGAAGACTATTCTGTACTTCCATGTGATGTTCTGGTAGCTGTATCTCCTAAACCCCTGGAGCTTCGCACCTATAACTTCACTGACATACTGACCACATTTAGTACTACTTTCTCATATGTGTCTCAGTCAGCAACTCGATTCACCCAAACGTAAGGTTTACTTGTAAGTAGACAGCGCAGGTTCAGCTAGTGTGATTTAAAAGTCAGAAGAAAATTACTTAGGTTTAAAGTATGAAAAAATGCTTGAAGAAGTTTAATTAAGTTGTAATGTGTTATGTAATGACTTTTATGGACATATTCTATAAAAGCCATAAATTAATATTTTCCATACAATAAAAAATGATAACACATATTGATCTCTTAAATAAAATTGGAAATATTTACCAAAAAACAATTATTGGTTTTGAAAAACAGAAATAAATAAACAATATAAAACAGAAAATCTAGAGCATAAAACAAAATTTGAAGAAAGCATTTTAGTAGAATGCAATGAATTAAAAATGATTCTTCCTCCTCGATTTACTGAACATATGACATACCTATAAAAGATAGATGATATCATTAAAGATGGATTGCGTATTAAATACAGGCCTACTGGATTGAACGATAATTATGCAACTTTAGAATTTTGTATTAAAAAATTAATATTTTTAAAGATTTTCTATATAAATAAATCAGTTAAAGAAGAAAAACTATTTACAATCTTAAGAATTTCACTTTACGAGATCTAGAGAAAGGTATACCACATGAGATAACATTATGGAAATTGACTCAATCAAAATACACTGATGTCTATAAGTCCATTTACGAGGTCTGGCTAAAAAATAAAGGAATTAGTGCCCGAAGTATAGTTTATTGTCAGAGACTTACAAACGAAAGATGATATACTTTTGCATACGAAGTTCTCATTATTGAAAGCTGTCGTGGAAATCTTCAGGTGTGACCATGTTGAGTACCGCTGCCATTTTCTGCTTCACATCTACCCGTCTGAAATCTTAACACCTTGAAAGTGAATTTCATTTTCAGAAAAGGAAAAATTGCAGTGTGCAAAATCCGGAGAATATTATGCGTATTCCAACATTGGAGCCTTAGCTTCCAGAAATTGCTTAATGGTCAACGCAGTTTGCAAAGGAACATTGTCGTGATGCACAATCCATTCATTGTTCTTCCACAAAAGGGGCCTTTTTTTCTCAGGGGTTCTCACATTTAACTACAACCTGATAATATTAGGTATTCACTGTCCGACCTGACGGTACCCATTCAATTAGGAACAGGCTATTGATATTAAAAAACAATATGCATGGCCTTTACTTTCGAATTGCTCTTGCGTGCCTTTCCATCCGCGATGAAAAGGGAGTTCTCCACTGCATAGATTGCTCTTTCGTTTCAGGTTCATGCTTAAATATCCCTCTCTCGTCAACAGTTACTATCTTTGTTAACAAGTCCGCTTCTGCTTCCAGACGTTCCATTGTGTCACTGCACGTGCTTCTGGAAACCCTGCTCCTATATTAGGTTTTATGGAACCAAATTTCACAATAGTAAATCCCTACGTTAAGCGGGTTTGCATATCCAGGCTCCTAACTATGAAAACATTTACGACCACTCCAACCCCAATCATTTCACAGATTAAACCTGTTGCATATAAGTTATTAGGACATAAAATTGAATGTAGTTTATACGAAAAAGACCTTTATGCATTGCAAGACCTGTAACGCTCAAATATTCATCACAAACTTTTAGTGGTATCGACATAAACAAAAAAGTGTGGAGCAGGAAACTACTTTACACAAAAGTCTAAAGAAACTCAGTGAAAGCGCGCGAAGTGATCGAGCGGTTTGGGTCAATAGTCTTTCAATCATAAGTTTATGTGTTCAAACCCTGTAGGAAGTATTCGTTTTGTTTTCTTTTTCTTAAAAGTGTGTTCCTATTTTCATCAGAGGACTGAAAACACTTCTTTGAATAAATCTTTGGCAACTACTTTTCTCTCAAATTCGATTAAAAGGGAACATTACATGAATTGCAAATCTAAAATCCAAAACTGAAAACAAAATATTAAATATATTCAATATTTCATTATTATCCTTTGATTTGTAATGAGAAACTAATTATAAGCAGTAATGATTTCAGGAGATTCTCCCCGGGTAATGGTCAATATATGAATGAGAGAAAATTGATAGAACATTATTAGTGCACTTTGAGCATGATCGAAGATATGGCCACGAATTTATGTCGACAGGGTCTCAAATTCTCCTGAAATCATCACTGTTTCAAAGGTTTCCTTAACAAATACCTAGGTAGAATATTACATTTATTTCTCGTTCTACGTTTCGAAATGACAAAATCATAATTTTAAAGATAATTATAATACGATAAGCATAAAGGTTTATAGAATGAATGAAGTAAATAGTATTGTGGAAGTTGTCGGTTTTTAATCGGATTAAAACTAGAATATTCGTGTGCATCGCACTTCAAAGTAAATCCTCTCTCTATATAATTCTTACTGGAAAGCATGTTTAACTCCAATTACTTAATCAATATTTTTAATAATATATTTTTACTATTCAATGTCGTATACACTTCATTTCCCAAAGCAAAACCTCGCAAATGTATAGTGAGCTAGTGAATATTATCAAATAAATTATCATTTAGTTTACGTAAATACTGCATCGCCTGATTTAAAACTTCGTACTTTAAGTAATAATAATAATAATAATGATAATAATAATAATAATAATAATAATAATAATAATAATAATAATAATAATAATAATAATAATCATAGCCATATCTTATAAGAATTTCAGGCTTACTCAATAAATGAATTCAACGTGGTCTCTATTCGAAGTTCTATTTATTCCAAATTTGATACAAATACAAAGAGAAATTTCGAGAAAAGGTAAAAGAAAAATGTTACTTTGGTGGGACTGGAACTAACCTTTAAGAGTTCCTTTCAATTTGCAAATGCCTTAGACACTTTGTTCCTTGTCTTTGAGCTAACTGATTCACTGAACGTATCTGATTAAGTTGTCTTTATTTTCTACTCGGTTATACACGTTTTACAATCATTTCCTTTAAGCTTGAACGACAGGAACACGAATACAAAAACATTTAGGTCAATTAAAATTGCCCCACCTGGAATCGAACCGGGGACCCCACACACCAAAGGCACACGTGCTAGCTACTAGACCAGCGGTAAAAATGAATGTAATCTGTTTTGAAAAGGCTGAAATTTATACCTATTTCGCCCTGATGTAATATGTCTATTGATGTTTTTATGCGTAGCGCTCTCTTTGAGGACAACCTAGATCATCCTCGCGGTAGGGCACTGGATCCGCCCACACTCTTGGACACACCAGCTACGCACTCTTGGGGCATCACGTAGCCTTATCTCCCGGACCCAATGGCACGGCCTAGTCGCCCATTTCGGAGGATACCTGAGGGCTCACCTCCGCCGATAGGTACGGCAGTCGAGACTACCTACCTCACTGAGGACGTGATGAGGTCACACGTACTCTCCCAGATAAAATTGCACGAGTTAGTCGCCCATTTCGGAGGATAGCCGAAGCCTCACCCTCGCCGGTAGGTTGTTATCCTGATTTACACCAACAACTAAATAATCGCCAGCTTTTAGCACAGGATAGACAAGAGTTACGCGTGTTTTCACACTGCTCCCGAAACCCTATCTCCCCCTGTGGGTTACCGGGCCACCACAAGGCATGTGACCAGGCCATACACAGGGGGTCCCTTTCCCATTCTGAGCACGGGCTTGGGACCGACCATGACGGGGTTAACAGTAAAATACAGAATATGAACAAAAACACCAGAGATGCAAACAGTGCAGCCAAGTTCGTCAGCCTCAAAAATTGTTGAGATAAGGATGGATAAGCCAAGTTCCTTGACCACTGTATCTGAAACGAACACTGGAATTGGCGCGAGGTGTCAAGGAAAATGATGTTAAGGAACCTTAGGGATAGTGGTAGTGGGCGTGGTGGGTTTGGGACCACCACCAACTTTAGGAATATCAACTTTGCTAAAGCGCTAAGGCACATATACAGTATACTGCAGTGAGATTGGTGGTTCGAAACCCGACAAGGAAAACTTATATTCCTTTACGAAGTGTCAAGGTAAATGATGTTGTCGAGCCTTAGGGATGGTGTTGGTGAGTGTGGTGAATTTGGGGGTCACCACTAGCCTTAAGGCTGAAATGTCCCGGCCGTAAAACTAGGAACAGACATCTTAATGTATTCGAATATGTTAGACACCTCGCGCCAAGTTTCAGTGTTCCTTTCAGATTCAGTGGCCAAGGAACTTGGCTCATCCATCCTTATCTCAACACTTTTTGAGGCTGACGAACTTGGCTGCACTTTTTGCATCTCTGGTGTTTTTGTTCATATTTCACTTATTTTTGTAGTTCACCATGTCAATATCGTATATTAGGATTCTCAATTGTGACATATTGCTGGATTTAAATTTAAAATTGTACATTTTTAAAGGAGTCATAATGTGTCACATGCAACATTAGTTCCCAAGGGCTCTCCCACCGGGAATCGAACCCAAGACCCTGTACAAGAAAGGCGCACATGCTAGCCACTAGAACAGCGGGGAGGATTTATTGTATTAAATATCTGTCAGAGAGTTATGTCCAAACGAGATTCTAATTAATTTACCCAAACTACAAAATCACGATCACTAACATCTCATTTTTCATTACCTAAATACGAAGAGTATTAACAGGGCCCAAAACTCTTGATGCTGAATCCTCGCTGCTACATCACTAGACATAGCTGGTGTTTCAATATACTTAGTTGTTCTCTACCTTTTCACATTGCGAAATTACGGAGTTCATTACATGACGCGCATGTTGCGCAGTTTCATACTGCCTCGGGTTTTCCTTCCAATGATATACACCTTTCAAATAGCTTGTAAACTTAATAATATTTGCCACCAACATATCCTAACTGTATATAAAACTACATAAACTGACATAAATTAAAGGGGTGTTTCCGGTTGAGGTGGAAAGTTGAAATGATGAAGGGGGATGAAGAATTTTCCCATGTTATTTGAATGAGTCTTTTTTTTTTTTTTTTTTTACATATAATCTCATGTTTTAGGAACTTGGAATTGAAAAAAAATGGAATTCGGTATGCTTGTACGCTTTCACTAGTATTACCTAAGTAAATTCGTAAAAATAAACAATTCCAGCTTCAGAGTGGTTTTATAGGAACTGAAAAATCTTTCCCATAGTACGTATTTATATGGGACACCTTTTACACCCTAAAATTATAGGGCACTTCCTGCAGGGCTACAATGATTAAAATTCACATGGTTGTAGTTTTTCGGAACTGACCGACTATTTTTAATTTTTAGGGAGTCTAAAGGGGAGATGAAGAAATTCCCCATGCTATTTAAATAGGCCTTTTTTGGACTTAGAATCTCATATTTCAGGTACTTGAAATTGGAATACAAACGTGAAATTCGGTATGCTTCAATGTTTTCGTTAGTATTACCTAAGTAAGTCAGTAAAAATGAAAATATCCAAATTTAGAGTGGTTTTATGGGGAACATAAAAACCTTTTCCATCTTATTTATATTGGACGTCTTCTACACCCCAAAATGTTTAGGCACTTCCGGCAGGATTAGAATGATGACACTTGGCACGATTGTAGCCTCCCGGGACTAACCTACAGGAAAATTGCTAAAATTGAATATTTTTAATTTTTAAGGAGTCTAAAGGGAGATGAAGAAATCACCATGTTATTTAAATAGGCGTTTTCCTGGAATACAAAATCTTATCTTTTAGATAGTTGAAATAGGAAAAAAACTTGAAATTCGGGAATTGTAAGCTTAAGAGGTGTGAGGAAGTAGGCCGAGCAAAGGCGAGGGTGTGGGGGCAAACCCCCAGGAGGGCAAATTTAGGAAATATGAAGAGCAAAGGCACGAAATTCACTGTTGATGAAAAGGCTGATGCATAAGATATTCTCACTTTTCACAGATAGTGACACGAAGCATCAAGAACATTTTTACATAACAACTGTGGTAACTGTAATATAACGCAGGGTACCAATATATTTACGAAATCGGTTACATTTTGTTGCTAGTCTCATACAAACTCAAACAATTGGATTTCTCATTTCTTCGAAAACTTCATTAATTTTAAATATTCTCACCTCTACATTATCTTACTTATCAAATTAATTTCAATATCTATTTAATACCGATGACTGCAATAAAGGAAAAATATTCACCGGAAAAAGACAAAATATTGGCTTTCTTTGTCTGTGTTTCCAACCACAAAATTTACGGCAGTATGTACGTGTCTTAGCCCACGTTTTTAAAAGCTAACTGATTTACAGAACGTGCCTCATTAACTTGCTTAACTACTTATTACTAGCTTTCACTTATTTTACTCGCACACTGAGAAAAATGTATGTGGTGTACGTAAAAACGTTGGTTACATGTGTAAATCCTGTAGTTTTAGGACTTTAGGTACACTAAACATATAACTGAAAAAGTATATTTTAAACATATTTTCCGTATAAGTGTTCAGAATAAACGTACTTCCCGCACGAACGAAAAGACTGTATGTAGGCTGTCAGGCTCTCATACAGATTGCCGTATGTAACTTATAGCTGACGTACGTAATGTACGGAAAACTGTTAGATGTCAACATTCTGCAACGACATTTTGTAACATCTAAGCGGGAAAGAGGGCAGTACGTATGTAGCAAATGGATAACGTACGTTAAGTATTAATTCTATAGTAAACATAAGGATCCCGTATATTTGTACACTATACCGCTGTCCGGATAACGGATTCTTCTCAGTGACCTTAGCTCATTTTTCTATTAACCTAGAACGACAGGGACACGAACACAGAAACATCGAGGAGAGTTAAGATTTCAAAGTATCTTCCACCGGGAATCGAACCCAGGATCCCATACACCAAAGGCGCACGTGGTAGCCAATAGACCAGTGAGGAGAGTACCAACTCGACCACTCAGACGATTGACATTATCACTATGCACATGATGTGTTCAATAACGGAATCGTTCCTGATTTCTGATTGTAAGGACACTTTTTTTTTTTTACTAATGAAAAATTTTCCATAGCAATTTCCTAAAAATTTCATTTTCAAGCCGTTATAGGGTACCTTTATGGAGAGTTTCGCATCTTTATATCATTAAGAAGTACCTAATGGCTATGGACAGTTTTTCGCCCATAAAAATTCCCATAGTACACTCCTTAAATTTGGAATCTTTTACTTACACAAGTCATTACGTAAGGTAGGTACCGTTATGCAGAGTTTTAAATCTCTATCTCATTTGGAAGCACCTAATCAATGATGAGTGAGTAAATGAAACGATCTCTGTTTGAGTAAAGACAGTTTTTCGCCCATAGAAAATTGCATAGCACATTCCTTAAATTTCGGATATTTTTCATATTCAAGCCATTCTAAGCTACCTTTTTGTAGACATTCACATCTTCATCTCATTGGGAAATACCTAATGGCTACGGACAATTTTTCGTCTATAAAAAATTTCCCATAGCACATTCGTCACATTTCGGACTTTTTCCATACTCAGGTCATTTAAGATACCTTTATGCAGAGTTTCACGACTTATCTCATTGGGAAGTACAAAATCAGTGGGATGTGCGAGTAAGTGAACCGATTTCTGCTTGACTAAGGACAGTTTTCACACATAAAGTTTTTCCATAGCACTTCCTTAAATTTCGGACATTTTCCATACTCAAATCATTATAAGGTACCTTTATGCAGAGATTCATATTTCTATCTCTAATTAATGCTATGAGTAAGTCAGTCAGTGAGTGAACCGATTTCTGCTTGGCTAAGGACAGTTTTCACCCATAAAAAATTCCTTTAGTACATTACTTAAATTTCAGACTTCCTCCATACTCAAGTCATTATAAGGTACCAATATACAGACTTTTACGTCAATATTTCATAAACAAGTACTTAATTAATGTGACGAGTGAATGAATGAATCGATATCTGCTTGGCTAAAAATAGTTTTTCACACATAAAAAATTCCCATTGCACATTCCTCACATTTAAGACTTTTTCACACTTAAGTCTTCATCCCGGCGAAATTAAAATGCCGCTAATTTTACAGTAATTATGTGATATCTTCAAATAGATAAAAGATAATCGAAATGTGGAAAAAGAGCGCCCTAGACAATATTATTTTACATAAGAAACCGTTATCAGGACTCACTTATCTGCTTTCGATCTCGAGCCATTTTGAAAATCGGCATTTATTTTCGCGTTTATAAAGAGCTGAAAACGGAAAGCCACTAGGTAACTTGTGATAACGGTACCTCACGCAAAATAATATTGCTTAGACGCTCTTGTTCCATATTTCAATTATCTTTTATCTATTTGAAGATATCACATAATTACTGTAAAATTAGCGGTATTTTAATTTCGCCGGGAGGAAGACTTTTAAGTCATTATAAGGTACCTTTATGGAGAGTTTCACGTCTCTATCTCATTCGAAACCAGCAAATCAATGTGATGAGTGAATGAATGAACCGATTTCTATTTTGCTAAGGACAGTTTACATCCATGAAAAAATTCCCATAGCACATTTCTCACATTACGGTCCTTTTCCACACTCAAATCATTATAAGGTACCTTTATGCACAGCTTCACGTCATTATCTCATTGGGAACTAGCAAATCAATGTGATGAGTGAGTGAGTGAACCGTTTTCTGCTTTGTTAAGGACATTTTCTCGCCCATAAAAATTGCCATAGCACATTAATCACATTTCGGACTTTTTCCATACTCAAGTCATTATAGGGTACCTCTATGCAAAGTGTCACGTTTCTATCTCATTGGGAAGTACTTGATTCATTTGATGACTGAGTGAGTGAAACGATTTCTTGTTTGGCTAAGGACAGTTTTTTGCCTATAAAAACTTTCCCATTGTACATTCCTTAAATTTTGGACTTTTTCCATACTCAAGTCATTATAAGGTACCATTCTGCAAAAGTTTCACGTCTCTGTCTCATTGGGAAGTACCTAATCAATTTGATGACTGAGTGAGTGAAACGATTTTTTTCCCTGGCTAAGGACAGTTTTTGCACATAAAAATTTCCCATAGCACATTCCTCAGATTTCGGACTTTTTCCATACTCAAGTTATTGTAGAGTACCTTTATGTAAAGTTTCAAGTTTCTATCTCATTGGGAAGTACCTAATCAATTTGATAAGTGAGTGAGTGAAACAATTTTTTTTCTGGCTAAGGACAGTTTTTTGTCCATAAAAGAATTCCCATAGCCCATTCCCCAGATTTCGGACTTCTTCCATACTCAGGTCATTACAGGATACCTTTATGCAAAGTGTCACGTTTCTATCTCATTGGGAAGTACATAATAATTTTGATGAGTGAGTGAGTGAGTGAAACGATTTCTTGCTTGGCTAAGGACAGTTTTTGGCCTGTAAAAACGTTCCCATTGTACATTCCTCAAATTTCGGACTTTTTGCATACTCAAGTCATTATAAGGTACCATTGTGCAGAGTTTCACGTCTCTGTCTCATGAGGAAGTGCCTAATCAATTTTATGAGCGAGTGAGTGAAACGATTTTTTTCCTGGCTAAGGACTTTTTTGCTAATAAAAAATTCCCATAGTACATATCTCAGATTTCGGACCTTTTTCGTACTCAAGTCGTTATAGGGTACCTTTATGCAAAGTTTCACGTCTCTATCTCATTGTGAAGTACCTAATCATTTTGATGAATGAGTGAGTGAAAGGATTTCTAGTTTGGCTAAGGACAGTTTTTGGCCTATAAAAACTTTCCCGTAGAACATTCCTCAAATTTTGGACATTTTCCATACTCAAGTCATTATAAGATACCTTTGTACAGAGTTTCACATCTCTGTCTCATTGATAAGTACCTAATCAATTTGATGAATGAGTGAGTGAAACGATTTTTTTTCTGGCTAAGGACAGTTTTTTGCACATAAAAAATCCCATAGCATATTCCTCAGATTTCGGACTTATTTCATACTCAAGTTATTGTAGAGTACCTTTATGTAAAGTTTCAAGTTTCTATCTCATTGGGAAGTACCTAATCAATTTGATGAGTGACTGAGTGAAACGATTTTTTTCCTGGCTAAGGACAGATTTTTGCCCATAAAAAATTCCCATAGCACATTCCTCAGATTTCGGACTTTTTCTATCCTCAGGTCATTATGGGGTACCTATATGCAAAGTTTCACGTTTCTATCTCATTGGGAAGTACCTAATCAATTTGTTGAGTGAGTGAGTGAATCGATTTCTTGCTTGGCTAAGGACAGTTTTTTGCCTATGAAAACTTTCCCATAGGGCATTCCTCAAATTTCGGATCTTTTCCATACTCAAGTCATTATAAGGTACCTTTGTGCAGAGTTTCACGTCTTTGTCTCATTGGGAAGTACCTTATCAATTTGATGAGTGAGTGAGCGAATATTTTTTTTTCTGGCTAAGGACAGTTTTCTGCCCATAAAAAATTTCCCATAGCACATTCCTCAGATTTCGGACTTTTTCCATACTCAAGTCGTTGTAGGGTACCTTTATGCAAAGTTTCATGTCTCTATGTCATTGGGAAGTACCTAATCAATTTGATGAGTGAGTCAGTGAGTCAGTGAACCTGAAAACTGCATATTTTGGGGGCCCAGTACTCAAACATGGTTGAAGGTAGGAATGTGAGATTTGGCATATGAGTACATCAGTGGGATATCTCCTCACATTCTAAATTTCATGTTTCTACCCTTAATAGAATCGTTTTTACAAAGCGTCGAAATCTGCGATTTTACCCAAAACTCTCGTTCGTGTATAATATGCTTACGGCAGTGCAGGCCAGTTTTTCTTCGCAGAACTTGGCTGCCATGCACTGCCGTGCATGTTGACACGAAGCATTTTATGAGTCATTTTTCAACTCTATTCAAGGTCCCACAAAATAGTATTTTCTTCATCCTAAAAGGCTTCTTTCGCCATTTCTATCCTTGCTTTTATTTCACGTTCGCATATCGTATCATTACTAATAATACTACTCAGATATCGAAAACTAGTCATTTGTTCTTTTCTCCAGCTCCTACTTCTATATTTGACACCGATCGCTTCGTTTCAATCACCATGGATTTTGTCTTTCTAACATTTATTTTCATCCCATATTCTTCAGAAGCCTTTCTCAAGTTTTTTACATCTTATTAATTTTCTTTTTATATTCTGCAACAACAACTATATCAACCCCAAACCGTACACACTCATAATTTCATCTCCTACCGAAATTCCATCTTCATTAGGTAGACTCGTTTTCGCTATCTCTTCTATATAGCTATTAAATAATGTTGGCGAAATATATAATCTCTTTTGAACTCACCTTCCAATTACACTGTCCGTCTACTGTGCATGCACCAGCGAATTTCCATGAAAGATCATGAAAAAGTCTGATAATTTATATAGCAATTATGGACGAATACGTAATAGAACTTATATGCATAACATATATCGTTCCTCAAAGTAACGAATACAGTAAACATAAAAACATCAATAAACATATTACATCAGGGCGAAATAGGCATAAATTTCAGACTCTTCAAAACAGATTTCATTCGATCTTACCGCTGGTCTAGTGGCTAGCACGTGTGCCTTTGGTGTACAGGGTCACCGGTTCGATTCCAGGTGGCGGAATTTTAATTGACCTAAATGCTGTTGTATTCGTGTTCCTGTCGTTCAAGCTTAAAGGAAATGATTGTAAAACGTGTATAACGGAGTAAAAAATAAAGACAATTTAATCAGATACGTTCAGTGAAGGAACAAAATGTCTAAGGAACAAAATGTCTAAGGCATTTGTAAATTGAAAGGAACTCTTAAAGGTTAGTTCCAGTCCCACCAAAGTAACATTTTTCTTTTACCTGTTCTCGAAATTTCTCTTTGTATTTCTATCAAGTTTGCAATAAATAGAACTTCGAATAGAGACCACGTTAAATTCATTTATTGAGTAAGCCTGAAATTCTTATAAGATATGGCTATGATTTTATTATTATTATTATTATTATTATTATTATTATTATTATTATGGACGAATACGTAATAGAACTTATATGCATAACATATATCGTTCCTCAAAGTAACGAATACAGTAAACATAAAAACATCAATAAACATATTACATCAGGGCGAAATAGGCATAAATTTCAGACTCTTCAAAACAGATTTCATTCGATCTTACCGCTGGTCTAGTGGCTAGCACGTGTGCCTTTGGTGTACAGGGTCACCGGTTCGATTCCAGGTGGCGGAATTTTAATTGACCTAAATGCTGTTGTATTCGTGTTCCTGTCGTTCAAGCTTAAAGGAAATGATTGTAAAACGTGTATAACGGAGTAAAAAATAAAGATAATTTAATCAGATACGTTCAGTGAAGGAACAAAATGTCTAAGGAACAAAATGTCTAAGGCATTTGTAAATTGAAAGGAACTCTTAAAGGTTAGTTCCAGTCCCACCAAAGTAACATTTTTCTTTTACCTGTTCTCGAAATTTCTCTTTGTATTTCTATCAAGTTTGCAATAAATAGAACTTCGAATAGAGACCACGTTAAATTCATTTATTGAGTAAGCCTGAAATTCTTATAAGATATGGCTATGATTTTATTATTATTATTATTATTATTATTATTATTATTATTATTATTATTATTATTATTATTATTATTATTATTATTATTATTAGTTAAAGTACGAAGTTTCAAATCAGGCGATGCAGTATTTACGTAAACTAAATGATAATTTATTTGATAATATTCACTAGCCCACTATACATTTGCGAGGTTTTACTTTGGAAAATGAAGTGTATATGACATTGAATAGTAAAAATATTACAATAAAAATATATTATTAAAAATATTGATTAAGTAATTGGAGTTAAACATGCTTTCCAGTAAGAATTATATATAGAGAGGATTTACTTTAAAGTGCGATGCACACGAATATTCTAGTATTAATCCGATTAAAAAACGACAACTTCCACAATACTATTTACTTCATTAATTCTATAAACCTTTATGCTTATCGTATTATAATTAGCTTTAAAATTATGATTTTGTCATTTCGAAACGTAGAACGAGAAATAAATGTAATATTCTACCTAGGTATTTGTTAAGGAAACCTTTGAAACAGTGATGATTTCAGGTCATGACCTGTGGGAAAATTTGAGACCCTGTCGACATAAATTCGTGGCCATATCTTCGATAATGCTCAAAGTGCACTGATAATGTTCTATCAATTTTCTCTCATTCATATATTGACCATTACTTGGGGAGAATCTCCTGAAATCATTACTGCTTATAATTAGTTTCTCATTACAAATCAAAGGATAATAATGAAATATTGAATATATTTAATATTTTGTTTTCAGTTTTGGATTTTAGATTTGCAACTCATGTAATGTTCCCTTCTAATCGAATTTGAGAGAAAAGTAGTTGCCAAAGATTTATTCAAAGAAATGTTTTCAGTCCTCTGTTGAAAATAGGAACACACTTTTAGGAAAAAGAAAACAAAACGAATACTTCCTACAGGGTTTGAACACATAAACTTATGATTGAAAGACTACTAACCCAAACCGTTCGACCAGTTCGTACGTTTTCACTGAGTTTCTTTAGACTTTTGTGTAAAGTAGTTTCCTGCTCCACACTTTTTTTGTTTATGTCGATACCACTAAAAGTTTGTGGTGAATATTTGGGCGTTACAGGTCTTGCAATGCATAAAGGTCTTTTTCGTATAAACTACATTCAATTTTATGTCCTAATAACTTATATGCAACAGGTTCAATCTGTGAAATGATTGGGGTTGGAGTGGTCGTAAATGCTTTTATAGTTAGGAGCCTGGATATGCAAACCCGCTTAAAGTGGGGATTTACTATTGTGAAATTTGTATTCCTTATTATAAGGAATATGTATTCCTTATTATAAGTAGAAGAATGCAGTTGGTAATAAGTTAATAATAAAAAGTCTTCAATAAGAAGCTATAATGTTTAACAGAAAATGGATAAGGGAAGTAAGAAGAAACGCAGTTATTATAGCAATAATAACATCGTTAATAAGTAAGCAGTAGTCAATATAATCATGACTTGTTTACAAACACGTATCTTGAGATCTTTTTTGAGTACTCTATTTAGAAAGTTTAGAATATTTAGTTTTCTTTTTCATATAGTTTACTGAGAGTCAGCTTTGTTGGTTTCTTAGATTGTAGGAACTTTGCCCATATTACAAGTAACTTTTGTCCTCTTGACCTGATTTACAGTCGTGAAATTTAAAACCGAAAGTTATAACAGAAGAAATTGTTTTACAACTATAAATTTTGGTATTTATTTTTTGTACGATCTTGTACTGAGTGAGAAATTCTAATTTGTAATTGTGATAGTTGTAATATTTGAAAGAATGTGAAGAAATATTTTTTTCATAGCCTTGTAAATAATAAATAAAGTTAATATTTTAAGTAAACACTTTTGGGATTTTCTTTAAAAAGATTCTAAATTGACGGCTTATATTTTGATGTCCCTATTCAAATTACCCGTCCGGAAAACAGGTTCGGATTCATTTTAACCAATTTGAAAATACTTATTACCAAGACCTTTTAATTAACTTGATTGTTATTACCTACTATTACAACTAGCATGTTCGAAAAAATGTATGTGTGTCACCTTACGAAAATACAAGCACGCTGCTAGTTCGCTACTGCCAGGACAATGAATGAAAGCTGTCACTGATTATTGGCAACGAAAGATTCAGTTGTTAGTGCAGCATATTTTCTTTATAAACTAAACATGTAAACTTGTACTCGAGCATCTCATATATATAATGTGTTTGACAATGTTATTTTTAAAGGAAGAAAATCAATCAACATTCTGGACTATATCTCATTAACTGAGTAATGTAGTCTTAGAATTGGTGTAATAAAGATCTTAGTGACAGCGACGACGACTTCTGCATAACTTCGGGGAGGCATCGAAATATGCGTAGTTACTGTCACAATTTCGAATAAAGATATCTACATCCAGGGAGGCCAATCCCCTAGATCAGCGCGCATGGTTAATGATGATATACTTCATTTTCACTTTTATATCAGTAAGTAGCTGTAACAAAGCATCAATTTTCATATCTACGAATAGGATATTTTACTACATGTTCTAGAAAAGTTTACATGGGTTTTTACACGCACGTACGGCATTTTGTTTACCTCAATAGTATCAATGGAATGATATATGTCTCGTTATTGGAAGCCTGTTAGGACTACGCGTGTTATTCTTGGAAATATTTTTGTCAGTGTTAAGAGAAATCAAGCAACAAAAGGTATAAATGCAATCCGATTGTTAATAGTTAATATTTTTCACTTTAGGAATCTGTTATCAGGATCGCAAAATTATTTTATGCACTAAGCATACAAGTTACAGAACACTAGTTACTAACGTGTATTTACTAATAGATGAAAAGTGAACTCAATTATACTAATTTTCCTCTTATATCAACTAATCTTGGATCATATTTAATCCACATTAAACGTATTAACTACATAAAGATAAACTTGCTCTGAAAACACTAGTCAACAGTGAAAATGCTTCGGAGATAAAACTAACCAATTCTTACTAATTTTAGGGTGCTGATAACGAATATGAAATTAGTTTTTGAAGATTGCTTCGGGTTTCAAAGAAATACGTTATCACCCGATGTGCTCTGCTGGGCAAATTAAGGGTTCGTGGCAAGAGGAGCTGTCTACTTATTTCAATGAACTTCCATTGTTTGAAGATTAGTTTCATTGCTATCCTCAGGGACATACGCAGGGCTGGGCCCTGAAGGTCTTGACAGCCCGACTTGTTTGTAAATTTAGTCTAATTTCAGGTGATATTTTACAAATTTTAATATAATTTAGCTTCAAATTGTATTTGGACCCCCGAAAAGCTTAGAGCCCCTCCCGAAATAAATTTCTGCGTAGTGTCTGGCTATCCATATTACTCGCACTTCATCGCTAACAAAGAAATATCAACCACTTCACGGTTTAGCTTGTATTGAAGAGTTTGCCAGAGAAAACATGTTGTGGAACGTTCCTTTTGTAGTTACAATTTGCCATCTCGGACGTATTGGTGAGATATTGGGTGGGTGAATGGGTGTTATTATTATTATTATTATTATTATTATTATTATTATTATTATTATTATTATTATTAATTTTTCTATGACTATATTAAGCAGAAACATGTCGCGTAAATGTATTTGCAGTGCAGAACAAATTGTTGTTTTTAACGAAGTGAAGCGAAAAGTCGAATTTCGCTCCTATCATAAAGTAAACCTATCACTTGTACTTTGGCTTTAAAGTGGGAGATGTGGACAAGAAATGAGCACCACATATATGTTGTAATGCTTGTTCTACAAATTTGCGGGACTGGCTACACGGAAAAAGGCCATGCGTGCCATTTGCAGTTCCAATGATATGGAAAGAACCGACAGATCATACTTCAAACTGCTATTTTTGCATAGTTCTTCCAACTAAAGGTCTATCCGAAAAAGAAAAAGGTGGACTGCTACTTATTCAAATATTCCTTGAAACGTTTGTCACTGTGCCACACTCTGAAGAACTAAAGGTTCCACAACTTCCTGTACCTTACTCTGGTGTTTCACCCGATGAAAAGCAAAAGGCGAACAATGTCGACCCACATTGTCAAATACTGCTGCAGATTCATCGTCTTCCACCGATCATAACCTCACAAAACCAAAATATCATTATCCGTTCACCATATAATAGTCAACCTGAATTAAATTTCCTGGGATTGTCGAAAAGTGGCGCAGAACTGCTGGCATCCAAACTCAAGAAATGGGGAGCTTACTCTGAAAATCTAAAATTGTTCGTGTTTTGAACACGTCAGAATCCCTAAACGTGTTTTTAGTGGAAAGAGACATATTACGTTGTAACAATGTAGGCCTAACTGGTCTTATGAGTAAACTTAACATAGACGATAATCTCGATGAATGGCGGCTATTCATAGACGCATCAAAACATTCTTCAAATATATTCTGCGTAAACTTCACAAATTGCTGAAACTAAAATCAGGTAAGAATCCTTATTGGCACTCAAATTCGCTAACTCCTCAATGATCCTGAATTTGATGCAGTGTTAGAAAATGAGGAGAGAATTGAATGAGATTCTTTCCGAAAAGTGGTGACGAATGTTTTGGGAAACGAGCAGTCTCAGAACTATAAGGAAGTAGAGGTGCACTTAAAACCTTCTACCAAGCAATAGGGTGTAATGTATAACTAAAAATACATATATTCCAATCCCACATAGATTTCTTCCCAGAAAATTGCAGAGCAGTCACATTGGAAACATTTCTACCAAGTTATATCTATGATGGAGAAACGATATCAGGGCTACTGGAGCAACTCTGCTCTTGGATTGTTGTTGGACGGAAAAT
The DNA here is from genome assembly GCF_964235325.1 of Thermobia domestica. Classification (NCBI taxonomy): domain Eukaryota; kingdom Metazoa; phylum Arthropoda; class Insecta; order Zygentoma; family Lepismatidae; genus Thermobia; species Thermobia domestica. Next base: position 185,859,960 of record NC_137461.1, on the reverse strand, counting down.
TCCCAATTGAGGTAAAATCTATGTGGGATTGGAATATATGTATTTTTAGTTATACTGACACAAATATTTCCAAGAATGACACGCGTAGTCCTAACAGGCTTCCAATAACGAGACATATATCATTCCATTGATAATATTGAGGTAAACAAAATGTCATACGTGCGTGTAAAAACCCATGTAAACTTTTCTAGAACATGTAGTAAAATATCCTATTCGTAGATATGAAAATTGATGCTTTGTTACAGCTACTTACTGATATAAAAGTGAAAATGAAGTATATCATCATTAACCATGCGCGCTGATCTTGGGGATTGGCCTCCCTGGATGTAGATATCTTTATTCGAAATTGTGACAGTAACTACGCATATTTCAATGCCTCCCCGAAGTTATGCAGAAGTCGTCGTCGCTGTCACTAAGATCTTTATTACACCAATTCTAAGACTACATTACTCAGTTAATGAGATATAGTCCAGAATGTTGATTGATTTTCTTCCTTTAAAAATAACATTGTCAAACACATTATATATATATATATATATATATATATATATATATATATATATATATATATATATATATATATATATAAATCGATAAATCACATCGAACCAAATAAAATGGGATGCTCGAGTACAAGTTTACATGTTTAGTTTATAAAGAAAATATGCTGCACTAACAACTGAATCTTTCGTTGCCAATAATCAGTGACAGCTTTCATTCATTGTCCTGGCAGTAGCGAACTAGCAACGTGCTTGTATTTTCGTAAGGTGACACACATACATTTTTTCGAACATGCTAGTTGTAATAGTAGGTAATAACAATCAAGTTAATTAAAAGGTCTTGGTAATAAGTATTTTCAAATTGGTTAAAATGAATCCGAACCTGTTTTCCGGACGGGTAATTTGAATAGGGACATCAAAATATAAGCCGTCACTTTAGAATCTTTTTAAAGAAAATCCCAAAAGTGTTTACTTAAAATATTAACTTTATTTATTATTTACAAGGCTATGAAAAAAATTTCTTTACACTCTTTCAAATATTACAACTATCACAATTACAAATTAGAATTTTTCACTCAGTACAAGATCGTACAAAAAATAAATACCAAAATTTATAGTTGTAAAACAATTTCTTCTGTTATAACTTTCGGTTTTAAATTTCACGACTGTAAATCAGGTCAAGAGGACAAAAGTTACTTGTAATATGGGCAAAGTTCCTACAATCTAAGAAACCAACAAAGCTGACTCTCAGCAAACTATATGGAAAAGAAAACTAAATATTCTAAACTTTCTAAATAGAGTACTCAAAAAAGATCTCAAGATACGTGTTTGTAAACAAGTCATGATTATACTGACTACTGCTTACTTATTAACGATGTTATTATTGCTATAATAATTGCGTTTCTTCTTACTTCCCTTATCCATTTTCTGTTAAACATTGTAGCTTCTTATTAAAGACTTTTTATTATTAACTTATTACCAACTGCATTCTTCTACTTATAGTAAAGAATACATATATTGGTTTATTTCGAAAATATAAAATATAAGCTGACATCCACTTAATGAATTAGGTCAGTCATAGACAGGGCTGCTTGAAGATTTCATGGTCTTTCACACGAATTCTATGAGAGGTCCAACCAAACTTGTGAAATCTCCATCCTCGGAAAGGTCGTCAGCACAGTTGTAACTTCGTTTTAGTTGATATAGTAAAGTAACAATATTTATATGGTTCAAGTCCTTTTTTATTATTTCTTTCACTACTTTTAAAGGGCCTGTGACACATCCATAAGGTGTCTGGACCACAACCCTCGATTTGGATGAAACTTGATAGATTAATAGGACACTGCAAAACTAATGTAACTAGCAGGAATTTGTCGAAAAAGCTGTAGTTTCTGACATTCGATTCAGAGCCATTCGATTCATTAAAAATGGTATTTGTCGTGATACCTCGGGAACGGCTCCACCGAGAACAAGCAAACTTTGCAAGCCATAGTAGATACATGATAGCTTTGAAACGAAATTAAAACGAATTGTCTGCCCCTGCGCAGAGCGTAAGGATACACTATCGAGCTATGATCGCGGTCTATTGGAACACATCAGTGTGATGCAGGCATCCATGCATCAAAGAAACATGCCAAAATCATAGCCCATAGAGTTACCTATATATAGTTAGTGTTGCCACGCTCGTCTCGATAACGAGCAAACACTTCCAGACGAGACCTGTCTATTATTTGCAAGACGAGACACGCGACATTGTTGTAAGGAGACGAGATGCGACAGTCCCAATATCCCGTTTCGTCTCGTAGCAATACTGCTCAGCTGCAAAGGCTAACGTAAGAGATCCACGATGGTAGTTACGCAGGCTTGTTCGGGTCACGACTAGCATATAGTCGGTTTTCCCTTCATTTTTATCACGAGTTTTCTCGTAATGTTCTACGAGACGACACGACATCAGGCACAGGCCTCGAGACAAAGACACGAGATAACACCAGCATCTCATGTTTGCGACGAGACTGTTTCACGCGACGAGATGAGACAACACCAAAGGTTTCGTCTTATGGCCACACTAACTATATATGAGTAAACCCTATGACCTATGATTTTGGCACGTTTCTTTGAAGCATAGATGCCTGCATCACACTGATGTGTTCGAATAGACCGCGACTATAGGCCTGATAGTATTTCCTTACGCCCTCTTAATACTGTGTTACTGTTGTGTAACATTGATGACTTACAGTACTTGACATCACTACACCCCGAATATGGCGACTATTAATGTTAACTATATGACTTCTACACAGGTGTAATGGAAATGTATGACTGACAAGCCAGACAAAGTGCGTAACTAGAGGCGGGTGTCCGGGGGCAGACCACCCCAACATCTTCTCACCTCAATTGCTTGAAAACGCTCACCTTTGAGTCTAGTTTTTTTCTTGCGTTATGTTATACTTGTCATATAGTTCAAACTAAGCAAGAGAAAAAATATATCGCAGTCTTCACGTTTTCGAGATATGCGTATGCGCACAATTATTTGTGCATTATGGGCAGTTCTGCGCAGGTGCAGAAAATTCGTTTTAGTTCATTTTAAAGCTATCATGTGTCTACTAGGGCTTGCAAAGTTAGCTTGTTTTCCGTGGAGCCGTTCCCAAGATATCACGACAAATGTCGTCTTGAATGAATCGACTGTATCTCAGAAACTACAGTTTTTTCGACAAATTCCTGCTAGTTACATTAGTTTTGCAAAGTGTCCTATCAGTCTACCAAGTTTCATCAAAATCGATTGTTGTGAGCCAGACATCTTATGAACGTGTCACAGGTCCTTTGAAAATTGAAAGGACTTTTGTGTAAAGTGTATCCCTCTCATAGTTGGCTACTTACATGATGGTGCACCACAGGCACTTCGTCGGTAACTTCAAACTTGAAATACTCATAACTGAATAAACAAAATAAGTAAAGAAAGGAAATAAACTGGCTCCCCAAAGACAACAACAATATTCCAACAATATTTGCTACGGTTACCCCCTTTGCGGTCATATTAGTAAAGAAACGCAGTTTGTCCTGTACAAGATAATATTACCTCGACATACATTTACATTCTTTTTTAGATTAAATAATATACAATAAGCTAATACACTACTCACATATTTATCTTCATATTCTCTCGTATTTCTTTCATTATAATATATTCATGGGCATGTTCAGTTTGATCCTTTGGAACAAATGCTATAACTTCAATAAAAGTATCACAAATTGCCTACTTATAATACAGTATATATAAAGTATATATATTCTCTTATTATTTGTGTAAGTGTTATTCTCTTACATACAATTTTCACTTTATGGTTTTCAATGAATAGGTTTGGTTTTCTAAAATAACGATGTGTATGGCATGTTCCTTTTTCTGTACTTATAAATGTATTTATAAATGTATTTATAACTATACATTTATTTACACAAGACTTAACATTTCGACTCATATTTCTTTGATTTACATAACTACTGTAGTTATATATTTTTCATTAGTCATTTCGATAACCTGAGAATAGATATAAAGTATAAATTTATAAAGTAAGTAGTCGTAACTTCGAAATCAACATGTATTCTTCTTCCATTTCTCATTCAGTCACCTTCTTTTAGATAAAAATGTACTTTTTTAACAATTGCAAACATAATATAGAGTCACAATGACACATTTAATGGCATGCATAAATATTATAATGTCTTACGAATGTTCGTTAAAATGTTGTACATTAAAGCTTATACATACCACGTTCTTGATAAAGTTATTAGAACCCATTACATGTCAATAGAGACATCTTAGGAAGAAGGGCAATGCATTATACGACATTACATAGAATCGCTTTTGGTGTTCTTTTAGGTACCTCATTGCAACCACAACATTGGCCTACACCACGAGATGTAGAAAGAGTAGAAACAACATTTTGAATGAAGAAACCACCAATGAAGAAATTGGGAGGAGCCGGAAATAACTAAAGAAGACTACACGATATTTGTCCACAAGGCGCACTTGCTGGGAGCTTGGATCATAGCAGTGTTCTCACAAAAAAGGCAGTTCCTACTAACCTTAGAAATATTTAACTCAATAGTCGTGACAAGGTACAACACTTTCTAATAAAAATACTGTATAAGATGTAACGTTTCAATACTATAACAGTATCTTCATCAGACTTAAACATACTTATCCACACTAGATAACTGTGTTTACGTCTGATGAAGATACTGTTATAGTATTGAAACTTCACATCTTATACAGTGTTTTTACTAAAAAGTGTTGTACCTTGTTACGACTATTGAGTTAAATATAAAATATGTTTACAAGGTCTACAGGTGGTTTATTTAACGTTAGAAATATTCTTTGAACATATTGTTGTGAATGTTAAGGAAAAATGAAATCTTTGAGTTTTACGTCCCACGGTTATGCCGGTTAGGCTAAAGGAGACGGTGATGATGAGTAATGAATGAAATGGTGGAATGAAGAAAGTGGGAGGAAACGGGAGAACCCCGAGAAAACCCACGCACACGGTGGAATGTTAAGGAGATGCAAAGAATTTTCACCTATACAATTAAACATCACTTTCATTACTACTTACAGTACCTGTATACATATACTTAATTTTCAACTTAACCGGTGGTTTTCATTTGATAATCAGACAAAAGTGTCTAGGATAAGCGCATATTTACACATGAGACTGGATTTGAGACAGGTCTAGTGCCTAGGAGATGTCTGTTACACAGGACGTCCCGGGTTCGATTGCCAGTGGGAGAGGTTTTAAGTTTAAGCGCATTGCGGTGGTTCGGATCCCATCTCAAACTGTAGGTCCAAGTTGCATATAGCCTTGGTGCTGGAAAGAAACGCTAAACACTAATAATTAACCAATTAGAGGGGTGCTTCTGGATCAAACATTTATAGAGGATTGTTGATAGGCGTTCAGCATCCATACAATTTTTCGCTGAAATTTATTTCGAAATTTATCTACTCTGATGCCGATCGATGCAGAGGAGAAAATGATTGTCACCTAAATTGAGCTTAATCAATGAATATCACTATTTAATTGCACGAATCACTCTTAAAACGGTAGTTACAATCAACCCAACCCACTTTCACACTATTGTTTGTATCAGGCGCATACGCAGCAATTTCTTTCTAGAGGGAGGGTCCAATTTCAATTTGAGGATAAAGAATTTTAAAATTTGTAAAATCGCCCCTAAAATTTGACTAAATTTACAGAAAAGCAGCTTTTGGGGGGGGGGGGGAGCTGAGTCCGGACCACCAGAACCTATCGCCTGTGTATGTCCCTGGTTTGTATTTTATTTGTTAAACTAGCTGAAATGCCCGTCCTTCGAACGGGGAGACCAGGTTTATAAAAATATTTGAACTCCCAACTACCCTAACAATATACATTTTAATAATTGATTACACGGTTCATCCCGACAATACATGTCATCCCCCATGTGACTCCGAAGGATTGATAGAGGTTTCTTAGCCACATGTGGACAGAAACGCCCTCGGGAATGGCGTCATTCATCTTCAAAACCCCGAAAACTATGGATTCCAAACAAATATCGCTCATTTTCGATTATTTGTTCGTCATTCCCCCTGTGAACCCCTAGGGATGGTAGGGGTATCTGATCTCCACTGAGACTGAAACGCTATCTGCATTGTCACCATTTATCTCCGTGACCCCGAAAACTAAGAATTTGACACTAATACCAGTCATTTTCGATTATTTGTATATGTTATCCCCCTGTGACCCTCTTGAGAATGATAGGTGTATCTCAACCCTACAACATTTTTTCCTGGTTATAAGTAATATGTGTACCAAATTTCGTTAAAATTGCTCCGGGCGTTCCAATGTTATGCTAGACAATATATAGATACATACAGACACACCTACATATATTATTTTTTTTACATATCATCCTCCTGTGACCCTCCTAGGGATGAAAGGGGTATCTTTTGCCCATAGTGTTTGTTTCCTCGCTGTAAGTAATACGTGTACCAAGTTTGGTTGAAATTGCTCGAGGCATTTGAGAGTTATGCTCGAGCATACATACATACATACATCATTTTTATATATATAACAAGTTTGATGTTTTTAATAATTTATGTACAGTACAACCTCGTTTATCAGGCTCTCGTTCACCCGGATCTCCAGATAATCCAAACCGGATTTGTAGAAACTTTTTAAAATTTAATGTTCCCATAGATAATAATTTTTAACTATGATAGCAAGAACGTAACCATAAGTACGACAAACATTTTCTTTTTGTTTTGATTAAGTGTTCAGTTCGTGTATAGATTTCACAATAAATTATGGTGATACTATACATAAAATGCTTCTTATCGAGTTTTAGAAAGCTTTACTCACAAGACGTTGAAGTGAATTGACTCATGATTTGTTTTGCTTATTATCCATATTATCAGGATTATTCGAATTTTCGATTTTCCAGATTACCTTTGGTCCCAGATAGTCTGGATAAACGTGGATGTACTGTATATAAAAAGACGTATGTATGAACGTATGTAGACCCTATGTGTATGGGTGTATATGTTCTAGCATAACTCTGGAACGCCTTGAGCAATTTCAACCAAACTTAGTACACGTATTACTTACAGTGAGGAAACAAACATTATGGGCGAAAGATACCCCTTTCATTCCTAAGAGGGTCACAGGAGAATGATATGTAAAAAATAATGTATGTAGGTGTGTCTGTATGTATCTATATATTGTCTAGCATAACTCTGGAACGTGCGGAGCAATTTTAACGAAACTTGGAGCACATATTACTTATAGCCAGGAAAAAATGTTGTAGGAGTGAGATACATCTATCATCCCCAAGAGGGTCACAGGGGGATGAAATATGCAAATAATCGAAAATGACTGGTATTAGTGTCGAATTCTTAGTTTTCGGGGTCACGGAGATGAATGGTGAGTCCCAATGCCATTACTGTAAAATATAGCCCCCACTGGTATGGGAAGTGAGGGTGAGTTAAAAATAAAAAGTCATAGTGAGCATGACATGAACAAAGAATAGATTCAGTCGAGGTCATACTGTGCGAAGAACTAGCATTTTAGCTAGTATATACATAGTGAAACTTGTATAAAACGGAAGGCGATGGGTCCGAATTTTACTCGAAGGAATAACAGCGATAAGGTCTGTGAGGAGTGTTTCCGTTATAGACAGTTTTCCGTTTTATTCAAGTTCCGGTTTCTACAAGTTTCACTGGATATATATATATATATATATATATATATATATATATATATTAGTGGTGGGCACAAAAACCGGTTTTTGAAAATTTTCTAAAAACCGGTTTCGGTTTTCTTCAAAACCGGTTCGGTTTTCTCCGAAACCGATTTTCGGTTTTCTCCAAAACCGGCCAGGCATGTTGGTGATAGCCCTTCCTGTTCGCCTTCCTATCGTTAGGGAAACCTGTAAGTTTCACCGTGGACAGGAAGTTACCAGTCTGCACCAGTAGGAGGTACGGGTAGGACATAAATGGCTAGCCCGGCCGGTTCCATACGTCATCGACTAATTCTCAGTGTGCGGGTCCCCTTCTGGTTTACTACTAGACACCATTTCGCAGATATATATATATATAGGGTGCGTCATTTATAATGTCCAACCGTGATGACAAAAACTAAAAGAGGGAGGGAAGCGAAACCTTGCATGAAGCAACTGTAGGAAGGGTGACACCTAGTCACGTATTGGTTAATATCACCGGATGAAAAGTGCTGCCAACTCAACCCAAAGTTGTATTTTTTGAATAGCACTACGTATTACAAATTTTAAGTCTACATACAAATCAAAAACAAACAATACCACTTTTATTGTTCAGTGTTGCAAACTAATTATGCTATAATATCACAAAAATCCAGAAACTTCCCAATTTTGGAGGTCTCTACAACAGTAATGACGCAAGTGAGACGGATGATGCATCGCACATCGAAAGCATCTTAGTGTCGAATACTATGGTCAGCATGTGGTGTATTTCTATCAAACAGAAGAAAAAAGCTACAAGGAATTCAAAACTTGACTTCTTGCAAAGGGCTTTATTTCGAAAAAGAGCTGAGATAAGTATCACATCTAATTACGTGGATTATTTTCAAAAAGATATAATGATCATAATCCCGTTTACAGCAATTTGATATTTTACACCGTTTAGAAGATATGATAATGAATGTTAAAGTTGGCAATACTGCTAAAAGTCGTGAAATTAGAATATGTGGTAATCGCAACTACCAAAAACTGTTGGTCAAGTGTCAAAGGTACGAAAACAAGCAACGATCGCTTTAAAAATTTCTCGTAACTACGTCATTTTAAGAAGTATTGCCAACTGTAACATGTATATATGGTAATGTCCAAGAGGTCGGGCGCCCCCAAAATATAACCTCAGTGCAAAAAGGGGGCAATCACTTCAGCAAATAACAAGAACATTAATTTTTAACAGTTATAAATTCATGAAAATTAACACATAATTACAAGCAAATTATCTCTCATTGCGTTAGAGTATGTACGATTTATTGAACTTTTACATCACATGTCTCTCCTGTCTTCACAAAATGACCAACTTTTTAAACATATAGGGGAGACCGGGGCTGGTTGGCGAACTTTTCGTTCTTTATTTTTTATGAGCAGATTGTGCACTGTATTGCAATGTAATGGATGTGTACGGACAGACCAATGTTTCCTCTATTAAATTCAATTTTTGTTTTTGTTTTGTTGCTTACAGTTTTCGAGAAATATTTTTTTCTTTCTTTTAAAACGGATTTGCCAACCGATCCCTACTAAGGGGCTGGTTGGCTGATAATGTGGGACTAGTTGACATACTTTTTAAATATGGCAAATACACACAAAAAATGGTCCGGCATACAGTCTTATCTCGATTTCTAAATTTTGACAGTAATCCAATACGTGCATGCTATTCTATAACATTGAAGTAAAATATTAGTAGAACTGTAAACTACATAACAATAAAACAAACAATGTAACAATAAAAGTAAAATGAAATAAAATTTCACACGAGGTTGTTTGGCACACTTGCAAACCAACCCCAAATGCTATACACCAACTAACCCCAAGCCCATGTTGTGCACGACCCGCTCGGGAGAGTAATACTCCCGGAAGTACGTTTTTTTCGCGCGCTACTCTAGCCAGCTGTTTTACGCGCTATCCTAGTCAGTTGTTTTAAGTTGGTCACAAAATCTATATAATTTAGTACAAGGGAAACAAAACGAGCTTTATATCATGGAGTACAAGGGCAACAAAACGAGCCCTGCGGGGCTTCTGACCCGTTCCTACTACTACTACTACTTATCTGCACAAAAGTAAGTAAATCACATTTTTGAGTATTATTTTCGTATTATTTCAATTTAAAAAGTGTTATAAAAATGTCTTAAAAAAAAACTTTCCTCGGGCCCGGTTTGAACTCACGCCAAAAGAGATTTTCATTACTAGCATATAGCGCTAGCCCACTCGACCACGAGGACCGACAACAACAATCGTCTGAATTCTGCTATTTGAATGCAACGTGGCAAGACATAGATAACGCCAACCAATCAGAACTGTGTTTTCCGTTCCTACTTCCGGGAGCATTACTCTCCTGAGCTAGTCCATGTTGTGCAACAAAGTCGTAATTACTCAGCAATTGTTTGGCATTTATGTTTTATTGTTTGAATATCCATAAAAACAAAGTTCAGATCTAACTAATGCTATATTACTTACTTCTGTACTCCAAGTAGTGACGATTCTGTGATGTGACGGAGAACTGAAAAAAATACTTCAGACTGGCAAAAATATTCTTTATCTAATAGATAATCCGCAAGTTACAAATTCCATATGAAGGTGGCAGCTACATCCATAGGTTGCTCTTTTATGACAGCAGCAACAGCTCATTATGTTAATTAATGAAGGAGTTATATGCAGCTCGTCAACCAGCCCCGGTCTCCCTCACTAAGTAAACGTTAATGTTACTGTAAATGGTTACCTCGTTCAAATCCTCAAATATTTGGGCGATGATTTGATTACTTTCTATTAATTACTCTTAGTTTCTTGTTTGATATTCATAAATTCTTTCTGTATGCTTTTTACTAGATTATCCAGTTATTTGATGTATGATAATATAAACAGAGTTGGGTGTTTCCGTTTGGAAGATTTGGTAATTGGCTGATTTGTCCATTCTTACGATTGGCTCATTTGGTCATTTTCGCGTTTGGCAGATTTGGTAATTGGCAGGTTTGGTAATTGGCGGATTTGTCGATTGGCAGATTTGTCCATTCTCGCGGTTGGCGCATTTAGTCATTTTTGCGTTAGGGGCCGCGGTGGCTCAGTGGTAGAGCGTTCACCTCTGGTGCTTGCGGTCCTGGGTTCGATCCCAGCCCCCGCCAAGTGAACTTTGTGGTGGACAAACACCGTGTGCGTGGGTTTTCTCGGGGTTCTCCCGTTTCCTCCCAGTTTCTTCATTCCACCATTTCATTTATTTCTCATAATCACCGTCTCCTTTAGCCTAACCGGCATAACCGTGGGACGTAAAACTCAAAGATTTCATTTTATTTCATTTTCATTTTTGCGTTTGGCAGATTTGATAATTGGTAGATTTGGTAGTTGGCAGATTTGGTAATTGGCAGATTTGTCCATTGGCAGATTTGTCCATTTTCACGATTGGCACATTTGGTCATTTTCGCGTTTGGCGCATTTGGTAATTGGCAGATTTGGTAATTGGCAGATTTGTCATTTGGCGCATTGTCCGGGTCTTTACAGAGGGGCCCAAACTGTGAAAAAACTTCCCTCCGAAATTTTCCCTTCGACATCAATTTTCCCTCTTCTGGTAAATGATATGGGTGGTACCATTTGAAAGCCAGCTTCATTTTGAAGAGAATAAGGTATAAACCATGATCCTAGGATAAATAGTGACGATGCAGTAGCTGCTTGACTGAAAGTCTAAAAAATACCCGAAAAAACCCGGATCACTTAAGGGTTATTCAATGATTCATTTCTTTTCTTTTCAAGAATTGCAAGCAAATGTTCCAAGAGCGTCATTTGGGCAGGACAGGAGGGTCTAATTTCCCCTCCCTTGAGCTTCACAAATACATATTGTTTGATCAAATGTATAGTAATACACTAATAAAAAGTGAAAAATTTTTGTCCGCGGAGACTCCCCCTCGAATAAAATCTAAAATCACAATACTTTTAGCAACAAACCTATAGAGAGAGTTACGATAGCACATTGCTAGAGAGCTTATATTTGGTTTCAAGAGTCGAAGTTTTTATCTCAAGCCATATGAGTTCCTGGGTGACATTGCGAGAGACACACACACACACACACACACACACACACACACACACACACACACACACACACATAGAGAGAGAGAGAGAGAGAGAGAGAGAGAGAGAGAGATTGAAATATGGAGACAGAGAGGAATGATTTATATACACAGATTTAGAACTGGAGAAAAATGATCGGACAGCATTCGTATTATGACGAAAATTGTGATTTTGTGAAACAGAAGAAGGGAAGGTTTCGAACTGCGAGGATCACATAAGGCAGTTGTTGAATTAAGGTGGAGAACACTTTTGAGAGCGTCAGATGATTACGAATGGAGAGAAAGATCTTGAGAACTGAGGAATTAAGAATTTAAAAAATCTGAAGCTTTCGAGACGGGTTTCGAACCGCGAGGCTTGTAGTTAACAAACCACGACTTTATCCACTCTGCTACGGAAAACTCTTTACTCATTCACATACGTTTCCTTTAGCTACATTGAAAGCTAACATAATGGAATATTCCAAAAGTTGACTTGGTGGATGCGCCGTTCTGATAGGATATAAACCTCTTCTAACTTAGTTAAAATGTGCGTAATGATCTTCTCCTTGTTCAGAACAATTTTTAGGGCAGTGAAATTTGTTACTATTGTGTTAATTAGGTAACATTTGATAGAACCATCTCATAAAGTAGTACAAACCTTGTGCGTCATTGTGTGTTAGGTGAATGGTTAATATAAGTTACTCCTACGTGTATGGTCCGTGCTTCGAATCAAGACCATTCTTATGGATTATTTTCTTTGAGTTACGCTCATACTGTGCATTCCACAAGTTCAATTTTGAAGTAATGTAGTCACAGCTAGTTTAATTAGAAATTATTTTCAAATATTATATTTGTTATTAGATGCGTTTCTTTAACTTGCGATGTTTCAAACTTGATATTAAATCTTACAACCTTAATGTAACTCATTTCCCTACAGTATATCAACATGAATGTTTGCACAACGACGACAGTTAGGCGTTAATACAAAATTCAGTTCTTACTGCAATGTATGTATATATATTTATTAAGTTTGACTCAGAAAAAAAGTACAGTGCAACATTAACTCATGGAGGTATTTCAAACGAATATACTATACGTATAAATTACCATCTCAACAATCTACTGTGGGGGCTAAGACGCTGAAACCATTCCAGGGAGGGAAAGTGGTTACAAGTAAAAAAGTAATACAATACGAAAAATATTGGTGTCAAATTCATAATTTTCTGGTTAGAAGAGATAAATAGTGGTTACCAGATGGCACTCCCCACTTGTTTGTAGCCTTGCATAAATGGAAAATTGTTTTAAAAGTATATTTTACATTCAAGTATGATTGTTTTTTAAATAAAGCTTGTCATTCAACATTATGTTTTATAATTATTTTCTACTGTTTTCTTATTTATAATAACATATTCTCTATATATATTGTATTCTATGTTATAGTTTCTTATTTACATTTTACGTCTTACATTTGAAGAGGAGCTTATGACAATTCAAAGCAGCAGGACATATACCGAATGCAGGCCTTGGCAATCCAGAGCTCCTGCCCCACGAAATCACTACTTTCCTGTAAATTATATCTAATTTTAGAGGTGATGATAGACATTTTACTAAAACATGCCCTCAAAAAGCCTTGTCTACGCCCCTGTAAAACAGTAACAATTTTAGAGGTTGCGCGGTTAGTAATGTTTCCCCAGAAGTTATATCTCCGATAATTCCGATTGTGATATCAGAATCACTTTTCACCCGTAGTGTAGACTATTGAAATGCACTAAAGAGGTACTGTTTTGAAGTCTTCACTGTTTCCCCTATGACCTCATCCCAATAGGGTCAACCTTGGACATATCCACATCTGAAATATCACCTTTTATGTCAATCATCCCGAAAACTATCCATTCGACACAAATATAGGATATTTTCGATTCTTTTTGTCTGTCACTCTCCCATTGTCAACTCCATGCCAACAAAGGCTTAATTTGGACTTACACAGCATCCACAATGTCACTATTCATCTTTGCACATGAATTCGACACTAATATCAACGGATTTGAGAGGAATTCGTTAACTACTTTTTCGATATCAATGTATTGACTTTTTTTGCTTTCCATGCTGAAAATTGCCAAAAAGCTCAACTTCATCTGCACAATTGTGCTACGAATATAGGTTTTAGTGGCTTAATTCACTGAATGCTCGCTTAGATATTGCTCTCGTCACAGGAAAAGTGAGATACAGTTATAAAAGAAAATTGAAATGAAATATTTAAGTTTTACGTCTCACGATTATACCGATTACGCTAATGGAGACATTCATGCTGAGAAATGAATGAAATCGTGGAGTGAAGAAGTGGGAGGAAACGAGAGAAACCCGAGAAAACTCATGCACAAAGTGTTTGTATATAATAAAGTTCATTCGGCGCAAGTGGGGATCGAACCAAGGACCCCATGCACCATAGGTAGTGTTATAAAAGAATAGGCGTCTAAACAAATACGGAATACTACTATCAATGAGTTATATAAGATTAGATCTTTAGTTATTTCATTCTAAGTTAAACTTTCAATCAATCTTGTTCTTCATTACTGTTCGAAAACTTAAAAGTTGTTGCTGCAAGGACGTGATAAATCTTTTCAGTAGATTTCACAGTCTATAGCTCCTTCACAACTTCTGTTTCATCTAAGGCTAAAGTAGTTGCATTTTAGACATTGAGGAAAAAGTGTGAAATTATATAAAAACCTCCAAAGTGGAATTACTAAACTTCAGTTGGCCCCTTTTGCTGTAGACCTCCCTCACCACACTCCCGTTAGTTACGCCGAGTGCATGATACAGTTTTGCCCTTTTAGGAATATTTTCTAAGGCAGTACGAGATTTTTGTTTTACTGTTGTGTGAATTGAGTTGTATTTGCTAGAACTGTTTTTTTTAAAGGAGACGAAAGATCCTATACTCAAACACAAATCATGTCTTTTAAATCTCTAATGGAAAACGAAGCGAATCGTCGTATACATGTTTCGTTTTTGAAGAGGAAAAGAACAAAACATTGATTGCACAAACGTATAATGGTATCATTTGCATGCAAATTTATAACTTACAAAAGGTGTTGGCTTGTTAGATGAGAGGTTAGTAAACGGGATTCTTCAGATGGGGGTCCTACGTTCGAATCTCGTCCATTCTTGTTGTGTTTTACTTTTAGCCACACTGAGTTTGTGTATTCGAGATCTTCAAGCTTGAACCAAATCTAATACCAGTTATTGAATTAAAAGTAGCTGACATTATTTTCAAATACGAGACGTTATTGCATGCTTTACATTAGTTTACAGTACTCAACTTTGATATCAACTCTTCCATCCTTCATTTAACTCATTTCTTGACGTGTTTTGTTACAAAATTCATGAATCGTGACGGAAAAAGTTGCTTTACCAGTTAAGGGTGACTGCTTTGAAAGGAAGTGCAAAGTATGAGAATTAAATTTGTCATATCTGTAGTTTCGTGTGGAGAAGAAATAAACTTGTGAACCAAAGGTTTAAGAACAGCTCAAGTTATTAATATAAACTTTGCTGAAGATTATTCACTTATATCATCATAAAAGAAATACGATAAACGTTCTGAAACGAAAAAAATATAACATACAACTTTGCAAGCGGAGGCAAAGAAACCTACCGTAACAAGACTAAAGACGAATCATTTAGGGCGTAGTGATCGTGGTTGAGTAGTCAAGGCGCTCCGCCAGTAATCTGGACGTTTGTCGTTCGAATCCGAGTCGGGCATTGTTTTTACTTAAGGATTTTTGATGGTGATTGATCGACGATGACACGTTTTATTATATTCAGATATTTGAATACTCGGATGTTTCAGTACTTCAACTACCAAATCTTCAGGGATAATAATAGTAATAATAATACTTATTATTATCTCGTAGAAGATTAGAAACTAGGAGCTAATTATCACTCCGTTCATACCCTTACAAGCAGAAACATGACATTTGGCAAGAATATTTCGGTTTTGTTTAATGTTGCCCACGAGAAGAGAAATTTCTCATCTTGTTTCTAAAACAAACAAAATAACATGAGAATTAACATTTTACATTCGAGACGCGATAAGGGTCACTCAAATTATCATGTCGCTTGTAACGAACCTTGTGCCGAGGATTGCTTGACACCTACCTTAATTCTATTCAAGACAAATAAGCAATGATTAAGTTTAGCCAAACTATCTTTTGACACGGTTCTGATATCTGGCATAAATAAAAAAAAGGAATCCCCCAAGTAATGCAGGCTTCAAATCTCCCAAACGAAAATGCAAGGTTATCAAGATTACAAATACTAAATATTATTTTAAATAAAAGAAAATATTCAATTGGCTTTTTATTACAAATAATCAAATATTAAGGAAATAAATACAAACTAACAACAACAATTTAAATTCTGTGAATGAGCTTCTTACTATGAAAAGTGAAAAAGTAATTTAAATGCAACTGAATAATAGCTGAAAGTTACTTGAAAAATAGTGAAATATACTTTGATAAAATGAATAATTCCAAACAAGAACAATCCTAACGCTATTAACAATTTCAAAAGTTAATGAAAATTTACCCGGAATAGAAAGTGTCGAAACTTAGTCAAAAGCGACCGCGACTCGACCAAACAATTTAATTACAATATAACGCGAAACCATCAAACTTGCAAAGCAAGAAACAAGAAACTTTAATTCGACGTCGAGATCAATCTCTCAATAGAAATCTCAAAAAGACTATAATGGGACGCTAAATGCAATTTTTCTTTCGATATCAAATTACGAATTATTTTCATACCAAGTCTTAAAACTAATAATTAATAGTCTAATAGCTACTTCTACTTGTGTTAGCAGGAAAATCTTATTAGTCAACTGTTAGTTAATTAACCAAACCAAGGTTACCAGGGTTTAGGTATACAACTAGGTTTGTACTTACCAATTTCCAAACTGCTCTATTCTGCCATTGTAATCGTCTGTCCTCAATCACCTCTACTAGATTCTGCTGTTCCCAATTAGTGCAGTTAATGGAAGAAACTTGGCAGGAAATCGGATGTTTCTAGAGAACGCCAAACCGATAACTTATAATAACTTCGTATTATTCCGATCAGATAATTCAAACGAAAATAAAAATTTAACTTCAAACTTTCTATTTCTCCATACTCCATTAAACATTCGACCAAATACAACAGTCAGGTACTTCCAGATGGACGTTCCAGATGGACGTTCGACGCAGCAACTAACCTGGCTCACGGCTTTCGCTCACGAGCGAGGCAGCTGTCCACGCGCAAACAACCAGAC
Organism: Thermobia domestica; assembly: GCF_964235325.1. Taxonomy (NCBI): domain Eukaryota; kingdom Metazoa; phylum Arthropoda; class Insecta; order Zygentoma; family Lepismatidae; genus Thermobia; species Thermobia domestica. Next base: position 185,842,834 of record NC_137461.1, on the reverse strand, counting down.
ACTACGTCACGCGATTTAACCTTGAGTTTGTTACAAACAAACTCGCTTCAACAACTTTCGCTCTTCTTCTCATTACCTAAGATTTTTACTTTTTTTTAAAAAAAAAGGCAAACCGATAGATTCTCTTAATCGAGGAAATACAAAAATAGGAGTAATTTATACAATCAGATATTATACATTTTTCTTTCTTTCTTTCATATTCTTATCATTAGTCCATATTTTCGTTTCACTTCCAGAGACCAGCATATACAGAGTGTTCCAAAAATAAAGGCAGCTCCAACTCAATGTACCTTCTCAATTGTACCTTCTCAATTAGACGGAACAGTAGCTACTTTTGTTAATGTTCACGTTAATAATGAATTAATTTGCGCTTGTTTAAATAGCGGGTCGTCTTATAATTTACTTACTTTATCGGTTGTTGAACGTTGTGGGGTCGCGCATTATCTTGAGGAAACCACTCCAATTGTAATTCGTGCACCTTTGGGATCATTTTACGAATCCAGTAAGGAGATCAAACTTACTCTAAAGTTTTCTGGTTGGTTCGAGCGAGTTAGTTTTCTAGTTGTTAATGACTTGCCGTGTGATTGCATTCTGGGAACTCCGTTTTTGAAAAGTACCTCTTCGAGTGTGAACTTTGTTCGTGGAAGATTGAATTTGCGTAATAATCGCAAATCAGTTATCCTGTATTTTAGAGACGATACATTAACCTTTCGGAATCCGACTTCAGGATTTAAGTCAGTTGATCGTGTTGACCATCATGGAGGAAATATAGGTTGGAATGAACTTAACCCTAAGAAGTCAACTTCGTTATTTTTTCGTGATGATTCGTCACTGAGAAATGGACTTAGATCGGGATACTCAGTTGGCCAATTAAGATCTTATAGGAATTTGGAAAGGAGTCCGTCAGTTCTTCATGGCAGAGGATCATTGGATGTTGGGTTTCAATGTGATATTGAACTGTCAACTATTGAGCGGCAATTATTGGATATACCTACTTCGGCACAACTTAGCAAATTCATCGTGTTTTCGGACTGAATCAACCCGAACAAAAAGATATTTTAATTAGACACACTGTGGATTCCAATTGTGTGAATTTAACTGGATCAGCTCAGAATAATGGTTTTCCACATGATTTGATAAATAGCCATCGTAGACCCGAATATCTTCAGTTTTTGGAAAAAGGATCTGATGGAGATGCGAATCTGAGATCCTTTCCTTCCTCATTTTTGCATCCGGGAGATAGTGATAAGAAGATTGGACTTGAGTTCAATAATAAAAAGGAAGATACGTCGGAGATTGATGTGAAGAAGAAAAAGAAGAGAAGGAAGAGAAAAATGAAGCGTCGCCGAGTGGTGATTAACAATTCTACCTCTTCTGAACTTGAACAAAAATCAGTGGAACGATGTGTGGAAGGAAAGGAAATAGAAAAAGACTGTGTTGCGGCGGTTCACATGAACTTTTGTGACAGTGATTCAGCAGCTTCGGATATGGATTTAGGGCAACCCAATAAATTCTATGAATAAGTGAAAAAAATAAAAAGCAATTAATAGATCCTGAAGATAAATTGCAAACGGAGACGTTTTCGAAAGATAATAGTAAGGATAATCTTAGAGATTCAGGTCTGGATTTTCAATATAAAGATATTTTGGAATTCGTTGATGGTCTTCGTAGTGAATTTTCTGATGTTATAACAGATAAAATAAAATGTTGTCAAGGATTTGAAGCTAAACTTTACTTAAAAGAACAAAAACCATTTAAGGAGCATCCATTTCCGATACCTAAATATAAAGAAAATTTTTTTATGATTGTATCGATGACCTTGTGTCTCAGGGTATTTTGACAGAGGCAGACCATTTGGATTATAGAAGTAGTTGCTTCTTGGTACGAAATAAAAATGGTTCACATCGCATTGTAGGTAACTTCTGTAAGGCGAATTCCTTGATTAAGGATGACGTATATCCTGCGCCTAATTTAGAAGAGTGTTTGACGAGTTTAGCGGGAAAGAAATTCTTTACGAGCCTAGATCTTACCAAAGCATATTTCCAGTTGCAACTTGAAAAGGGATCACGCGAAATAACCACTATTGTTACCCCACTTGGCAGCTTTCAATATACGAGGGTACCAGTCGGTATAAAGACTGGAAGTTGCATTTTAGCGAGGGTAATTGATAAAATTCTTGGTGACATGAAGGATCTAGGCGTAAAAACTTCTTTTGCTGACATTCTAATATGTACTTCTGATTTAGAATCTCATAAGGAAGTTTTGAAAATGGTTCTCGAAAGATTGAGAAAATATGAAATTACGGTTTCTCCGGATAAGAGTGCTTTCTTTTATAAAAATATTAAGTACTTAGGATTTGTAACTGAAGGGGATACTATAGAAATTGATCCATCAAGGGTTGAGGCTATAAAGAAAATCCCTCCACCTAGAAATAGGCGCGGAGTACAAAAAAATTGTGGACTTTTCTCCTATTATGCTCGATTTTGTAGTGGGCTTCAGGAGTTGATGGGACCATTAAGCGAATTAAAATCAACAAAAAGAAAATTCGAATGGACCATCGAACATGAGAAAACATTAAATAAGTTAAAGCAAGTGTTATTAGATAATATTATATTAAAGACTCCTGATCTGTCCAAAAAGTTTTTCATCCATGTTGACGGGGGAGGAAAAGCGATTGGAGCTTGTTTAAGTCAAATGGATGAGAATAATAATCTTATTCCTGTTTCGTACTTTAGTAAAAAATTGACGGAAGCTGACCGACACAGGAGTATATATGAGATCGAGTTCATCAGTCTCGTTAAAGCAATTTATAGGTTCCGCCACTATTTGATTAATGAGTTTGTTGTCTTTACTGACAATAAGGCGCTATCCTGGATTTTGGGAAATTCAAAGAGATTGTTAAAATATGGACCTTTAGTTGAGACTTTATGTAAATTCTCATTTACTATCCAACATGTTAGGTCCCAAAATAACGTAGTTGCAGATTTTCTGACAAGGATGTATGATCCATTTGAATTTGTTCAAGTTGACGGACCTGTGGGTATGGCTATTATGAAAAAGAATTTGAAAATGGCAAATTCTTGGCAATTGCGTATGGTGGAAGAGCCCTTGCCGGAGTTACAAAAAGAAGATCCCGAGTTGAGAAATATTATGGAAAGGTTGGAAAGTGGTGAAAACATTCGAAATTATGTTTTAAATAATGGCATATTGATGAAAAAAGTAAAGCCGTGAACCTTCCGTATAAAATTGTAATTCCGAAAAATTTGCACAAATTAGTGATTGAGTTCTTTCACGATCACGAATTGACAGGTGGTCATACCGGAACTTTTCGTACATTAAAGAAAATAATGCGACGCTACACGTGGGACTCAGTAGTAAATGACGTTAAGGAGTATGTTAGAACTTGTAAAACCTGTCAATTAGTTAAAGAAAATAACAAAAAGAAAATGGGTCCATTAATTTCGAAATTTTCAACAAGAGTTGGACAGAATGTAATGGTCGATATAATAGGGCCTTTGCCGACCTGTAATTCCTTTAAATTCATGTTAATTGGGGTGGATAATGCTTCGAGATTTATTTTTCTCGAAAAATTAAGAAATTTGAATTCTGTTGTCGTCTGTAATCGGTTAATGGATGTTTTTAGTAGGCTAGGAATTCCGGAATCCCTGTCTACTGATAATGAATCAGTCTTTATATCTGCCCATTTTCGATCCTTTCTATTTGGACTAGGAATAGAACACATTAGAATCAGTCCATACCATGCTGAGTCCAACTTAGCGGAAAGATTCATAAAAAATTTCAAATCGTCATTAAGAGCTTATTGTACTGAAAAACAACAACAGTGGTCTAATTTTGTACCTGTGTTACAATATACGTTAAATATATGCGAGCATTCTGGTCTCAAATCGATTCCATAGGAATTATATTTTGGACGTCCCTTGAACACTCCATTAGAATTGAAATGGAAGATTTGTGACCAAGAATTGTTCAAGCATAAGAATGCTGACTTATGGCACAATGCTCTTGATAATATGGAAAAGGCATGGTTAAAGAGGAAATCTTTATTATCCAAAATTAGAGGTCCAGTTGTGGTTTCTGTTAATGACCAAGTTTTGATAAAATCTCATGTTAAGTCCTCTCTTGCCGATAGGATAGCGAAATCATTGAGTTTTAAGTAGGATGGACCTTTTATTATTCGGAGGTTTTTGACCCCTAATACCTTATTGATATCTGATACTGTTGATTCTCGAGACTCATATAAGAGAGTTCATGTGTCGGATGTGAAGAAGTTTTTCCCAAGAAGAAATGTTTAATTACAATTTCTGAAAATTCAATCAGAAGATTTTTCTCGTCGCTTTCTGGAAAATGAATTACAGGAATGGTAAGATTAAATTGTAAAGGGAGCAAGATGTCTTAGATCAGATTATATTTTAATTTGATATAATTTGTACGAATTTTGTATAAATTTTTAATGTGTAGAATGAAATTTTTAAATTGTTGAAAAGACCATGATCTTAATACTTTTTTAAAATTTTAATGAGAGATTGAAAGTTAAAAATTTTGAAAGAACTTTTAAAAATTTGAGATATTAAATAATTAATTAATAATTTGAAATTTCTAGTAAGTTTTGACAATGGTTTTTATTTGAAGTGAAATTTAAATTGTGATTTGTGAATTGTTTTAAATGTAATTGAATGAGAGTGTTTCATTATATTAATGCCTATTTTGTTATGAATTTTTTGTGAGTTTTCCAGCTGAGACATTAAGGTGGATGATTCCTGGTAGCCATGCAAAAAAATCCTTCTCAGATTTTTTTCTTTGGAGGGGGAAAAATGTTGCATGCTCAGCTACATTCAGTTGGAGCTGCCTTTATTTTTGGAACACTCTGTATATGCTGGTTTCTGGAAGTGAAACGAAAATATGGACTAATGACAAGAATATGAAAGAAAGAAAGAAAAATGTATAATATCTGATTGTATAAATTACTCCTATTTTTGTATTTCCTCGATTAAGAGAATCTATTGTGTTTGCCTTTTTTTTAAAAAAAAGTAAAAATCTTAGGTAATGAGAAGAAGAGCGAAGGTTGTTGAAGCGAGTTTGTTTGTAACAAACTCAAGGTTAAATCGCGTGACGTAGTGTCTGGTCGTTTGCGCGTGGACAGCTGCCTCGTTCGTGAGCGAAAGCCGTGAGCCAGGTTAGTTGCTGCGTCGAACGTCCATCTGGAACGTCCATCTGGAAGTACCTGACTGTTGTATTTGGTCGAATGTTTAATGGAGTATGGAGAAATAGAAAGTTTGAAGTTAAATTTTTATTTTCGTTTGAATTATCTGATCGGAATAATACGAAGTTATTATAAGTTATCGGTTTGGCGTTCTCTAGAAACATCCGATTTCCTACCAAGTTTCTTCCATTAACTGCACTAATTGGGAACAGCAGAATCTAGTAGAGGTGATTGAGGACAGACGATTACAATGGCAGAATAGAGCAGTTTGGAAATACACAAGTAGAAGTAGCTATTAGACTATTAATTATTAGTTTTAAGACTTGGTATGAAAATAATTCGTAATTTGATATCGAAAGAAAAATTGCATTTAGCGTCCCATTATAGTCTTTTTGAGATTTCTATTGAGAGATTGATCTCGACGTCGAATTAAAGTTTCTTGTTTCTTGCTTTGCAAGTTTGATAGTTTCGCGTTATATTGTAATTAAATTGTTTGGTCGAGTCGCGGTCGCTTTTGACTAAGTTTCGACACTTTCTATTCCGGGTAAATTTTCATTAACTTTTGAAATTGTTAATAGCGTTAGGATTGTTCTTGTTTGGAATTATTCATTTTATCAAAGTATATTTCACTATTTTTCAAGTAACTTTCAGCTATTATTCAGTTGCATTTAAATTACTTTTTCACTTTTCATAGTAAGGAGCTCATTCACAGAATTTAAATTGTTGTTGTTAGTTTGTATTTATTTCCTTAATATTTGATTATTTGTAATAAAAAGCCAATTGAATATTTCCTTTCATTTAAAATAATATTTAGTATTTGTAATCTTGATAACCTTGCATTTTCGTTTGGAAGATTTGAAGCCTGCATTACTTGGGGGATTCCTTTTTTTTATTTATGCCAGATATCAGAACCGTGTCAAAAGATAGTTTGGCTAAACTTAATCATTGCTTATTTGTCTTGAATAGAATTAAGGTAGGTGCCAAACAATCCTCGGCACAAGGTTCGTTACAAAATCCTACTTAGTTTCTGTTAAGGCATTTGAAGGTCGATTTTCATATTGTACAGTAGCTGACACCTTCTTTTTCCCCTCTTTTCCATCCAAAGTATCCCTTATAAGGCAATTCGTTCTTATAGAGGGTCAAAAAATTTCATTTTTCTTAACTTCAGTATGCTTATTTGCATTGGAATAGGACGTAATATTGAGGACTCAAATATTCAGTAATAATAATAATAATAATAATAATAATAATAATAATAATAATAATAATAATAATAATAATAATAATAATAATAATAATAATCGTATTAAAAGTTTTAAAGTTGTCTTAAATTTGGAATAACTTACTTAAACGTAGGGATTTCGGAGAAGTGAATCGGTACTTTCAAGATACACCTCTGCTACTACCCACATTTTAAACAAAAGCTTTCCACTAACGTTTCATGTAGAAAGTGTTCTACTGTATGTTTTAAGAAAAATAAATGTAATAGAAATAATTAAAATATCACTCAACAGTAAGGCATATAATAAACTAATATTTAGTATATGCAGAAGTAATTATAAAAGCTTTGCTTAAAAAATGCCTACACAGACCATAATTCAATGAGCTGTAAAATACAAAGTAACAAAAAGCTTATAGGTTTCAGTCTACAGAGCAATTGTTACTTAAAGAATGGACATGGACTACTTCGAGAATAGTAACAAAACGAGAAATGTTTACGATACTTTTCGTCTCGTCTCGATTCTCATCTCCAAAGCGACATGATAATTTGAGTAACTCTTATCCCGCCTTGAATGTAAAATGTTAATTCTCATGTTAGTTTGTTTGTTTCAGAAACAAGATGAAAATTTTTCTTCTCGCGGGCAACATTAAACAAAACTGAAATATTCTTGCCAAATGTCACGTTTCTGCTTGTAACGGTATGACCGGAGCGGTAAGTAGCTCCTAGTTTTTAATATTCTACGAGATGATAGTTGAAGTATTGAAACATCCGAGGATTCAAATATCTGAATATAATAAAACGTGTCATCGTCGATTAATAGCCATCAAAAATCCCGAAGTAAAAACAATGCCCGACTCGGATTGGAACCACGAACTTCCAGATTACTGTTGGAGCGCCTTGACCACTCAACCACGATCACTACACCGTAAATGATTCGTCTTTAGTCTTGTTACGGTAGGTTTCTTTGCCTCCGCTTGCAAAGTTGTATGTTATATTTTTTCGTTTCAGAACGTTTATCGTATTTCTTTTATAATGATATAAGTGAATAATCTTCAGCAAAGTTTATATTAATAACTTGAGCTGTTCTTAAACATTTGGTTCACAAGTTTATTTCTTCTCTACACGAAACTACAGATATGACAAATTTAATTCTCATACTTTGCACTTCCTTTCAAAGCAGTCACCCTTAACTGGTAAAGCAACTTTTTCCGTCATGATTCATGAATTTTGTAACAAAACACGTCAAGAAATAAGTTAAATGAAGGATGCAAGAGTTGATATCAAAGTTGAGCACTGTAAGCTAATGAAAAGTAAGCAATAACGTCTCGTATTTGAAAATAATGTCAGCTACTTTTAATTCAATAACTTGTATTAGATTTGGTTCAAGCTTAAAGATCTCGAATGCACAAACTCAGTGTAGCCAATAGAAAAACACAACAAGAATGCACGAGATTCGAACGTAGGACCACCAGCGTAAGACCCGTTTACTAACCCCTCATCTATCAAGCCAACACCTTTTATAAGTTATAAATTTGCATGCAAATGATACCATTATACGTTTGTGCAATCAATGTTTTGTTCTTTTTCTCTTCTAAAACGTAACATGTATACGACGATTCGTTTCGTTTTCCATTATTGCTTTGAAAGACATGATTTGTGTTTGAGTATAGGATCTTTCGTCTCCTTTAAGTAGTGAGGGAGGCCTACAGCAAAAGGGGCCAACTGAAGTTTCGTAATTCCACTTTGGAGGTTTTTATATAATATCACACTTTTTTTTCAATGTCTAAAATGCAACTACTTTAGCCTTAGATGAAACAGAAGTTGTGAAGGAGCTATAGACTGTGAAATCTACTGAAAAGATTTATCACGTCCTTGCAGCAACAACTTTTAAGTTTTCGAACAGTAATGAAGAACAAGATTGACTGAAAGTTTAACTTAGAATGAAATAACTAAAGATCTAATCTTATATAACTCTCATTGATAGTAGTGTTCCGTATTTGTTTAGACGCCTATTCTTTTATAACATTACCTATGGTGCATGGGGTCCTTGGTTCGATCCCCACTCGCGCCGAATGAACTTTATTATGGACAAACACTTTGTGCATGAGTTTTCTCGGGTTTCTCTCGTTTCCTCCCACTTCTTCATTCCACGATTTCATTCATTTCTCAGCGTCAATGTCTTCATTAGGGTAATCGGTATAATCATGGGACGTAAAACTTAAATATTTCATTTCATTTTTCTCCTTTTTAGTGCGTTTCAATACACCGCGAGTGAAAAGTGATAATGCACAAATACTGATATCACAATCGGAATTATCGGAGATATAACTTCTGGGGAAACGTTACTAATTGCGCAACCTCTAAAATGTTCCCTGCTTTACAGGGGCGTAGACAAGGCTTTTGAGGGCATGCTTTACTAAAATGTCTATCATTGTCTCTAAAATTAGATATAATTCAGAGAAAAGTTATTGATTTCGTGGGGCAAGAGCTCTGGATTGCCAAGGCGTGCATTCTGTATATGTCTCCGCTGCTTTGAATAGTCATAAGCTCCTCTTCAAATGTAAGACGTAATATGTAAATAAGAAACGTATAACATACAATACTATATAGAAAATATGTTATTTTAAATAAGAAAACAGTAGAAAATAATTATAAAACATAATGTTGAATGACAAGCTTTATTTAAAAAGCAATAATACTTGAGTGTAAAATATCCTTTTAAAACAATTTCTATTTATGCAAGGCTACAAACAAGTGAGGAGTGCCTATTCATCTCTTCTAACCAGAAAACTATGAATTTGACACCAATATTTTTCGTATTCTATTACTTTTTTTTTTACTTGTAACTCCTTCCCTCCCTGGAATGGTTTCAGTGTTTTAGCCCCCACCAGTGGCGTATTTACGACTTTGTTTCGGGGGACTTTGCCTGAAAATGTGAAACTTCTGCAAGATATTTCATATATTTTCTATAGTAAGTAAGATTTCGTGCGGGGCTTAAGCCCGGAAGCTCCCCCCTAAATGCGCCACTGGCCCTCCACAGTAGATTGTTGAGATAGTAATTTATACGTATAGTAAATTCGTTTGAAATTCTTCCAAGAGTCATTGTTGCACTGTGCGTTTTTTTCTGAGTCAAACTTAATAAATATATATACATACATTGCAGTAAGAACTGAATTTTGTATTAACGCCTGACTACCGTCGTTGTGCAACATTCATGATGATATGCCGTAGGGAAATGAGTTACATTAAGGTTGTAATATTTAATATCAAGTTTGATACATCACAAGTTAAAGAAACGCATCTAGTAACAAATATAATATTTGAAAATAATTTCGAATTAAACTAGCTGTGACTCCATTACTTCAAAATTGAACTTGTGGAATGCACAGTATGAGCGTAACTCAAAGAAAATAATCCATAAGAATGGTCTTGATTCGAAGCATGGACCAAACACGTGGGAGTAACTTACATTGACCATTCACCTAACACACAATGACGCACAGGGTTTGGCATTTCTTTATCAGATGGTTTTATCAAATGTTACCTAATTATCATAATAGTAACAAATTTAATTGCCCTAAAAATTGTTCTGAACAAGGAGAAGTTCATTATGCACATTGTAGCTAAGTTAGAAGAGGTTTATATCCTATCAGAACGGCGCATCCACCAAGTCAACTTTTGGAATATCCCGTTAAGTTAGCTTTCAACGTAGCTAAAGGAAACGTATGTGAATGAGTAAAGAGTTCTCCGTAGCAGAATGGATGAAGTCATGGTTCGATAACTACAAACCCGTCTCGGAAGCTTGAGATTTTTTAAATTCTTAATTCCTCAGTTCTCAAGATCTCGTAATCATCTGATGCTCTCAAAAGTGTTCTCCACCTTAGTTCGACAACTGCCTAATGTGATCCTCGCAGTTCAAAACCTTCCCTTCTTCTGTTTCACAAAATCACAGTTTTCGTCATAATACGAATGCTGTCCGATCATTTTTCTCCAGTTCTAAATCTGTGTATATAAATCATTCCTCACTGTCTCCATATTTCAATCTCTCTCTCTCTCTCTCTCTCTCTGTCTCTCGCAATGTCACCCAGGAACTCATATGGCTTGAGATTAAACCTTCGACTCTTGAAACCAAATATAAGCTCTATAACAATGTGCTATCGAACTCTCTTTATAGGTTTGTTGCTAAAAGTAGTGTCATTTTAGATTTTATTCGAGGGGGAGTCTCCGCGGACAAAAAATTTTCACTTTTTTTTTTTTATTAGTGTATTACTATACATTTGATCAAACATAATGTATTTGTGAAGCTCAAGGGAAGGGAAATTAGACCGCCCAAATGACGCTCTTGGAATATTTGCTTGCATTACTGAAAAAAAAAAAAATGAAATGAATCATTGAATAACACTCATTTCTGTCAGTAGATATTTTCGAGCTGTGTGCGTGCATTACAGACTTTAGGAAGCATAGAACTTACTGCCGTTATTGGCAATTTCCATAGATTTCTTATTGAGCATCTTACTAGCTTGCAGTCTTTAAAGAAGGAAAAGAATGAAACTAAAGGTATTAATGAAGCAATGGAAAGATTGTGAGACTTTTTTTTTAAATTTAGGCTCTTAAAAGATATTTCAGAACAAACGAATGAAAAAGACTGTTTTAGAGCTATAACATTGTGAACTTGATTCCTGTTTTTTTTTTTTTCTGAATGGAAAGAGTGTACTACGTCACACACACTGCTTTAGACAAGGAGAGGTGGAGGAGGAGAGGAGTTGGATCGTACTAAAATCAACTAATCGATTGAGACATGTATTTCTGGATGCATAAGAAAACGGGGCAAGAGGTTGTTATTAATTTGGACTTAAAATTATTGTAACAATTTCTATGCCGCGAGCTGTACGATATTTGATTTAATGTTATGACTAAATAACCATAGGAAAAATCGTAACTTGGTATACACTCTTGGTTCCTTGTAAATTAGTTATATATCCTTGTACATTGTTTAAATGTCAGTTTTAATTTTTAAGTACTTTCAAACACCAACAACCTTGTCACCAATTAAAACACTAATCTAATTGTTAAGAACAGCATTAAAAACAAAGAGTTGCGGGTAACGTCGAAAGATAGCACAACAATATTTAGTATTTATTTTTGGCATTGTTGGTAACAATTAATATACGAAAGGTCTACATTACTTATTTTGAAGATGACTAGTGATCGATTGATAACGGGATATTGCTTGTTTCAACAGTGTCGTTAACGCAAACTGTCTATACCTGTAGTATTGAAACCATTCAGAATCTATTGTTCGTTTGATTAACCTCTTCCACTCGATTTATTTTCTGAACTCTGATAACACTAGTTAACAAAGGTTTTGTTACATAAAAGAAAATACCTGTTCTTAAAGGAACTTTTTTCGCTGAATTCGAATATGCACTCGGTTTTTCTCCATCACGTACGATTTTCCCGTAACAGAGGGATTTTCGGGAAAATCCCTCAAAAATTTCCCTTTTCGTTTATTTTACACCCCAAGATCTTGTCCCCTTGCATATACTAACATAGAAATTATACCTAAGTATACTTTGATTCATATTTAACAAACCCTCCAAGTTTCGTAATAATCGCTTTATTCTTTCTAGAGAAATAAATATGTTTGTATGTATACTGTGTGTACTGTTTATTGCACCTTATAGTAATGCTTTCAGATCTCTTAAGTTGAGGTAAAACGTTTTGCTTTATTACCACAAACACATATATAAAATATAATACAATATAATTTACAAGTATGACATTTTACAATAAACAATAATACAAATGTACCAAAGGTCATGAAAAGACAATCAAAACTATCACAATATATGAAACTTCCATTGGGTTACAAAAACGTACACTATTTCCTCCTTTTGTAAGAAATGTTGCATTCTCTAACAAGACCCCAACAATAGTCCCCCATCATTGAAGGATCCCATCGTCCCTGGTACCTTTTCTCCATTGCCATTATATCTTGGTGGAATCTTTCCCCCTGTTCGTCGCTGAGAGCACCTAGGTTAGCAGGAAAGAAGCTGAGGTGGGAGTGCAAAAAGTGGATTTTTAAAGACATCCTACAACCCAACTCTTTGTATTTCTGTATCATGTCCTGTACGATTTCTGTGTAACTCTCAGCTTTGTTATTGCCCAGAAAGTTGCGCACAACGCACTTAAATGCTGTCCAGGCAGCTAGCTCAGCACTGTTTAACTTGCTGTCAAAGCTATCATCAAGCATTAATTTCCTAATTTGGGGACCAATAAACACTCCCGCTGAAATCTTAGCATCACTCAGGTTAGGGAACTTATCTCGCAAATACTTGAAACCTTCACCAGATGTGTCCATGGCTTTGACAAAGTTTTTCATAAGTCCTAACTTGATATGAAGTGGCGGTAGTAATATCTTATTAGGATCTACCAAAGGAGCGTATTTGACGTTGCATTCTCCAGGTACGTAATTCACTCTAGGTTCCCATTCCTTCACTTCATAATGTTTGTCATCAGCTCGGCTATCCCATAAACATAAAAAACATTGGTACTTCGTGTAACCGCACTGCAGTCCTAATAAAATACCAACTACCTTGAGATCACAACATATTTGCCAACAATGGTCCTTGTAATTTATAAGATTTAGCAAAGTCGACATGGTGTCATAGGATTCCTTAATCTTCACTGAGTGCGCAAGTGGTATAGAAGGTTTTTTTATTTCCACTATTTAAAAGGACAGCTTTAAGGCTGACCTTTGACGCGTCGATAAATAACCTCCATTCTTCTGGAACGTAAGGAATTGCTAGCTCCGCCATCAACCCATTTATATCCGTACATACGCACACATTATCTTGCATTGAGAAGTAGCTTGAAAATTTAACATGCCTTTTCCTGTACACTGATATGTTCGTTTCTGCATCCAATAAGTTCCACTGCTGGAGCCTTGATCCCAGAAGTTCCGCCTCTTGTTTTGTCAGGTGCAAATCACGGACTAGGTCATTAAGTTCACATTGCCGGATGAAATGTGGCTCGCGAACACAGTCAGGGATGAACGTTGGATCCTTGGATGTACATGTTGATGTCAATGGTTCATCAAGGTCATGATCATCATCAGAGTCTTTTGGCCATATCTCTTCCCCGTTGGTAGGGGGCTCGGGAAGTGGAAGTTCATCCCCGTGCGGAATAGGTATAATTGCGGATTTAACGTTGGGATAACTTATTGTGTATTTGCTTTTTTTAGAATGTCCCTTAACTACTGTGAGACAAAAATAACAATCATCCAGATGGTTGGTGGGTTCTCTCCACACCATTGGTACAGCAAATTTCATGAACCTCCGTTTCCCTTTGGCCCATGCAAGTAAAGTGACGTAGCACGACGCACAAATTATGTTGGGTGCCCAAGTTTTGTCCTGATCTCCCACACGACATCCGAAATATATATAATATGCTAGTTTCACCGATGGCGTAATGGATCTACACTGTCCTTTAACTACAAACTGGCCACACACATAACAAGAACTATTTGGTGAGTTAACACACGAACGCCGTCCTCTTGACGCCATTGTACTGATCACAAACTATAAGGTGAAATAAACAGTACACACAGTATACATACAAATATATTTATTTCTCTAGAAAGAACAAAGCGGTTTTTACGAAACTTTTAGGGTTTATTAAATATAAATCAGGGTATACTTAGGTATAATTTCTATGTTACTATATGTAAGGGGACAGGAGCTAGGGGAATAAAATATCTGAAAAAGGGAAATTTTTGAGGGAATTTCCCGAAAATCCCTCTGTTACGGGAAAACTGTACGTGATGGAGAGAAACCGAGTGCATATTCGAATTCAGCGCAAAAAGTTCCTTTAAGATCAGGTGATTTTTCTCATGTAACAAACAAAAAGTTTAAATTTGTTAACTAGTGCACTAGTTAACAAAGGTTTTGTTACATAAAAGGAAATACCTGTTCTTAAAGGAACGTTTTGCGCTGAATTCGAATATGCACTCGGTTTTTCTCCATCACGTACGATTTTCCCGTAACAGAGGGATATTCGGGAAAATCCCTCAAAAATTTCCCTTTTCGTTTATTTTACACCCCAAGATCTTGTCCCCTTGCATATACTAACATAGAAATTATACCTAAGTATACTTTGATTCATATTTAACAAACCCTCCAAGTTTCGTAGTAATCGCTTTATTCTTTCTAGAGAAATAAATATGTTTGTATGTATACTGTGTGTACTGTTTATTGCACCTTATAGTAATGCTTTCAGATCTCTTAAGTTGAGGTAAAACGTTTTGCTTTATTACCACAAACACATATATAAAATATAATACAATATAATTTACAAGTGTGACAATTTACAATAAACAATAATAGAAATGTACCAAAAGGTCATGAAAAGACAATCAAAACTATCACAATATATGAAACTTCCATTGGGTTACAAAAACGTACACTATTTCCTCCTTTTGTAAGAAATGTTGCATTCTCTAACAAGACCCCAACAATAGTCCCCCATCATTGAAGGATCCCATCGTCCCTGGTACCTTTTCTCCATTGCCATTATATCTTGGTGGAATCTTTCCCCCTGTTCGTCGCTGAGAGCACCTAGGTTAGCAGGAAAGAAGCTGAGGTGGGAGTGCAAAAAGTGGATTTTTAAAGACATCCTACAACCCAACTCTTTGTATTTCTGTATCATGTCCTGTACGATTTCTGTGTAACTCTCAGCTTTGTTATTGCCCAGAAAGTTGCGCACAACGCACTTAAATGCTGTCCAGGCAGCTAGCTCAGCACTGTTTAACTTGCTGTCAAAGCTATCATCAAGCATTAATTTCCTAATTTGGGGACCAATAAACACTCCCGCTGAAATCTTAGCATCACTCAGGTTAGGGAACTTCTCTCGCAAATACTTGAAACTTTCACCAGATGTGTCCATGGCTTTGACAAAGTTTTTCATAAGTCCTAACTTGATATGAAGTGGCGGTAGTAATATCTTATTAGGACCTACCAAAGGAGCGTATTTGACGTTGCATTCTCCAGGTACGTAATTCACTCTAGGTTCCCATTCCTTCACTTCATAATGTTTGTCATCAGCTCGGCTATCCCATAAACAAAAATCATTGGTACTTCGTGTAACCGCACTGCAGTCCTAATAAAATACCAACTACCTTGAGATCACAACATATTTGCCAACAATGGTCCTTGTAATTTATAAGATTTAGCAAAATTGACATGGTGTCATAGGATTCCTTAACCTTCACCGAGTATGCAAGTGGTACAGAAGGTTTTTTATTTCCATTATGTAAAAGGACAGCTTTAAGGCTGACCTTTGACGCGTCGATAAATAACCTCCATTCTTCTGGAACGTAAGGAATTCCTAGCTCCGCCATCAACCCATTTATATCCGTAGATACGCACACATTATCTTGCATTGAGAAATAGCTTGAAAATTGAACATGCCTTTTCCTGTACACTGATATGTTCGTTTCTGCATCCAATAAGTTCCACTGCTGGAGCCTTGATCCCAGAAGTTCCGCCTCTTGTTTTGTCAGGTGCAAATCACGGACTAGGTCATTAAGTTCACATTGCCAGATGAAATGTGGCTCGCGAACACAATCAGGGATGAACGTTGGATCCTTGGATGTACATGTTGATGTCGATGGTTCATCAAGGTCATGATCATCATCAGAGTCTTTTGGCCATATCTCTTCCCCGTTGGTAGGGGGCTCGAGAAGTGGAAGTTCATCCCCGTGCGGAATAGGTCTAATTGCGGATTTAACGTTGTGATAACTTATTGTGTATTTGCTTTTTTTAGAATGTCCTTTAACTACTGAGACAAAAATAACAATCATCCAGATGGTTGGTGGGTTCTCTCCACACCATTGGTACAGCAAATTTCATCAACCTCCGTTTCCCTTTGGCCCATGCAAGTAAAGTGACGTAGCACGACGCACAAATTATGTTGGGTGCCCAAGTTTTGTCCTGATCTCCCACACGACATCCGAAATATATATAATATGCTAGTTTCACCGATGGCGTAATGGATCTACACTGTCCTTTAACTACAAACTGGCCACACACATAACAAAAACTATTTGGTGAGTTAACACACGAACGCCGTCCTCTTGACGCCATTGTACTGATCACAAACTAAACTTCTGGTCTTAGTTGGGTATAATGCCGTTAAGATCAAACATGAAAGCACTCTTAGCAGCAAAGACAACTTTGAAAGTGAAGTAGTGTTAAACCACACGTCAATATAAAAATGTACAAAACTCCCTCACCAGGTGTCAAGAACACAAGGAAGAAAGAAATGCGCGGGGGGAGGGGGAAACGATACCGTAGTGGAAAATTCAGACTGCATTAGTTCATTGTTGTCAACAATGAGTCTATTCCATTATTTCTTTCATTTGCATTCTGTTACATTTGATAACAAATATTGATAACCATTTCATGAACAAAACGAAAAAACTTGGAGAATTGTATATATATGTATTAAGATATACATATACTCTACGTTTAAAAGAATATACGTTGGAAGTACATTCTATTTTTATACACGTTTCTAATTTACAGAGAGCAATACAAGTGTGTTGTTGACTATTGTAAATATTCATTTTTATGTCTGTGTTTGTAGTAATAAAGCAAATCGTTTTTACCCCAACTCAGGAGATCTGAAAGCATTACTATCAGGTGCAATAAACAGTGCACACAGTATACATACAAATATATTTATTTCTCTAGAAAGAATAAAGCGATTTTTTCGAAACTTTCAGGGTTTATTAAATATAAATCAGGGTATACTTAGGTATAATTTCTATGTTACTATATGTAAGGGGACAGGAGCTAGGGGAATAAAATATCTGAAAAAGGGAAATTTTTGAGGGAATTTCCCGAAAATCCCTCTGTTACGGGAAAACTGTACGTGATGGAGAGAAACCGAGTGCATATTCGAATTCAGCGCAAAAAGTTCCTTTAAGATCAGGTGATTTTTCTCATGTAACAAACAAAAAGTTTAAATTTGTTAACTAGTGTTATGAATCAGTGTTGGGATCTTAATTATATTATTACAGAGATGTAAATTGATGTTATAGTTGTAGAGAAGGACAGTGTCAGATAAATGTCTCAAGAAAAATTTTTAATGGCCTAAAGAGCACAAGAAGAGCCTGAATCCTACCAGTTGTTCCCGCAGAAATGGTTTATATTATGAGTTACTCTTTTGTTCTTAAAATAGGTTCAAAGTTGATTTAATGTGACCACTCCACGAAGCTAATAACAAAATGGACTTTGGATTAGACGCTTGAAGAAAAATCTCTTGGAACCATGATCTCACAAGACTTGATGTTAATTTTTCTGGATTTGATGTTTTTACAAGGATGTTTACAAATTTAAAGAGGTTGTGTTGGACTACAAGACCAAATGTTCCATTGTTTTCCTACAAAACAATTAGCAGTGGTGATAACAAAACACTATTTACAGAAATTATAGGCTGTATGATGTAGCTATGAGTCATAGAATTTACTGACTGCGCCACACTTTCCACTGTTTGTGTCTCTGTAAACACTAGAGTACGTCCCGTCTTCATTTAAAAATGAAACCATATTGATCAGAGTTATAAATATTTTCTTTTCCAATAACGTGTGTTGCTTCTTCTTCATTGCATTGGTACTGGCTTCTAACTTTTTGGGCTATAGATTTAATCAAACGTCCTGTTAAAATAAGTACAGAAAGGGGTTTCGCGTCAGTGTGCACTTTCTCTCAGTAGTCCCTGCCAATTATAATTGTTCTTGGCTAACTGCAGAACATTTCAAACCAGAAGACTATTTGTAATAGTAATCATCATATTGGATCCGCCAATTTGAATTTTGTAATTTTAACGTCAGGTTCTGAATCACCTGTCCTAAAACCCCCTTGGCAGTAAGCTGGCAGTATCATTTAATCTTCTATTTTAATGATTATTTTCTGTTTATGCTTGGAGGCCACGTCTAAAAGGGTGGTTTCTACCCTTAAATCCGCACCATTGCCAAAATAAAAAAAAAATATACGTGACGATTATTTTTTGATATTCTACAAGTTTGCAAAGTTTCATTCAAATCAGTAAATTACACTTCCGTAAGTCTCCTTGTTAGTGCTGTTCAAATGGAACACATAAGTTAATTGGCGGACATGAAGTCAGAAAAAAGATAAAAAAATACGCTGATGTTACGAAGAGACTGAGCAATAACAATGAGACTCCATTACAATATTAATCAGTTTACGCTATTGCAGAGTGACTACACTATGAAACTTCATGACTGTTCATTACAAGCATATGATTAATGCAATCAAATATTAGGCTATACACCGAAACGTCCTTTACAGCCAAGCGTCCTTACACCGAAACGTCCTTATACCGTAACGTCCGTACACCGAAACATCCGTACAACGAAACGTCCAGCACCGAAACATCCTACAGCGAAATGTCCTACACCGAAACATCCTAGACCCGTATTTGAGATAAGAGATAAAAGTTTCCAGTAATTCTATCACAGAAATATTATCAACTCGTATACAGCATTGCTTTTTTTTTCACCTGACTCACTCAACGTGGAGAAAGGTTCAAGAGATTGGATTCACAGAACGGTGCAAGAGCAATGACTATTATGGGAGAAAATGAACGAATTGACATTTCTTCCCGCAACAGATGTGCATCAGGAATACAAGAGGCTTCGGAGGAAGAGCTGGAACTTCTGGACTATTTTGATAGTACTTAATTCAACAAGTTGAAGAAACGGTTTCAACTTAGCTACATCAAGATGCTGTGGGTCAACCACCAAAAAAGAAACTAAAAGAGTGTTTCAGCTTTTGCAGAAACGGCTCCAGTCTTTGTGCATAACGTATAACACTGGAACTAAATGTTTGAAAAAAATTGCTTGTTGTTTCCTATCATGTTATGAATAGTAGAAAATCAACCTGTAAAACACTTATTGCATTATAACAAGTTATATTTTTTCTATTTTCTGTTCTGAAATTTTGAAAACTTAATATTTGTAAATAGTGATATATAAATCCATTAGCTACACAATTTGCCTGTGCTTTTAACATTTTCTGAAGCTGACATTATGTTCTTTTATTGTTTGTTCTTGCGTCAAGTATCCGAAACTTCAATTTTCCAGAGTCGAACACCAACTGAATTGTTTCCAAGTTTGATTAAGATAAGATTAGCTGTTTTGGCCGTTTACTTTGTCTCTACTTAGTTCAACAAAGGTGAAAAAATGACCATGACAAAATTTCCTACATTCTAATATTTTGGTGACAAAATTACAGGTGACGAAATTACTATGTCAAAATTTCCGGTGACGAAATTACCTAAGTTCAGAGGGAACACCTTGGCATATTTCTCCCTCGTTGGCAGCAACACGGTCGCATTACTAGGTGAAAGTCAGATGGTGCGAGGATGTTTCCTCTCGACGTTTCTCCCATTATGCGATTGTTTCAATGGAGGCACAACCAACCCCTGTTTCCATGTCAAATTTTGCAGATGACCCCCGTTGGAGATATTCACGATAGGCCACTGGTGTCGCCACTACTTTTATTGCATTCTACACATACGATTTAGTGGTTCATTTTTTTGTTTGACGGCTCTATGTGCATTATTAGCTGAGATAAAGGCCTGCTACGGGTACTCAGATACAAGGTTGTTGCGGAAAGGAGTGGAAAGACCTTCACCCAGCACTGTATTGACAATGGTTGACTATGATTATATATCCAGTGAAACTTGTAGAAACCGGAACTTGAATAAAACGGAAATCTGTCTATAACGGAAACTCCTCACAGTCCTTATCGCTGTTATTCCTTCGAGTAAAATTCGGACCCACCGCCTTCTGTTTTATACAAGTTTCACTATATATATTAGCTAAAATGCTAGTTCTTCGCACAGTATGACGAAGTTTGTGCAAAATATTTGAATCCCCCAAGTCCCCATATAATGCTCATTTCAAAGATTGATGTTCTTCTTTGCGCGTTCTATGACTCTATGCATGGAATCAGCTTCCATCTGAGTGTGTTCTGGTTCAAGAAACTTGTGGTCAATACAGGTTACACTTGTATTATGGCTGCATACATACACATTGCTGCATTTTCCTTGTTCAAATTCTGTCCACTACAACAGTCTGAATACATCGTCACTTGTTTACTCCAGGAGGTAAATTTCGCAAGTAGAGTAGAATGCAGGAGGCAATTTCATCAGGGCCTCTCTTACCCCTTGTTTCATCCCATATGTAACAAACCCCTTCGCGCGTGGCTAGATTGTAGATGGAGAGGTTGTAAACATTAAGTTTACGAACATAATGCATAACACCCGTTTTACGTGAAGGCGTTGTCAAGACTTGTTTGAGATCAAAACAGATAGCTATATGAGTGTCGTCCTTTGTTGCTTTTTCTTTGTCTTTTTGCTCTTCTTACCTTGCTTCTTTTCTTTCCAAATGTTATTCATAAACGAATTTTTCACTTTCTTTTTCCTCAGAAGACAAATTTTTAAAACTGACAAGTTTTATATTGATCTTTCTTCGGCTTGTGTATCTTGATATTCATTTCTTTCAGAATTTTCCAGTGTGAAGTAAGCCCCATCACATTTCCAGGTGGGACTTTCTTCTCCTTGCAGTATTCCTTATAAAGGTTGTAAAGCTTCACATACGACAGTCCTGCCTCAACATAATAATAGCAGGTTGAAGATCGACAATAATGAGAGTCAACTCGGGACATCGATAGCACATGCTCTTTTACAATATTTTTGACTGCTGATGTTAACTGTGTTTCGGTTTGTGTTTCCCTCGAAGCTCGTGACCTGTACTTCCCGAAGAAAGCCCTTTCTGCAAAACGATACGACACACTTTATCACTATCGTCAAGAGTACAAAGAAAAAACTGCTTGCAAACTTGTATAATTTTCCCATCGATAGTTAAATAATAGTCAACTGTGTATTGCCTTCTGAAAGTGGTGTTATATTTTCCGCGTAACTTTAACCTTCGCTTCATGTGACGCAGAAGATAATCTCTCTGTCCATGTATGTCTCCTAGTTTCCAGTATAAACGATGCACTAATTCCCAGGTTTTTTCTTTGATAATTTGTTACCAACTGTACACGCATCTACATGAAAAATTGGGTACTCTGCGCGAATCACGAATTTTGCCAGCACTGGTAACATATTTCTTACACAAATTACGATTAAGTTTCGCTTTCTTCTTCTTCCAGTTCATGGGATTCGTATGACCCTTGCTTTGGATGCATATGATGATTTTGTGGCCACATTTATTTCTATTAGCATTTCATCATTTGAAGTACTTTCACCTTTGTCCACCTCAAAATTCAAGTCGGCATCGCTATCGTACGATAGTCTAATATCAGTAACAGAGTGTCCAGAGTCGTCTGTCTCCAAAAGCCTGGATATTTCCTAATCCGATAGCGAAACACCGTCCATCCTGATCACTCTCTTCATCTCAACTACAAGATCCATACACACTATAAAACTTAAGAAAGGCCAATAATGCCATAAACTGCGACATTATTTAGTTTACTTATTCACCGCCTACAATAAAGCATTGGAGAAAAAATATATAACGTAATGTGGCTTATTTTGAAGTCGCAATTGCTTTAATACGGATCTGAATTCAACTTACGCCCATCCATTGTACTTACGCTCAGATATACGTTTCCTGCAATGTGAATATTATATTTCTGACATAAATTCGTAAGTGAACATAAACCTTCCTGTCATGAACAACTTTGTGAAACATGTCTTCCAAACTTTGAACTGAAAATCCGTTTTTATTGGGAATTAACTTACATCAATTTGCTAGGTGCAAGAATGTAACTTAAGTGATTCAATGAGCGAAAAAAAATGCATTTTTAAAAAATGTCACGGTAGAGACGATTATTTAATCTTAAAAAGAATGTAAATGTATGTCGAGGAAATATTATCTTGTAAAGGACAAACTGCGTTTCTTTACTAATATGACCACAAAGGGTGTAACCGTAGCAAATATTGTTGGACAAGTCTTTTGGGAGCCAGTTTATTTCTTTTCTTTATTTTGTTTATTCAGTTATGAGTATTTCAAATTTAAAGTTACCGACGAAGTGCCTGTGGTGCACCATCATGTAAGTAGCCCACTATGAGAGGGATACACTTTATACAAAAGCTCTTTCAATTTTCAAAGGGCCTGTGACACTTCCATAATGTATCTGGGTCACAACAACCGATTTTGATGAATCTTGGTAGACTAATAGAACACTTTGCAAAACTACTGCAACTAGCAGGAATTTTTCGAAAAAACTGTAGTTTCTGAGATACAGTCGATTCATTAAAGACCAAATTTGTCGTGATATCTTGAGAACGAATCCACAGAAAACAAGAAAACTTTGCAAGCCATAGTAGATACATGATAGCTTTAAAAAAATTAAAACGAATTGTTTGCACCTGCGCAAAACTGCGCATAATGCGAAAATAATTGTGCG
Organism: Thermobia domestica; assembly: GCF_964235325.1. Taxonomy (NCBI): domain Eukaryota; kingdom Metazoa; phylum Arthropoda; class Insecta; order Zygentoma; family Lepismatidae; genus Thermobia; species Thermobia domestica. The sequence continues at coordinate 185,819,892 of NC_137461.1, read as the reverse complement.
CATTCGCATATCTCGAAAACGTGAAGACTGCGATATATTTTTCTCTTGCTTAGTTTGAACTACATGACAAGTATAACATATTGCAAGAAAAAAACTAGACTCAAAGGTGAGCGTTTTCAACCAATTCAGGTGAGAAGATGTTAGGATGGTCTGGCCCCGGACACCCGTGTAAACTTAACGCACTTTGTCTGGCTTCTCAGTCATACATTTCCATTACACCTGTGTAGAAGTCATATAGTTAACATTAATAGTCGCCATATTCGGGTGTAGTGATATCAAGTACTGTAAGTCTTCAATGTTACACAACAGTAACACAGTATTAAGAGAGCGTAAGGAAACACTATCAGGCCTATAGACGCAGTCTATTCGAACACATCAGTGTGATGCAGGCATCTATGCTTCAAAGAAAAGTGTCAAAATCATAGGTCATAGGATTTACTTATATATAGTTAGTGTGGCCATGAGACGAAACCTTTGGTGTTGTCTCATCTCGTCGCGTGAAACAGTCTCGTCGCAAACATGAGATGCTGGTGTCGTCTCGTGTCTTTGTCTCGAACCCTGTGTCTGGTGTCGTGTCGTCTCGTAGAATATTACGAGACAAAACTCATGATAAAATTGAAGGGAAAACCGACTATATGCTAGTCGTGACCCGAACAAGCCTGCGTAACTACCGTCGCGGATCTCTTACGTCAGCCTTTGCTTTATACAACTGGGTAGTATTGCTACGAGAGGAGACGGGATATTGGGGCTGTCGCATTTTGTCTCCTTACAACACTGTCGCGTGTCTCGTCTTGCAAATAATAGACAGATTTCGTCTCGAAGTGTTTGCTCGTTGTCGAGACGAGACGAGACATGAAAAAGGTTTCGTTTTGTGGCAACACTAACTATATATAGGTAACTCTATGGGCTATGATTTTGGCATGTTTCTTTGATGCATAGATGCCTGCATCACCCTGATGTGTTCCAATAGACCGCGATCATAGGCCTGAAAGTGTATCCTTACGCTCTGCGTAGGTGCAGCCAATTCGTTTTAATTTCGTTTCAAAGGTATCATGTATCTACTATGGCTTGCAAATTTTGCTTGTTCTCGGTGGAACCGTTCCCGAGATATCACGACAAATGTCATTTTTAATGAGTCGACTGGCTCTGAATCGAATCTCAGAAACTACAGCTTTTTCGACAAATTCCTGCTAGTTACATTAGTTTTGCAAAGTGTCCTATTAATCTACCAAGTTTCATCAAAATCAAGGATTGTGGCCCAGACACCTTATGGATGTGTCATAGCCCCTTTAAAAGTAGTGGAAGAAATAATAAAAAAGGACTTGAACCATATAAATATTGTTACTTTACTATTTCAACAAAAACAAAGTTACAACTGTGCTGACGGGGATGGAGATTTCACAAGTTTGGTTGGACCTCTCATACATTGTGTAAAAGACCATAAAATCTACGAGCAGCCCTGTCTATGGCTGACCTAATTCATTAAGCGGATGTCAGCTTCTTTTTTATATTTTCGAAATAAACCAATATATGTATTCCTTATTATAATAGAAGAATGCAGCTGGTAATCAGTTAATAATAAAAAGTCTTCAATAAGAAGCTATAATCTTTAACAGAAAATGGATAAGGAAAGTAAGAAGAAATGTAATTATTATACCAATAATAACATCGTTAATAAGTAAGCAGTAGTTAGTATAATCATGACTTGTTTACAAACACGTATCTTGAAATCTTTTTTGAGTACTATATTTAGAAAGTTTAGAATATTTAGTTATTTTTCATATGCACTGTAAAAAATTTAGCCTTAAATTTACTGACCGATTACCGTCAACTCTCGCTGCCATCCGATTACCCTAAATTTTACGGACCACCGTTTTTTTCATAAAAACGGCAGACCGCATATTTAGAAGCAAAATAATATTGACCGTGTTTAGAAACAAATTTGGTACCGTATATTTTACGGTAATTTACCGTAAAATTTAGGGATCGTTTTTTTTTTAAAAAAAGCACAGGTGTGTTATTACCGTACAAGATTTACGGTAATTATCACACCGATTCCCTATCTAGAGGTCCTTGCCGGTCCAGCGTGCCCTCTTGCTAGATCCAGTAAGAATTCTTGCTGGGCAATATATATTGAACCAAGTTTCATCGAATTGCTGGAAACTGTATCAGTACACACACTAGCTAGCAATAATTTTTCCTGGATGGATGCAACTAGAGTGCACGCTGGTCCACTGGTGTTAAAGACTACTTAACTAAAGAAAACACAAAAGTGAATGAAAGAAGCGTTGCACCTACGACGTGCATAATATCCATAAGAATAAAATTGAAATTAATTCTTAGTTTGTAATATCGAACCCTTGTTCTGATATCATCTTGAACATACATTGCTTTTTCTTTTCAAAATTACCAATTTTGTCATGTATTGAACAAAACACCAGAAGAGGATTCAATATTACATACAAAAAAAAAAAAACTACTTCTTGAATTTTATAGCTGAGTTTTCGCACGCTTTGAAAATGTAGTTGGAATAAACATCCATGTCCTTTTAAGATATTCATAAATCGATATTCTGTTGCAGTGTTAAGACTAGCTTTATCGCATGTATTTTCGCTATGAGTACCAGTAGACTAATAGACCTCAAATATTCTAATCAGCGATTCATTCGATTAGTCGCATTATTACGGTTTCAGATAACCAAGCAGGCACCCGACAACATAGCTTAGAATAGCCAGAACCATGACTAAACAAGTGTAAAACCATATGACTTCTCACAACATTGCCTACAGTATCCAGTATCCGCTATCCCAAATTAATAAATACCTAGTAGTATTGGCGACACTCTGCCTAACTTTGGATTATTTTTAATGAGGGGCCCCAAGGCCCGGGGTCAATGACCTAGGGGTACCTAGGACCACCCCCTCTAAATTTTGGCAGGGGTACCTTGGCCCCACCCCCTAAATTTTGGCAGGGGTACATAGGACCACCCCCCTTAAATTTCGGAAATTGCCAAATCTAAAAATTTGGTATGGTAGCCTAGGACCATAGTATGTACCTCTATCAGTATTGGGTGTCTATGTCGTTCCCTTTCATGGGTAAAAAATTGCCAAAAATTCAAATTTCGGGGGGGTTTTGACCTAATTTATCCCCTTTGATGAGGTGTTATTACCCCATATAGTTATATGGGCGTATACAGGGTTCCATTACCTTTCATAAGACATGGGTATATTAATGCACCCCTTTAAATTTTTGGGAGGGGTACCTTGGCCCACCCCTTAAATTTTTAAAATTGACCAATTTCAACATTGGGTATTATAGTACAGGACCCTAATATGTATTATGATAAATTTGGGTGGTCCACCTCATTCCCTTCTAGGGGTACACAATTGCCAAAACTATAAACGTAAGCAATACGTTGTACCACGTGTTTGGTTTTCGACCTAATTTATCTCCTTGGATGAGGTCCTATTACCTTATATGATTATATGGTCATGTATAGGGGTCCATTACCTATTATAAGACATAGGTACATTGGTGCACCCCGGGAGGGGTACCTTGGCCCACCCCTTTAATTTTGGAAATTGCCCAATTTAAACATTTGGTATTATAGTATAGGACACTAATATAGATCACTATAAATTTGGGTGGTCCACCTCGTTCCCTTTTAGGGGTACAAAATTGCCAAAATTTTAGTACAACCACGTGTTTGGTATTTGGTACATTTTATCCCCCTTTGATGAGGTTCTATTACCTTATATGGTTATATGGTCATGTATAGGGGTTCATTATCTATCATAAGACATAGGTACATTGGTGCACCCCGGGAGGGGTACCTTGGCCCACCCCTTAAATTTTGGAAATTGCCCAATTTAAACATTTGGTATTATAGTACAGGTCCTCAATATGTATCATGATAAATTTGGATGGTCTACATCGTTCCCTTTTAGGGGTACAAAAATTGCCAAAATATAAACGTTGTACCACGTGTTTGTTTTTTTGGTCCATTTTATCCCCTTTGATGAGATCCTATGATTACAAGGGGTCCATATCCTATCATAAGACATGGGTATATTGTTGCACCCTTCTTAAATTTTGGCAATGGGGGTCCACTGAAATTGTCCAATTTAAGCATAGTACAGGACCTCAATATGTTTCGGTGGTCCTATTTTCAAATTTTTAAGTACAACCACGTGTTCGGTTACTGACTCAATTTATCCTATTTGATAAGGTATGGACGGTATCTCCTTTCAATTTGGTAGTACCCTTCGGGTGTAGTACGGTCACGTGATCAATGATTTGGTTTTGATGCGCGACGAGGTCCCTGGTCAATGTTCTCTAGGAAAGATTCTTGGCATTTAAAACTTTTTTTTTCAACTTTTCAAACTAAAAAAAATGAAAACAAAAATTGAAACGAAAAAATTTCGAAACAAAAATGTTCAAACAAAAAATTTTAAACAAAAAATTCGAACATTTTTTAAACTTAAATTTCAAACAAAAAGTTTTTTAGTTTGAAACAAAAAAAATTTAAACAAAAAAAAATTGGAAACGAAAAATTTCAAAACAAAAATTTCGAACAAAAAAAATTTAAACAAAAAATTTTGCAACAAAAAAATTAAAAATTTTCAAACGAAAAAAATTTCAAACAAAATTTTGAAAACAAAAATTTCAAAACAAAAATTTTCAACAAAAAAAATTGAAACGAAACATTTTCAAACAAAAAATTTTGAAAGAATAAATTTACAAACAAAAAAAAATTTCAAACAAAAATTTGAAAAAAATTTGAAACAAAAAATTTTCAACAAAATTTTTGAAACAAAAATTTCAAAACAAATTTGAAACGAAAAATTTTCAAATAGAATTTAAATCAAACAGTGATCAGCTTTCACGGTTAACCGTTAAACTTCATCCGGTTTTTAACTATTCGATTAACAAATAAACGGTTTTCAACTATTCGATTAACAAATAAACGGTTTTCAACTACTCGATAAACAGATGAACGGTTTTAACCTTTTCACACCAGTGAGTGCAAGAATTTACAAAATAAACAAAAAAATTTGTACTCGCTTTAAATACGCATCATTTTTGAAACAAGGTGTTAGTGTTCATCATGGATACACAGTGGAAACATCCATTTACCTGTATTCTCGCAGGGCCTAGTGGGTGTGGAAAAACGTATTTTGTGAAGCGATTACTGTCACATCTCCCAACCATGATCAATGCAAAATTTCGTAAGATATACTGGTATTATGCAGAATGGCAAGACGTGTATGCAACAATGCCGGTTCCAGTAGAATTTCACGAAGGACTTCCACGAATGAAAGATTTTCAGCCTCAAGATGGACCACATTTGATTATTATTGATGACCATATGCGTGAAGTGAATAGTGATATTGTTGATATGTTCACGAAAGGATCACATCATCGAAATATTAGTGTGATTTTTATAACACAAAATGTATTTCATCAAAGTAAAGCAAATAGAAATATGAGTTTAAATTGTTCGTATTTGGTGTTGTTTAAAAATCCACGTGACAAGTCACAAATCAAGCATATGAGTTATCAAATCATGCCTGAGCATCCACTGTTTCTACAAGAAAGTTATGCAGACGCAACAAGAAATCCACATGGTTATTTACTGATGGATCTTAAACAAGATACACCCGATGAAATGCGATTTCGTACAAATATTTTTCCCGACGATTTGCATCATTATGTTTACGTACCAACAAAACATGTTTAAATTATTGTTCATGTGAAAAGAATGACTTAGTCTGTCACGATGTCTCCTACAGTGAAACACGCTGATCTGCTACGTGCTCTGCACAAAGCTAAACCAAGATTGCGTAAAGCTATTATTGCCAATGCAGACGCTTCATTAATTCATAGTATTTGTGAATGTTGTTATAATGTCTTAAAAGGCAATGTTCCACTGACAAGTGCGCAGAAGTCAAGATTAAAGCGTTACAAGAACACGCTCCGCTATCTCGTAGACAATACAAAATCATTGGATAAAAAGAAGAAACATTTAGCCATACAACAAGGAGGATTCTTACCTGCATTACTTGCACCTATTGTAGGAAGTGTGTTATCCAGTATTTTGTTTAAACAATAAACATCATGGAACATAGCAAGAAGATGGTTTTAGTGCCACCAGAAATGCTTCAACGAATGCATGCATCATCATCCCGTGTGAGTGAAAATCGAGAATCTAATCTCGATCGTGAAATGCAATCCATATTGAATACATCGTATCCAAGTGATGAAGAAAAATGGAATCAGTACAATAGAATATTACAGAAATATCTTTATGTGATACGTAAACAAGAAGAACCAATACCACTTACAATTACATCAATGAAACCTGATGGTGACGTCCCGAATGTTGACGATAGCACGAAACAAGAAATTTTAGCCGCAATACCACAAATGTATCGTAAGAAAGCCGAACTACTATTCCGTCGTTTAAAACAAGATGACGCAATTACGTGGGATCATAAAGGAACAGTGTACATCAACGATAATAAACTACAAGGATCCAATATTGTAGATTTAATGTGCGATGTGACTCGACCGAGGAAACATTCTAATCCTCAAGGCTGGGAATTGTTTTGCAACTACCTTGCATCGTCAAACACACCTCAAGAATTGATTGGTAATCCACGAAGATTAAACTATATTGTCAAGCATAATAGTACAACAGCATCTGAAGGATCTGCACCACCAAAACCGGCACCTGAATTATTTTCTTCCGGAGAAGAAGAAGAAGAAGAAGATGATGATGATGTTTTAGAAGTCCGACCAAAAAGAAAACGTATCATTCCACAATGGTCAACGTACAAACCATGAACAAAAAGTTGAAATCCATTTATTACAATCCAGCACATCCTGCATCGTTTTCTACTGCAAAGAAATTATGGCAAGCCACAGGAAAATCTATACCTCTAGCCAAAATAAAACTTTGGTTAAACAAACAACCTACCTACACGTTACACCGTCCTGTACGTCGTCGTTTCCGTAGAGATTTTTATCTTGTTAACAATATTGATGATCAATGGGAATGTGATTTAAATGATTTACAATCACTTCAAAACTATAATGACAATTACCGCTATATTCTTACAGTGATTGATGTGTTTAGTCGGTACGGGTGGGCTGTACCACTAAAATCAAAAAGTGCCGAGGATATAGTGAATGCATTTGAAATGATTTTCCAGGACAGGAAACCAATTGTACTACGTAGTGATCAAGGAACTGAATTTACCAACAAGACAGTACAAAAGTTTTTCAGGAAACACAACGTGCAACATGTTACAACAAAGGATCCAGATATTAAAGCCAGCATCGCAGAAAGATTTAATCAGACATTGAAACATCGTATGTGGAAATACTTTACCAAATATCAAACATACAATTACATCAAAGTATTGCCTTTACTTGTAAAAGCATACAATGAAAGTCGGCATTCCAGTATTAAAATGGCACCTGCAAACGTTTCTCAGGACAATTTACTGGAGGTGTGGCATAACTTATATGACAAAAAGCTACAACGTTCAAAACAAGATACGGATTTATCTGTTGGTGATACTGTTCGTATAAGTAAAACAAAACGTATCTTTGACAAGGGTTACCTCGAGAACTGGACTTGGGAAATATTCAGAGTAAAAGCCATTGTACCAAGAAACCCACCAGTGTATCGACTAGAGGATTTAAATCATCAACTCATCGATGGTGTTTTCTACAGAGAAGAATTACAACCAGTACCGCTCCCTTCGACGTTCCTCATCGATAAAATATTACGTACAAGAACAAAAGGTCGCAGAAAGGAGTATCTCGTCCAGTGGAAAGGATATCCTTCCTCATTCAATTCGTGGATCCCTGCAACTTCATTGAAGAGGAAGAAGAATGGAACCTGATCAAGATTTTTACGTTACACTTCCCAGTAATAGTTCCATGGATTATTTTCCAGAAAATACATTGACTTCATATATTACGAAATTACAACGACGTGTAGAGTTTCGCCAAAAATGGGATGTGGCAATTGTAGAGATTCATTATCCACATTCTTTGCTGAACATTAACAGTGAAAACAATAAAATATATTACAAATCATCAAGTAGTAATGATCAAGAACCGTGGAAGGTTGTAACGATCCCTGTACGCTATTATAACAATATACGGGATCTTATTCATACAATTAATATACATCATAAAGAAACCAATTTATTTATATCTCATGACGCAACTAATAATATATGCCTCATAAGACATCCCAAAAAGGAAATCCATACTTCTGTACAATTGTCACCAAGTGTTAGTTTAATGCTTGGATTTGAACCGAAAAGTGATTTAAAAGATATGGAGAAGGGACAATATACACCGAATGTACGATTAGGCTTACCATCACAAATGTACGTCTATTGTGACATTATTGAATCTGTCATTGTTGGAGATACAATGGTACCCTTGCTACGAATTGTCAACATGGATCCTGTGAATCATACTTTTGGAAGTCATGCAGTACAAATCTTTAATCCTGCACATTATGTTCCGGTGGAAAAAATGAATTTTGAGCAAATACAAATCGATATAAGGGATAGCACAGGTCATCGGATGCCATTCACCTTTGGAACGGTGTGTACAAAACTACATTTCCGTCGTCGTCGTCATGACTGATCCGTATTTGCAATACTACCAAAAACAAGCGTTGTCCGGTATCGGCAACGTCTATGTGGGAAGTCCCTATCAAGCAGGACATGGCATTGGAAGTTTCCTTGGTGGCTTATTTCGTTCAGTGTTACCACTTGTGAAACAAGGAGCTAAAACTGTGGGAAAAGAATTATTAAAATCAGGTGCCAATATGATTAATGATGTTGTGATCTCGAATCAACCGCTGGAAGAATCGTTCCATCAACGGATGCAAGAGGCAAAATCAAATTTACAAGAAAAAGCTAAAAATAAGTTGAAAACTATGCTGGGAAGTGGATATCATAAACGAAAATGGGATGACTGCTCTCAGTTTAAGGTTGACCTTCCAACGATCAACAACACCATCAATCCTACAAAGAGACGTAAATTATCACATAAGAAGAAGAAGAAATCATTGGCATCGTCACCAGATATTTTTGATTAATTCAACGATGGCTTTCTTACATCATCAATCCTGTGAATGTGTAAAAAGTGAATTGGACATTTTTTCAACGTTGCCCACGCAAACCAGTGTTCTGGACAATCGTATTATTGGCTACAAACCAATTAATTCAATAGCTGAAAATTCACCAATAGAATTTGTAGTGAGTGGTAGCAGTGATGAATACATTGATTTACCACAAACCTTATTGTACATCCAAGCACAAATTGTGAAACCAGATGGTTCCTCCTTCACCAATACGGATAAAGCAATTGCACCTGTCAATGATTTTCTAAATGCTATGTTTAGTGAAGTACAAATCTACTTGAACAATAAACTGATTTCATTTCCGTCACATAATCATCCATATCGTTCGTACATGGAAAAACTGCTCAATTATAGTGATGGAGCTAAAAATACACATTTACAAACAGCAATGTGGTTTCAAGATACGGCTGGTCATATGAACGCAACCACAAGTGAGAACAAAGGATTTCAACAACGCTATGAACTGACAAAACAAAGTATGAAATTCGATATGATTGGACATCTTCATTGTGACATTTTTAATCAAGATAAATTTTTAATTCATGGAGTGGAATTACGTGTGAAACTTATTCCTGCAAAACCAAACTTTTGTCTCATGGCCGGTGAAAGTGGTGTCAATGCAAAAATCAATATTCTAGATGCATCGTTGCAGGTGAAAAAAGTCAGCATCAGCCCTAGTGTTAAATTGGCACACAATAAAATTTTACAATCTACACCGGCAAAGTATCCTCTGACAAGGGTTCAAATGAAATCATTTACCATCCCGAAGGATATACAATCCAAAACTATTGATAACCTGTTTATGGGAACATTGCCAAATCGTATTATTGTAGGATTTACATCGAATGAAGCATCCAGTGGAACTATTACCACCAATCCATTTGAATTTCAACATCTAAACATTAATTTCTTTACATTGTACGTGGATGGAAAAGCTGTACCTTCAAAACCATTGCAACCCAACTTTGAAGAAAATCTCTACATTTCATCGTACCACACATTGTTCTCAGGTTCTGGCATACATTTTACCAATACTGGAAATACAATTTCAAGAGCCGACTACAAGAATGGATATACACTGTTTGTATTTGACCTAACTCCCGATTCTTCTGCTGGAGATTGTCACTATTGGAATTTACAACGACATGGAGCCATCCGATTGGAAGTTCATTTCCAAGAGAAATTAGCAGCACCTGCAAACTGTATTGTGTATGGAGAGTTTTCCTCACTCCTAGAGATCGACCACCAGCGCAACATTATCCTGGACTTTTAAATTACAAGGTACGTATACGTTATGTATCATTTCCATTCACGATGTTGAATACATTACAATTAGCTAGTGCTTTACACGGTAGTCCATTGTTCAGAAATCATTTTACTGGGGTATTTGCAAGCGATGAGTTGCCCTCACGGATTTCTCTTCCTCTGGCAATCATTGTAAATACAGATCCATCCACAAAACTAGGAAGTCATTGGATTGCAATTTATATTGATCATCGCAGTGTTGGAGAATATTTTGACAGCTATGGCCTTCCTCCTTATGTACCACAACATGTTGCATTCTTAAAACTTCATTGTATGTACTATAAATATAATAATAGCCAAATGCAAAGTCTTGGTTCATCCGTATGTGGCTATTATGCTTATTTTTATTTGTGCTGTAAAGCCCAAGGAAAATCTCTGCGTGAAATTCAATACTTGTTCACAACAGTACCCACGGTTAATGATCGTAGACTGCTGCAATATACCTTCCAGGTAATTTTATCATATTTATCATTGCAAATGTATTGTTTAATCATCATCTATTTCTATACTAATCATCTTTTTCCTCGTTCTTTTTACAGAATTCACAATACGAAGCTTTGCAAACGGGTGCTATGCTGCAAAACATGGAAACAAATCATTACAATCAAGAAGAGGAGGCGGTCTAATGAAGAAACATTGTCAATAAGAAAGAAAAAGAAGAAACCAGAAAAATGAATAAAATACAATTTATACTTATTTATGTGTTTTTATTGTCCATTCCATATACAACGTTATCAGATTCTCCTAAAGAACTGTGCGATATAAGACGAGAACCCTGGACAAAGTTTCCACCTAATTCCTAGAGAACATTGACCAGGGACCTCGTCGCGCATCAAAACCAAATCATTGATCACGTGACCGTACTACACCCGAAGGGTACTACCAAATTGAAAGGAGATACCGTCCATACCTTATCAAATAGGATAAATTGAGTCAGTAACCGAACACGTGGTTGTACTTAAAAATTTGAAAATAGGACCACCGAAACATATTGAGGTCCTGTACTATGCTTAAATTGGACAATTTCAGTGGACCCCCATTGCCAAAATTTAAGAAGGGTGCAACAATATACCCATGTCTTATGATAGGATATGGACCCCTTGTAATCATAGGATCTCATCAAAGGGGATAAAATGGACCAAAAAACAAAACACGTGGTACAACGTTTATATTTTGGCAATTTTTGTACCCCTAAAAGGGAACGATGTAGACCATCCAAATTTATCATGATACATATTGAGGACCTGTACTATAATACCAAATGTTTAAATTGGACAATTTCCAAAATTTAAGGGGTGGGCCAAGGTACCCCTCCCGGGGTGCACCAATGTACCTATGTCTTATGATAGATAATGAACCCCTATACATGACCATATAACCATATAAGGTAATAGAACCTCATCAAAGGGGGATAAAATGTACCAAATACCAAACACGTGGTTGTACTAAAATTTTGGCAATTTTGTACCCCTAAAAGGGAACGAGGTGGACCACCCAAATTTATAGTGATCTATATTAGTGTCCTATACTATAATACCAAATGTTTAAATTGGGCAATTTCCAAAATTAAAGGGGTGGGCCAAGGTACCCCTCCCGGGGTGCACCAATGTACCTATGTCTTATAATAGGTAATGGACCCCTATACATGACCATATAATCATATAAGGTAATAGGACCTCATCCAAGGAGATAAATTAGGTCGAAAACCAAACACGTGGTACAACGTATTGCTTACGTTTATAGTTTTGGCAATTGTGTACCCCTAGAAGGGAATGAGGTAGACCACCCAAATTTATCATAATACATATTAGGGTCCTATACTATTATACCCAATGTTGATATTGGTCAATTTCCAAAATTTAAGGGGTGGGCCAAGGTACCCCTCCCAAATTTTTCAAGGGGTGCATTAATATACCCATGTCTTATGAAAGGGAATTAACCCCTGTATATGCACATATATCCATATAGGGTAATAATACCTCATCAAAGGGGATAAATTAGGTCAAAAACCTCCGAAATTTGAATTTTTGGCAATTTTTTACCCATGAAAGGGAACGACATAGACACCCAATACTGATAGAGGTACATACTATGATCCTAGGCTACCATACCAAATTTTTAGATTTGGCAATTTCCGAAATTTAAGGGGGTGGTCCTATGTACCCCTGCCAAAATTTAGGGGGTGGGGCCAAGGTACCCCTGCCAAAATTTAGAGGGGGTGGTCCTAGGTACCCCTAGGTCATTGACCCCTGGCCTTGGGGCCCCTCATTAAAAATAATCCAAAGTTAGGCAGAGTGTCGCCAATACTACTTACCTGTTTGCATAATTATGTAACAGTGGCATCAATGCTCAAAAAAAAAAAGAAAAAGAAAAAGAAAAGAAAAGAAAAAAGTCACCAAGCTTCCAGAGTATCGAACTTTTGCATGTTTATTAAACGCTCAAATGTACTAACAAGACACCAGATCAGATTATAGGTCTCAGAACAAAATTAAAGATAAAAATATTTACAGAAATATTTTTCAAATCTAACAATTCATTTATCCAGAAAAAATAATGACAGCATGGGCGCCCGATGAAAATTTTCTAGGGAACTCATCTTCCTGGTTACTATATACCCTATTACATTTGATATTTTTTAGTTGTATTAAGAAATTTAATACGTTTTCGTTAACTAGGGGAGCGACCCCCTGCCCCTCCTTCGGGCACACATGAGTGACAGTATACTTTTATTTCTGTAACATGAAAAATTCCAGTTGATGTAACACAATTTATGTAATGCTGTACTAAGTACAGTAAACTACGAAGCACTTATCCTAATTTTTTCTTATTTTTTAAAAAAAAGAAGAAAGAATTTCAACATTGTGATTCTAATTCTAGCTTCACCACCACTTGTAGTTGGCTACACTATCATAAGACGTTAGTTTATACATCCAGCAGCTTCTATAGTTCACTGAGAGTCAGCTTTGCTGGGTTCTTAGACTGTAGGAACTTTGCCCATGTTACAAGTAACTGTTGTCCTCTTGACCTGATTTACAGTCGTGAAATTTAAAACCGAAAGTTATAATAGAAGAAATTGTTTTACAACTATAAATTTTGGTATTTATTTTTTGTACGACCTTGTACTTAGTGAGAAATTCTAATTTGTAATTGTGAAAGTTGTGAATATTTGAAAGAATGTGAATAAATATTTTTATAGCCTTGTAAATAAATAAATAATGTAAATATTTTAAGTAAACACTTTTGTAATTTTCTTCAAAAAGATTCTAAAGTGACGGCTTATATTTTGATGCCCCTATTCAAATTAACCGTCCCGAAAACAGGTTCGGATTCATTTTAACCAATTTGAAAATGCTTATTACCAAGACTTCTTAATTAACTTGATTGTTATTACCTACAATTACAACTAGCATGTTCGAAAACGTATATGTGTGTCACCTTACGAAAAGACAAGCAAGCTGCTAGTTCGCTACTGAAAGGACAATGAATGAAAGCTGTCACTGATTATTGGCAACGAAAGATTCAGTTGTTAGTGCAGCATATTTTTTAAAAAAATAAACATGTAAACGTGTACTCGAGCATCTCATTTTAATTGGTTCGATGTGATTTATTGATTTATACATATATAATGTGTTTGACATATATATATATATATATATATATATATATATATATATATATATATATATATATATATATATATATATTATTTTTAAAGGAAGAAAATCAATCAACATTCTGGACTATATTTCATTAACTGAGTAATGTAGTCTTAGAATTGGTGTAATAAAGATCTTAATGACAGAGACGACGACTTCTATATAACTTTGGGGAGGCATTGAAATATGTGTAGTTCCTTGTCACAAATTCGAATAAAGATATCTACATCCAGGGAGGCCGAACCCCAAGATCAGCGCGCATGGTTAATGACGATATAATTTAGTTTCACTTTTATATCAGTAAGTAGCTGTAACAAAGCATCAATTTTCATATCTACGAATAGGATGTTTTAGTACATGTTCTAGAAAAGTTTACACGGGTTTTTACATGGCATTTTGTTTACCTCAATATTATCAATGGAATGATATATGTCTCGTCATTGGAAGACTGTTAGGACTACGCGTATCATTCTTGGAAATATTTTTGTCAGTGTTAAGAGAAATTAAGCAACAAAAGGTACAATCCGATTGTTAACAGTTAATATTTTTCACTTTAGGAATCTGTTATCAAGATCAAAAAATTATTTTATGCACTAAGCATACAAGTTACAAAACACTAGTTGCTAATGTGGATTTACTAATAGATGAAAAGTTAACTCAATTATACTAATTTTCCTTTTATATCAACTAATCTTGGATCATATTTAATCCACATTAAACATATTAACTACATAAAGAGAAACTTGCTCTGAAAACACTGGTCAAGAGTGAAAATGCTTCGGAGATAAAACTAATCAATTCTCACTAATTTGAGGGTGCTGATAACGAATATGAAATTCGTTTTTGAAGATTGGTTCGGGTTTCAAAGAAATACGTTATCATCCGATGTGCTCTGCTGGGCAAATTAAGGGTTCGTAGCAACAGAAGCTGTCTACTTATTTCAATAAACTTCCATTATTTGACGGTTAGTTTCATTGCTACCCTCAGGGACATACGCAGGGGTGGGTCCTGTGGGTCTTGACACCCCGACTTGTTTGTAAATTTAGTCTAATTTCAGGTGAAATTTTACAAATTTTAATATAATTTAGCTTCAAATTGTATTTGGACCCCCGAAAAGCTTAGGGCCCCTCCCGAAATAAATTCCTGTGTAGTCTCTGCATATTCATATTGCTCGCACTTCATCGCTGACAAAGAAATATCAACCACTTCACGGTTTAGTTTGTATTGAAGAGTTTGACAGAGAAAACATGTTGTGTAACGTTATTTTGTAGTTACAATTTGCCATCTCGGACGTAGTGGTGGTGGTATATTGGGCGGGAGGGTGGGTGCTGCTATTATTATTATTATTATTATTATTATTATTATTATTATTATTATTATTATTATTATTAATATTATTTATCTTTCTTTGACTATACTAAGCAGAAACATGTCGCTTAAATGTGTTTGCAGTGAAGAGCAAATTGTTGTTTTTAACGAAGTGAAGCGAAAAGTGGTATTTCGCTCCTATCATAAAAAAAACCTATCACTTGTACTTTGGCTGTAAAGTGGGAGATGTGGACAAGAACTGAGCACCACATATATGTTGTAATATTTGTTCTACAAATTTGCGGGACTGGCTACACGGAAAAAGGCCATGCGTGCCATTTGCAGTTCCAATGATATGGAGAGAACAGACAGATCATACTTCAAACTGCTATTTTTGCATATTTCTTCCAATTAAAGGTATATCCAAAAAAGAAAAAAGTGGACTGCTACTTATTCAATTCAAATATTCCTTGAAATGTTCATCACTGAGCTACACTCTGAAGAACTAAAGGTTCCACAACTTCTCGTACCTTACTCCAGTGTTTTACCCGATGAAGAACAAAAGATGAACAATGTCGACCCACATTGTCAAATTCTGCTGCAGATTCATCGTCTTCCAACGATTCTAACCTCACAAAACCAAAATATCATTATCTATTCACCATATGATACTCAACCTGAATTAAATTACCTGGGGTTTTCAAAAAGTGGCGCAGAACTGCTGGCATCCAAACTCAAGAAGTGGGGAGCTTATTCTGAAGATCTAAAAGTGTTCGTGTTTTGAACAGTCAGAATCTCCAAACAGTAGTTTCAGTGGAAAGTGACATATTACGTTGTAACTATGTAGGCCTAACTGGTCTTATGAGTAAACTTAACATAGGCGATAATCTCAATGAATGGCGGCTATTCATAGACGCATCAAAACATTCTTCAAATATATTCTGCGTAAACTTCCACAAATTGCTGAAACTAAAATCAGGTATGAATCCTTATTGGCACTCAAATTCGCCTCCTCAATGATCTTGAATTTGATGCAGTGTTAGAAAATGAAGAGAGGATTGCATGAGATTCTTTCCGAAAGGTGGTGACGAATGTTTTGGAAAACGAGCGGTCTCAGAACTATAAGAAAGTAGAGTTGCACCTAATACCTTCTACCAAGCAATAGGGTGTAATGAATCACTAAAAATACATATGTTCCACTCCCACATAGATTTCTTCCCAGAAAATTGCGGAGCAGTCATTGATGAACATGGGAAACATTTCTAAGGTCCATCAACTTGGAGTGCGGAATCGGCAAATCACATATTAAACATGTTCATAATTTTGTACACATTTTGTACAATTTTGTACATCTTTGAAAAAATTTTGTACACCCCTGTGTTTCCAGTAATTTTCGATCAAAATTCCGCACTCCAAGTTGACGTTCGAGTGCGGAATCACCAGATCCGAGATTAAAGTAGCTAAAAATAATCTGCAAATTTTGTACACTTTTGTACACCTTTAAAATAATTTTGTACACTCCTGTGTTCCGAGAAAATTACCGTCAAAATTTCGAACTCGACCATCAACTTGGAGTGCGGAATTCTCAAATCGAAAAATTAACTATCCAAAAAGTATCTACGAATTTTGTACATTTTTGTACACCTTTTAAAAAATTTTGTACACCTCTGTATTTCGAAAAAAATGGCCTACTTACGGATGCCACCATAAGCAAACCATTAAGTTGGAATGCCGATTGGCAATATATGACATATAATTATCGCATTTGATTCAATATATGCCGTAAAATTTTGTACACCTTCCGTAGAATTTTGTACACCATCCAAATAATTTTTTACACCCCCTCCCCCAGATTCCATAAAATTAGCTCCGAAATTTCGAACTCAACCATCAACTTAGAGTGCGGAATCTTCATATCGAAAAATTAAGTAGCCAAAAATTATCTGCGAATTTTGTACACTTTTGTACACCTTTTAAAAAAATTTTGTACACCTCTGAATTTCGAAAGAAATGGCCTTCTACTTACGGATGCCACCATAAGCAAACCAATAAGTTGCAGTGCCAATAAGCAATATATGACATATAATTAACGAATATGATTGGATATGCCGTAAAATTTTATACACCCTCCGTAGAATTTTGTACACCATTCAAATAATTTTCTTCACCCCTGTGTTTCCAGAAAATTAGCTGTAAAATTTCAAATTCAACCATCAACTTGGAGTGCGGAATCTTCATATCGAAGCCCTAAGTAGCCAAAAATAATTCACGAATTTTGTAAATTTTTGTACACCTTTTGGACACTCCTGTGTTTCGAAAATAGGTCCCACTTACGGATTCTACGATAAGCAAACCAATAAGTTGCAGTGCCGATTAACAATATATGACATATAATTAGCGAATACGATTCAATATATGCCGTAAAGTTTTGTGTACCTTCAGTAGAATTTTGTGCACCATTCAAATAATTTTGTACACCCTGTGTTTCCAGAAAATTAGCTCCAAAATTTCGAACTCAACCATCAACTTGGAGTGCGGAATCTTCATACCGAAGATTTAAGTAGACACAAATAATCCTCGGATTTTGTACACCTTTCAAAAATTTTGTATATCCCTGTATTTTGAAAAAGTTGAAATCAAACATGAATTCTACCATAAGCAAATCCAATTTGGAGTGCCATTTAGTAATATCAGACATACAATTAGTGGATATGATTGTACATGTCAAGTAGAATTCTGTACACCTCTCGTAGAATTTTGCACACCACTCTAATAATTTTGTACACCCCTTTGTTTGGAAAGAAATATCTCCAAAATTTCGAGTTCAACCATCAGCTTGGTATGCGGAATCATCATATCGAAGATTTAAGTAGACAAAATTAATCTACGAATTTTGTACACTTTGTGCACCTTTCAAAAAATTTGGTTAACCCATGTATTTGGAAAAATTTGGCTTTAAGCTTACCGATTTTATCATAAGCAAACGATCATGTTGTAGTGACGATTCGCAATATCAGACATTTAATTAGCGGATATTATTGTAGATGTTCCGTGGAATTTTGTACACCTTCCGTAGAATTTTGTACACCTCTGTGTTTCGAGAAAATTAGCTCCAAAATTTCAAACTCAACAATCAGCTTGGGGTGTGGAATCTTCATACTGAATACTTAAGTAGAAAAAATAATCAACGAATTTTGTAGTCATGTATATCCTTTAAACGTTTTGTGCAACCTTATATTTCGAGACAATTGCTCTTAAACTTACGCTTCAAGCATATCAAACCATCAACTTGGAATACCTAATCGCTATATCGGACGTATAGGTATTAAATATTATTGCACATATTCCGTAGAATTTTTACATCTTTAAAATAATTTTGAACACCCCTGGATTTTGAGAAGAATAATTCAATATTACGCACTGAACCATCAACTTGGTCTTTGTATTCATCATTTCGAAGATTTAGGTAACTGTAATCGGAATTGAATTGAACTTGAGTTCCTTGTTTTTAAATCAAATAATGGTAACAGAATTGTATTTTAACAATACTGTAAATTATTTTGAATAAACAAAATATAGAAACATTACATGTAAACATTACATAAAAATTTGGAAACGTGTAGGGCAAATAAAGTAAGAATAGAAACAAAATTAAAGAAATGTAGAACCATATTATCATTAAATGTAAAATAAGAACACTTAAACGAGCATTTGTCTCATCTGCTTCAAGATTTTTTCTTCTAAACTAATACATACCTAGGTTTGTAGTATAAACTTGTAGGTAGCTAATAAATCTTCAAATTTATGGGAGGCAAAATATTGAAATGAAATCTTTGAGTTTTACGTCCCACGATTATGCCGGTTAGGCTAAAGGAGACGGTGATGATGAGGAATGAATGAAATGGTAGAATGAAGAAAGTGGGAGGAAACGGGAGAACCCCGAGAAAACCAACGCACATAGTGTTTGTTCACCACAAAGTTCACTTGGCGGGGGCTGGGATCGAACCCGGGACCCCTAGCACCAGAGGTGAACGCTCTACCACTGAGCCACTGCGGGCAAAATATTGAGAAGATGTATGTTACAATATAAGGAACACACTAAAACAAGTATCAGTAATACTATACGCTGTTAGTTTTCCTATTGCTAATAATAATAGTAATAATAACTAGTAAATCTACACATACGTTGCCTCACACAAAGTCGAACGTAGACACGCTGTCATTGTCTCTGGATGTAAACTATTATCGTTCTCATTCTATGGCGAGCAAGGTTAAAAACAGAAGTGGCTGTTTTCTGCAATTTCCTGTTTAAATAGAGGATTACCAAAGGAGGTGGAACTATTCTTGAGTCGTTTAAACGATTGGAGAAAAACAGTTTCTTTCTATCTATTACAGTTTTTGATTTTTGAAGATCAGTATTGAAACCAGAAGTAGTAAATTTCTACCACTTCCTTTTAAAGTAGAGAGATATGGGAAGCGATTATATGCCTCCTTAAGATGTCAAATCGATTCCAGGAAACAGCTTCTCGCTATTTTTTACCGTTTATGTTCTATGAAGATAACATTGAAACCAGATTTTAATTTTTACCACTTCCGGTTTCAATAGAGGATTACCGAAGATGGTGGGAGCTATCCCTGATACAATTAGGTGATTGCAAAAACCACTTGTTTCTATGTTTTACCGTTTTTGGTCAATGTAGATCAATATTGAAACTGGAAGTAATAAATTTTTACCACTTCCAGTTATAGCAGAGAGATACGGAAAAAAATTATACATTTTCTGAACATGTGTAATCATAAAAAAAGAACAAAAGAAACCTCACTGTCTTTCATTGTTTGTTCTATGAAGATCGAAGGAGACGGAAGCTATTTCTTAGATACTTAATCGGTTCTAGCGCTTCTTTCTATCTCTTACCGTTTGTGGTCTATGGATTAATATTGAAATAGGAAGTTATAGTGGATTCCAACCACTTCCGTTCATCAGATCGCCGCCAAAACTATACAGCAAAAGCTATCTCACGAGTCCAGCCTAAAAATTTGAAGTCAAAAGAACCAAAATTGGGGCTTGTAGCGTAGTACTGACAAAAGCGCAAATGCAGATCGAGTTATCTTATGAGCTCACTTCGTTCGGCACTAATGTACAACGTAATCTGATTAGTGAGCTGCCACATTTGTAGGCCTGAAAATAAGTTCTCATTCACAGAGAACGCGCTTCAAGTACGGGATTGGAAATTCGCCTACACAAGATAATCCGAATGAATGAGCCACTGTTACCTATGTGTCTCTTAATTCAGTATACACAAAATAATACAATAGTAGCCAATATAACTTCATCGCAAAGTATGAGTTAATTCAATAGTTATAACATATCAAAGCAATAGGTTTCTTGGAAACATAAAGAGGCACAGAACAGACAAAGGACAATTTTATACGCTTACACTGCCCCTTCAAAATTAGTTTTTATTTGAAAAATTTAGACAATAAGACTTTTATCATGAATACATATTCTGAAAACAGTTAAATGCCTAGATAGACTAGAAAAGATAGACTGACTAGAAAAGATAGAAAGAAGCGGTAGAACCGATTAAGTATCTAAGAAATTGCTTCCGTCTCCTTCGATCTTCATAGAACAAACAATGAAAGTCAGTGAGGTTTCTTTTGTTCTTTTTTTTTATGATTACACTTGTTGAGAAAATGTATATTTTTTTTCCCGTACCTCTCTGCTATAACTGGAAGTGGTAAAAATTTATTACTTCCAGTTTCAATATTGATCAACATTGACCAAAAACGGTAAAACATAGAAACAAGTGGTTTTTGCAATCACCTAATTGTATCAGGGATAGCTCCCACCATCTTCGGTAATCCTCTATTGAAACCGGAAGTGGTAAAAATTAAAATCTGGTTTCAATGTTATCTTCATAGAACAGAAACGGTAAAAAATAGCGAGAAGCTGTTTCCTGGAATCGATTTGACATCTTAAGGAGGCATATAATCGTTTCCCATATCTCTCTACTTTAAAAGGAAGTGGTAGAAATTTACTACTTCTGGTTTCAATATTGATCTTCAAAAATCAAAAACTGTAATAGATAGAAAGAAACTGTTTTTCTCCAATCGTTTAAACGACTCAAGAATAGTTCCATCTCCTTTGGTAATCCTCTATTTAAACAGGAAATTGCAGAAAACAGCCACTTCTGTTTTTAACCTTGCTCGCCATAGAATGAGAACGATAATAGTTTACATCCAGAGACAATGACAGCGTGTCTACGTTCAACTTTGTGTGAGGCAACTTATGTGTAGTTTTACTAGTTCCTATTAATATTATTATAATAGGAAAACTAACAGCGTATAGTATTACTGATACTTGTTTTAGTGTGTTCCTTATATTGTAACATATATCTTCTCAATATTTTGCCTCTCATAATTTTGAAGGTTTATTAGCTATTTACAAGTTTATACTACAAACCTAAGTATGTATTAGTTTAGAAGAAAAAATACTTGAAGCAGATGAGACAAATGCTCGTTTAAGTGTTCTTATTTTACATTTAATGATAATATGGTTCTACATTTCTTTAATTTTGTTTCTATTCTTACTTTGTTTGCTCTACACGTTTGAAAAATTTTTATGTAATGTTTCTATATTTTGTTTATTCAGAATAATTTACAGTATTGTTAAAATACAATTCTGTTACCATTATTTGATTTAAAAACAAGGAACTCAAGTTCAATTCAATTCCGATTACAGTTACCTAAATCTTCGAAATGATGAGTACAAAGTCCAAGTTGATGGTTCAGTGCGTAATATTGAATTATTCTTCTCAAAATCCAGGGGTGTTCAAAATTATTTTAAAGATGTAAAAATTCTACGGAATATGTGCAATAATATTTAATACCTAGAAGTCCGATATAGCGATTAGGTATTCCAAGTTGATGGTTTGATATGCTTGATAGCGTAAGTTTAAGAGCAATTGTCTCGAAATATAAGCTTGCACAAAACGTTTAAAGGATGTACATGACTATAAAACTCGTTGATTATTTTTTCTACTTAAGTATTCAGTATGAAGATTCCACACCCCAAGCTGATTGTTGAGTTTGAAATTTTGGAGCTAATTTTCTCGAAACACAGAGGTGTACAAAATTCTACGGAAGGTGTACAAAATTCCACGGAACATCTACAATAATATCCGCTAATTAAATGTCTGATATTGCGAATCGTCACTACAACATGATCGTTTGCTTATGATAAAATCGGTAAGCTTAAAGCCAAATTTTTCCAAATACATGGGTTAACCAAATTTTTTGAAAGGTGTACAAAGTGTACAAAATTCGTAGATTAATTTTGTCTACTTAAATCTTCGATATGATGATTCCGCATACCAAGCTGATGGTTGAACTCGAAATTTTGGAGATATTTCTTTCCAAACAAAGGGGTGTACAAAATTATTAGAGTGGTGTGCAAAATTCTACGAGAGGTGTAAACAATTCTACGGTACATGTACTATCACATCCGCTACTTGTATGTCTTATATTGCTTATCGATACCCCAAGTTGATGGTTTGATTAAAGCGGAAACCGTAAGTTCAACTCCCATTTTCTCGAAATACAGAGGCATACAAAATTTCTTAATAGTGTACAAAAGTGTACAAAATTCGTACATTATTTTTGCATAGTTAAATATTCTACATGATGATTCCGCACTGCAAGTTGATGGTTAAGTTAGAAAGTTTGGAGCTAATTTTTTCGAAACCCAATGGTTCACAAAAATATTTGAGTGGTATACAAAATTCCACGGGAGGTGTACAAAATTCTACTTGACATGTACAATTATATCTGCTAATTGTATGTCTGATATTACTAAATGGCACTCCAAATTGGATTTGCTTATGGTAGAATTCATATTTGATGCCAACTGTTTCAAAATACAGGGATATACAAAATTTTTGAAAGGTGTACAAAATTCGAAGATTATTTTTTTCTATTTAATTCTTCGATACGAAGATTCCGCACTCCAAGTTGATGGTTGAGTTCAAAATTTTATACCTAATTTTCTGGAAACACAGGGGTGTACAAAATTATTTGAATGCTGTACAAAATTCTACGGAAAGTGTATAAAATTTCTAGGCATATGTTGAATCACATGCATTAATTTTATGTTACATCGGCACTGCAACTTAATGGTATGCTTATGGTAGCATTCACAAGTTGGCCATTTTTTCCGAAATTCAGGGGTGTCCAAAATTTTCTAAAAGGTGTACAAAAGTGTAAATAATTTGTATAAGATTTTTGGCTAGTTAATTCTTCGATATAAAGATTCCGCACTCCAAGTTGATGGTTGAGTTCGTAATTTTGGAGCTAATTTTCTGGAATCGGAGGGATGTACAAAATTATTTGGATGGTGTACAAAATTCTACGGAAGGTGTACAAAATTTTACGGCATATATTGAATCAAATGCGGTAAATATATGCCATATATTGCCAATCGGCATTCCAACTTAATGGTTTGCTTATGGTGGCATCCGTGAGTAGAAGGCCATTTTTTTTCGAAATACAGGGGTGTGCAAAATTTTTAAAAGGTGTACATAAATGTACAAAATTCGTAGATACCTTTTGGATAGTTAACTTTTCGATTTGAGAATTCCGCACTCCAAGTTGATGGTCGAGTTCGAAACTTTCACGGTAATTTTCTCGGAACACAGGGGTGTGCAAAATTATTTTAAAGGTGTACAAAAGTGTACAAAATTTGCAGATTATTTTTAACTACTTAAATCTCGGATCTGGTGATTCCGCACTCAAACGTCAACTTGGAGTGCGGAATTTTGATCGAAAATTACTGGAAACACAGGGGTGTACAGAATTATTTGGATGGTGTACAAAATTCTACGGAAGGTGTACAAAATTTTGCGGCATATATTGAATCAAATGCGGTAATTATATGTCATATATTGCCAATCGGCATTCCAACTTAATGGTTTGTTTATGGTGGCATCCGTAAGTAGAAGGCCATTATTTTTTCGAAATACAGGGGTGTACAATTTTTTTAAAAAGGTGTACAAAAATGTACAAAATTCGTACATACTTTTTGGGTAGTTAATTTTTCGATTTGAGAATTCCGCACTCCAAGTTGATGGTCGAGTTCGAAACTTTGACATTAATTTTCTCGGAACACAGGAGTGTACAAAATTATTTTAAAGGTGTACAAAAGTGTACAAAATTTGCAAATTATTTTTAGCTACTTTAATCTCGGATCTGGTGATTCCGCACTCAAACGTCAACTTGGAGTGCGGAATTTTGATCGAAAATTACTGGAAACACAGGGGTGTACAAAATTTTTTCAAAGATGTACAAAATTGTACAAAATGTATACAAAATTATGAACATGTTTAATATGTGATTTGCCGATTCCGCACTCCAAGTTGATGGACCTGATGGAGAAACGATATCAGGGCTACTGGAGCAACTCTGCTCTTGCCGATTGTTGTTGGACGGAAAATTCCCAATTTTACCTTAATTTCCCCTTTTCTCGTACAACACACACACACACATATTATCATGATATCATTTGAAAGCCTGTTTTATTCTGAAGAGAATGACGTATAAGTCATGATACTCAAATAAATAATAGGGCCGCGGTGGCTCAGTGGTGGAGCGTTCACCTCTGGTGCTTGGGGTCCCGGGTTCGATCCCAGTCCCCGCCAAGTGAACTTTGTGGTGGACAAACACCGTGTGCGTGAGTTTCCTCAGGTTTCTCCCGTTTCCTCCCACTTTCTTCATTCTACCATTTTTTCATTACTCATCATCACCGTCTCCTTTAGCCTTACCGCCATAAGCGTTGGACGTAAAACTCAGATTTCATTTCATTTCAAATAAATAATACTGTTCGGACTAATTTGATTTTATAGTTATCTCACTTTCTTTCTATATGAAATTTGGTATTGTCTAGCAGAACTGAGAAATATTTTTTCCGTCACAACTATTGTAGGTATTACAATGAAACTTGGCACATATATTATTTATAAACTACAGTAGTTTTAAAGGTATATTATATTTGGGTGCCTTTAGTTGGGGCCGTACCAGGGGGTGCTACATTTGAACAAAGGGACTTTTGGACGGGAAATTCCCAATTTTACCTTGAATTTCCTTCTTCTTATACATCATGTACACATGCGCATAGTACCATTTGCAAGCTTGGTTTATTCTGAAGTGAATGGCATATGAACCAAGATAATCGGATGAACAGAATTGAAGCAATAGCTACTTAAGTGAAAGACCAAATAGGCTTGTTGGCTATCCAATAATTACAACAAACATTAATCTTTTCGGGTTCGATTCCCAGTGAGAGGGCATTAAAATTCAAACGTGTTACGTCACGTCTCATATAACCTAAGTACAGCAATGGGATACTAAACTCCGAAAACCAACATCAGTAAACATTCATTTTGAAACATAATTGCGAATTTATAAAAGTAACACACATTAAAATTAAAATACCCTTTTCCGCTCTTTCATAAATTCTCCTTCCTCTTCTTCTTTGTAATACTGTGGGACGATGATTGAAGAATACATCTAAAGTAAAATGATAGTTCGGTGACTTATCTATTGGCAGATTTGTCCATTGGCAGATTTGGTAATTGGCGGATCTGTCAATTGGCAGATTTGTCCATTTTCACAATTGGCGCATTTGGTAATTGGCAGATTTGGTAATTGGCGGATTTGTCAATTGGCAGATTTGTCCATTCTCACGATTAGCGCATTTGGTCATTTTCGCGTTTGGCGCATTTGGTAATTGGCAGATTTGGTAATTGGCAGATGTGGTAGTTGGCAGATTTGGTAATTGGCAGATTTGTCAATTGGCTGATTTGTCCATTTTCGCAATTGGCGCATTTGGTCATTTTTGCGTTTGGCGCATTTGGTAATTGGCAAATTTGGTAATTGGCAAATTTGGTAATTGGCAGATTTGTCCATTTTCACAATTGGCGCATTTGGTCATTTTCGCGTTTGGCGCATTTGGTAATTGGCAGATTTGTCCATTGGCGGATTTGTCAATTGACAGATTTGTCCATTTTCACGATTGGCGCATTTGGTCATTGGCAGATTTGTCCTAGGCCCGTCGCTGCTTCGTGTTGAACTACAGAATTCCCTCGCGTTCTTGAAAATTTCCCACTTTAGCAGAGTTGGTAATTCTCGAGATTTCTGTCGATTTAATGTTTTTTGCTTCTAATTTATTTATTTTCAGCTAATATCTAACACAAATATTAAAAACGGGTTTGTTATTAACCTGTCCTGCTGGGGAAACCTTCCGAAATTTCGAACATATAAAGAAATCGGAGATATTTTTTAAAAAGTTCAAAATAAAGAAGCGCGTCATTTATTTTGCTCATAGTAGTACAATCTGAACTTTTTGGAAGTGCTCTATCTTTATAGAACGCATTATTGATGCATATTGAACAAAGAGCACTAGCTTGTATTTTTAGTTTATCGCTCCTTGTTCAAGCACCAATAGAGATGCAAAAAAAGCCGGCTTTTTTGAATCGATGGTTTTTTTCACATAAAAAGCCGGCTTTTTTTGGGAAAAAAACGAGAATTTTGGAAATTTTGGCTTTTTTCATTTTCATGATTTTTCTATCTAAATTGCTTTCTTATAGTATATTCTATAGTTAGATAAGCATTCCATGACCTGAATGCCATATTTAGCTCTAAAATTCACCATCAAGATGGATGGAGCACATATTTTACGAATTAAAGCTAACATGAAGAATGTAGTATTTGACGGCAATTTTACAGATTATTTAACTTTATTTTAACTTTTGAGTTATCGATATTTTTTTCCTTCTCTAGATCATTTTAGTTTGTCATCCGTGTTTCATTTCTAAGAGCTTAGTACTCCAGCTTCTAGCACGAAAGTTAAACTTACGTTTTCCTATATATCCGTCAAAGCATACGTTTTTCGATATGTCCGTCAAACCGTACTTCCACATTTCTGTTATACTGTAGTTGTGCAATGATTTAGCAATAATTTTCCAGATACAACCTTGAATACCAATTCATACAAATAATCAACAGCGGATTTAGAAAAGTACTTTGGGAGGGGTTTCTCTGATTGTTTCGTTTTCTAAAAAGTCCTAATTTTATTTGGGAGGTGCTTGAAGTTTATGAGTACAGGCATAACTAATATTTCGTTTCGTTTATATGTTTAGCAATAGTCTTCCGGATACAACCTTGAAGATCATTTTATACTGAGAATCAGTGGCGAATTTAAAAAAGTGTTTTGGGAGGGTTTCCTTACTACTAATGTTTAGTTTTTCTAAACATTCGTAATTTTTATTTGACGGGAGCTTAAAGTTTATGAGTAAAGGCATAATTAATACATATTTCGTTCGTTTTAGACATTCCACAACTTCGGGGAACAGGCTTCAGTCCGAAAGACTGATCCTCTAACCTTCGCCAATCGTCACTGCTGGTAATTAGTAATAATAACGATTTAAAAACAATAAGAAAGGAAGTCGGCCAACTCCTACACTCCTAGTCGGCCAGTACACGCACTATTTCTACATTCACAGATGGAATAAAGGAAGGCTTTGTCAGAATGGTCGAATGCTGGGTTGAATCCCGGACTTCCCAATAGAAGCGCAAAAGCCAACCACTCAGTCATGTTTGTTGTGCAGTTGTATTTAGCTTAACTTAAATATATTTCGTAGTCTTTTTTTTTTTTTTTTAGTTCGGTAATGATATATTGAATCCCTCTTGTTAAAAATTTAGAAAACTTGAGGACTGGGCAAACCGTGATGGTGGTCAAGGGCGCCCATGTTGTGGTTTCCAAGGAAGGGCAAGTATAAGCGACGTTTCAAAAATAGTTTCAAATTTTGCTGTAACTAATGTAAAAATTCTATTGAATTTTCAATATTCTGAAGTACATTTTCCTCTAGGGGGGCGAGCGCCCCCTTAACCCCCCTGATGAGCGCCCTTGATGGTGATTATAAAAAACTTAACTGTAGAATTTCAAGAGTATACAGAACCAGAAGTTCCAGATGTGCAACCTTTAATTGTATCATATAAATTTAAGTATTTCTCTTATGTTTTATTTTAATTTTATTTTGTTTCAAAAAGAGGGTATGGAATATTTTGAAGTAAAAATACTACATACAATTTTGCTAGTTATTTGTGTATTTTTTAAAAGAAGTTTTTACTCTTAGGGTTGGCTCGTTTACACCAGCTGTTTTTTTTTTTAA
Source organism: Thermobia domestica (assembly GCF_964235325.1). Classification (NCBI taxonomy): domain Eukaryota; kingdom Metazoa; phylum Arthropoda; class Insecta; order Zygentoma; family Lepismatidae; genus Thermobia; species Thermobia domestica. The sequence continues at coordinate 185,791,225 of NC_137461.1, read as the reverse complement.
TAACTGGTTTAAACTAAAAAAATAAAAAGAACACAAATGCGAATCGTGTGAACTTCATGGTGACGTTTCACATGTCAAACCATCTGCATTGGTCTTATTTCCTTTTCACTTTTTAATCAAGATGTCCCATGTTCAATTCTCGGTCGAACCACAACCCTTCTTTCATATGTAAACCAAGTACTCTTTCGGATGTCACTTTAAGCGAAAGTCTTCTCCTTGATAACCTCGGTATTACGTAAGAATGTTAAGCCTAAACATACGAAACGAAACCAAATTATATATTTCTGCATGCCTGTTGTTTTATAAAGAAGCCAAGGTTGCTGAAATATATTGATGAAAATTGGTAAATTTATCGATTGCCTACGTAGCTTCCAACATTAGCTTGAATTGGACTTTCAATGATATCGACATACTAAATTTGTAATTTAATACCTCAGTTTTAGCGTACTGATTATAATACGCTGACCTTTAAATTTTACATGCAAATTAAATTTTACAGGATTTTCCCGTTATTGTTTTACATTTAAAAGAATGACGGGATTTTCCCGATGGCTAGGGCGGGAGTTTCTCAATTTAAGAAATTTACTGACCGGACTTCTTCAAGCTTATGGGACCTCTTCCAGCATAACCCCGTGTTGAATAATAACATCAAGATGAAACAAACTTATTTCTGTGAATATGTAATATAAATACATAAAGCAAAATATCTAAATCAAAAAACCTGGTTTAAACCCCAAAAAAGCGTGGTTTAAACTGCCCCCCCAAAACGGGTTTTTGGCATTTTCAGAAACAACCATGGTTCTTGCCAACTCTGCTTACTTTTGTATATAGGAGGTTAATTTTTTTTTATTATATACATTGGTTAATGCTTTGGAATTCATAATGTAAAAATGTTGAAGTAAAATTGTTTAAAATATCTTTTCGAAATTCATGGTTTACTTTCGAGGTTTTATATTATTATCGGCATCAACCACTAATTAAATGACTTTTTGTGTTACAGAGAAGCGAAACAAAGTCTGCTTTATCAATTTAAAGCAGAATTTTGAAAAAAGCCCAAAATTTCCCAAGCAAAAAAGCGAAGCAGAGAAAACCGAGTTTTTTTTTCAAAAAAGCCGGTTTTTTTCCGAGTCCTTGCATCTCTAAGCACCAAATCTTAGGGAGGTGGTAATGATGAAACGGCTTACAGAAGTGGAAGCAACAGAACTCCTAGAAAACCCAACCAAACATTTTCGTCTACCACAAAGCCTACTTGGTGGGAGCTGGGATCGAACGAAGATTCCCACGTGCTACAGATGAAAGAAGAAATTTGTTATTGTTTAGTGCAATGGCGTACACAGAATTTAATCAAGAAAATGGTTCATATCGTTTCAGGATTTTTGTATATATAACACAATGGTGCTATTCAGCCGGTTCGCAGCGGTTCGCTAGAACCGGTTGTTGAAATATTTCGCGTTCGCAGAACCGTTCGTTATGCCAAGTCATAAACTCTCTCACACACACATATATATATATAGGTCTATAGCTGGATGAGACAGATACAAATTTTTCTCAGTTAAAAACAATCGATCTACTTAAAGAACCTTGCTTTGCTTTGTGCATACTAGAAGATTAATTTCGGGGTTGGGAATGGTAAATTTTATTTTAAGTATCTTTGTTTTTAGGAATTCTTATAGCTATAGGGTTAAATATATGTATGATTTCTCAGAATCAGAACTGGATACAAGCAATTATTCCATAATCTTAAATGCTCAGATATCAAGAATGAGAACTGGGATCTCACGTGTTTAATGGTGAGTGTTATTTATGTTTGGAGTGCATACATACCATTATCAACAATTGTCGATCACTTGCTGGATGAAGGTCTTTTCAATACATTTTTAACATATCCAATAATCTATCTTGTATGATTCGTTTCCAATATATTCGCAGTGTTACATAATTTCGTCACACCACCGTATATTAGGATCCTGTGTAGGTTGGAATTTGTTACCTGTGGTATACAGTAATAACTTTGGTCTTATCTACCTTGTGTGGTTTGTTTCCTAGGAAAATTATATTTATCTATCTATCTACTATTTCTCTTATATATATATATATATATATATATATATATATATATATATATATATATCCCAGATAGCACAGAAAAATTTTTAAAAATGTTTAAAAATTTGCAAAGGCAAACTAAAAAATTTGCAAAAAAAACTTGCCTTTTCAAATGAGAAAATTTGCCGAAAGTTCAATGCAAATAACGAAGTTGACGCTGGCTGAGTTTGCAGCAAAGTTGCCTCAGAAAATGAAAACATCTGCCAATACAAACGAAATGTTTGCGACTGCACAGCAAGAAAGTTTGCCAGGACTTTGCTGCAAATATTTTGTGCAAATTTTCTTTGACAAAATTTCCGAAAATGAGCTGATAAATTTGATGAAAATATTAAAAGGTTTGCAGCAGCATTGCAGAAAGTGTTTTCACGATCGCAAGATCATGTTTGCTGCAAATTTATAAAGTGAAACCTAACTTTAAGAAACATCAAATTTTTTATAATGTGGATTCGTCTTTTCTTAGTAGCAAGCATTAAACATCTTTAGCTACTTGCCAAAGATAAGAAACTTACGAACGATAAACGCACAGACAAAGGATATCGCAATTTATCTACTTACTCAACGATCATATCCCTGTACTTACTCTCACACACATTCACAAAATAACGTCAGGCTGCCTGGGTCAATAAAAACATGTGATAAGAAACCAGTGAGTTTATTCTGGAGTCCTCTGATGTATTGGCTTTTCTCGATTTTCACTTCCGGTTTGTTTTGTCACAGTTGATGTAGCGAAGTGAATTCTGGGTACGATGCGCGCGCACTCGGATATATTATCACATATTTGCTTTCAGCAAATTTTCAAAACAAGTTTTTTAAAGAAGTGCAAACTTTTTGCGACGGCAAACTTTCAACGCTATATTTTCAAAAAAGATGCAAGTTAATTGCAGTAGTGAATTTATTTTTACAAATCTGTGAAAATTTGCAGATCATATTGAAAGCTTGTAATAAATATTAAGAAACTTTGCCTTCGCAAACTTTCAGATTGTTCGCTCCACTAAACGAAGCAAAAAGTTGCCGCAAGTATTCGTGCTATCTGGGTATATATATATATATATATATATATATATATATATATATATATATATATATATATATATATATATATATATATATTGTAAGTGTATATTTTCTATAATATATTTCTAAATGTGAGTAGGAGATTAAAACACGAAACTTTTGATCTGCGTGTGCCACTAATCAAGTGTCAAAGAGCTTGTGCTTTTTCATCTCTTTAAAAACACTATAACATCAATGTTTTACTCGATTAAATTTCGTATACTTCAAAAAACTAATGTGGAAAGAAAAACACTCCAAGCATAACACATCACCATCTCATGAATCATAAATGGACAATTACGTATTATCTTATATCTCTCCATCGTGCTTCTACACCCGTTTATTGTTCGGCCTCTTAGAAAATATCCCATTTTTGAGGGAATTTTTAGCAACTATTCTCCTAGCATTACAAGGAAAACTGGGAAATATAGAAATCATAACATGAATGAAGATTTGCTTAAAATAATAATAATAATAATAATAATAATAATAATAATAATAATAATAATAATAATAATAATAATAATAATAATAATAATAATAATAATAATAATAATAAAGATATATAGCAGAAGAATCGCAAAGTAGAACTTTAACCTTACATAGAGAAATATGTAGGCCTACTTACACGCTATATCTTATCTTCAAAAAGTGGGGGGATTCTACAGCATTGGGGAATTCTCCCTCTTAACACGTCTGGATAAAACACTGTTTGGTATTGATCAAGTATTTACTTCTTATTTCGCTAGATGGCATCAGAAGCATTATAAGAAAATCTGGAAGGAGGTGAAGGAGGAGGTCGCGGCCTCTGTGTGCTGTGAATTAGGTCATTTGAACAAGTTACTGAAACTCCAATAACATTGGCTGTCGTTGAAGTGGAAAGGATGCACCAATGTTATATTGCCAGCGCTCTGGAAGTCGTGACGTGCTGGAATGTAGAACATCCTTGAGTTTTCTCACATGCACCATCAAGAAACTTTCACACATATTCAAATAATTGATAACAAGAGTTTAGTTTTCCTCTATATGGCACTAATTTATTTCTTGCTATAACAACTCTCTTTGCTACACTTCAGTAGCTTATTTAAAAGCAAGGTGGGAAACAACTTCGATTAAAAAAGGAAAAAGAAAAAAAGAAAGAAAGACAAGAGAGAGGGGAAAAAGAAACAGAAATAAATTTAAGCATAGACTCGAATAATTTCTAGTCGTATATACCTTTTTATCTATGTTAGTGTAATACTCTGAGTGACAAGTGACCCAATGCTAAAAAATGATTTCGAAAAGATAGAAATATTAGGCCTACGTTTGAAACTACTTTAACACCCTCTCCTTATTTACAAACATCTTTCATTTCGCTTTGTGGATCAAATTATCTCTGTCATATGTGACTATGCCCAAGCAATGTATGATTTATTTTATCATTTGGTTCCTCAAAAGGGATGGACATAGTTAGAAATCAATTCAGAATTTTAAAAAACACGAATTTTAGATTATATTTCCCAAGTAAGAGTTAGAGGAAATAGGAATCCCAATTAGGATTGTGTAGTTTATTTAGATTTGAGTTAATCTTTTCAGCAAAACACGCTGTTGCTACTTAGAAATGGATTTCGAGTTTGAGGAGAATTTCTTTTCAATTACAGTTATTTTACTAATGGAGAAAAATAGTAATAATTCATAAAAAAATCCAAAAGAATCTAAATATGATTACTGTTATCCAGGGATGCAAATAAGCAACAAATTTTACATTGCTTATTTGTAATTTTACTCGCCCAAGAAAAAAGCTACTAGCCCACATCCCACAATAAAAATCATTTCTTACCTTCGGTATGATAAATACTCGCCCGCACCGATGAACCACTCGCCCCGGGCGAGTGGTTATTTGCATCCCTGTGTTATATTATTATTTCCACGAACTAAATCAAGCTTAGTTTATTTTCTACAGTAAATGCTACTTCTGTTACGGTTAATTGTTTCGTTTACATTTTCTCCGCTCATTTCAAATGTAATTAAATTGTTAATGTTTGGGCAGCCAGAGATACGGTCTTGATTTTAAGGATTTCAAATTAAGCTGTAGCACAATTTCTCAGCTACCCTCAGAGGAAAAAGAAAAATCAAACGTCAAGAAAGGCTTTAAGAAATAGTCCGACTGAGCTTCTAGTGTTAGGAAAATAGTATATGTTGTACATAAACCAAGAAGAATCCCTGTATTCAACAGTAGTACCTATGGTTGTTTGGAAGTGCAATTTCAATTCCAGAATTCGGAATATCTATAATTTTGGGAGCACTGTAATTTCACAAGAATTAACTAATCAACCAACGGGGCAAAATTACAGCAAATAAGAATAGGTTAATTTTTGATAAACTGCGTGAATGTGTGTTGAAGTTTCTGAAAACAAAAACTTCTCTGGTTGAAGTGAATTTCACGAAGTGTTAAGTCTTCTGAAAATTAGGTGACTCATAGTTTTCAATTTGTAACTTATTTATAGAGGGGGCGTGACAGGAAATTTAAAAAGTTTATAATTTTTGGTTCATATCTTCGGGATTGCAAGAAACAAAATTTTCAGCAATGTCTATTAGTGAAAGCTCGATCGTTCACTTGTAAGATGGATATAATCCTACTTCATTTTTTATTCAAAAGTTTCAAACCTCAATAACTTATTTTGAAGTTGAAAGGACTTTCAGCTGATCGGATCTTGAGTTGCTCAATTCAGAACCAACTGAAAACTTGGCGATCGTATTTTTCGTTTTCCTCAGTTTTGACTCAATACACTCAATAGATTCATAGAAATATTCATATCTGCATATGGGGACCTCCTCAATGAAAGAAGGAATCTGCTATTGTGTGTAGCATTTGATTAATTTCGTACTCAAATTTATCTTCTTTCCATATTGTAAGAAATAATAATATAGTGTATTTAAAAATATATATATATATATATATATATATATATATATATATATCGGGTGTTGCAAAATAAGTGTTACAACTCTTGGGAGGTGACTCCTGCCACTGAGACAAGAAAAAAAGTTCTCTTCAACTTTCTGCTATCGGACATAGTTTCAGATCTACAAGGTGCCGAACGCGTGGGAAAATGATTTTCGGACGCCAATAGTTCGGAAACTATCCAACATAAAGAGGGCGGGTAAAAAATTCACTGAAGAAGTCATACCTGCTCTATTGAATTTTGCATGTTTCACAATCCTGCCGTGCACGCGCAAGGGATTCCCCAAAGGAACGTAGGGAGTCCCGGATAATCTGCCAAATGAAATTTGGTCTAAATGGATATGAATTGATAGGCTTTCTACCAGGTAACAATAATTAGTTTGTCTTAAGTCGATATCTGGAACAAATACAAAATGGTGGACACCTTCATGCCCGTTGTGTGTGGTTGCATAATCGCCAGGTACGGATGCTGGCCAACAGTGACGTTCTGAGTATTAATTGTAGCGAATTTGTACTCAAATGCTCTAGAAAGACATCTGGAGTGTCGGTAGAGCATAACAGATGAAGCAGGGTGATTCACATGTGTGGAAAGACTTAACGAAAAATGCCCAGAAATGCACTCATACTCAGTAAACGTGAGTTCAAAGCGTCGGAAATGTAAGGATTAGCGTCAAGAACATGAAAGCCATTTCCAATTCACCAATAATATTCCCTCAAACCGATGCAATATGATATGCACGGTTGCATACCAATAAGGATGCAACAACTGAGGCCAAGTTCAAATTGTGCAATGGACTCAGTAAGAAACTGGTTAAACTAAATGAATGTCACTAGTGGGATTGCATGATCGATATTGAAATGTGGCCAATGTGTGTGTTGATATCAACATGTAGCTAATGAACAAATGTCAACATGTCCCACTACTGCTGGGACATCGTCCCACGTGCGAAAAATAGGAAAATAACTACTCGGGTCTTGAATCTGAGGCCGTGGGCTCCCAGTCGGATTGGAAACTGCGACCACGCGAGCAAAAGCGAGCGCTCTAGCCCTGAGGTTCGAAGGAGCCTCACTTTCTCTGTATTCATTTCTTTGAGGAGTACCCACTTTGTTTGGCAAGCCATCTTGTACAGCCTCCCGACGTATTTGTGTGTTTTATTTTCTTACTCCTACTGCACAGTTGTAAACAATCAGAGCTTTAAGACGTTTCTTCCTATTTCACATGTCGTTTTATTTTCCATATGTATGGTGTTCCAGCTGTAGTGTTAAATGTGCCAAATCGGTTCGTTTTCTGTTTGTCTTGGCATGTGCACTGTGTGTAAGATACGAATTTCTGAAGGTATTTTCCTATATTTCGAGTACGTCATATGTCTCAGAAGACGTGGGACATGATACAAGTTTGTTATTTTCACGTCCTATCAGAATTTGAACCATGCATTAAGAGATTTCTTTTCATATGTGTCGACTGTGGGACAATGTCCCAAACAAAGAGGGACATTGATACAATCGTGTTCTAGTTACGTTCAACCAAAAGGTGCACCAGATGTAATAGCAGAATGTACAACGTTATTTTCCTAGTTTTCGCACGTGAGATGGTGTCCCAACGGTAGTGCGACATGTTGGTATTTGTCCATTAGCTACATGTTGATATCAACACACACATTGGCCACATTTCAATATCGATCATGCAATCCCACTAGTGACATTCATTTAGTTTGCCCAGTTTCTTTGTGAGTCCAATTGCATAATTTGAACTTGGCCTCAGTTGTTGCATCCTTATTGGTATGCAACCGTGCATATCATATTGCATCGGTTTGAGGGAATATTATTGGTGAATTGGCAATGGCTTTCATGTTCTTGCTAATCCTTACATTTCCGACGCTTTGAACTTACGTTTACTGAGTATGAGTGCATTTCTGGGCATTTTTCGTTAAGTCTTTCCACACATGTGAATCACCCTGCTTCATCTGTTATGCTCTACCGACACTCCAGATGCCTTTCTAGAGCATTTGAGTACAAATTCGCTACAATTAATACTCAGAACGTCACTGTTGGCCAGCATCCGTACCTGGCGATTATGCAACCACACACAACGGGCATGAAGGTGTCCACCATTTTGTATTTGTTCCAGATATCGACTCAATACAAACTAATTATTGTTACCCGGTAGAAAGCCTATTAATTCATATCCATTTAGACCAAGTTTCATTTGGCAGATTATCCGGGACTCCCTACGTTCCTTTGGGGAATCCCTTGCGCGTGCGCGGCAGGATTGTGAAACATGCAAAATTCAATAGAGCAGGTATGACTTCTTCAGTGAATTTTTTACCCGCCCTCTTTATGTTGGATAGTTTCCGAACTATTAGCGTCCGAAAGTCATTTTCCCACGCTTTCGGCACCTTGTAGATCTGAAACTATGTCCGATAGCAGAAAGTTGAAGAGAACTTTTTTTCTTGTCTCAGTGGCAGGAGTCACCTCCCAAGAGTTGTAACACTTATTTTGCAACACCCGATATATACCGGGTGAGGCATTTAAAACTGTTTTTTTGAATATCTGGAAAACTACAAATCGGATTTTGAAAAAGTTGTAATAAAAGTTGTTCGTCTCGAAGGGGGACATCCAATGATACCACACTCGAAACCCTGCCCCCACCCCCCGGGGGCGGGAGGGGGGGCAACTTTGAAATCTTAAATAGAAACCCCCATTTTTTATTCCATATTCTGATTCTCCGTGAAAAAATACGTAACTTTTGTATTGAACATTTTTTTCGTTGCGTGATAGATGGCGCTGTAATCGACAAAAATCAAAATGGCTCACAAACTGAAAAATGTGGCATTTAAAACTGTTTTTTAAAATATCTGGAAAGCTAAAAATCGGATTTTAAAAAAGTTGTAATAAAAGTTGTTCGCCTCAAAGGCGGACATCTAATGATACCACACTCGACCCCCTTCCCCCACCCCCCGGGGGCGGGAGGGGACAACTTTGAAATCTTAAATAGGAACCCCCATTTTTTATTCTATATTCTGATTCTCCGTGAAAAAATACGTAACTTTTGTATTGAACATTTTTTTCGTTGCGTGATAGATGGCGCTGTAATCGACAAAAATCAAAATGGCTCACAAACTTGAAAAATGAGGCATTTAAAACTGTTTTTTTGAATATCTGGAAAACTACAAATCAGATTTTGAAAAAGTTGTAATAAAAGTTGTTTGTCTCGAAGGGGGACATCCAATGATACCACACTCGAAACCCTGCCCCCACCCCCCGGGGGCGGGAGGGGGGCAACTTTGAAATCTTAAATAGGAACCCCCATTTTTTATTCCATATTCTTATTCTCCGTGAAAAAATACGTAACTTTTGTATTAAACATTTTTTTCGTTGCGTGATAGATGGCGCTGTAATCGACAAAAATCAAAATGGCTCACAAACATTTGAAAAATGAGGCATTTAAAACTTTTTTTTTGAATATCTGGAAAACTACAAATCGGATTTTGAAAAAGTTGTAATAAAAGTTGTTCGCCTCAAAGGGGGACATCCAATGATACCACACTCGAGTCCCTGCCCCCACCCCCGGGGGTGGAAGGAGGGCAACTTTGAAATCTTAAATACGAACCCCTTACTGCAATGGGTGAAGTTGGTACTGTTGCAAGAACATAACTTTTATTTTAACAGTGGTGGAATTTGAAGTGTCATTCATTTGGATTCTTCATATTTTTTTACGATACTTACTTCCAGTTGTACAAGGCAGTTTCGTCAAACATCTCGATTACTATTTATGATTACGGAACACTTTAGCATATCCTTTAGGCTGTATCATTGTATCACGACCCTTAAGCTCAAGCTCAATCCTATTATAAAACACGATGAGAAGTGAGATAGGAGTGTCCTGGAGAAGTTAGATATAGTGCATTCATTCAGCCAATGGAACACGATGCAAATCTTAGCAGAGTTCTTATTCTGCCTTGCATATCCATCTACAAAGTGTCGAATTTCTGATACGCCTTCACATGACGTGTTTTGCAGACTATGAAACACTACTGATGCAATTTCCGATGATCCTTTGGCTACGTGTGCTTCTGTCCAATAATATACTGTGTAAACAATTTGTTCTTTGTTTGCCTATCGGTAGACGTTCCTTCGTAAATCGTAAAATTAAACAACTAAAATTGTGCTGCTAATAGGCGGTTTGATCTGGAACTCGAGGAAGAACATGATTCTTTTGCGAGTCGAATAATAAAGTGATTGCATCATTGTTTCTACTTTTCAATAAGGAATGAAAGGCTTCACCTTTCTCTTATGTATCAAAAATTCAGTTTCACAAGAGGTATTTCCTGATTGAAGTCTCAACTCAAACTGCATACATTTCGAACATTTATTTACAGCAGGACTTCCAAAACTTATATTGTATTCAGTTACAAATAAGAGTATGGAACCCGAAGATCGTTTTCCACATCGTTATTGTACAGTTGGTGAAGTTTTGCTACATACAAATAACTTGGCAGCTAATGCTTCTTTCCATTTTCTCGTCTGCAATAATGTTTCTGTACAGGAATTAGTCTTTCACAGGCCCGTTTTTATAATATTGTGCGCCTATGTGCCCTTTTGCTGCCTCCCCGCACAATTTTGCCGCCCCTCAAAAACGACCAATATTATTATAGTTGAATTCAGTTATTTGGGTGGGGGGTCGCTGAGATGTATAACGACAGCTTTAATACATTTCAACTTCAAGAGGTCATATTCCACTCCCCAGGAAGGGGGCGAGATTTTAAAAGTAATCGAAAACGACAGATATTAGTGTTGAATTCATAGTTTTCGAGGTCGCTAAGTTTAACGGTATCATTTTTCATGATGTTTTAAGTTCATCCTCACCGCTTGGAATGGGGTGGGAAAGGATGACTTTTTTAACATATTTTCTCGCCCTTGCGCGGGACTCTGCAGATTGCTAGTTTTAAATATTACTTTATTGTGAATCTTAGAGAAATTCCAAAATTTTGCCGCCCAATAAATTCTGCCGCCCTGTGCTCGAGCATAGAATAGCACTTACCTAAATACGGGCCTGGTCTTTCAATGAATGTTTTAACAGTTTTCTTCTTGGCTTCAAACATATGGGACTTATGGTCTCCTCCTCTGTTTTCTGATGCCAGCTATCCACTTTCAAAATTCCGTTTACATATTAGCTTAAACCGTTTCTCAGATACTCCTAACACACAACAAAAAAATTCTTACACACTATCAGCAGTGTTTTGATGTCACTATCACATTTCGGATCGTAATATCGAATCCAAAGCTGTGTTGCTTCTTCCCTGTTGTTCTTTGGTCTTTTTCGTTGTGGTGTTGAAGGTTTCGTATGCTTTAATATGAAATTATCTTGGATTATTTTATTTTTAACCAAATAGAAGCATTGGTGAAATTTGCAAATATCTTGCATACACATTTCTGTACATCTAAGTCTTTCCTCCTACATGGTTACAGTTAAAGTGTTTCGTGCAAACATTTGGGTGAATAGGTTGACTCTTTTAATTTTTACGTTTTGCGTTTCCACTTGTCAGGATTACGCATTTTCTTCCTGCCGTTTCCAGGTGGACTTGGTGTAATAATAACATCCTCCTCTTTCAAATCTTTTAATCTTTCCATCTCCGTGGACATTTACGCCGGAAAGCTTCTTTTTAATAGGACAGAGTGATTTCATTACACTCTTCAAGCTACTTTTGCTACTCCAACAATGGCGTCGTACTAAATAAAACCAACCTTATCGTTAAAACCTTATCAAATTTTCAGTTATAGCCAGTGATAACACAATATTCTTTCTTGAAGGAGAAATGAATGTAAATCCCGTGAAATTTAATTGTTTATCACTATTATCTTGCTTGCTGATGCAATGCATAGCATTGGGACAAAAGACAATTTGAACCGAAAATGGCAACTAGTCATTCAATGGTTATAGAAAAGAGCCGTTTTGGAATTAAAAAATCCTTTCCTTATCAGTGCGCCATGTTGTTGTGGACAATATCACTTATGAACAAAAACCTACTTTTCAAATTACTTTTTTTAAAATGTTTTAGACAGTTTTGGCAAGAAACCAATTCATAAACAGAAAGATACGACCTCAAAGATTTCAAAGCTACTGATATCTCAATTTAAAAAAGAAAAAATGGACAAGATCCGTTTTGAAAATAAACTCGACAATTAAAACTACTTTTAGCGTTACCCAGGAACAACGACGTGGACGTAGTAGTAATTTGTTCCCTTCGGGGTGCTTTTTTAATGTGAGTCCCCTTGCCTCTCACCATCGGGGTGCTTGTTTCAGGTGAGTCCCCTTGCCTCTCACCATCGGGGTGTTTGTTTTAGGTGAATCCTCTTGCCTCTCACCATCGGGGTGCTTGTTTAAGGTGAGTCCCCTTGCCTCTCACCATCGGAAGCTCCATATTTTACCGAAGCAAATGTTCAAAATGGTGTCCGTTTTCTGCAATACACATTACAACTCTGTTTCTGAAGGACAATTCTACTGCTCTAAGTGCCTCTTCGCTAATGTTTGCACATGCATTGATTATGCGCTGCCGCACATTTTCTGGGGTTGGTTCTTCCGTGTAACATTTTGCTTTTAGCGTTCCCCACAGGAAAAAGTCGGAAAAAGTTAAATCAGGGGATCGTGCAGGCCAATTTTGAGGACCACCTCGTCCAACCCATCGATCAGGATATTTTCTATTCAAAACCTCACGAGATATCCTTGAATAATGCGCTGGACATTCGTCTTGTTGAAACCAAATATTCATTCTTGTTTGAAGTGGGACATCTTCCAGTAGTGTTGGCAAAATATTATCTAAAAAATCGGCATACATTTGACCATTCAAATTCCCGTCTATGAAGTATGGGCCAATTATTCGAGTACCTAAAACACCGCACCAAACGTTCACACTCCATGGACGTTGACGCTCGGCTTGCCTTAACCAATGAGGATTATCTACTGACCAATAATGCATATTATGCCGATTCAGTTGACCAGTATTCGTGAAAGTTGCCTCATCAGAGAAAAGTATCTGTGAAATAAAATCATCATTAACTGCTAATTGCTGTTGTATCCAATTGCAAAAGTTCAAGCGGTGTTGAAAGTCGTCCCCATGTAGTTCCTGATGCAACGAAACGTGATATGGATGGAATCTGTGTTCATGCAGTATGCGCAGAACACTTCTTTGCGACATTCCTGAACTTCGTGCGATTTGCCGAGAACTGATGTGAGGATTTGCAGCAACTGCAGCTAAAACATTCACTGCGGCATTTTCGTTCGTCACAGGCCGTGATCGGACTCGTTGTCTGGGTTGAATACTTCCAGTTTCAATGAATAATACTGCGAAAAGTCGTTGCAAAAGGAACATTCCTATCAGGGAACAGGTTAGCATACCTTAAACGTGCTTCTTCTACTGTCTATTTGACTCAAAGTACTCCTTAACTTCGTCACCTAATGTTACTGATATCTTCAATTGATCCATAATAAGAATTTTTCTGTAACTAATGAACACCTATTTTCATCATTATTGATCACAGACTCTAACTACATAGCAATGTCCAACTTCATCATACGATACGGACTATTGTCTTGTTGCCCATATTCTTTTCTTTCAGTTAACATCCCATTAAAAGTGAAATCCACAATCGAACTCCACTCAATAGACTTTAATCAAGAAACTAATCCTTGAAACTACAAGTTATTCTCACCAATACAAACAACGACATAACCCTGAATGACATGTGGACGTACTTTGTGAGTACGTTATGTAACATTGTCTTTCTTGGCGCTGTCTAATAGATGGCGCTCTAATAGACAACAATCAAAATGAGTAAACACCGCTGACAAGGATAAGAAAATGTTCGAAATTGTGACTACTTTTGCGATATATTTTGCATTATTCAAACTACCGTCTACGAAGCAAGAACTGCTATCACGCGTAGCAGTCCATGGTTAGATTTTCTGTAGGTGTAACACTTGCAATTAGGGATGGGAACGAGCGAGTTCGAGCAAGTTTTCTTTGAAACTCGACTCGACTCGACTCGAAAAACTTGCTCCAACTCTACTCGAAATTCTACTCGAATTCGGGTTAAGTTTCGAGTCGAGTCGAGCCAATTCGAGCTAAATCCTGTGTGTAGTTCCAAATACTCTTTTCAAATATCCTACGTAGATAATATAATTATCAATGATATTACTAGTAATATACTACCACTACTACAACTTATTATTATTATTATTATTATTATTATTATTATTATTATTATTATTATTATTATTATTATTATTATTATTATTATTATTATTACTATACGAAAGATAGGCGGTTTGTATCTGAATACTAAAAACTAGTTGACTGTCTATCTGCGTAGTCGACAAGTCTTTAGGAGGCAAGGACATCGGTCATGAGGTTCTGGATTTGAGTTCCGGAGGAGCAAGCCAAAAATTGATAAAAGTTATAGGGCGTCGGTCAAACATGTTCAAAACTGCTTGGTCCGGGTTTAGGGTTGTCATCGGCTCAAGCGGTCGGCTCAAAGCTTATTCACTATCAAGCCAAACAGAAAAGTGAGCCAACAGCTCACCCAAGCGAGCCGGCTCAGCCATAGGCTCAGTTAAGCTGAGTCGAACCGAGTCGATGGGCTGCTTTTAATGGAGCTGGCTCGAGCCGATGGCTCACATGAGTCGAGTTGGTGGCTGATCCGAATGGAACCGGCTCGAGCCATCGGTTCAATTGTGCCGAGTCGTTGGCTCGTCCCAACCAAGCCGGCTCAATTGAACCGAGCCATCCCAACCGAGCCGGCTTGAGCTGTTCGCTCAGTTGAACCAGCCGAGCCTATTGACATCACTGCACGGATTGGGCTTCTTCTGGGGCTCAAAAAGTCGACCGTGCAGGTCTAAGCCTAGACGGTAAGAACTACAGTATATACTTATATTGGTGCTCACGAAATTTGAAGCTGTCTCGTTATAAAAATCTATTGTTTTCTCGTTTTCGAGACGAGATGACATATACTAAACGTACCCCCACCAGATGTACCTCTGTCGTGAGAAATATTAAAAGTATTCAACATTACTGCTTACATTTCTCATGGCTTTCGCTTTCCAGTCTAAACAGGCCATAATTTAAAAACGAGTTAAAAAGAGCTGAATGTGCGAGCCATTTATCAAACTCGACTCGACTCGAAACTCGAGCTCAAAACAGTGACTCGGCTTGGAACTCGACTCGAGAAAATTACCTTTGACTCGACTCGAATTCAACTCGAGTCGAGTTTAAGCTCGACTCGCGCCTATCCCTACTTGCAATGTGTAATCTATTGCAGAAAAGGGGGACCATTTCGAACGTTTGTTCGTTTGTTCAGTGAACAATGAAGATGTGTGAGAGGCAAAGAGACAACCCCAAAACAAACACCCGAATGGTAGGATGCAAGAGGCTCAACTAAAACAAACACCTCGATGATGAGACTCAAGGGGACTTACCTGAAACAAGCACCTCCTTAGTGAGAGGCAAGGGGACTCACATTGTATCAGCAAACCAAAGGCAACAAACTAGTAGATACTACGTCCACGTAGTCCAATTGAAGTAAATTTCACCTACATCGGTAACAGAAATTACACCAAAAATTTGGGCAAAGTAATGAATTATGTTGCAGAGCAGAGCAGAGATTTCTTGGCGGTTTTTGTGGTTGATTTAAGTACCGGGCTTGGGCCCTTGCCTTCCATTTGTGTTGTTGACTGTCGTTTGTTTTGCGTGCGTATTTGTTGTGAGAGAGGACGCAACTGTCGCGCTCCTCTTTTGCTGTTCCTATGTCAGTTTAGTGGTTGTGCGTTTTAGGGGTGCGGCATCTTGTAAGTTCGTCTTCTTGGGTTGGCCGTTCCTATGGTGGCTATGTGTTGGTGTGGCGAGGCTCTGATTGTCCTAAAGAAGTTGGCTGATCTGTGAATTATGTAGTCATGTAGAAATGGGAGTTCCAAATCTTCATGTATTTGCTCGAGGCGAGTGTCTCTCGAGTGTCCAGTGATAGCCCTGGCTACTCTGTTCTGGATGACTTGTAGTTGGCTGAGGTGCGTTTTTGCTGCGTGTTGCCATGCAGGGTGGGCATACATCAGGATGGGACGAATGCTCATCTGGTATATATGGCGTTTGGTTTTCAGGGTGAGGGATGGGGAGAGGAGTAGCGGTAGCAAGGCTTGATGGCGTTGACTGGCTTTCTTGGCGATGGAATGTATGTGGTGAGCAAATGTAAGTTTCCTGTCCAGTATTATTCCGAGGTATTTGGCATCATCTCGGTTCTGGAGGGGTGTTCCAGCCATGGTGATCCTGACGTGAACCCTTCTTCTGTTTCTTGTGAAGTTTACTACTGAGGTCTTCTGTTCGCTGACTTTGATCTTCCACTCTTCAGACCATCGGTGGAGAAGTTCGGCGTGTCGTCTGAGGTATAGTTCAGCGTATCTGATGTTTCCATGGCTGGCAAAGATTGCCGTGTCGTCTGCGAATGTTGCTACCGCTGTGTTGGGGGTTGTGGGAATGTCCGCCGTGTACATGGCGTAAAGGGTTGGGGATAGGCAGGATCCTTGGGGGACTCCTGCTAGGATAGGTCTGGAGGGTGTTAGGTGTCCTGCATGGGCAACACGAAAGGTTCTTCCTTGAAGAAAGGATTTGATGATTCTCAGAAGGTAGTGCGGAGTGCCCTGGAGCATCATCTTGTGAAAGAGGCCTTCGTGCCACACCTTGTCGAATGCTTTTTCTATGTCGAGAAAAAGCCCCAAGGTGTGGCCTCCCTCGTTGAATCTGTCACATATCTTCTCTACCACCCGTACCAGCTGCTGATCCGCGCAGTGTCCTTTCCTGAAGCCGAACTGGTGGTCCGGGATGATGTCATGATCTTCTATGAATTGCTGAAGTCTGCTCTGCAGTACTCTATCAAACACCTTGCTGGTATGCGAGAGCAGGCTGATAGGGCGGTAGTTGGCCGGGTTTGATCTTTTCTTTCCTGGTTTGGTCAGCATTATGACTTTTGCTTCTTTCCAGGCTTCTGGGTAGTGTCCGGTTCTCATAATGGCGTTGCACAACTTACAGAGTAGGACCAGGGCCTTTCTCGGGAGGTGCTTCAGTGCTTGCGGCGTCACTCGGTCTTGACCTGGAGCCCGGTGTGCATTGATCCTCTTGATGATTGCTTGTATCTCCCGCGGTGTTGTGAGGGCTTCTGGAGGAGGTGGGTCTTCTATTCGGGAGAGGTGGTAGGATCTATGTACTGCTGCAGTGGTGGTTGCTGGCGTGTTGGTAGCGTTGATCTGGAAGGTGGTTTCCAGGGTCTGGGCGAAAAGTTCTGCCTGTTCTTCCGGTTCGTGTATTGTTCCTTGTGGAGTTTGAAGTGTGAGTGTTCTGGAGTTTGCTTCTGGTCTTGTGATGTTTTTCACTAACTTCCAGAATTGCCTGCTGGGTGCATCTAGCTCCTGGAGGTGGAGGTTCCAGTTTCTGATTTTGATTCGAAGGAGTCTTTTCCTGACTCTGGATACTAGGTGGTTCCAAAGTGTTTTGAACTGGGGAATTCTGGTACGTTGCCACTGCTTCCGGGCCCAACACTTCAAGTGGATCAAGGCTGAGGTGCGTCGTTCTTCTGGAGTGGTCTGGTGTGATGGATGAGTCGTTGTTGAGGTGGTTGAGGCGATGGCTATGGCTGAGTTGATGGCTGCGGTCAGGGACGCAGTGGTGGCCTCTATGTCTTCCGTTGTTTCAATTATCCGGCGTGGATCTAACATGTCGCTGAGCAAGGATCTGTAGTGGTCCCAGTCTGTTGTGCGCAGAGTTGGAAGGGTTCGAGTTGTGAAGTGGTAGCTGATTGCGATCGTTTGTAGAACGGGTAGATGATCCGAGTCGAGGCCGTGGATAACCTGAGGTACACCTAGGATTGCCAGGTTCGCTGTCAGTACCATGTCCAGTACATCAGGCATCCCGCCGTTTCTTGGATAATGCGTGGGTTCCGTTGGAGCCGTGGGAGTAAAGTCTATGGTGGTGAGAGCGTGGTGGAGGATCCTTCCGTTTGCGTTTGACACATTGGAGTTCCACGCCGGATGTTTACTGTTGAGGTCTCCCCCTAGTAGAATCCGGTGTCCTAGCTGTCGCAGGGCTTGCAGATCTGTTGCGTTGAGGTTGTTGTTGTGAGGCTTGTAGGCTGCTATTATTATTATCGGTCCATTAGCTGAGTGGAGGGTGATCCCTGTAGCTTCCAGGGATTGTAGACGTGGTAGCGGGAGAGGGTCGTACGGGATACTGTCTTTGATTAGAATTGCTGTTCCTCCAAGGGGTCGGTCGGGACGGTCGGTACGGATGGTGGAGTAGTTGCGGATTTTTAGGGTAAGGTGTGGTTTTAGGTGGGTCTCTGACAATAGGGCTATGTCCACTTCTTCTCTGCGGAGAAAGTCCTCCAGGTTGTTCTTCTTCTTTTGGATTCCTTCTGCGTTCCAGTGCAGCACTTTGACTTGTCTGTTGATTCTTCTTTTAGTCGGTGCCATCGTCAAGGATGGACGCGACTACCTCAAACATGATGGTGATTTTGCTTAGTGGGTCTGTCGTTTCTTTCACCTTCCGGAGTCCTACTCGCAGCTTTTCTAGCATTGAACGGAGATTGAGGCCCGAGAAGAGTTCTCGGATCTCTTTGAATGTGTCTGCCAATGATGGTTCAGTGCGTTTGTCCTCGGTGTCTTCGTCTCTGGATTGGGAGTTGTCCTGGGTTGTTTGATTTTGCTTTGTTTCTTGGTTGGGGGGCCTCCTGGTTTTCTGGTTGGTGTTGTTCTTGTCTTCCGGCGTGACTGCTCCTGCGTAAGATGTAGCGTTGTTTGTTCTGCGGCTGGTATCAGATTTTGAGGGAGGGTCCGACTTAGCTGGTGGTTGGGTTGGCTGTTTCCTCTTGGCTTTGGCCGCCTTGAGCGTGGGACAGCCCATGTAGTTGGCGGGGTGTTCGCCTCCGCAGTTACAACATTTTGCCGGAGTGTCCCTCGTTTTCTTCGGACATTCCGTGGAGAGATGGGATTCTTCGCATTTGATGCAGCGAGGGGTCGCCCTGCATGTTTGCGTGGTGTGCCCTACTCGTTGGCATCGGTAGCATTGGAGAATTGACTGACCCTTGTAGGGTTCCACTGTCACTCTGTAACTAAGAAGGTACTTGAGATCGTAAATCTTGTTGTTCGTTGGGTCCTTGGGTAAAGTAACAAGGAATAGCGGAAACAGGGGCCTGTTGCCAGACGGGTCACTACGTCCCCTCATCTGGACCACATTGGTTGGGGTGAACCCCTGGTCCTTCAAGTCCTGTAGTATGTCAGCCGTTGGAGTGTCGAGTGGCATCTTCCGGATGACTATTTTCATTGGGCGTGTTTGTTTCGGAAGTTCTGTGGCAAATGATTGTCCGGTCTGGATGCAAAAGGCTTCCATCATTTCGAAGTCGCGCCAGGTGGTGCAGTGGATTTTTATGTATGCACTCGGTTGCAGAATTTTGTAGGGATCCTTGCAGTTTGCGGTTAGCGTTTTTATGAAAGTATATCTTTTCTCGACGTCATATATGAAGAGGGGGGTATCTTCCTGCTGCGGACGGTGTCCTCCGGATTTTCTTCTTCATATTCGGTGGGTGTTTGACCACCCCCAGCGTTGGATGGGTCGCTGGTGGTGTCCAGCGCCGAGAAAGAGTTCCTGAATTCAACAAGTGGCGTAATGCTACTTTCTGGTCTTCTTTTCGCTTTCTTCTTGGGGTGTTGGAACTCTCCTGCGCTATCGGTAGGGTCGTATTCTTCATCACTGGACCCTGCCATCTCGATGGACTGATCTTGGATCTGGGGGGCATCCGCGTGGACGGTTGCACTGTCAGCTGTTTCGTTCATGTGAGGGGTAGAAGTGGTTTGAGCCGTGGAGTTCCTCGAGACTCATAGGAACCAATTTAGCCTGACGGGTTGTTCTGCGGCGTTGAACAGAGCCTAAGTTACTAAAACTCATAGCTTTTAGTTGTTTCGCAAGGCTTGTTTCCGGTCCTGCGGGTGGTTTCCTGACGGGAGGCACTTGGTTGGTATGTGGATCACTGCTTCTTGGGGGGGGGGCGACCTGAGTGTTTTGCTTCATTTCTTGGCTGACGTCTAAACGCTGTCTAGGAACGTATTGGACGAGCTCCTAGCGGCCAGTTTTTCTTTTAGCCGTATTGCTGGGATCTTTTATTATTTATGGGAACAGGACCTAATTTTTATTTTTCCCCAGCCTATGAGCCGGGCTCCCGCTCCAGCGGGCAACTGAGCTAGTTGACTTCAGACTTCAGACTTGTCTTGGCTTTGTTTTGCTTGTTTGAAGTTTCGGGCTTGGGCCCATGCCTTCCATTTCTGTTGTGAGCTTGGCGTGGTTGTTGTTGTTGGCATCTGAGTTGCTAGGGTCGCAACTGTCGCGCTCCCTGGTTTTTCGTCATCTGGTTTGCAGAGTTGTTATTTCTTCATGGGGGACGAGGCATCCTATGGCAATGTCGTTTTGGGTTGGAGTGCCCTAAACGTGCGATTTCGGGGTTGTTCGAGGTGGTCGTGTTCCTCCAGAAATTGGTGGCTTGTCTTGTTCTCACTTCTTGAAGCAATGGAAGGGTGAGATCTTCGTGCAGTTGCGTGATTCTGGTGTCTCTGGAGTGACCTGTGATTACTCTGGCGGCTTTGTTCTGGATCGTTTGCAATGGGCGGAGGTGCGTTTTGGCTGCATGCTGCCACGCGTTGTGCGCGTACAGCATGATGGGACGCAGGCAGGTGATGTATACATGTCTCTTCGTTTCCAGAGGTAGCGAAGGAGACAGGAAAAGTGGTAGTAGTGCCGTGAACCGCTGCAGTCCTTTCTTCGTTACTGCCTGGAGGTGTTTGGCGAAGGTTAATCTCCTATCGAGTATGACTCCCAAGTATTTTGCGTCTTCCTTGAGAGTCAGCACTGTCCCATCCATTGTGAGTCGGATGTTTTCTTTCCGTTTGGCCCTGGTGAAGTCCACTACGGCTGTCTTCGTGGCGTTGATTTTTATCCTCCAGTTCTTCGTCCAGTCGTGCAAGAGCTGGATGTGTCTTTGGAGATGGGTCGTGGCGTAGCGTATGTTGGAATGGCTGGCGAACACTGCGGTGTCATCTGCGAAGGTGGCCGTTATTGTGTTTGGGGTAGTTGGGATGTCGGCTGTGTATACTGCATACAGGAGAGGTGATATGCAGGAGCCTTGGGGGACCCCTGCGTTTGCTCTTCTGGGTGGTGTGACATGGCCTGCGTGTGCGACTCGGAAGATCCTGTCTGCTAGGTAGGATTTGATGATTCTTATCTGATAGTGTGGAAAGGCTTGTTGTAGTAGCTTGTGAATAAGTCCCTCATGCCACACCTTGTCAAAAGCTTTCTCTATGTCGAGAAAGAGTCCCAAGATGTGGCCTTCGTCATTAAATCTGGTGGTGATGATTTCAGCTGCTCTCACTAGCTGGTGTTCTGCACAGTGTCCTGGGCGAAACCCAAACTGGTGGTCGGGGATGATGTTGTTTTCTTCTGTGTGGTGTTGCAATCTTCTTTGAAGTATCCTCTCAAACACCTTGCTAGTGTGGGAGAGCAGACTGATCGGTCGGTATCCGGTTGGGTTTTTGCGTGGGGCTCCTGGTTTCGGAATCATCACTATCCTAGCTTCTTTCCAGGCCGATGGGTAGTGTCCTGTATGCAGTATAGCGTTGAATATCCTGTTTAGTAGTACGAGGGCTTTGCGGGGTGCATTGCGAAGAGCGGAGGGTGGGATTTTGTCTGGGCCAGGTGCTCGATGAGGGTGAACCTTGCGGATGACTCCCTGGATCTCTCTGGGCGTGGTACGATCTGCTGGGGGAAGGGGGTCGGTCAGTGAGATGTGGTGGGTACTGTGATGCACTGCTCGGAGGATGGCTGCTGGAGGGAGAGCTTGATTCTGCTGGAGAGTTTCCTCGAGAGTGGTGGCGAACAGCTCTGCTTGGTCTTCTGGCCTGTGTATGAGTCCCTGGGGTCCTTGTAGGGGGAAGATCCTCGTTCCAGATTGAGGTTTGGTGATGTGTTTGACCAGGCGCCAGAATTCCGAGTTCGGTGTGGTCATTGTACTGAGTTTCTGATTCCACTGCTGGATCTTCAATCTTTGTAGCCGTTTGCGCACTCTGGTCACGAGGTTGTTCCAGAGGGTTTTGTATCTGGGGTGCCTGGTTGTGTGCCACTTCTTGCGGGCCCATCGCTTGAGGTAGATCAGCACTGTGGTTCGGAGTTCGTCTGGTGTGGTGGGTGGGGTGGTGGAGGTTGAGGTGGTGGTGGCTAGTTTGAACGCAGACATCATGGAGGCTGTGATGGAATTCACCGCTGCGTCGATGTCTTCTGGGGTGGTGACGGCCATTCTCGTGTCTGAGTTGGGAGAGTGTGTGCCTGTACTCTTCCCAGTCGGTGGTATTGACAGAGGGGAGTCGTGAAGCTGGGAGGTGGTGATTGACTGAAAGGTTTTGTAACACTGGGACATGATCGGACGCTAGTGCTCGTATGGATTGGGGTCCATCGAGAATTGCGATGTTGCTGATGAGGGTCATGTCCAGTACGTCAGGTGCGCCTCCGTTGGTGGGGTAATGTGTGGGCTCTGGGGGGGCCGATGGGGTGAAGTCGATTCGTTGCAGTGCCTGATGAAGTGCGTTGCCGCCGGCGTTGGACACTCGCGAGTTCCAAGTCGGGTGTTTGCAATTTAAGTCCCCGCCAATGAGGATACGGTGCCCCAGTTGTCGAAGAGCTCGAAGACCCTGAGGTTCCAGTGCTGTAGCTGGTGGCCTGTATGCCGCAATCACTTGGATAGGTCCATCTGCTGAGTAGATAGTTATTCCCGTGGCCTCAAGGGATTGGAGTTGAGGGAGAGGAAGGGTATCGTGGGCTATGGTTGATTTGATGAGGATTGCAGTGCCTCCTCTGGGTCCTTGGCGGTCGGTACGGATGCAGGTGTAGTTTCGGATGCGGAAGGGTGTGTGTGGTTTGAGGAAGGTCTCGGTGAGGAGTGCGACGTCTATGTGTTCGCGTCGCAGGAAATCTTCTAGGTTGGGTTTTTGGGGGCTGACTCCAGCTGCATTCCAATGGATAACCCTGAGGTCACGGAAGAGTAGACTCTTATTCGGAGCCATTATCGAGCAGACTGGCGACAACTTCTATCATGGCGGTGAACTTGGATGCGGAGTCCGTTGCTGCTTGGACTTTGCGAAGCCAGACTTGGAGTTTTTGTAGAAAACTGGTGAGGTTCAGCCCTTGGATGAGGGTCATGACCTCTTTCAATGTGTCTGCGATGCTCCCTGCTGGTGGCTGGCTTGTGGGTGATTCGTTGTCTGTGGTTTGTCGGTTCCTGTGGTTCTTCTTGGCGGAGGTTGTTTCTATGGTCTGGTCTTGACGTTGAGGTGGGTCTCTGTCTTCTGTCACTGCTGCGTAGCTGTTGTTGGGGGGAGGTGCTTTTGGGGGGTTGGTGGGCTTGGGCGGTTGCTTGTCTTCTGGTGGCTTGTTTCTTGGTGGTGGTGGGGATCTTTTTGCTTTGGCTGCTTTGAGGACAGGGCATCCCAGGTAGTTGGCGGGGTGGGCGCCATCACAGTTGATGCACTTGGCTGGGGTGTCCCTGGTCTGCTTTGGGCACTCACTGGTGAGGTGGGGCCCGGCGCACTTAACGCAGCGTGGGAGCGCGCGGCACATTTTTTGGGTGTGACCAACTCTTTGGCACGTGTAACACTGGATTATTTCCTGTCCGCGGTAATTTTCAACTGTGACTCGGTAGCTTAGTAGGTTTTTTAAATTGAAAATCTCGTGGTTCATGGGGTGGCGGTGGAGGGCGACCAGGAAGAGTGGGAACAGTGGGCGCTCTCCATTTGCGTCGCGGCGTCCTTTCATTTGGGACACTGATTTCACCGGGAACTTCAGGTCGATCAGGTCGTCATGGATGTCTTGGGTGGGGGTGTCCGTCTGCAATTTACGTATGACTACTTTCATGGGCCTGGAGGGCTTTGGGACTTCTGAGGCGTACTGGTAGCCCTGTTGGATACAGCACGCTTCAATCTTCTGGTAGTCCGCCATTGATTGGCAACGCATGGTCACACTATCCTTGTGTGGAAACACTTTGGGGGGTTGTTTGCATGTGGCACTCACACTTTTGACGAACGCGTGCACTTTTTGTAGTCCGTAGACGTGCAACGGAGGGACGTTCCTCTTGGAGAGGGATTCTTCTTGGGTGGGGGGGGTCGTTCTCTGATGCTTGGTCGTGGTTCTCTGGGAGATTTTCAAGTGACGAGAATTTGTTTTTGAGTTCTATTAATGATGCGATGTTCTGGGTGCGAGTGCGCTTAGCTCGCTTTTTAGGTTGCCGGAACTCTCCCTCAGGCGCTTGGTCGTCTTGAGTGTCGTAGTCACTGGCGGAATCGATTTCTGTCATTTCCACTGCAATTGTTGTTGGGTCAGTGTCACTGGCTGACTCTATGGGGAGTTTGTCATGTTCCTTGGGTTTTGCGGAGGGGGAGGTGAGCTCCTGCAGGTCTTGATAGCTGAGCGGCACTTGTAATTGCTTGAAGCATGCCGTGCGGCGGCGCTGCACTGCTCCCAAGCTGACGAATTTCAGGTTCTTTAGTTGGTCACTCAGGGTGCCTACTTGTTCCGGGGGGGCCTTCTCACCGGGAGGGGGATACTCTTCTGACGGAGCACTGCGAGCCTGAGGATGTTTCATTTTCGCTGTGAACACTTGGAATGTTTTTTAATCAGTTGTTTGAAAATTCACTGTGGCCCTAGTAAGGACCGCTTGTGAGGCTCTGAACGTGGCTCTGCAAAGGGCCAATGTCTGTTCTGTTATGTCCTCAGAGTTCTTCGGTGGTACAGTGGGGAGTCAGACGGGAGCCTATTGGGCTTGCTCCCACCGGGCCAATTTTTCTTTTTGCCTACTTGCAGACAACACTGTGGTATGCACTTTCTTGGATTGGGAATTAAAGTTTATTGTGGTAGACGGGACCTATTTTTGTTTTTTAAGCACTCTTCTCCTTTGGATGTATGCAGCGAACTGCGGTGGATGCTGGCTTAGGTCTGGTCCTGCTCTTTTATGTGTGCTGCTAGCGAATGCTGGCTTCTGATTGGCTCTCGCACCTGCGTCTCTCCGACCAATCAGAAGCAGGTTCTTGGTTTCTGTCCTCTCGGGGCCACGCAACTTGCTGAACAAAACTGTTCTTGTTCGTCGAAATAGCGGTTATAGTGCTGCCGTGCTTTGTTGCTAACTACCAACTCTACTGCTAGCTACGCATGCAACATGCACACTGCACCGCACTTTCACAGTCACTAGAGTTCGTCACAGCACTTAAATGTTCGCAAACACTGTAATAAATGTTTATTTCAATGTTTATTTAAGGTGTGGGGAATAACAGTTTATATTTTCACGAAAACACGAAAAGATGTCAGGAGCACAGATACTCGCGTGACGCGCACTACAGCTTCGTATCTCAGTATCCTAGATGAATTATGTTCTGGAGAATCAAGTGTTTTGCTTAAAACATTACAGTTTCTCATTAAAGATTTTAGGTAGAATAACCATCTTTCAGAATAACTGAGATAGCGTTACGGTAGTCAACTATGGTGTCATTTGATAGCATTTACAAAGATATCAAAACTATCTACTTTAATTTTCTTAATCTGATGCGTATTTCTTGGATATTTTCCAATTGTTCGTAACAAATTTTCGTCGATTGCAGCGCCACCTATCACGAAACGAAAAAAATGTTCAATACAAAAGTTACGTATTTGTTCCCAAAGAATCCAAACCTTTAATAAAAAATGGAGGTTCTAATATAATAATTTTTCGTTGACCCCCTCCCGCCCCTGGGAGGTTGGGCAGGGGTCGAGTGTGATATTGTTGAATATACCCCTTCGAGATAAGTGAATTTTTTTACGTTTTTTTTTTAAATCCGATTTTTAGCTTTCCAGATATTTTAAAAAACAGTTTTAAATGCCTCATTTTTCAAATGTTTGTAAGCCATTTTGATTTTTGTCAATTACAGCGCCATCTATCACGCAACGAAAAAATTGTTCAATACAAAAGTTACGTATTTTTTCACATAGAATCAGAATATGCAATAAAAAAATGGGGATTCCTATTTAAGATTTCAAACTTGCCCCTCTCCCGCCCCAAGGGGTGGGGGAAGGGGGTCGAGTGTGGTATCATTGGATGTCCGCCTTTGAGGCGAATAACTTTTATTACAACTTCTTTAAAATCCGATTTGTAGTTTTCCACATATTCAAAAAAAAAAGTTTTAAATGCCTCATTTTTCAAATGTTTGTGAGGGGCCGCGGTGGCTCAGTGGTAGAACGTTCACCTCTGGTGCTTGGGGTCCCGGTTTCGATCTTAGCCCCCGCCAAGTGAACTTTGTGGTGGACAAACACCGTGTGCGTGGGTTTTCTCGGGGTTCTCCTGTTTCCTCCCACTTTCTTCATTCCACCATTTCATTCATTACTCATCATCACCGTCTCCTTTAGCCTAACCGGCATAACCGTGGGACGTAAAACTTAAAGATTTCATTTCATTTCATTTTCAAATGTTTGTGAGCCATTTTGATTTTTGTCGATTACAGCGCCATCTATCACGCAACGAAAAAAAATGTTCAATACAAAAGTTACGTATTTTTTCACGGAGAATCAGAATATGGAATAAAAGATAGGGGTTTCTATTCAAGATTTCAAAGCTGCCCCCCTCCCGCCCCGAGCTGTGGGGGCAGGGGGTCGAGTGTTGTATCATTGGATGTCCCCCTTCGAGACGAACAACTTTTATTACAACTTTTTCAAAATCCGATTTGTAGTTTTTCAGATATTCAAAAAAACAGTTTTAAATGCCTCACCCGGTATATAAGCACATGCAGATTTCCAAATAAAAGGAAGTAAAATCAATATAATTGTTCCATCGCAGTCGTAAAATGGTCAGAATCTTTTTAAAAGCATAATTGAATAAATTCTTCAGACAATGCCAAAGTATTCTGCGGATAGGGTACTTACTCCTCCTTAAATCCATCACAGGGCTATGACTTTTTCATGAAGTGCAATATCAAGACATAGCGTAAAATACCCATACTTGAAACCTTAAGGGAAAAATAGGATAAACAAGTATGTATCGTTTCACAATGTGAAACTAAGACTTACAAACTATGTTAATTAAATACTCCAACTTGAAGTAGTGCATCTATAAGTACTGGTTGCAATAGAATTATAACATCAAAGAACATGTTCCTTTGACACTGAATCCATATCAAGGAACCATTACTCGATATCCCTTTCTACTTTTGTTCTATGGAAATAAAAGTTGAAATCACAAATCTTTTATTTCAACCACTTCCGCATTGAAATCTTTAAATGAAATGAAATCTTTAAGTTTTACGTCCCATGTTTATGCCGGTTAGGCTAAAGGAGACGGGACTTCCGGATTGAATAGAGGGCTAAGGGAGGAGATCAAATCTAATTTTGAGGCAATGAATCCATTGCGAAAAATTGCATCTTGATAGCATTTATCGTTTTTGCTCTACAGAAATAACTTTGAAACTGGAAGTAACAGTAAATTCGAACCACTTTCGGTTTTGATAGAGTGTTCTGGTTCTGGATAGCCGTGATATATCTTGAGACAACAATCGTTTGCAAAATAAATCAAATAAAAAAAAAATAAAAAAATGCTTCTTGCTATCTGTTACGGTTTTCGTTCTATCGTGATAAACGTTGAAACCGAAAATGTCTAGTTTAATTTTAACCACTTTCGATTTGAATAGATGGTAAGGGAATAGATGGAAAGTATCCTTGAGACACTCAATCGTTCACAAGAAACTGCTTCTTGCTATCTGCTACAGTTTTTATTCTATGACGATAAATGTTGAAGCCAGAAGTAATTAATTCTAACCACTTCCGGTTTGAGTATAGGTTCAATGGAGAATGCGGAACCTACTCTTGAGAGTCTGAAACAATTGCGGAAAACTTCATCTCGATATCTCTTATCGTTTTTGCTCTGATACCTGTCGAGCAAAACCGGACAAATCCATGCTATAAGACTTCCGACACAAACGCATAGCATAGTTAGGAAGTCTAAAAGAAAGAAAATAAAGTAGTAAGTAATCTCTTTAAATTAGAGTTTTTCACGGGAAATGTCACCTATTCATTTAGAGGAGGTATTTGCCACGGTTTCATTCCGTTAGCACAATTAAGCTTAAAAGTAGTGCTTGGAGTTCGACTTATAATCATTGATAGCACAGTCATATAACGTACACCATTTGTGAGAAGAGCTCCTAGTTCGATTGGAGCTTTGTGTGTTTGTAATGGATAACTCGTTCACTGGTTTTGAAGTTATCTTACCTTCTGTCGGTCCTGTCATTCCATAGAACTCTTTCGTGATTATAAGATTGGCATACATGTGTTCGGAGTGGAAAATTCGCGTTCAATTCCCGGTGGGACGTCATGTGGTTTGACTCAGTAGATATACCCGTGTTTTGTCGGGATTTCGCAGTGTTGCTTGTAATGAGAATAATTAAAGTGATTCTTTTTCCCCTAAATAGGTAAATTTTCCTGATTTTTTAAGGGATTTTTAGTGATTTTTTGCAGTGTTGCACCGAAAAGTAACTAGATTTTCGATAATTTTTGTATGTAATGTAATTATTGTTCCCTTTTATGACTTATTTTAAGTACACTTCAATTAGCTTTTTCAATTGAAGTAATGACTAATTATTTTGGATTGATAACGCGTGGCAGATGGTGCCGCTGGCGCCATTACTGTCTGACCGTAGTCCGACTTCCCGTTATAGTTTTTCCGCCCATTTACTTTGTATATTACCGACTGCCCGGCAGGCGCACTGTATTGAACGTTAGCTTTTCGCTGGCGCCATTACCGTTGCGAGTTTTTAGCCCCGCCTGCTTTGTATATTTGCCGCCCGCCAGTTGTGGACGCTAATGGTATTTTCCTTTATAGATACCGGCACACTTTGTATGTTTATTTAATATTGTAACTTAAGTAAGAAGAGAAAGTTTACTTACCTTTGATGACACGCCCGCTATTTTGCTGGATATTTCCTGGTTGTTTGTTGTTGCAGCTGTATATAATTTATGGCCATATCGCGCTGTTGCCTGTAATGAGAATAATTACAATGATTATTTTTCCCTAAATAGGTAAATTTTCCTTTCTTTAGGGATTTTTTGTAGTGTTGCAGCGAAAAAAGGTAACTAGATTTTCGATAATTTGTATGTAAGCTATTGAGTGTTTCCTTTTATGTACAGTGATTAGACTACGTATAGTTACCTATAATATAATTTTTCACGTAATCAGACCAAACCCCAATTATGAATTATACTTTTACTTTCTATTAGATTAATTATGAATTTACCTTGAACTTTCTTTTATTTATGTAATTGAAATTGGTCAATATTAATTAACCTATAATACTTACCATATGTATATACTTACGTATGAAGAATTGAGCTTTGCCACTTGTGGTCTTTGATGGACGGATTTGTTTTTTCAATATGGCGGCGTTGCGTGATCGTTGAACAGAGGTTCCTCCATAGTAGGAGTTTGAAATGCGAATACACGCTCTTGCTTGCATTTTTTTTTATTTACTGTTCACCCGTCAAAGGGGTACACCCTTTCTTGGGAAAGAGAGGAGGGCAAAGTTTACGGGAGAAAGGATAGCTATGGATGGTCTATGGGTAGTTTGGGATCAAAGGGGTATTATTTATTAATCTTTATTAAGCATCAATTGTGTCAAGCAATTTCTACATAGATTTCTCTGCATTTCAGGATTTTTTAATTAATCTTTATTAAGCATCAATTGGTCTGCATCAATTCCAAGGTGTAGATAGATCTGCATTCCAGGATCATCGCTTGCTGAAAGAAATATTGACATATACATACATACATATAAAAAGAAGCGAAAGTGACGAAGATGATACAGATGAAATAAAAGAAACGATAACAAAAACAAAAAAAAATAAAATAAATTATAGTAGTTAAGTGTAGGCAATGGGCATGTATCGGGTTTATATGAAATGAAGTGCAGTAGACGAGACAACACTTAGAAGTTGTTAAAGTAACAAATGAGAGTTATCTTCTGTCTCGGGGCAACTCGAGACCAATGAGTGACAAGTGGAGGCCCTGGTTAGTAAAAAAGGATATCACAAGTGCAAAGATGGATAAACGTAGTGAGAATAATGATGTGGATGATATATGTAATATTGTAGTTTGTGAGGGTCATTGGCAGGGAGAGTCTGAGAATACAAGGTCAGAAGATGTTGAAGAGGGGTATATATATTTTTTGGAGGAACGTCATGAGCCATGTCAAGATGGATAGTATCAAAAAATACAGGATTATCGGAGCTCATGCGCTTGGTGATGTAGTTTGTGCGTAGAGACTCTATATGGTGTAGAATAGGAGGAAAGGTGATACGGTGGTAGAGTGGAGCCGTAGGGAAAGGCAGGCGAATACGAAATGCAAGGCGAATAGCGTGCCTTTCAATAATCTGGAGGCGTTCATAGAAGTTGGCTGGTGCTGATATCCACGCAGTGTGTCCATGAGTTAGAAGAGGGCGTAAGAATACTTTGTATGTGGTAAGAATGGTATGAGAGTGCAATCCCCAAGATGTGCCAACTAATTTTCGAATAAGGTTGAGTCTGCGTGTACTTTGTAATTGAAGTTTCCGCTCGTGTGGTTTCCATTGAAGTTTGTGGTCATAGACTACTCCTAGATAAGTAACCTGCTTCGAGGAAGGTATGGTAGTACCATCAATGGTCAGGTCGAGACGATTTGGGTTTCGTCTGATACGTGAGCGTCTTTGTGGAGACTGAAAGACTATTGCTTGCGTTTTGTCAGAATTGACAGTCAGTTTCCAATGAGTGCACCAGTCAAGAAATGAATTTATAGCAGGCTGTAAAGTGCGATTGATATGCTGTACAGTAGTGCCCAAGCATAGAAACGCCGTGTCATCAGCAAACTTAAAAACTTTTACGTTTGGTGGCAAAGGAGGCATATCTGCTATGTACAGAAGGAATAACAGAGGTGATAGAACGGAGTCCTGAGGTACACCAGAGTGTAGAAAGATTGGATATGATAGAGCGCTATTGATAGTAATGTAGGCAAGCCTAGAGGTAAGAAATGAGAGGATGAGCCGTATGTAGCACATTGGAAGGCGGAAACGGTGAAGTTTATACAGAAGCCCCATATGCCATACCTTATCGAAGGCTTTTTCTAAGTCAAAGAGTAAGAGACATGAGGGCCGAGATGAATTGTAATGATTGCTAATAGTAGTGGTAAGCCGAAGAAGTTGATCTGAGAGGCTGATGGCAGGTCTGAAGCCGGCTTGGTGAACTGGCAAGAGGTTATAGGTGGTGAGATGGGTATGAAGGCGGTTCACAAGAATTTTTTCGAAGATCTTACTAAAGCACGAAGTAAGTTGAATAGGACGATAGGACGAGAGAGCCTGAGGGGGTTTATTGGGCTTAGAAAACAAGAGTATTTTAGAGACTTTCCATTGAGGAGGGTAAAAGCCAGTACGAAGAATGAAATTATAAACGGAAGCAAGGAAAATATTGAAGGAAGGAGGTGTAGCTTTGATGAGGCGATATGTGACTTTGTCGAAACCAGGTGCAGTATTTCGTTTAGAGTGGAGTACAGTGTCAATGTCGGAAGAAATGATTGGCTGAGTGAGAGGTTGTGCAGGATCAATGGTATGATTGCAATGAGGGCGTAGTTGCGGTCGGGTAGGATCTGTTAGGCGTTCGATATGTCGGTAAAGCTGAGTGGCAAAATGATGAGGAGGAGGCGTAAATATATCCTGAAAAAAGTTTGCGAAGGCGTATGCCTTCTCGACATCTGTTTGAAGGGCATGACCTTGTTCGACAATATTGTAAGTAGTGCGAGCCTTAGTGCCAGTAAGTTGATGGAATTTTTGCCAATAAACGGAAGGTTTAGATGTTTCTGCAAGTCTATTGCACGTATGGGCCCAGCGTCGACGTTTATAGGCTGCTAGATAGTTTCGTACCATTCTGTTCCACCGACGATGCTGACGCAGAGCTTCAGGATTTTGAGTGTGTAAGTAGTCTCGAAACGCCTGTCGAGATGCAGTAATAATGGAATGATATTGAGGTGGCACTGGAGGTTTATGAGGGTATATGCTGTTTAGGGGGATATTGGCCTCTGCTGCGTGTGTAATGATATTTGAAAGAGTATCGACGACGTGGAGAAGGTCAACGTCCGTGTTGGGAGGAGAAACTCCTCTTAGGGCCTGCTCGATATCCGATTGGTACGATTGCCAATTAGCTCTCTCATAATCATAATAGTGAATGGGCTCTCGAGAAATTTTTGGTGGTGCCGCACAAGGAACATCGAGAAGAATCGGTGCATGGTCACTACCAAAAGGAGGCAGAATTCGTATGTTGGATACAGTAAGACTAGAAGATGCTATGACGATATCTGGTGATGTCTGACTAATTGGGCGTGTTGCAGAAGGAAGATCTAAGATTTCTGCCGCAGTGGATTGATTAATAAAATCTATAAAGCGTTGTTTTTCGCCCAGCGATCGACTATGGAGATTGATATCAGCCATGATCAGGTAGTGACGGAAGTTGTTGTCTATATACTGAAAAAAGTTGTGTGGTATTTTTTGACCTGGTCGGACATAAATAGTGCAGAATGTGATAGTTCTATTGCGTAAATAGATTGTAACAACATTATGTTCAGGAAGTTGCATGTGAGGAGGAAGAACATGTGTGCGGATAGGCAGATGGTTATAAGTGCCAATGGCAGTGCCGCCATGTGCTCGAGCTATATGCCGTGGACAGTCAAACCGAGTAAACTGATATCCGGAGAGTTTGACTTGATGAAGTGGGGTAAGAAAAGTCTCATTTAGAGCAAAAGCATGAACTTTTTCCTCACGCAGGAGCTCTTCAAGCATAAGCTTGTGAGTGTTGAGTGAGCGGATGTTTAAGAAGAAAAAGGTATATGCCATAATGTAATAGATCGAAGCCATATTAGACAGAGGTTTCAAGTGATGAGATATGGAAGTGTACTGTGTTTCCGGAATATGTGGCATGGAGCTGAAGATTGAAAAGAAGTTTTGCAGCAGCTGTAACTTGTGATAAAATGTGAGTGCGCAAGAAGGGATGGATATTTTGTAGTACAACTGTTGTGAAGCGCAGAAGATCTTCCACCGTGAGAGGTGTACGCAAAGAATTGTTCGGAAGAGTTGAGGAATCTATTGTACGAATGGGAACTGTAAGTTCTGGTTTTTCAGGTTGTGGTGCTGGTCTGGCGCGGCACTTGTAACTATAGGTAGGATGATCACCAGAACAGGTAAGGCAGTGTGGAGCTTGGTTGTGATTGCTACAAGATGATGTGGAATGTGGTCCGGAACAATAACCACACTTTGGAGTATTTGGACACTGAGATGTTGGGTGCTGGTTGTAGGTTTGACAGCGCTCACACCTGATGGGCAGAGGAGGGGGTGAGCGAGATGGTTCTACCCTGTAGCGGCGACGATAGATGTAAGCACCATGCTGTAACAGATCGTCTATTGTGTCCTTAGAATCTGTTAGAAGACGAATCATGTACGTCGGTCCGGTATTGTTTTTAATACGGAGGCACTTCTTAAAAGAGTATTCCTCAAGACGTAACTCTGCTTCTATTTCTTCCTCGGTGTATTCTGGCGGAACACCTCGAATTACAACTGAGAGCATTGGTGCTCGGCGTGGTGGAGGTTGCGTCTTTTTGGTACTACTAGACAGCGATTGGAGCTTTGCATTTGGGCCGAATATCTCGTAGGAGGCTTTATTGCGCAAAGTAGTGCCAAAATGGGGATCAAAAGATTTTATGATTACCCCGTTTTTGGTCCGGACAATTTCCTGGATATTCGCCCTTGGAAGATATTTGACTATTTGAAGATAGATATGCTTTTCTGTTTTGAATCGGGTGTCAAATCCAGTAAGTAGGAAGTTATACAACTGAGAACGACCGGTGGAGTGTCTAGTATCTGTACCAGAAGTAGCAGCAGTATCAGACGCGGTGTTGGTGCCAGGATGTGAGGTGGATGGATCGGTATTAGGATGGACAATGTCCATAGCACCAGTATCCATCAATAGTGCTTCAGCCCATGTAGATGGAAGAGGTGAGCGAGAGCGGTTACTGTCATTGTCTGAAGGATGACGTGCGCTTTGCGTGCGAGGACGTTTAGGCGAATTTGAAGGTGTAGAAGCTGCAGAGTCTCCTCGCGGAGGTTTGGGACCACTCCCCTTAGCCGGTTGCGAGTGCCCACGGGGCATAGCAACCCTCACGCTCTTGTGTACAGCCGACTAGGTAAAGGTAATAGGTAGAAAGCACCCCGTTTGGATAGGTGCTTAGGTGGCCAAACACAGCAATACAGAAAGCTAGCAGCGTAGGCGTTGTCCTAGCTCAGGCACGTCTACGTTACGTCGATTCTTTCTCGCTATGAAGGCAGGAAACCCGAACAAGTCGGAGGAGCAAGGTATTTACAAAAAACAGCTGTTTGACGTGTGGTACGTCACGGCTGATATGAAGATGTGCTTGCTTTTTTTTTTTTTTGAGGAGTTGAGTTTAAACAAGGAATAGGTTTTCATATAGGATATACATTTTGTTGAAGTATTTATTGATTTATGGGACATATTCATTCTATTAGCATGAATAATCAAGTAGTTGCATATTGAACTGCCTCTAGAGGGTTACGCCCTCTCTCTCGGCAAGTGATATACTGAAAACAAGTGCAAACATAAACAACGTTAGTTGGACAATGTGATATAAAGAAAATAATTAGTGCTAAATAGAACGAGTACATTCAATGGTGCTGAAATAGATCTATGTGCATGAACATAAATAATAAACATTGTATGATATTGAACTGTGGAAAAGATATACATATCATGAGGAAAATATTAACAATAAATAACTGGAAAAAGGTGATAGTATATAATGATAAAGGATATATAAGACTACAAGGTGAACATAATTGAAATTGTAATTACTTTATCATGATTGATGAGATGAAAGTGCCTTATACGCCACAACACAGTGAAATGGTTAATAGTAACGAATGCATGTTATTCTTCTGTCTAGGGGCGTCTCAAGACTGATGTAGACATGGGAAGCCCAGATTATTGGTGAGGGAGAACAGTGCAGCTATGGAAAAAGATGAGGGACGGCTTGATGAATGATCTGACGTTGAAAGAATCTACGATGAAAGTGATCCATAGGAAGGTCATTTACGTGAAGTGTGATCAATATACTCAACGGTGTATGACAATATTTGAAAGAGGAATCCTACTCAGAATCTATGAAGATTGTGTCCAAAAAAATATCTTTATGAGATTCTAGGCACTTGGCTATATATCGCTTACGTAAGAGTGAGATATGTTCTACAAGTGGTGGAAAGTCTATTCGATTGTATAGTTCTCGGTTGGGATATGGTAGTTTGATGCGGTACGCTAAGCGTACTGCATGGCGCTCCATAATTTCGAGCCTACTGTAGAACTTAGATTGAGCTGGATACCAAACAATATGGCCAAATGTAAGAATGCTGCGCATGAACGCTTTATATGTGTTTATAAGCAATTTTGAGTTTAGCCCCCAATGCTGTCCTACTAGCCTGCGAAGTAATTGCAACCGATTTTTTGCTTTAAGCACAAGTTTCTGGAAATGATCCGTCCATTGTAATTTATTATCGTACGTTATTCCTAGATATGTAACTGATTTAGATGGTTCTAATCTATGTGTTCCGACAGTGATATCAAGACGATTGGGGTTACGGTGAACTTTACTGCGGCATTTAGGTGGTATGATGACTAGGGTCTGAGTTTTCTCTTCATTGACGGTGAGCTTCCATTTCCTACACCACACAAGAAAGTTATTAACTGTGAGTTGTAAGGTTCTATTAATTTGTTGTATAGTTGTTCCGAGAGTTAAGAAAGCGGTGTCATCGGCATATTGGAATAAATAAGTAGGAGGAGCAGGTACTGGTACGTCTGATGCATATAATATGTAGAGAAGAGGTGACATGCTGGACCCTTGAGGTACCCCGGTATATGGAAATATAGGATGGGAGATGGAACCGTTGATACAGACATATGCGATTCGATTGAGTATGAATGAGAAAATTACTCTAACGTAAGTAAGGGGAAGTCCAAATTTTAGCAATTTATAAAATAAGCCATAGTGCCAAATTCGATCAAATGCTTTCTCCAAATCCATTAAAATTAGACAAGATGGTAGTGATCTGTTATACTGGTTTACAAGTGTAGTCGTTAATCGAAGCAACTGATCATTAATACTATATGATGGTCGAAATCCGGTTTGGAAAGTGGGAAGAAGTTGACGGTCATGCAAATATGGATGTAAACGTTTCACTAGAATCTTTTCCAATATTTTCCCTAGTGTGGCAGTTAGTTGTATCGGTCTATACGAACTTACAGAATTTGGAGGCTTGTTCGGTTTTAGGAACATACATACTTTAGAGACTTTCCACTCAACTGGATAATATCCTGTACGGAGAATAAAATTATAGATAACTGCAAGAAGCAGAAAAAACTGTACTGAACATTCCTTGATAAGACGGTAAGATATTTGGTCAAAACCAGGCGCTGTATTACGTTTTCTTTTGATACTCGTCTGAATTTCATCAGAAGTTATAGATA
Source organism: Thermobia domestica (assembly GCF_964235325.1). NCBI lineage: Eukaryota > Metazoa > Arthropoda > Insecta > Zygentoma > Lepismatidae > Thermobia > Thermobia domestica. Next base: position 185,754,441 of record NC_137461.1, on the reverse strand, counting down.
CTGTTAACGGTTGAGTTTCATCTAAGGTATGTGTAGGTGACGGTTGTAATAGTTGAGTGATGATTTTCTCAGAAAATCTAGGACTATTTTGATTTGGTTCAATAGGCGGAGTGAACACAGCATGTAAATGAGAGGCGAAAGCGTTGGCTTTATCGCGATCTGAATGTAAAGGATCGTTGTTTTGAAATAATGGATATCTTGTTTTTTGCTGTCCTGTCAACTGATGGAACTTTTTCCAATAGCGTGTGGGGTGAGTTTCATCGTTCAGTTGATTACATGTGTTGTGCCACGTCAACCGTTTATGGGCAACAATATAGTTGTGCACAGTACGTTGCCATCTACGTGCCTGTGTTAGGTATTCAGGATTACGAGTACGCTCATATTGTCTATAATAATGACGAGATTTTCTGACTAAATGCAAATATTGCGGAGGCAAAATTGGCTGATAAGTTTTACCGTGATAAGTAGGAATGTTGTTACGGGCGCTGGTGGTGATGGCCTTGGTGAGTGTAGTTATGGCTGCGTTAAGAGTTTCCTCGGTATCAGGTGGTCGTACAGTTTCTAAAGCAGCGTCAATATCTGAGCGATATTTCTGCCAATTCGTTTTGTCGTATAAGTATATAGTGCGTTCTGCTGTATGAGAAATATTTTTACGTACATCATTGACTGTTATTTTCACCGGTAAATGATCACTACCTATGCAATCCAAAACTTCGATATGACACCTGTCTATGAGTGAAGTGGTAGAAAGAACAACATCCGGTGTAGTTTGGCTACTTGGTCTGGTGTGTTTCGGAAGGGGATATATGTGACCATGTAAGTGAAGTGCTATATGGTCAGCAAACTGTCTCTTTTCCCTCTCGGAGCGGCTATGTATATTGATGTCTGCTAGGATCAGTAGATGCCTGTATGATTGAAACAAATGGCTGAAATACTCGAATGGTATCACCTGTCCGGGACGTATATAGATTGTTGCTATCGTAAGTGCTATGTTAGGTAGATAGATAGTGGCTATAAGATGCTCAGGAAGTCGATAAGGAAGCTGAATCTGATGCTGTCGGTAAGATAATTTGTTATTGATGCCAATTGCAACTCCACCTTGTGCTCGAGCATTATCTACTGGAAAATCATAGCGCAGGAGTTGATACCGTGGGAATCTCGATAGCATTGATGGTTTTAAAGCCGTTTCATTCAAAGCAAAAATATCAATACATTCTTCGAGAAGCAAGTGTTCGAAAAGAGTTTTGTGTTGTGGCAATGATCGAATGTTCATAAATAATAAAGCCAAACCCATGATGATGACGCAAGCTATTTGTTTAGACAGCAGTTTCTTTTGGAGATATGTGAAAGTGCACATAGTTCCCAGAATATGTGGCATACAGGTTAATATTAAAAATGCTCGTGGCGGCAGCGATAACATGTTCGAGGATGAACTGTCGTTGAAAAGGAAAAATATTCTGAAGGACAAGCGTGAAATATCGGAGGAAGTTTTCAACTGTAAGACCTGCTGCGATTGATTGCTGGGCATGAACCGGTGGATCAGTTGTACGTAGTGGAACTGTGAGTTCAGGATGATCTGCGGGTGGAGCTGGCTTAGCTTTACATTTGTAGCTGTATGTAGGATGTGACCCGGGACATACAGAGCAGTGAGCAGGCTTTTGATGATTCGGACAGTCTTTGGTCTCGTGCTGTTCGGCACAGTATCCACACTTAGGAATGTTTGGACATTTTGACGTTACATGCGAGTTATAAATCTGGCATCGTTCGCAGCGAATAGGTAGGGGCGAATTGGTACGTGAAGGTTCGACTCTGTGCCTTTGCTTAAAGATGTACGCTCCCTCCTGAAGAAGAGTATCAATAGATGATTTATTGGAGCTTAGCACACGAACCATGTACGTAGGTCCCATTTGATTTCTGATGCGAATGCATTTATCGACAGGGATGCCTTCAGCTGTAAGCTCTTCGAGTACTTCTGCATCAGTGATCTCAGGTAGAACACCACGGATGACAACAGATAGCATTGGATTCTTGGATGGCGGAGGTGTTTGCTTAACTTTACTAGTAAGCTGCTTCATTTTCGCATTTTTTCCAAAGATTTCATAGCTAGCTTTGTTGCGTAGTGTGGTTCCAAAGTTTTGATCCTCTGAACGTATAATGACGCCATTCTTGGTGAAGACTATCTGTTTGATGCTAGCACGGGGTAGGTACTTTACAACTTGGTTGAAAATTAGCCGTGGATTATTGTACTTCGGATCGAAATCTGTTAACAAAAATGAATAAACAGGTACACGTTGTGCAAAGTGATTGTTAGGAGTTTAGTTGTTATCAAGAGTTGCATTAGACGAACATTGCATAGGTTCATCAATGCTGGTAGATGGAGGAACATAGTGCGGTGATTTAGAGCGAGAGCGTTTTTCAACGGATCCGATACTGCTTTCAGAAAGCTGTCTACTACGGCGCTGTTGACGGGGATCCCTCCCCTTATCCCCCGGAGGTGGCGGGCCTGGGCCCTTAACTACCGGAGGCAAGCGATGCATGGTCTCTCGGACCAGTGATATCTCAAAGAAATGCAATAATAGGCACTCGAGAGGCTTGAATCACGATTAGAAACTCAAACTATGATCGAGTTATCCTGATAACAGAGATGAAGAAAAAAAAGTCTCACCCTCCAGTACTGAGAAGCACTGTCAATCCCAGTGAGAGCGTACACGTGCTGGTCTCCATTGTGCGTATGCAACACAATGTCATAGAAGGCACGTTAACACTTCCCAGCTAGGCTAGGCTCGGTTCAAAAATCAGCTTATGACGTATGGTACGTCAAGCTGCTAAGTATGTGCTTGCATTTCTTTTCTTTTTTTTTACGTTTAACCGTTCAAAGGGTTGCGCCCTTTCTTCGGTAAGAGACAGAAAAGCAGAAGAGGTCAGAGGTATCATTAGAGGGTCTAGGTGCTATTTAATAATCAAATCATTTGGAACTTTATTCATATTTCATATTGCATAGGGAGGGTCATCAATTGTGTGAGGACAAGCCTCAGTTACGGTGGGTGCTGGTCCAGACTGGCTGGCTGGCTGGCATACAAGTTATGATCTTGCTGGAACTGCGGTGCCTGAAATGAATAGATACAGCAAACATATAGTGGTTAGTTGAATACATGAAGAGCTATGAGAGCATGACTTTTAATAGCTAAGTATATGACAATCATTAGATCTGTAATGATGGATGGTATGAGGGTGAAGTGCTACGACGCCACAACACATGGGTGATGTTAGTTAGACAAATGCTGTTATCTTCTGTTCCTGGGGCGACGCAGGAACTGATGGAGACAAAGGCAGCCCTGTTAGTGGATGGTTTTACTGTGCATGTGATGGATAGATGAGTGGTGAAACTGTGCCAGGATGATAAATGTCATAAACTTCTGGATCAATGTTGTCTTGGCCGATGTTGAGATGATAAAGGGTCAGCAGATGCTGAAGAGGTGTGGGATAATATACAGCGGGAGTGTCATGGTCTCGGTCATTGCGGAGAATGCTCAGGAATATGGGATGAGCAGCTTCAATGCGTTTCTGAACGTAGTTTGAGCGGAGGGCCTCAAGATGTGATAATAGTGGAGGAAAATTGATGCGTTCATAAAGAAGGCGTGTCGGATGCGGAAGGCTAAACGAAACGCATGGCGTTCAAGAATGGCTAACTTAAGATAATATTTAGAGGGAGCTGATATCCAGGCTGTGTGACCATAGGTTAGAATAGGGCGCATGAAAACCTTGTATGTATTGAGAAGGAGAGAAGAGTTTAGACCCCACGTGGTACCTGTTAGGCGCTTTAGTAAATTGAGTCGGTTTTTGGCTTTCTCGATGACAGTAAGAAGATGAGGCATCCAAGTGAGCTTGGAGTCAAATACAACGCCAAGATATTTAAGAGTACTATGGATTGTAACCGGGCTGTTATCAACATGAAGACGTAGCAGTTGGGGATTTCGATGGACCCGTGATCGTCGTCCAGATGGTAAGAAAACGATCGCTTGCGTTTTCGTAGCATTGATTGCCAAGCGCCAGATGTCGCACCAATCGACAAAAGCATCAATGGCCAGTTGAAGGCTATATTGAATAGAAGTAATTGTCCGACCGATAGCCAGAAATGCTGTATCGTCAGCAAATTGGAAAAGTTGTACGTTAGGAGTAGTGGGCAAGTCGGATACGTACAGCAAATATAATAGGGGTGAAAGAGAAGATCCCTGTGGTACGCCAGAATTCAAAAAGATTGGAAAGGACAGAGCATCATTGATGGAGATGTAGGCAAGTCGGGCTGTAAGGAAGGAATGTATAACTCCGATGTAAGAGCGGGGAAGTTGAAAAGAGTATAACTTGTATATAAGACCCTGGTGCCAAACCTTATCGAACGCCTTTTCTAGATCGAAGGTAACCAGGCTAGATGGATTGCCTCGATTGAATTGGTTATATATAGAAGTACTGAGACGTAACAGGGGATCTAGAATGCTAAAGTTAGGTCGAAACCCAGCTTGGTGCAACGGAAGTAACTCGTGATTCTGCAAATGGTCATGGAGGCGGCGAACTAATATGCGTTCCAAAATTTTGCTTAGGGTAGATGTTAATTGTATCGGCCGATAAGACGTGAGGTCAGATGGATGGAAGCTTATTAGGCTTTGGAAAAAGTACGACTTTTGAGTACTTCCAAGTTATGAGGAAAAAAACAGTTCGAAGTATGAATGTATAAATGATACTTAGTATGGTGAAGACAACAGGAGGGGCGTTCTTAATCAGTGTATAGGTAATAGCGTCAAAGCCTGGAGCGGAATTTCGTTTGTTGAGGAGTGTGGCCTGGATATCAGCAGGTTGAATCGGTACTGCAAGTGGATGATCTAACTCCAGGGCGTGATTGAGATTAGGTTGTAAATGTGGTAAGTTTGGGTCAGATCGACTATCGACAGCTTCGTTTAGATGTAATGGAGTATGCCAACCAGGTAGAGGAGTGAAGATATGTTGAAAGTGTTGGGCAAATGTGTTAGCTTTGTCTTGATCAGAAGATAGTGCTTGTTGATTAACAACTAATGGATAGGGCGTCCGTTGAAATTTTCCGATGAGCTGATTGAATTGTCGCCAATATTTGGTAGGATGTGAGTTTTCGTTGAGTTTGTTACACGTTCTGGTCCAGAGAAGGCGTTTGTATGCAACGATATAATTGTGAGTGATGCGCAGATACTGTCTATGGAGGCGAAGTGCTTCTAAGTTACGACTGCGTGTGTATTCTCTGTAAGCACGCCGAGCTGCAGTAATGAGAGGTAGGTATCGTGGAGGAAGTTTAGGTTTATGCGGAGTAATATAGGTAGTTGGAATATGCTGTTCGGCTGCTGTTTGTAAAGTCTGAGTGAGTCGGGTAACGGCGTTGTCAAGGTCATCTTGTGACGTTAAGTCAAAGTTATCTGAGAGTGAGTGTGTAATGGTCTCATGATAGGCTGGCCAGTTAGCCTGATGATATAGATACACTTTCTTCTTGGATGTAGTATTCTGTGGAGAAGTATTGGTAGTTAATGATAGCTTGATGGGAACATGATCGCTCCCCAAAGAATCTAAAACGTCAATAGTGATGTGAGAGTTGATCGATGTGGAATAAATTACGATATCTGGTGTGGAGTTGCTAGAAGGGCGAGTTGGCTGTGGTAGAACATGAAAGGTGCCGGTGGTATGAAGACTGATAAAATCCAAAAATCGCTGTTTCTCATATTGAGGCCTACTATGAAAATTGATGTCTGCCATGATAATGAATTTACGGTAGGTATCGGAGAGGTGTTGAAAGAATTGGTAAGGTATATCGTGTCTCGGCCTGACATAGATGGTTGCGAAGGCTATTGTATGACCCTTGAGATATAATAATACAACATTATATTCTGGCAGCTGCAATGTGTGTGGTAAGGTAATAGTGCGATGTGGTATGCGATATTGTAAACCAATGGCTGTTCCACCGTGCAGACGTGCGCCGCTAGGTCCATCGTGTCTGTGGAGAATATATTTGGGAACAAAGCAGGTAATGTAAGGAGCTAGAAAGGTTTCATTAAGTGCAAAAGCGGCGATATTCTCCTCCAAAAGAAGTTGCTGAAACAGCACTTGATGTGTGAGGAGAGACCGTATGTTAAGAAATAACAGGTTGTATGCCATAATGTATAGAACAAGAAGAATGGTAGTACTATAGAGATGATAAGCCATGTTCAAACAGTTGTTTCAGTAGGTTGTATTTGGAAATGGACATTAGATCCGCTGTATGTGGCGTGTAGTTGGAGATTATAGAGAAGTTTAGCAGAGTGAATGATTTGATTGAGAACGTGCGGACGTTGAAATGGCAGAATGTTTTGTAAGGTGAGAGTTAAGAAGCGTAAGAGGTCTTCTACTGTAACAGGATGTGTCAGCGAGTTTGCAGGTGGAGTGGGGTCATCGGAAGTTTTGATGGGAGCTACTAATTCTGGCTTATCAGGGGTAGGTGCAGGCTTGCCACGACAGCGATAACTGTAAGTTGGATGTTTTTCCGGACACGTAGTGCATTGAGAAGGTGCACTTGAATTTGGGCAATTTTGGGTCAGATGACTCCCGCTACAATATCCGCATTTAACAGTGTTGGTGCAGTTATGAGTGTAATGATCATTATATGTCTGGCATTTCTCGCAGCGGATTGGAAGCGGAGGAGGCGTTCGAGACGGTTCTACCTTATAACGGCGGCGATAGACATAGGCCCCATTAGCTAATAGATGATCAATGATTTGTTGTTGGTCGGTCAAGACACGAACGAGGTAGGTAGGACCAGTGTTGTTACGTATCCTGATACATTTCTTGATTTCGAGACCCTCGTAGCGAAGCTCATCAAATATCTCATCGTCGGTGAGTTCAGGTTCAATGCCCCTGATAACAACTGATAGCAATGGTGGACGACGAGGAGGTGGAGGTGATTTTCGTTGGCTCGGGGTAAGAGGCGTCAACACAGCCTGCGGTCCAAAGATTTCAAAGGTAGCTTTATTTCGCACATGTATGTGAAAATTAGGATTAGGAGATTTTAAGATGATGCCGTCTCTCGTAGGTATAATTTGATGCACATCTGCGCGCGGTACATATTTATTGATTTGTATGAAGATTGCTCGTGCAGTTCGGTACTTAGTGTCGAAGTTCTTTAATATGAAATTATACATTGTATCCTGATTAGTTGGCAAAGTTGGAGATGGTGGGGCATTAGCCCAGTCCATCTCGGTGTTTCTCACTTTCATTGAGGCAGTGGAACCTTCTCCATCAGAGCTATAATGCCGTGGTTTCTTAGACTCTGATTGCTTGGAGTGTCCGATTGGAGATCGTGATCGGGACTCAGGTTGTTTCGAGGTATCTGCTTTAGAAGTCTTCGTACCAGCAGAGTGACCGGATTTGGCTGTACCCTTCGCTCCCGTTGGGGAGGGGGGCATGATGATGGTTTAACCTAGCGGAGATTAGAACTTGAATGTTCGAGGCAAACGTATGGAGTAGGTGCTAGGGGAAGCCCACTGTGGCTCTCACTTGAGGCAGCAATACGTCCTCGCAGAGATGTCGGTCAGTGCAAGCACTGGCCCTCCACAAAAATAGATGAAGAAAATAATAGGTGATGATGGCCACGGGCTCCCACTTGAGTCAACAATACGGACTGCAAGGGGATGTCGATTGTCTGTACCAGAACAATCCTCCCTGAGTGAACAAAAATATCAGTTGCTCGCAGAGCGTTAGTAATAGTTCTCAGATCGATGAATCGATGGTCGATTCTGAATTCTGAGTTGAGTCGTGCTTGCATTTTTTTTAGGGGTACGGGAATAGGGTTAACTTTATAAATCTTTATTCATCATTTTATTTTGTAGGAGCAAAAGAGTCCTCTACTCCCAGCCATTAGAGGGTTACGCCCTCTCTTTGGCAAGGATTTTTAAAGAATTGCTATTGATGATAAGATAATTTGAAGATGGGCTAAGTGCAGAAAATATGAACATAAGGATTAGTAATCACGTAATAAGTCACATTTTTTTTTGAAGTAATAATTTAAAGTTGAGTGCAGATATGAGATTCAGGTGCTAAGGTACTAATAGGAATTAGAATACATGATAATAAATATGATAAAGAAGAATGATGATTATGATGAATGAGGTGAAGTGCTAACACGCCACAAACATAGTTTGATTAGTGAGACGGATGCAGAGTTAGATCTTCTGTCCCGGGGCGACTCGGGACTAATGAACACATGGGGAAGCCCTTGTTAATGGTGAGGATCTAGTGCTGAGATGGAAAAAGATGCGGTATATGATGATCAATGACGTATATATCATATATTTCCCTTTCCGCCGCAGGAAGGTGCTCGTGTTTCACATATAGAGATACGAAAATATTTAAAGGTGAATGTTTGTATCGATAGGCTGCGTCGGTAAGAGCGTCTGTGTGAAGGATGTCCAAGAAAAGTGGATGGCCTGTTTGGATGCGAGAGCTGATGTATCTCAGGCGAAGTTGTGCGAGATGCTCGGTGATCTTTGGAAAGTCTATATATTCATATATGAGCCACGTTGGGTATGGAAGTTTAATTCGATACGCCAGTCGAATAGCACGCCGTTCCAATATGCTGAGTTTTTCATAGAAAGAAACAGAAGCATTGCACCAAGCGGGATGCCCAAAAGTAAGGATCGGACGGAGGAACGCTTTATATGTATGAAGCAAAACATCGGCTTTTAGTCCCCAAGATGTTCCTGTGAGACGTCGCAGAAGATTTAATCTAAGATTAGCCTTCTCCGTTAGTTTTTTCAAGTGAGCATTCCAGCTAAGCTTCGAATCGAAAGCCACGCCTAGATAGGTAGCAGTGGTGGATGTGCGTACATGATACCCATCAACAGTTAGTTGTAAGAGAGTTGGGTTTCTATGGACTTTGGAACGACGCTTAGGCGGAAGGAAAACCAGAGCTTGGGTTTTCTCGGAGTTGATCTTTAACTGCCATTTCTTGCACCACTTGACGAAATTATCGAGAGTTGTTTGTAAAGCAATGTTAAGCTGATGCACCGTTTTGCCGAGAGCTAGAAAAGCTGTGTCGTCAGCATATTGAAAAGTAAAGACATTGCGTGGTACAGAAGGGATGTCGGAAGCATACAAGACATATAGTAAAGGACTGAGAGCTGATCCTTGGGGTACTCCAGTAAGAGGAAAAATCGGCCAGGAAAGTGCCGTACCAACTGTAACATAAGCAATGCGATTGGAAATAAAAGAATATATTAGTCTGAGATAGCATATGGGAAGATTAAACGACTGCAATTTTTTAATGAGACCATAATGCCAAACCTTGTCGAATGCCTTCTCTAAATCCATGAGAATGAGACATGATGGAAATGCTTTGTTATACTGATTAGTAATTATTGAGCTGAGGCGAAGTAGCTGGTCATTTATGGAAAAACCAGGGCGAAACCCCGCTTGATGAACAGGTAGCAGAGAAGTGGTATCGAGGTACTTATGGAGGCGGCACACGAGAATTTTTTCTAGTATCTTACTGAAAACTGAGGTGAGTTGGATGGGTCTGTAAGAAGTTACTGAATGTACAGGTTTATTCGGTTTATGGAACATACAGATTTTGGAGACTTTCCAATCTGAGGGGTAAAACCCGGTTCTGAGGATGAAATTGTATATTGTGACGAGGAGTAGTAAGAGAGATGGCGGGGCTTCTTTGATATGTCGGTAAGATATCGTGTCGATTCCAGGTGCTGTATTCCTTTTCCGTTTTAGTGCAGAGTGTAGTTCATCGACAGTGATGGATGAAGTAAGAGGATGATCTAGGTTAATAATATGCTCCGTGGATCGTTGTAAGGTAGGAATACAAGAGATATCGGTCCGTTCACAACGATTAGAAACAGCTGTAGGCGTAAAAACGGCCTGTAACTGAGCAGCAAATGCATTTGCTTTGTCTGCGTCAGAGAAGAGAGGAGTACCGTCGGCTATTAGAGGATATGTGATTTTAGTGCTTTTGCCAACAAGCTGGTGAAACCTCTTCCAATATCGAGAAGGATGTGCTTCCTCGGATAAGTTGTTACAAGATTTTATCCAGTTGCGACGTTTATATGCAACAAGATAATTACGTACCGCTCTTTGCCATTGGTGATGTAGGCGTAAATATGCATCGTTCCCAGTTCTATAATACTCTCGAAGATGGCGGCGAGCTTGCTGTATGAGTGGAACATATGTCGGCGGTAATTTCGGTTTGTGCGGATGCACTTGTTCGGTTGGAATATGATGCTTAGCACTAGTTTGTATTGCCGTGGTGATAGTTGCAATACAAGAAGCTAGCTCGGTTTCATTAGTTGGAGGCGTTTCACTGTGAAGTCTGCGCTCAAGGTCTTGCCGGAAAAGAGGCCAATTTGCCTTATCATATCGTGGAACATAGCGAGGTGCAATTTCTTGGCGTGGTCGTTGTCCTCGAGTGAGTGTTAGTTTCACTGGATGGTGATCGCTCCCGATTGAGTCCAGAACTTCAAGATGGCAGTCAGTAAGAAGATTTAGCGATGTAATGACAACATCGGGTGTAGTCTGACTTATAGGTCTGGTGTGCGAAGGAAGAACATGGAGATGTAGTTGGAGATTGTCAGTTAAATACTGATGAAACTCTGCTTTCTCACGATCACTTCGACTATGTATATTAATGTCCGCCATGATAATAATATTTCGATAATTATTGGCAATATGTTCGAAATAGTCTAGCGGGATAGGTTGTCGTGGTCGAATATAGATCGTACTAAAATTGATGATTATGGACGGAAAATATATGGAACAAAGAAGGTATTCCGGCAAAGTACTAAAAGCTTGTGGGTTGTACGAGCGAACTGGATACTTTGGAGGAAAGCCTATTGCAACTCCGCCTTGAGCACGAGCTAGGTGATCATGATAATCATGACGTTCTAGTTGATAGCCAGGAATGCGGGCTACCATGCTCGGTTTTAAAGCAGTTTCATTAAGCGCAAAGACATTGATATGTTCCTCCAACAACATTGCTTCTAATAACAGTTTATGCTGCGAAAAGGATCGAATATTGACAAATAGGAAAGTAATCCCCATAATGAAAAATACTATGCAGATTGTACTAAACAGCAGTTTCCAGAGAACCAATATGAAAATGGACATAGTTGTTAGAATATGTTGCATGTAGATTGATATGGAAGATGGATTTTGCGGCAGAAATGATGTGATGAAGAATATTGGCTCGCTGGAAGGGAAATATATTTTGAAGCACCAGACTGATGTAGCGGAGAAAATCTTCGATTGTTAGCGGTGGTAAGATAGATTGGTTTGGTTTAGTAGCCGTGTCATTCGTTTTTAGCGGTACTGTTAGCTCCGGATGCTCGGGAGTTGGCTCTGGTTTAGCTTTACAGCGATAACTGTAGGTTGGATGAAGTCCACTGCCACAGGTGTTACACTTGGGTGGTCCTTTTAAGTTTGGACATGCTTTGGTTTCATGTAGACCCGAGCAGTATCCACACTTAGATGGATTAGAGCAATTTGCTGTAATGTGGTCATTGTACACCTGACATTTTTCGCAGCGTATAGGTAAAGGTCCCTGAGTTTTAGAGGGTTCGACACGATGTATTTTCTTATAAATCGGAGCACCGAATCGTAACAGATAATCGATTGTCTCCTGTTGCTTAGAAAGCACCCGGACCATGTAGGTCGGACCATTATTATTTCGAATACGAATGCATTTGTCTACTGTAATCCCCTCCTGTTTTAGCTCCTCTTGAATTTCAGCATCCGTAAGTTCAGGGGAAACACCCCTGATAACAACCGAGAGATATGGTGGTTTGCGAGGTGGTGGAGGTTGTTTCTGCCGTTTATCTGTTAATTTTGTAAGTTTGGCGCTCTTACCGAAGATTTCGTAGGATGCTTTGTTGCGAATGGTAATACCAAAATCTGGATCTTTCGATTTCAGAATATAGCCGTTTCTAGTGGGGACGATTTGAACGAGAGTATCCCGTACCCGTGGAACGTATTTCATAATTTGTAGAAAAATCATTTTAGGGTTGGTGAACTTTGTATCGTAGTCTGTAAGAATGAAATGATAAAGAGGATTGGTATTTGACTGTGCAGCAGTAGTAGTTTGAAGCTCTGGAACAGTATTATTACGCTGTGGATTGACTTGAATGTCCATAGATTTTATTGGAGACCGTGACCGTATCCGTTTTGCTGACTGTATTGAATCATTTGATGGATGTCTCTCTCTAGATGTAGACGGGATTGGTTGACTTCCCCAAGAAAAGTGCCGAGTGCGACGAGAAGGTACAATGGGTGCCGGTTGTGCAAGTGCAGAGCTTGAGTTTGCAAGAAGAATAGCAGGTAATCCGGAATGTCGTCCTAGAATCGATTGTCCGTTAGTGTTGCCAGAGTCCGCCATCGTAATAAGGTAGCCAAGGGCCGAAGCCCAAATGAAAATGAAAGTGAAGTAAAAGATGATGAGATGAGATGAAGTTCAAAAAGCAAGTCGCCCTTCGAAAGTGAGAACTTCCGTCAACCCTCTAAGTGTTGTATGTGTGCTTTGCTCCCAAATGCGTATTGCAACACTTGTTCCTCGCTGGCACACTAACTAGCACAAGAAAGGTTAGGCTACTTGATTCAGTATAAGCTGCTTGCATTTCTTTTTTTTCCCGTCGTCCCGTTTAAAGGGTTTTGCCCTTTCTTCGGGTAAGTGCTTCATGAATAGAAAGGTTGATTGCACTTTAATGTGGTTGGTCTATGAGTTGTACATATTAATATTTATTTATTTATTGAGTACACCTACATACAGAGAGGTGATTGAAGGGTGAAATATAACATATAATGAAATCAAACATAATATGATGGGAGGCCAAGTGTGCCACAAAAATACTGTAGAAAATAATACATTTATTAGCATGTCGTGATGAATTATGGCGAAGAAAAACTGTATGATTGTAGTGCAGGATGCAGTGGGCAGAGAAGTAGATGAAGATGGAATGCAGTGCTCTGAACGCCACACACAGGGTTATGTTAGTACTGACGAATGCAAGTTATCTTCTGGTCCTGGGGCAATTCAGGAACTGATGGAAATAGAAGAAGCCCATGTTAATAGGTAGTTACGGTGCATATGATGGGTAGATGAATGATGAGAGCTCACGTGGTTCATAGATGTGAAAGATTTCGGGATCCACTGCAGCATCATCTAGTTGTAAATGATAGAAAGTCATGAAATGCTGGAGAGGAGTATCGACGTAAGTTGGAGGTGCGTCGTGATCCCGATCGTACCGTAGGATATCAAGTAACATGGGATGCTGCTGGTCAATTCGCTTGCAAACGTACCGAGTACGAAGCTGTTCGAGATGATGCAATAAAGGTGGAAAATCAATCAGCTCGTAAAGTAACCGTGTCGGATGCGGTAAGGTGATGCGATGCGCTAGGCGTAGAGCATGACGTTCTAGGATTGCCAATTTCTGATAAAATTTTGGCGGGGCGGATGTCCAGGCAGTGTGTCCATATGTTAATGTGCTGCGCATAAAGGCCTTGTAGGTATTAAGTACTGTTAAAGCTTTTAGCCCCCAGGTTGTACCAACTAAGCGCTTGAGTAGGTTGAGCCGATTTTGTGCTTGGCGTACGATCTTGGTGAGATGTGGATTCCAGGTAAGTTTGGCGTCAAATATGACACCAAGATAAGTCAGAGTATTTGACGCCAGTACAGGTGTATTATCTACGTGAAGGTTTAATCGACTTGGATTCCTGTATATTCGTGAACGGCGTCTACGTGGCAGGAAAACAATAGCCTGAGTTTTCGTAGAATTAATACTTAACCGCCATATATTACACCAGTGAACGAATGCGTCAATTGCCGTTTGCATGGTTTTACTGATTGATTGCACTGTTCGGGCCGCCGTGAAGAAGGCGGTGTCGTCAGCAAACTGAAATATGCTTATGTTGTGTGGGACAACAAGGTCGGCAACATACAATAAGTATAATAGAGGAGACAGTGAGGAACCTTGAGGAACGCCGGATTGTAGGAAGATCGGATGAGAGAGTGTTCCGTTAATAGAGATATATGCCAGCCTCCCTAATAAGAAGGAATGTATGAACCTGATATATGATGATGGTAGGAGATAGTTATGGAGTTTGTAAAGTAAACCAGGGTGCCAGACTTTATCGAATGCTTTCTCTAGATCAAAGGCTACCAGACAAGAAGGAAAACCTGTGTTGTATTGATTATAAATAGCCGTGGATAGTCGTAATAGTTCATCCAGTGTACTAAAATGAGGTCGAAAACCGGCTTGGTGAATAGGAAGTAGGTTATGAGTTGCAAGGTGATCGTGCATGCGGCGGACTAGAATTCGTTCCAAAATTTTACAGAGGCAACTAGTGAGGTGAATAGGGCGATAAGACTGGACGTCAGACGGAGGTTTCTTAGGTTTCGGGAAGAGAAGAACTTTTGAGTATTTCCAGTCGATTGGAAAAAATCCAGTTCGGAGGATGAAAGTATATATGGTGCTGAGAAAAAGAAGAAAAGAAGGTGGAGCTTGCCTGATGAGTACATACGTAACAGAATCAAATCCTGGGGCAGTGTTGCGTTTACGGAATAATGTTTGGCGAATGTCGTCTGGTTGGATCGGAGTAGTAAGTTGATTATTGGGTTCCAAAGAGTGGTTGATAGATGGGCGCAGAAAAGCAGAAGAGGGATCTGTAAGTCGGTTTATTGACTTTTGTAGGCGTTGCGATGTATGCCAACCTGGGAGAGGTGTAAAAATATCTTGAAAAAATGAAGCAAACGTATTAGCTTTATCCCTATCACTGATGACTGCCTGATTATTTTGAACAATGGGGTATGGTGTGCGAGAAACTGTCCCTGTGAGTTGATGAAATTTGCGCCAATATTTACTAGGGTGTGATTCACTTGCAAGTGTGTTACAAGTCTGAATCCAATGGCGTTTCTTATATGCAACAATATAGTTATGCGTAATCCTAAGGTATTGACGATGAAGCCGAAGCGCTTCAAGATTACCTGTAGCGAGATACTCGCGATGTGCTCTACGAGAAGCGGATATGAAAGGTAAATAATGGGGAGGCAATTTTGGTTTATGCAATTGTATTTCTGTTGTTGGAATGGAGCGTTGTGCTGCTTCTTGAATAGATTCAGTAAGATTAGCAATTGTGTGATCAAGATCGTATTGTGTAGTAGGCATGAGCAAGTTATTAACAGCAGTGTCCAGATCGGAGCGATATTGTTCCCAATTGGCTCGTTTGTAACAGAATACTTTCTGAGGAGGTATGTTAGATTGAGAGCG
Organism: Thermobia domestica; assembly: GCF_964235325.1. Classification (NCBI taxonomy): domain Eukaryota; kingdom Metazoa; phylum Arthropoda; class Insecta; order Zygentoma; family Lepismatidae; genus Thermobia; species Thermobia domestica. The sequence continues at coordinate 185,739,133 of NC_137461.1, read as the reverse complement.
AGGAGAACAGTGAAGTGTAAGTTTGATAGGCACATGATCACTACCAATTGAATCAAGCACATCGATATGAATACTCTGCGAGAGAGATGTTGATGTGATGACAACATCAGGAGTAGTATTGCTGACGGGGCGTGTAGGTTTCGGTAGAACATGGAACTCAGCAACTGTTTCAGTGTGAAGAAAGTCTAAAAAGTTAGTTTTGTCCCGCTGTGACCGACTATGAATGTTTAGATCCGCCATGATAATGTAGTGCCGAAAGTTAGAATCGATGTATCGAAAGAATTCGTAGTTGATTGGTTTGCCTGGTCGAAAATATATGGTAACGAAGGTAACAGTGCGGCCTCGAAAATAAATAGTCGTGACATTATGCTCAGGAAGGTGGAGTGTGAGCGGAAGTGGAACCGTGACTGCTCTATAAGGAAGGCGTTGGCTAACACCTATAGCTGTACCTCCGTAGACTCTTGGACCAGATGGAGCATCATGTCGGAGCAAGTGATATTTCGGAAAGTAACAGTTCAAATGTGGTGCGAGGTACGTTTCGTTAAGTGCAAAGGCTGCAATTTGTTCTTCTTTAAGAAGTTGTGTAAAGAGCACATGATGTGTTAAGACTGATCGAATGTTACTTGCATTTTTTTTTTTTTTATTTTTTTTTTTTACACAATGCTAGCATGCTGAAGGCATGCTAGCCCCTTACAAGGGTTACGCCCTTTTCTCGGGAAGAGAAGGAATAGTAATATGGAAAGTAGGCAGCAGGGATGGTCTAAGTGATTTAATAATTTATATTAACTTTATTGATAATAAATTAAAGAGTATGAAAGTAGCATAGCAGACATTATGGCCTTTAGCCATAATCATTAGGATCGGTGATGAGATGGAGATGAGACTGAGGTGCACTGAACGCCACAACACAGTAAAGGCAAGGGTTAGTTAGACGAATGCATGTTATCTTCCGATCCTGGGGCTGCTCAGGATCATGATGAGAGACACAATGAGCCCTGTTAGAAGAGATGGATTACTGTGCGTATGATGGGAAGATGTAGTGCGAATCTGAATGAATGGCAAAGGCAGCTGCGATGTCTTGATCTGGATGATTTGGTGGGAGTGAATAACGGTATAAAGTAAAGAGGAGGGAGAGTGGCGGGTGGCGAACAGGATGGTGTGGAGCATAATCGATATCACTGTGTAGGATATCAAGGAAAAGGGGATGCTTCTGAGCCAATCTATTGGTGATGTAGGAAAGTCGAAGTTTTTCAATGTGGTACAGGATGTGAGGAAAGGGGATGCGATCATACAGATCTTGTGTAGGACTGGGTAGCTTTATACGATATGCAATACGCAGGGCGTGTCGTTCTAGGATCTTCAGCTTGTTGTAAAAGGTTGAATGTGCAGCGACCCAAGCTGTGAACCCATAGGTGAGGACGGGTCGTAGGAACACCTTATATGTTGTCAGAATGGTATCTGCTCGTAGGCCCCAAGTTGTGCCAGAAAGTCTGCGAAGAAGATTCAGTCTATTGTAGGCTTTAGTGATAATCTGAGCTAAATGAGGACGCCATGTGAGGTGAGTATCGAATATAACGCCTAGGTACTTGACGTTTTTGGTAGGTTTGATGGGAGTATCAAGAACAGTAAGGTTCAGGCGTGTTGGGTTTCTATGGACGCGGGACCGTCTCTTAGGGTCAAGAAAAACTATGGCTTGGGTTTTCTCAGAATTTAGGCGTAATCGCCATTTCGAGCACCAACTAACAAAGATATCGATGGCAGATTGGAGTGCTGTGTTCAATTGATGGATCGTTTTGCCGAGAGCAAGAAATGCCGTGTCGTCTGCAAACTGGAAGAGATGTACATTTGAAGGAAGTGGAGGAAGATCGGCAACGAAGAGCAGATACAAAAGTGGAGATAATGCTGAGCCCTGTGGAACTCCGGAATGAATAAAGACAGGGTGTGATAAGGAGTTGTTTACAGATATGTATGTTATGCGACATGATAGAAAGTTGAAAATGAATCGGATGTAGCACATTGGTAGTTTACAAGACAGAAGCTTAAAGAAAAGCGCAAGATGCCATACCTTATCGAAAGCTTTTTCAAGGTCGAATAGAAGTAAACATGATGGCTGTGAGCGATTAAAGTGATTCGTAATGATATTGGTAAGGCGTAAGAGCTGGTCATGAACACCAATGCGAGGACGGAAACCTGCCTGATGGAGTGGAATGATGCGATGGCGAGAGAAATGTGGATGAAGTCTGTTAACAAGAATGCGTTCGAGAATTTTGCAGAAAACAGTGGTTAATTGGATTGGACGGTAAGATGATACTGAGGTAGCTGGCTTGTTAGGTTTTAGAAACATTAAGGTCTTGGAGGTTTTCCAATTGACGGGAATGATACCGGTACGTAAAATGAAAGTGAAAATATGCGCTAACAGGAGCAGTAAACAGGAAGGACTCTCTTTAATGTGACGGTAAGTGATAAGATCCATGCCTGGAGCAGTGTTACGTTTGCGAGCTGTGACTTCACGAATTTCTAGAACTGTGATAGGCGTGGTAAGTTCGTGATGAGCTGGAAAGGTATGCTCTGTACTGGGTTGAAGATGACGAGATTCAACATTAAACGTATATGCAGGATGGCGTCGTTCAGATCTTTCAGGAGGAAATGGCGTGAAGATGGTTTGGAGGTGATTCGCAAAGGCATCAGCTTTGGCACTATCTGAGGTGAGTGGATGATCACCGTCAATGAGAGGATAAGGTGTTCGAGTGAGTTTGCCAGTCAATGCATTAAATCTCTTCCAGTATTTGGTAGGATGTGAAGTTGCGTCCAGTGTATTGCACGTTTTGACCCAGTTTCGAAGTTTATAGGCTATAACGTAGTTTCGAACCGTACGTTGGAGTTGTCGGTGATGGCGGAGAGCCTCCTCGTTCTTTGTACGTACGTAATCTCGGTAAAATTGTCGAGAACGTCTGATCATGTGAAGGTATTGAGGTGGTAATCGAGGACGCCATGGATGTACTTGCGAGGTAGGTATATTCTCGGCAGATGCTGTATGGATAGAAGAGGTGATAGTATCCAGCGCCGAGTATAGTTCATCCTCAGTATTTGGTGGCTCGAGATGTTCAATCTTAGAAGTGAGATGAACTCTGTAGTTATCCCAATTAGCTTTGTCAAATCTAGGGACCTCCCTCGGTGGAATGTTTACAGAACAGGGATGTCGAAAGGAACGTTTGATAGTTAACTTGACTGGAAGGTGGTCGCTGCCAAGAGGGTCTAAGACTTCGATATGGCATTTACCGGCAAGGGTAGTTGAGGTGATGACAACATCCGGTGTGGTATCTGAGACAGGGCGTGTTGATTTTGGAAGTTTATGCAGAATGCAAGGTATGCGTGTTGTAACGAAGTCCTGGAATTGAGCCTTCTGGTAAGCGGGTCTACTATGAATGTTAATATCGGCCATGATAATGAAGTGGCGAAAATTGTTTGCGATATACTGAAGAAAGGAGTATGGTATTGCATGGCCGGGCCGAACGTAGATGGTCGCCAAGGTGATGTATAAAGCTTTGAAGTAGACGGTTGTGATAAGATATTCTGGAAGGTTGGAAATAGGAGCTTGGAAAGTACGATAAGATAACTGAGAAGCAAATCCAATGAGTACGCCGCCATTGGCGCGGAGGGCTGGTGTTTGATTGTCGGCTCGAAAGATCTGGTATCCTGAGAACTTACAAGACATACGAGGTGTGAGATGCGTTTCGTTTAGTAGAAACGCTGATGCATGTTCTTCCAGAAGAAGTTGTTCGAAGAGACATTTATGTTGATTGAGAGAACTCATATTGAGAAAGATAATAACGATATCCATAAAGAAATTCATAATTTCAAACAGATGTTTCCAAGCGGGTGGTGTGAAAGTGAACTCGTTGACCTGTGTAGGTGGCATTGAAAGTAACGTTGAATATGCAGCGGGCAGCATACTGTACTTGTTGGAGTACATGCGGCCGTAGAAAAGGATGCACGTTTTGTAGCGTTAATGTGATGAACTGAAGAAGTTGAGATACTGTAACAGGCTGAGAATCAGGTGGTACATTGGAGGTAGGCGTGGAGTTGGTTGTTGGTTCACTTTGAGTGCGAAGTGGTGCCACTAAGTGAGGTTTATCCGGTGAAGGTGCGGGTCGAGCTTGACACTTAAAGCTATAAGTCGGGTGTTGTTCAGGACAAGCGGAGCACTGCGGTGGACGCTGCAGGTTCGGACAGGTACGTGTGGAATGAAGTCCAGCACAGTATCCACATTTCAAGTTATTCCTGCAGTTAGCGGTGGTGTGCGTGTTATATTCTTGACAACGCTCGCAACGGATTGGTACTGGTCGTGCAGTGCGTGATGGCTCGACACGATGCCGCTTGCGATAGATAAAAGCTCCGTTATCAAGTAGCTGGTTGATGGTGTCCTGCGTTTGAGATAACACTCGGACCATGTAAGTGGGACCTCGGTCGTTTCGAATGCGGATGCACTTGGAAACTTTGTACCCTTCTTCCGTGAGTTCTTGTAGAATCTCATCATCAGTAAGGTCAGGATTTACACCTCGTATGACCACGGAGAAGGCAGGCGTGCGAGGTGGAGGAGGCGGCTGTTTGATTCTCCGGTCAGTCAGTTTAGTGAGCTGTGCATTCTTGCCGAAAATTTCATAACTAAACTTGTTGCGAATAGTGGTAGCCAGATGTTGATCAGGAGATTTGATGATCATCCCATTTCTGGTGGCAACAATTTGTGAGATCTGAGCTCGCCGATAATATTTAGTGAGCTGAAGATAGATGTGCTTTTCGTTCTGATATTTCGTGTCAAAATTTGTAAGTAAGAACGAATAGATTGGTGGTTTTGTACTGTCAGATAGCGACGGAAACTCTGTGTCGTCGATTCTAAGTCGCTCACTATCAGAGTCTGAGATGCTATCTCGGCGATGACGTTTCGGAGATGGTGTGTGATGGTGACCTATAACTGGAGATCGTGATCTTTCCGGGCTATTGTCGGTACGGTGTGAATCTCGGTGCCTACGTCTGATATCCGAATCTACAGAGACGGTAGGACCAGCTATTACCGTAGGAAGTCCGACATGTTGTCCTCCAGTCGCCATATCGGGTCAACCAGTTATGGGCTCAAGGCCCACTGGTCGAAATGAGATGAACAGCAATGAGAAGTGAGATGAGAAAATACGATGAGTGTAATGAGTTTCAAAAGACAAGGAACCCTTCGAAAGCGATAACTTTCGTCTATCCTGTAAGTGCCGTATATGTGTTATGCTCTCAGGTACGTATTTCAATACCTGGTCCTCGCTGACACACTAACAAACACAAGACAGGCTAGGTTTCTTGATGAGGTAAGTATGTACTTGCATTTCCGTATAGATTGATGCTAATTAAACTTGTGAAGAATTTGGTTGCGCGAAGTTGCATAGTTTATTACATTATTACACTATATGTTTAATTTATATTAAATTTTGTTTTAACATGTGTTTAATTATTATAAAATTGAAATAATAATAATAGATAACGATACATTTTGATAAAGAAAGCGGAACCCCACAGTACTACGATATGTACAACTGTGCTGCCATCTATTGGCAATAATGCAACTTCATTTAACAGGCACGTTATATGGGAGACTGATACAGAATGAAAGGGAGACTTAAGGTGAATTACATGAGATTTTGATGTACAAGGAAGAGAATAGAATAAAATAAATAGAGAAAATATTATTGTTTATTGAATTGAAGCAACATTTAAGCGTAATATATTAGTTTGCAATGAGGTTATTAAATTATGTTTAACTGGATTTGTATACACTTTGTAGGATAGTTTATTATTTATTTAGGATCTTTTTATTTAATAATATGGTGTGTAGAAGTATATTGAATTGCTATAAAATAGAACAAACTTATATTTTATTTTATAGATGCACCTATGTTTATACAAGTGTACAGTTTAGTATTGATTTGCGTTAGCGTATTTGAATGTGCGGAACGGCACATGATGGATTTGGAGCGGGCGGATTATTACAATTTTATACGTTGCTTGGGAATTGTTTAGTATTGGTTTGCATTGATGAATATATATGTCACACAGATTGACGAGACGGTGAAGATTGTCTTTATGCTAATTGGCGCCACGATTTCCATTTGAAAGAATTAGATAAATAATAGGTTGAAAATATTTTAAATTGGATTATGGTATGGAGCATAATATTTAAGTATATTGTATTTGCTATGATTGAGAACCGGAAAATATATATGTAATTGCTACTATGGAATTAACAAGAACCAGAGATAAATACATTAGCTACCATTTATTGTGTGCTGGATTATAAGAATATAGTACTTATAATGTTTGGTTAAGTGCTGAGAAGTGTTATATGTTGAATGATTTACTGCAGGAATTGGTTTAACTTTGAAACAACAATAAATACATTTGACAGATATTTGATGTATTTACAACAATTTAAATTCGTACAGAGTGCTTTTATGTAAGTAAAAATATTTATTTTTGTAAAATAGAATTGTTATATTTGAATGTAGGCCCCATAGCGTCTTATTACAGGCCCTGCGATTTTCAGAAAGAATTAACGATTACACAAAGACGTTACGGAATAGATGCTTTATGTTACATACGGAAACACGACAAGGACTATTTGATAAATTTTGCTAATTAGGAAATAATATTTTACACAAGAAGGTGTTTTTGGATATATCCTACAAGAGAAATAACCAATGTGCTGTAATTATATGACAGAATAGGGCAAACTGCGTACCACTTTGAATGATATGTGTATTTAAGGGGGTATGAAATTACTTGCAGTACTTTTTTATTGAACTTAGGGTGATTATATAGAGCTAAATCTTACAGGTATGGTCGCGTGTCTTATTAGAATATATTTTTCATAACTGTGCATGTACCATGCTTGTTTATTACAAAATTTGTTACATTTTACTGAATTAAAATTGTGCCGCATTTTTAGCAGGTATAAGGTTTCCTACCGTGCTGCTGATTAAGATAATTGAAAGCTTGCATTTTTTCGTATTTTTTGGAATAATATTGTATACAAGAAGATGCTATTGGATATATTCTACAAGGAAAACAAATAATGTGCTGTAATTGTATGACAGAATAGGACAATGTGCGTACTACTTTGAATATTATGTGCATTTAAGCGGTATGGAATTAGTTGCAGTAATTTTTATTGAACTTATAGAGCTAAAATCTTACAGGTAAGGTTTGTGCGTTTTACTAGGATATATTTGTCGTAACTGTGCATGTACTATACCTGTTTATTACAGAACTTCGATACATTTTACTGAATTAAAATTGTGCCGCATTTTTATCAGGTATAAGGTTTCTTACCATGGTGCTGATTAAGATAATGGAAAGCTTGCTTTTTTCGTATTTTTGGAATAATATTGTATACAAGAAAATGCTATTGGATATATTCTACAAGGAAAACAAATAATGTGCTGTAATTGTATGACAGAATAGGCCAATGTGTGTATCACTTTCAATATTATGTGCATTTAAGCAGTATGGAATTAGTTGCAGTAATTTTTATTGAACTTAGGGTAATAATATAGAGCTAAATCTTACAGGTATGGTTGCGTGTTTTATTAGGATATATTTTTCATAACTGTGCATGTATTATGCTTGTTTATTACAAAATTTGTTACATTTTACTGAATTAAAATTGTGCCGCATTTTTAGCAGGTATAAGGTTTCCTACCATGGTGCTGATTAAGGTAATGGAAAGCTTGCATTTTTTCGTATTTTTTTGGAATAATATTGTATACAAGAAGATGCTATTGGATATATTTTACAAGGAAAACAAATAATGTGCTGTAATTGTATGACAGAATAGGACAATGTGCGTACCACTTTGAATATTATGTGCATTTAAGCGGTATTGAATTAGCTGCAGTAATTTTTATTGAACTTAGGGTAATAATATAGAGCTAAAATTTTACAGGTAAGGTTTGTATGGCTTACTAGGATATATTTTTCATGGTTGTACATGTACTATACTTGATTATTACAAATCTTTGATACATTTTACTGAATTAAAATTGTGCCGCATTTTGGCAGATATAAGGTTTTTTCACCATTTGTACGGTTTAAACAAGAGAATACATACAGACTTTAGTATTTATAATTTATGTAATATGTTACTATATATTAATTATAGATATTGTGTATGAAGTGTAATGCTGAAGAGGTCTACAACGAAATAATATTAGGATTAGAACTTGTTGAACTGGTGAATAGAAAATGGTCAGATATATTTATGTATATTTTACATGTATTATACTTATTTGGAAACACATACCGAATTGATTTAAATAATGCTGGCGCATGTATTGCAACGTGAAAGTACATAAGATTTACATCTTTTTTATTAGGATATATGTGTACATATTTTAGTTTAATAATAATACAGACTGAATTATTTATATTTTTTTATATGTCAAAGAGAAGAACCTTACACATGGTTTAGTTGTGGAAAAAACAGAAATGTACGATCGTAGGAAAACTTGCATCAGTATTTTGAACGGAGTTACACAATATAGATTTTAATGTTGGACATACTTGGAGATACTTAAAATATGAGATCTATGAGAACGTAGCGCGAAAAATATTGTAGACAGAACTATTTTTTACTTATTTAAAATTGCTGTATAGTTACAAGAGAGAATTTCTGATACCATTTTTTATTTTGTTTATGAATTACTAGATATAATATTTTAATTATTTGTGGTGAAACGATAGTAATAACGATTTTTTATGTAAATATGTGGAGCTATTTATTGTACAATAGGAAATACATGGTTTGCAATATAGATACAATGCTTATTTTACTTATTTACAGAGAATATACATATGTATTTGGTTATAGTATTATGTTTATATAGAAATACTTTACACTAGAAATAAGCATTTAATTGAACCACCACATTTTTATTTGGATTTAAATGAACATCGAATGTCTATATAGGTGTACAGAATGTAAGAATTTCGCATTGATTTTTTTTACAGACATTTGGTTTTAGCCATATTATTTTATATAAAAACTATGAGTTACTCATTATTTCAATTATATATTAAACTAAACTAAATTAACGGATATATATAATTACGGATCACAATTATGATATAAGAATTCGCGAAATTTATAAGATTTCGATAATAGCTGAAAATATTACAACTACTGGTGACAGTATTTTGTTTAATACACAACTATATATAGTGTACATGTAGCTGGCACACAATAACCGTAATATCTATGGATAATGAACTCTGGATATTTACAATGATATGATTTAGGCGATATTTTTATTAACAACTATCAAATAATTGTTTAGATTTCAAAGCATCACATATTTCAGGCACATATATTTATGAAACTATAATTATGCCTTTAATTTGACTAATAATATAATGAAGAAACCTTGAAATTATTTGAAGATGTCTATTAAACTAATATAACTTATTATATATAGAAATTTTATTTACTCAAAGTTTTATTTGATTAGACATATTGAAGATTTAATACTGACGTGTTACTTGGGTAACATTGCTCATTATTTGAAACCACACTTAACATTAATAACTATGAACATGATGCAAACATTGATTTTACTGTGAAATTGTGTATATATATTATTTTCTGGGAGGCCTATTACAGTACAACAGGTGATTTTACAATAGTTATTATTTTATGAACAGACTAACCCCTATTTATACATTTTTTGTTTTGTTAATATTACCTAAGCACTTTGACTTGTAAATACTTTGAGTACTGCCATGGGTTGTTTTTGACACTTTTATACCTAGTTATGAGACATTGATAGCCAGTACCCACTACTGTTTGCATTATATTTTAGTTTACTAAGTAGGGTAAATTTTGGAATGACATTAATTTGATTATGGTAGGTAGTGGAGAGTTTTCATGAATGCTGTTATGAACCTTTGAGGATTTATACCGCATAGAATTGACTAGTTAAACTTATTTTACACACATTTTACATAAAAAAATGTATTGAGATATATTTTACCAACATACAATAAACAGAACTAATGAATGTTGATTATGATTACGAACAAATACCCTTTAGTAACATGACAGTGTATTTCAGTACTTTTGGCAAGGGCATTAAGTAAGAAATTAGACACAATAGCTCCTAATTGAAGAATGGAACACATATTTTTGAATAGCGTCTTGCCGCGCAAGACATACTACGGATACACTGTTTCAACAGTATATATTGTGGTGGTACAGAACATATTATGGATACACTGTTTAAACAATTTATACCTTGGGTGGTACAGGACATATTATGGATATACTGTTTAAGCAAATTATAGCGTTTGTAGCACAGAGCGTATTATTGATTTGATGTTTTATTACATTATATATACCTGTTGATACTTCTATTATATAGACATGTTACAAACTAAAAACAACCAATTTTGTGCAACATGATATAGGGAAAGTATACTTAGTTAGACAAGAGATGCATTTAGACAGTACATGAATATACTTTATATAGGAAATTGGGAACTGCAATGGTTGGTGAATATGGATATAGAGTTATGACTCATTTTAGTAATAAAGATTTGTTATATTTAATGTTGAATATAGTATTTGGTAGTACAGATGCATATATTGCTAAAGCACACAGAACTTTTTTATTGAATATGTATATATATATATATATATATATATATATATATATATATATATATATATATATATATATATATATATATATATATACATAGTTTGATCATATTTTAATTATTAAGCTTTATATTTACAACAGAGAATGCATTACAGAATGTGCGATAAATATATGAACACAACTTTAATTTATTATGATTAACAATAGTTTAAATTTATTTCGGTTGCATGAAATTAACATTAACAAATTTCTTATCGACAAACCTATAGAGATGTACCTTTGAAAAACTAATTTCGTTTATTTATATAGGGAAATTTTATATATTTATGACTATTTGAAAAGTTTGATACTATACAGAGCAGAATAATTGATTATTGTAGAACAGTTATTGTTTGATAGCTGAATAGTATACCAGCACAGAAGGAATAAATCACTTTTACAAAAATATTTACTTGCAGATAGCTTCGTCAAGAATTAAAGATTGAATTTAATGTATCAGTACTAGAGTTGATCAATTAATAAAATTGAGTTTAGCGTTACAGGAACATGTTTAGGCGAAACGGAGGTGAATGATGATGGAATAAGTGTTGAAATGAAAAAAATAAATAATTATAATATTGTCAGCTTCAAATTAACTTCGGAACTAACATTGAATTAGGGACCACATATGCAGCCGAATCGAGTGCTTACCAGCCAATTATAAGTAAGAATAGAGAGTTCCAACTGCTGAAAAGAATTCAGTGAGAAACTAGTGATAATAGTATTTATCATTTTTATTTGGATGGATAGAAACTACATTGACGGTAATTTTAGATATTTCCCTCAAGATTCTGTTCTTGTAATCAAAATGTTTTGACTATGGTGCATTTTTGACGATACAGATTATTTAAATATTATGAAAATAAGAAACTTTATGAAATACTACTAAACACAAAATGCATTAGTATTAGTACAACCAGTGTTACTATTTACGGAATGTCATATTGCGAATATGTATACATGGAACCAGACATTGGAGAGAACACAGTAAGCTTGTACCATAACATGTACTTTGAACATTTTTTGACAAACAAGCATTATTTTTTATACATTGTTTTTCCTAGAAAAATCCAAGAACATAGCTCCCTGGCAATGGTAAAGTTTTCATTTAGATACTGCTAAGTCATTTTATAAACTCTGTTGACGGCATAATTTCCTTGGTTACTACCCATTAACTCTAACTTGTGAAAGAACTAATTGAACTGTCATTGAATGAAGTATAATTTCAATAACATAGGACATTTTAATAACTCAGCGTTTTGTATTATGATATTTGAACACTTTGTAGGTACCAGCATGCCTGTTCCCTGAAAACCTTTATTATACGTTTGAAGATTAGGTATGTGACGCATACAGTCCGAACTACTTTTGCAGGAAACAAGATATTGCAAATTCCTTTAGAATGGTGTCTTATGAAGGGTCATTCTTTAACAGGAACTTTTCATGGAAGATACACATGTCTATAAATATGACATACTATTTTATGACATCACAACTGTTTTACAATTTATCATTTCATTGATACTGTATATGATGGAAACCTTATGTATTTTCAGTTATTAATGTGATATTGAACAGAATCAGCCATTTATAATTACTGTTACTAAATTTATTAGGCAGCGTAATTGTATAGCGGAAACTTATCCACTTTATATGATAGACTGAGCTGTGGAACTAATTATAATAATTGGACTTTAAACTTAGAATGATTACGGTAGTATGATTATTATTTTAGACATATATAATAGCCATTGAATTTATAGAAAGGTTTGTGGTTATAGCTTATTGAGGATGACAACATTGCCACAATTACGAATTAATATATCAAGGATATTTAAACATCTTCATAAGTATGACAAGATTTATTAGTTTTACGATTATTAGCTGTGCACATTACTTGAATATTTATTCTTATTATACTTACCAGTATTGTATTACATATGCTTGAGTACTTTTATAATCATTTAAAACGTTTTACTAGAATAACAACAGGTAAAATTGCATTTTGTTTGAAACAGTTATGATATTTGCTGCGATTGTTGGAAATGGTATGCCATATGTTTGCTTGCATTGACACAAACCATAAGGGTTAATACTAAAGAGATTATAATTATGTTAGATAACTCATGCGTTTAGTTGAAATGAAGACACAGATTGACATAGTAGGAAACATTATATAACAATTACCAGATTGAAGTAGTTTATTTATATATTTAAAGATTGGGTAATATAACATTTATAAACATATTATTTAGATTTGTGTGGGGGAGGCATTACACCTAATTATTGTTAGCTACTAAGTTTGCGATTGGTACTTTGATACATTTTGACAGTTAAACTTAGGACTTGACATCACGAAAGATATAGTAGAGAATTTTATTATTGATAGATGCAGCACATTATAATTAACAATAAACATTGATATTTTATGAAATATGGAGAGTTAATTGACATGCTAATGTGTTTGGGTTATAATAAGAATTATTTGATTTATAATACTACAGAACAATATATGATTGATATATTAGTGTTATTCATTTTGCAATAGATATAGCATATCATAGCTAGTATCAATAAGTATATTATTTGAAATATGACAAGTACACATTATAATTACTAATTTAACTTCTATAATAAGATATGGTTTATGAATTCTTACAGATTAATATTTGATTACTACAGTACAATTATGTATTAACATTAATTATGAAGCATCACAACAAATGACAAATATTATCATATTCGAATTTTTAATTGTATGATTGGCAGATTGAAATGTTTAGCTACGTAAAAGTTATTTGTATTACATATTAAATCAGAAGTAAAAAAATATTATACAACCTTAACACAAAAAAATGTAAAAACTGAAAATGAAAAAGTGCAAACTAAAATTAAAACTGCAACTTGAAAACAAAAAATGTAGAACTGAAATAAAAATGCAGAAACAAAATTTAAAGTACAAGTAAAAAACAAAAAAGTGTAAAGTGAAAATGAAAAAGTGCAGAAGTAAAATTAAAAAAGTGCAACTTGAAACCAAAAAATGTAAAACTGAAAATGAAAAACTGCAGAAGTAGAATTAAAAAAGTGCAACTTGAAACAAAGAAAAATGTAAAATTGAAAATGAAAAAACAAACTAAAATTCAATAAAAAACAAAGTTCAATAAAAATTACTGCAGCTAATTCAATACCGCTTAAATGCACATAATATTCAAAGTAGTACGCACATTGTCCTATACTGTCATACAATTACAGCACATTATTTGTTTTCCTTGTAAAATATATCCAATAGCATCTTCTTGTATACAATATTATTCCAAAAAAATACGAAAAAATGCAAGCTTTCCATTATCTTAATCAGCACCATGGTAGGAAACCTTATACCTGCTAAAAATGCGGCACAATTTTAATTCAGTAAAATGTAACAAATTTTGTAATAAACAAGCATAATACATGCACAGTTATGAAAAATATATCCTAATAAAACACGCAACCATACCTGTAAGATTTAGCTCTATATTATTACCCTAAGTTCAATAAAAATTACTGCAACTAATTCCATACCGCTTAAATGCACATAATATTGAAAGTGATACACACATTGGCCTATTCTGTCATACAATTACAGCACATTATTTGTTTTCCTTGTAGAATATATCCAATAGCATCTTCTTGTATACAATATTATTCCAAAAATACGAAAAAAGCAAGCTTTCCATTATCTTAATCAGCACCATGGTAAGAAACCTTATACCTGATAAAAATGCGGCACAATTTTAATTCAGTAAAATGTATCGAAGTTCTGTAATAAACAGGTATAGTACATGCACAGTTACGACAAATATATCCTAGTAAAACGCACAAACCTTACCTGTAAGATTTTAGCTCTATAAGTTCAATAAAAATTACTGCAACTAATTCCATACCGCTTAAATGCACATAATATTCAAAGTAGTACGCACATTGTCCTATTCTGTCATACAATTACAGCACATTATTTGTTTTCCTTGTAGAATATATCCAATAGCATCTTCTTGTATACAATATTATTCCAAAAAATACGAAAAAATGCAAGCTTTCAATTATCTTAATCAGCAGCATGGTAGGAAACCTTATACCTGCTAAAAATGCGGCACAATTTTAATTCAGTAAAATGTAACAAATTTTGTAATAAACAAGCATGGTACATGCACAGTCATGAAAAATATATCCTAATAAGACACGCGACCATACCTGTAAGATTTAGCTCTATATAATCACCCTAAGTTCAATAAAAAAGTACTGCAACTAATTTCATACCCCCTTAAATACACATATCATTCAAAGTGGTACGCAGTTTGCCCTATTCTGTCATATAATTACAGCACATTGGTTATTTCTCTTGTAGGATATATCCAAAAACACCTTCTTGTGTAAAATATTATTTCCTAATTAGCAAAATTTATCAAATAGTCCTTGTCGTGTTTCCGTATGTAACATAAAGCATCTATTCCGTAACGTCTTTATGTAATCGTTAATTCTTTCTGAAAATCGCAGGGCCTGTAATAAGACGCTATGGGGCCTACATTCAAATATAACAATTCTATTTCACAAAAATAAATATTTTTACTTACATAAAAGCACTCTGTACGAATTTAAATTGTTGTAAATACATCAAATATCTGTCAAATGTATTTATTGTTGTTTCAAAGTTAAACCAATTCCTGCAGTAAATCATTCAACATATAACACTTCTCAGCACTTAAACCAAACATTATAAGTACTATATTCTTATAATCCAGCACACAATAAATGGTAGCTAATGTATTTATCTCTGGTTCTTGTTAATTCCATAGTAGCAATTACATATATATTTTCCGGTTCTCAATCATAGCAAATACAATATACTTAAATATTATGCTCCATACCATAATCCAATTTAAAATATTTTCAACCTATTATTTATCTAATTCTTTCAAATGGAAATCGTGGCGCCAATTAGCATAAAGACAATCTTCACCGTCTCGTCAATCTGTGTGACATATATATTCATCAATGCAAACCAATACTAAACAATTCCCAAGCAACGTATAAAATTGTAATAATCCGCCCGCTCCAAATCCATCATGTGCCGTTCCGCACATTCAAATACGCTAACGCAAATCAATACTAAACTGTACACTTGTATAAACATAGGTGCATCTATAAAATAAAATATAAGTTTGTTCTATTTTATAGCAATTCAATATACTTCTACACACCATATTATTAAATAAAAAGATCCTAAATAAATAATAAACTATCCTACAAAGTGTATACAAATCCAGTTAAACATAATTTAATAACCTCATTGCAAACTAATATATTACGCTTAAATGTTGCTTCAATTCAATAAACAATAATATTTTCTCTATTTATTTTATTCTATTCTCTTCCTTGTACATCAAAATCTCATGTAATTCACCTTAAGTCTCCCTTTCATTCTGTATCAGTCTCCCATATAACGTGCCTGTTAAATGAAGTTGCATTATTGCCAATAGATGGCAGCACAGTTGTACATATCGTAGTACTGTGGGGTTCCGCTTTCTTTATCAAAATGTATCGTTATCTATTATTATTATTTCAATTTTATAATAATTAAACACATGTTAAAACAAAATTTAATATAAATTAAACATATAGTGTAATAATGTAATAAACTATGCAACTTCGCGCAACCAAATTCTTCACAAGTTTAATTAGCATCAATCTATACGGAAATGCAAGCGGCATACTTACTTTGGGTTAAGCCTAACCTGTCTTAAAGCTGTTATTGCACCTTCCGATGACGAAGTATTGCAATACGTATTTCTGAGATCGGTGCAAGTACGCTTTTTACAGGGTGGACAAGAGGTCTATACGCCTTTTGGAGGGTTAAAACCTGTATTTTTGTTCTCATCTTCTTGCATTTCATTTCATTTCATTTCATTTCTTGCTGGCTGGTTCCGATCATCACTTATACATTTGCACTTATCTCCATCACTTTGTAGGGCCGCTGGCCCAATGCATAGGCTACCACCTGTAGTTCCCCAGCCTAGGGATCAACGTAGGCGCACTAGGCGGGAATCGGATACTTCGGATAAGTCGGTTGATAAGCGTCCCCGTTCGGGGTCTGCTCCTGAGGCGGCCAATGTTAATATTGATGATGACCAGGATTTGCGTATGGACATCCAACCTTCAACAAGCTCCGACCCTACACCACTTCCATCTCGGGATCAAATCTATAATTTCCTTCTCACAAACTTTGATACAAAATTCAAGAATTCAAAGCATATTTTTCAACAGCTTGTTAAATACGTACCAAGACTGGAAATAACAGAGATCCGTTTCACAAACAATGGTGTTATTCTCAAGTCCAAGAACCCCGATTTTCATAGACACGTTCGTAACAAGGCTTCCTTTGAGATCTTTGGCAAGAATGCAAATATTACTGTCTTACAACCGAAACGCCAGACGCAAGGTCCACCACCAAGGAAACCACCGTTGTTATCCGTCGTCATCAAGGGTGTCGATCCCGAGATAACTGACTCGGAAGTGGAAGAAGAACTTACTGCTGAAGGCGTGAACATTCAAAAATGTATCCGTATACGCAACAATACTGGCCCGACCTATCTAGTTAGAGTTCTGACAAACGAACAGCAAGCTATTGACCATTTATTACAATATGGTGCCTACATCTTTAAACGCCGTCATAAAGTAGAACCGTCTCGTACACCTCCACCTCTTCCGATTCGGTGTGAAAAGTGCCAGGTTTATAACCAGCACCTGACACATAACTGTCCAAACACCTCTAAATGTGGTTACTGTGGTCAAAACCATCTTACTAAAGACTGCCCTAACGGAGCAGCGCCACCAAATTGCAACACTTGCCATGATGCGCATCCTACATATAGCTACAAATGTAAGGCCAAACCTCAAGCAGAGCCTACTAAACCCGAACTAGTAGTGCCTTTACGTACACCAGATACGCCAGTGCCTCCGCACAATTCTCTTCGAGAACCTGTTACAGTCGAAGACATGATCCGCTTCTTTAGTCTTGCTCTCCAGAACATCCATCCTTTCTTGCGGACCCACATAATCCATCAAGTTGTATATGCAACTAAAATACTCTATAACCTAGATGTCAAAGCAACCTATTCTGGACAGACAGTGCATTTTCAAATTCATCCTCTTACAACCCAAGTTTAACTGTCATAATCATGGATACAGGCTTTATTATAACGTTTCTTTACCTCAATATCCAGTCACTCTGTACCAGGAAAGACCTACTTACTGCTTTATTACATGAACATAAGGTCCATAGTTTTCTCTTAAATGAAACTTTCCTAACTCCAAAACAATCCGTTTATTTTCCTGGTTATCAATTCACACGCCACGATGGACCACCGGGGCAGAGAGCACATGGCGGAACAGCTATTGGCACTAAACATAAGTTACCTATCAAAACCATTAATCACAAATTCCCTGAACCTCTACCGGAGCATAATATTGTCACCATTTATTTTAAATCAAGGCCTATCACTGTAGCAACCATATACGTTCGACCGCATGTTCGCATACCTACTTCGTTTTTCACGTACCTGGATACTAATTTTCGCTCCTATATTGTCATGGCTGACATTAACTACCATAGCAGAAATGCTACTGAAAAACGGTTATTTTCTGATTTCATTACTTCTCACACGAACGGCGAAATTTGCCCACTGCCTAGAGCAACTCGCCCATCCTCTAATACAACTCCCGATGTGGTAATTGCCTCATCTAGTATAGTCCCATATCTTGATGTCAGTGTTCTTGATTCTATTGGTAGCGATCATGATCCTGTAAAGGTCGACATAGTTTTTCCTAATGGATCGAAACCACCTCAAGAAACTCTCCGTTCTCGGCCAAATTTTGACCGTGCCAATTGGATAATGTACCGGCAGGATATCCACGACGCACTAGCAGATATTCAACTTCCATCTGACATTTCTACGTTCGACATGACTTTAGATCGCATTACGCAAAGCATTCAAACCAGCGGTGCAAATCACATTCCAGAAACCACAGGTAATCTTTACCGGCCTAAACTACCACCTCACTATCTCTCTCTCATCTCTTTAGCTCGAACAGCGTACAAGGATTACCTACACAGCCGTAATGAAGCCATACTGCGACTTCATCGTCAGTATCTTCGCATGGTTCAAAATTACATCCGAGCATTTAAAAAGCGCAACTGGATAAAGACAGTTAATGCTTTAGCTGAGGAGAGCCATCCAACTAAATATTGGAAACATTTCAACCGGCTAATTGGGAAAACCAGCACTCCTCACTACCCTCTACTCGACAAGAATTCTGCACTTACCACGGACTCTGCGAAAGCTGATGCCTTTGCCCAAGTTCTTCAAACCACCTTCACGCCAGAACCCTCTTTCCGAGATGGATCAACTCTTTACAGGCGCATTGCCAGATATACAAACCCTCATAATGGGTACCTTGGAATTAACATGGACCATACTCTGGATGATCAGCATCCTTTAACGGCCCCAATAACGCCAATGGATATTACAGACGTGATACGTCACAAGAAAAACACGGCACCAGGGTTTGATGGCATTACCTACCGCCATATTAAAGAAGGTCCTGCTATTTTACTTCATATTTTGGCAACGCTGTACAATTTTGTCCTCAGAACTGGCTACTATCCATCTGATTGGAAAGTATCTAAAGTACTTATGTTTCTGAAACCTAAAAAAGATAAAACAGATCCAGCTTCTTATCGGCCCATTCAGCTCACTTCCACACTTGGGAAAATCTTTGAGCGCATCATAGTCCGGAGACTCCATAGCCATCTGTTAGTTCATGATCTGTTGCCTAAACACCAAGCAGGTTTCCGACCTGAACATAGCCTCCTCGATAACTTGTTACGTCTTAGCACCATCATCACGAACCATTATAATAGAACTGCACCCTCATGCCTTCTTCTCTTCGATCTTGAAAAGGCATTTGATCGCGTGTGGCACAATGGTCTTATATATAAGTTACACTTCTTCGATCTTCCGGCCGCATATATACGTATGGTGTATCACTTTCTTACGAATCGTCTCGCATATATCTCCATTAATAATAGTTTATCTTTTCCAATTTTTCCTTGTACTGGTGTCCCACAAGGTTCAGCCTTATCACCATTATTATATATATTGTATGTTAGTGACCTGCCCGTGATGCCTGAGCCTATTTACACTTTCACATTTGCAGATGATACTGCACTGCTGGCTTGTTGCAAAACTATGCACCAAATCAACATTTCTCTGCAAAAAGCTATAGATGCTTTTAGCAACTGGTGCAATCGATGGAAGTTAAAATTGAATTGTACCAAAACACAAGCCCTAGTGATACTTCCAAACAAGAGACGCAGTCGAGTACGCCGCAATCCATCCTTACTCGCTATTAACGTAGAAGGTGTACCCATCAATCCCAGCTCTACTGTTAAATACCTGGGGGTAGTCTTTGATGCCAAATTATCTTGGAAACCTCACCTTCTATCTATTAAGGAGAAAGCACAAAACCGTTTAAATCTATTAAAACGCCTGGTTGGTACTACCTGGGGCCTGCACGCGGATACCGTCCTAAACACTTACAAGGTCTTCCTTCGCCCATGTCTCACTCATGGTCACACCGCCTGGGTTAGTGCGAATGACGATTTCTACGAGCGCCTACGTATTATAGAACGCCACGCTTTGAGACTCGCATTTCGAATAAGCTTGCCTAGTCCCACACGTCTCTTATACGAAAGAATCACATTTCCGCACATCACACGCCATCTGGAAGATCTTCGCTCCCGCTACGTAGATAAGAAATGGAGAACTCAGCACCATACGCTTATGGACACTATATATCTTGATAGTAACTTTTCCACCTCGCCTAAGTATTACTATCCTCCACTGCGACATCTACTCTCCATCTATGGCCAGAAGCATCCGGAACACCCTGACCATCATTTCTTCGCTACCTATCATCCATCAGAATTCAATCCGCACATATACCCATCGTTTGCACAGTGAGTTTCCTTCTAACAAGGGCTTCCCCCATGTCTGCCATCAGTGTTGAGTAGCCCCAACACAGAAGATAAGCTCATTTGTGAATACTAACATTTCCCTGTGTACTGTGGCGTCCATGCACTTCATCTCATCATTCGCTCAGCCCTTCAAATAAGCATATCTTTCATTATTTCAATACTCCTTATGTCTAACCATACATTGACCACTGTCTGTCTTCAGCACTTACATCTCAACCTTCCCCATCCATATCTGTTTCTTGTTTTGTATCACATGGTTCACAACAACAATAATAATTCACCTCTGTATGAATAAAGTGACTTTCTTTATTATTGTTGTAGCCGAATCTCATAGACCATATATGTGTATCAATCATAACCAATGTTTACCATATTTATCCCTCCCGAAGAGACGACGTTATCGTCTGCGGTTTAACAGTTATAAAAAAAAAAAAAAAAGAAATGCAAGCACGTTCACATCTTTACCTTTGAGCTGAACCCAGCCTCTCTTACAACCGTTAATCTGTTAGCGAGGATCAGGTGTAGCAGACGCACTTGTGAGCATCGCAGACCTACGTTGTTTAGAGGATTGACGAAAGTTAACACTTTCGGAGGGTCGCTTATATTTTTGAAATATCATCATCATCTTCCTCATTATTTTCTTTCACTTCATTTCTCATACTAGTAAAATCACACGGATAGGTTGTGCTGGTCTTGGGACCAATGCACAAGAACCTACCCCCATACGTGGGGCCATCGGCTCCTGGTTCTTCTGTAGGAGACCGTGAGAATATATCTCGCTCCGGTCGTACCAGGCACCTTTCATGGGGTAGTCAAACCAGTTCGCGAGTAACTAGACCCAGAGATCGTACTGATTCTGGTGACTCTGCTCACTCCTGTAAACGGCCTCGTGATAGATCTCGGTCTCCTGTTCTAACGACCAACAAAGACTCTGCAATGGACACTGCTAACGCTTCATCTTCAAATATCTACAATACCAAAGAACCAATCTACACGTTTCTACTGACAGATTTCGATACAAAATACACTCATCCTAAGATGGTGTTTCTACAAATCATCAAGTACCTACCACGAGCTAGCATGGAAAATATTGTTAAAACCCGGAATGGCTTTATTATTCGTTCTAAGGACCCGAATTTCGGTACTACACTCCGAAACAAAGCATCTTATGAGATCTTTGGCAAAACTGCAAAACTAGTAAAACAAGCTGATAGGAAAATCAAACAACCACCACCTCCTCGAAAACCACCCATGTTTTCTGTAGTTATCAGAGGAGTGATACCTGAAATAAGCGACGAAGAGATTCTCGAAGAACTCAAACAAGAGGGAATCGACGTTAACAGGTGCATTCGTATTAAAAATAGCAATGGCCCCACTTACATGGTTCGCGTTCTATCGCAAAATCAAACTTCCTTAGACTATCTCCTAAGTCATGGAGCTCCTATATATAAGAAACTCCATCGCGTTGAACCTTCCAAGACAACAGGGCCTCTACCAATCCGATGTGAGAAGTGTCAAACCTATAATTCTCACTTGACATACCAATGTCCAAACACATCTAAATGCGGGTACTGTAGTGGACCTCATGAAACAAAAGCTTGTAAAAATCAGCAGCAACCACCAACTTGCTCTGCATGTAACGAACATCATCCAACCTACAGCTATCGCTGTAAGGGTAAACCACAAGCACAACCTGAACGTCCAGAACTCACAGTACCAGTACAAAGCTTCGACAAATCCACGCCACCTACTCAGTCTCTTGCTCAGCCTCTCACTGTCGAAGATCTCCTTCGTTACATCACCATAGTACTCCAAAATGTTTTTCCATTCCAACGCGAACACATTCTTCGGGTTGCCATTTCAACAGCTAAATCTTTGTTCAACTTAAACTTTACAGCTACATATTCAGGCAATTTTGTCCACTTCCACATCGCACCTCTAGAAACAGCAGTCTGAAACCAACATGGCAGTCTACATAATGGCTTTGACTTTACTCTTTGTAAACATTCGATCATTTCATCAACACAAAGTACTTCTAGAGCCACTCCTGCTAGAAGAGAGAGTTGATATTGTGGCTCTCAATGAAACAGCTTTAAAACCAACAATTTCTGCGCGGCTTTCAGGGTATCAAATTCAACGATACGATTACCATGATGCACATGCGCGCGCTCAAGGAGGAGTACTGATTGGCTTTTCTCCAAAACTTCCTTATCGGCAATACAATCCTCCTGCATTTGCACAGCTACCTGAACATCTCTTCTTCTCTATATACTATCCTTCTCTCACAGTAAATGTAGCCACTATATATATCCGCCCTGGGCATCCAATACCATTTTCTTTTTTCGATTATATAGCCCGTAATTTTAAAAATATAATTATTATGGCCGACGTAAACACTCATAGCAGAAGTGCGAGGGAAAGAGAACGTTTTACGGAATTTATTTCAACCACCCTACAACTTTATATTCACAACCTTCCTGGTCCCACTCGACCAGCCAGTCAAACAACTCCAGATGTAGTAATCACTTCTTTATCGCTTGTAAAAGACTGTGAATTGCAGGTTCTCGACACGATCGGGAGTGATCATTGTCCGATCAAACTGTCCATTAACAAGGGTCGTTCCTCTGTAAAGCAGTTAAAACCTCATATTATTCCTCGTTATGATAAAGCCGACTGGCCTCAATTTCGGCAGTTCATACACAACCAGGTCTCCACCCTTCATCCACCAACTTCTGAAAACGAAATGTATTACACAGTCAACCAGATGACAGATATCATACGTACCGGTGCTCAACAAACCATCCCTGAGGAGAAACTTTATCCTTCTAAACCTAAATTGCCTCCTCAATATCTGTCTTTAGTACAAAAATCACGCCAACATTTCCGTGAATACAAACAAACCGGAAACGAGGAATGTCTTCATCATCATCGGCAATGGCATCGCACAGTAACTAATTATCTCCTAGCATACAAACGTCGAAGCTGGATCAGCGCCTGTAATAAATTAAACGACGAAGCATCTCCAAGTCGGTATTGGAAATCTTTCCACAGACTCACAGGCAGAACTACTAAACTTTCGTATCCACTTTTGGACAATGGTACTCCTCTATTTACTGACCTAGATAAGGCCAACGCTTTTGCGACGCAATTGCAGACAGTTTTCACACCTGCAGTATCTCCACATTTACGTAACCGTACCGACTTGGCTACTATTCCTGCTCTACAGCCGTCACTGTTACACATACTGGATGAGGAAGCCCCTCTTACATCACCAATCACTACTCAGGAACTTCAACGTGCACTGCATAAGAAACGCAATACTGCACCAGGCATTGATCGTATTTCCTACCGGCTACTACAGGAGGCTCCGCTTTCTTTGCTTACGTTACTTGTTGCAGTATACAACTTTATTCTGCGTACCGGCTTTTATCCTCTGGATTGGAAAGTATCCAAAATCTGCATGTTTCTCAAACCTCATAAACCGGCACATGATGTAACGTCTTATCGCCCTATCCAGCTCACATCAGTCTTTAGTAAACTATTCGAAAAAGTCCTGGTACAAAGGCTTCATCCATATATCCATGAACATAATTTATTACCTACACATCAAGCGGGCTTTCGACCCACATTTTCGATTAATGACCAGTTACTTCGTCTTTCGACGATTATCACCAATCAATATAACAAAGGTCTCCCATCATGTCTCGTCTTAATGGATCTGGAGAAAGCATTCGACAAAGTTTGGCATTATGGGCTCATACGAAAGCTGCAGAAACTTAACCTTCCGATCAGTTATTTACGTTTTATATATACCTTCTTAAATAATAGAATCGGATATGTTTACATAGGATCTGCCATCTCCCGTCCTATTTTTCCATACTCCGGAGTTCCACAGGGTTCTGCACTCAGCCCACTTCTCTATATACTGTACGCCTCCGATATCCCACAACCTACACAGAATGTGTACTTATTTCAATACGCGGATGATACGGCGTTTCTAGCTCTGGGCAAGACCATGCATCAGATCAACACAACCTTGCAATCAACTCTAAATAATTTTATGCAATGGTGCACTACTTGGCGACTAACTTTAAATGCCTCCAAAACACAAGCATTGGTATTTCTACCTCCTAAACGCCGCTCCAAGGTTCAACGTAACCCTCGCAACCTTAATATATCTCTAGAAGGCCATCTACTTCGACCAACACCTACAGCTACATATCTCGGGGTTGTTTTCGACTCTAAATTAAGTTGGAAAGCTCATTTAGAGAAAATAACACAAAAGGTCACTTTGCGCCTCAATCTTCTACGGCGTCTAACAGGAACTACTTGGGGTTTACACGCACCTCTCTTAATCAACACATACAAAATGTTCCTCAGGCCCATTTTAACATTTGGCCACATTGCTTGGTGCAATGCTCCAACAAAGTTTTACGACCGATTATCGATACGAGAACGCCATGCCATTAGACTTGCATATCGCATAAAATTACCCTACCCGAACCTCATGACATACGAACACATCAACTTTCCTCAACTTATTGAACATCTTGCAGACCTCCGTTTGAAATACATACTCTCTCGTCTACCAGTCTCCCATCCATTACTCCTAGACACTTTACAAGCCGATGCTGAAACTGACACCCCGCATAAATACCTGCATACACCGTTAAACGTTCTCCTCACGCTATACCTAAAATCAGCACATCCTACAGCTGAAGAACACGACATCTTTCATATATATCTTATACCAGATCATCTTCATCATCTGTTTCCATTATAGCACTGTCTCAATTCAATACTAACTTTGGGCTTTCCCCGTGTCTCCATCAGTCTCGAGTCGCCCCGAGACAGAAGAACTAACATGCATTCGTGTATCTAACACTATGTTTGTGACTGTGACGTGTACGCACTGCATTTCATTTTATACTATCATGTTTATTTCATACAAATACAACGCACTGCTTCCATGCCAAAGTTCCATTTTGTTTATACTTGCACCATTTATATATGTATTTTGTTTACTTATATGTACATTTATATTTATTCACTCACTTGATGTTTTGTTTATTGTTACTTTCAGCACTATTAGTTTATAAAATTGCACTTAGACCATCTTATATGCTATAAACCCACCAGTGTCGTCAATTCTGTGCCAAAGAGAGGGCGTAACCCTCTAATGGCTAGGGTTTAGGAGACACTTTACAAGCATACAATGTTGAAATGAAAATAGATGAATAAAGTTTACACTACCAATCCCTAACCCTGTAACCTTTACAAAAAAAAAAAATGCAAGCAGCTAATACTGAATCAAGTAGCCTAACCTCTCTTGTGCTAGTTAGTGTGCCAGCGAGGAACAAGTGTTGCAATACGCATTTGGGAGCAAAGCACACATACAACACTTAGAGGGTAGACGGAAGTTCTCACTTTCGAAGGGCGACTTGCTTTTTGAACTTCATCTCATCTCATCATCTTTTACTTCACTTTCATTTTCATTTGGGCTTCGGCCCTTGGCTACCTTATTACGATGGCGGACTCTGGCAACACTAACGGACAATCGATTCTAGGACGACATTCCGGATTACCTGCTATTCTTCTTGCAAACTCAAGCTCTGCACTTGCACAACCGGCACCCATTGTACCTTCTCGTCGCACTCGGCACTTTTCTTGGGGAAGTCAACCAATCCCGTCTACATCTAGAGAGAGACATCCATCAAATGATTCAATACAGTCAGCAAAACGGATACGGTCACGGTCTCCAATAGAATCTATGGACATTCAAGTCAATCCACAGCGTAATAATACTGTTCCAGAGCTTCAAACTACTACTGCTGCACAGTCAAATACCAATCCTCTTTATCATTTCATTCTTACAGACTACGATACAAAGTTCACCAACCCTAAAATGATTTTTCTACAAATTATGAAATACGTTCCACGGGTACGGGATACTCTCGTTCAAATCGTCCCCACTAGAAACGGCTATATTCTGAAATCGAAAGATCCAGATTTTGGTATTACCATTCGCAACAAAGCATCCTACGAAATCTTCGGTAAGAGCGCCAAACTTACAAAATTAACAGATAAACGGCAGAAACAACCTCCACCACCTCGCAAACCACCATATCTCTCGGTTGTTATCAGGGGTGTTTCCCCTGAACTTACGGATGCTGAAATTCAAGAGGAGCTAAAACAGGAGGGGATTACAGTAGACAAATGCATTCGTATTCGAAATAATAATGGTCCGACCTACATGGTCCGGGTGCTTTCTAAGCAACAGGAGACAATCGATTATCTGTTACGATTCGGTGCTCCGATTTATAAGAAAATACATCGTGTCGAACCCTCTAAAACTCAGGGACCTTTACCTATACGCTGCGAAAAATGTCAGGTGTACAATGACCACATTACAGCAAATTGCTCTAATCCATCTAAGTGTGGATACTGCTCGGGTCTACATGAAACCAAAGCATGTCCAAACTTAAAAGGACCACCCAAGTGTAACACCTGTGGCAGTGGACTTCATCCAACCTACAGTTATCGCTGTAAAGCTAAACCAGAGCCAACTCCCGAGCATCCGGAGCTAACAGTACCGCTAAAAACGACTGACACGGCTACTAAACCAAACCAATCTATCTTACCACCGCTAACAATCGAAGATTTTCTCCGCTACATCAGTCTGGTGCTTCAAAATATATTTCCCTTCCAGCGAGCCAATATTCTTCATCACATCATTTCTGCCGCAAAATCCATCTTCCATATCAATCTACATGCAACATATTCTAACAACTATGTCCATTTTCATATTGGTTCTCTGGAAACTGCTGTTTAGTACAATCTGCATAGTATTTTTCATTATGGGGATTACTTTCCTATTTGTCAATATTCGATCCTTTTCGCAGCATAAACTGTTATTAGAAGCAATGTTGTTGGAGGAACATATCAATGTCTTTGCGCTTAATGAAACTGCTTTAAAACCGAGCATGGTAGCCCGCATTCCTGGCTATCAACTAGAACGTCATGATTATCATGATCACCTAGCTCGTGCTCAAGGCGGAGTTGCAATAGGCTTTCCTCCAAAGTATCCAGTTCGCTCGTACAACCCACAAGCTTTTAGTACTTTGCCGGAATACCTTCTTTGTTCCATATATTTTCCGTCCATAATCATCAATTTTAGTACGATCTATATTCGACCACGACAACCTATCCCGCTAGACTATTTCGAACATATTGCCAATAATTATCGAAATATTATTATCATGGCGGACATTAATATACATAGTCGAAGTGATCGTGAGAAAGCAGAGTTTCATCAGTATTTAACTGACAATCTCCAACTACATCTCCATGTTCTTCCTTCGCACACCAGACCTATAAGTCAGACTACACCCGATGTTGTCATTACATCGCTAAATCTTCTTACTGACTGCCATCTTGAAGTTCTGGACTCAATCGGGAGCGATCACCATCCAGTGAAACTAACACTCACTCGAGGACAACGACCACGCCAAGAAATTGCACCTCGCTATGTTCCACGATATGATAAGGCAAATTGGCCTCTTTTCCGGCAAGACCTTGAGCGCAGACTTCACAGTGAAACGCCTCCAACTAATGAAACCGAGCTAGCTTCTTGTATTGCAACTATCACCACGGCAATACAAACTAGTGCTAAGCATCATATTCCAACCGAACAAGTGCATCCGCACAAACCGAAATTACCGCCGACATATGTTCCACTCATACAGCAAGCTCGCCGCCATCTTCGAGAGTATTATAGAACTGGGAACGATGCATATTTACGCCTACATCACCAATGGCAAAGAGCGGTACGTAATTATCTTGTTGCATATAAACGTCGCAACTGGATAAAATCTTGTGTTCAAGCAAGAGCGTGTATTCGCATTTCAAACTCCTACTATGGAGGAACCTCTGTTCAACGATCACGCAACGCCGCCATTTTGAAAAAACAAATCCGTCCATCAAAGACCACAAGTGGCAAAGCTCAATTCTTCATACGTAAGTATATACATATGGTAAGTATTATAGGTTAATTAATATTGACCAATTTCAATTATATAAATAAAAGAAAGTGCAAGGTAAATTCATAATTAATCTAATAGAAAGTAAAAGTATAATTCATAATTGGGGTTTGGTCTGATTACGTGAAAAATTATATTATAGGTAACTATACGTAGTCTAATCACTGTACATAAAAGGAAACACTCAATAGCTTACATACAAATTATCGAAAATCTAGTTACCTTTTTTCGCTGCAACACTACAAAAAATCCCTAAAGAAAGGAAAATTTACCTATTTAGGGAAAAATAATCATTGTAATTATTCTCATTACAGGTAACAGCGCGATATGGCCATAAATTATATACAGCTGCAACAACAAACAACCAGGAAATATCCAGCAAAATAGCGGGCGTGTCATCAAAGGTAAGTAAACTTTCTCTTCTTACTTAAGTTACAATATTAAATAAACATACAAAGTGTGCCGGTATCTATAAAGGAAAATACCATTAGCGTCCACAACTGGCGGGCGGCAAATATACAAAGCAGGCGGGGCTAAAAACTCGCAACGGTAATAGCGCCAGCGAAAAGCTAACGTTCAATACAGTGCGCCTGCCGTGCAGTCGGTAATATACAAAGTAAATGGGCGGAAAAACTATAAAGGGAAGTCGGACTACGGTCAGACAGTAATGGCGCCAGCGGCACCATCTGCCACGCGTTATCAATCCAAAATAATTAGTCATTACTTCAATTGAAAAAGCTAATTGAAGTGTACTTAAAATAAGTCATAAAAGGGAACAATAATTACATTACATACAAAAATTATCGAAAATCTAGTTACTTTTCGGTGCAACACTGCAAAAAATCACTAAAAATCCCTTAAAAATCAGGAAAATTTACCTATTTAGGGAAAAAGAATCACTTTAATTATTCTCATTACAAGCAACACTGCGAAATCCTGACAAAACACGGGTATATCTACTTGACTCCCATGTTATCCCATAAGTAGGCGCGTATTCAAAGCTAGTTTCTTTTGTGCATATCTAAATTTCACATATAGCTCCACCGTGTAGGTATTCAGTACCTTTCTAAAATATTCAACTAAGATGAAATACGCCATTGTTGGTCAAGTCATTGAACTATGAAAGTGTCCTAAAGTAGCTAGGGTACCATATACTCCTTTGCGCCTACTTACGTTTGTGTCTTGGCAATAGCATCTCTTGCTTTCGAGTTTGAAGTGGATTTTTTGTCTGCGAAATTGAAATTTAGGACCATCAGTCCTTATGGTATAGTCAGCGATGAACTACTGATACTGTCTTCGATCGTGTATATTAAATTATATACACAAATATCCCATGGAAAAACGTGTCACTTTCAAAGACGACATTTTTTGATCGATGGTGGTCTCTTAGTTGTGGATGAGTTTTTAGGCTAGGAATATAGATGATCATATTAAGATGATAATGTAAGTGAATTGGAATATGGCACAGCATTGGCAATATGTAATGGCGAATACGATATTGAAATAGATAATGACAATGTTTTTACTGGTAGAAATGGAGAAAACCAAGTGGAAAGAAATTCTGCTTAATTGGTTTCAAATGTTCGTAATGTTTCAAGTGCTGTTAATCACGGGTTTTAGGACTTCTGATATTTTGACTTCAAAATTGATGTTATTCGATTCTACACGTCTTACTCTACACACCAAATTTCAACTTGTGCAAACGAACGGATCTAAAGCTAGGGGGTCAAATTTTTGCCAAAAATAAGGGGAGTTTAGGACTTTTTATATTTTGATTTCCAAATTGATGTTATTCGATTCTACACCTCTTCCTTAGTCTACACGCTAAACTTCAACTTGCACAATGTAAGGGATCCACAGTTAGGGGGGTCAAAAATTGGCCAAAATGTAGTTTTAGGACTTTTGATTTTTTGGCTTCGAATTGGAAGTTGTTTCATTATATACGTGCTACTAAACATCATAATTTTTCAAAATACGCAAACTAAAGGGCGAAATTTTTGTCAAATTAGTCAGATTTTTTAAGTTTTTGAGATCGGTTTTAATATCATTCGATTCTACTCAATACTCGCATATGAATGCCTTTTTGTATCTACACGAAATCCAATGGGCAGAAGGGGGGTCAATGACTGATCCTAGGGATGTGCACGAGACAAGATTTGTGTCTGTCTCGTCTCGAAAATGTGCTGTAAAAGTGATGTCTCGACTCGAACAATGTATATTTTTCTATTGGAAGAGCCGTGTCTCGACTCGAATTTTGTCAGGAAAACCCTGTCTCGACTCGTCTCGTGCGCATCCCTAACTGATCCCAAACTATATGCCCAGTATATAGCGCTTCTTTGTGGTTAGTTTTAGTACATTTTGTTTTCTAGACTTCCAAACTATGCTATGCATAAGTATCGGACGGTTACATCCGTCCGTTCGTCTGTCCGTCCGTCCATGTGTAAACAACAAAAATAACAACAAAACAACAACAAAAATAGTAAGAGCTATCGACATGTGGTTTTCGGGATTCGATTCAGCGTCCGAAGAATAGTTTGTATCTCCTCCGACAACCTTCTATTTAAACCGCAAGTGGTAGCACCTACGGTTTCACCAATGGTGGTCATAAATCGAAAACGGTAGTAGCTAGCGACAAACGATTTTCGTTCATCGATTTAGGGTCTCAAGTAAATATACCATCATTAACCTAATCTCTTTATTAAACAGGAAGTAGTAGACAAATACTACTACCGGTTTCAATGTTGAAATTCATAGAGCAATAAAGATAAGAGATATCGAGAAGAGGCTCAGCATCCAATGAAATTATTGCTTTTAGTCAGTTAACGTCTATTTATACCGGAAGATGAAAAGAACTATCATTTTCAGTTTTGTACATAGATCGTAAGAAAAAACGGTAATATATAACGACATTCCATTTTGGTAAGTCGATTTGACTTTCCAAATAAATATATATCTCCACTACTATCTCTCTAGTATTTATCAAAGTGGTAGAAAAATACTACTTCGTCTTTTAATCTTGAAATCCACTGAGCAATAACCGTAGAAAATATTCAGAAGCGCCTTTCTTCTTTTGGATTCGATTCAGCGTCCCAATAGTATACCCATTTTAGTCACTTAATACTATATTCAAACCGGAAGTACTAAAAATCAAATCGGAAACACTATGTTATTAGCTATGGACTAAAAGAAGAAAAAATATCTACAGAAAGGCCGTGATTGGAATATATGGATCAAAAACCTAAAACCTAAAAGAATTTCCCAGCCCTCCGATGCACTCGCAGTACAAGAAGATCTAAGCGCACTACATACTTGGTGTATATCAAACAATCTTAACATTAAAAAATGTAACGTTATTACATTCACTAAGAAAACTAATAATCTAAAATTTAATTACAGTATAAACAACACTCCTGTACAAAGAGTGGACACTGTAACTGATTTAGGTGTCACTATTAGCTCCAACTTTTTCTTCAACAAACATATCAATCGCATTGTTAGTGAAGCCTACAGAAATCTCGGCTTCGTAATCAGACTTGGCTTTGACTTTTCAAATACTAATGTTCTTAAAATCCTATTCGATAGTTACGTTAGATCCAAACTTGAGTACTCTTCAATCATATGGCATCCCAACAGTCAGAAAAACAAAGCACGTCTTGAAGCGATTCAATCTCGTTTTGTGAGGTACTTAACTTATAAGGAAACCGGACTATATCCAAAATTCGAAAAATATACCGACCTCCTTCGTAAGCACGATATCTCATCTCTCGAGAAGATAGACGTACCACCCTACTTTTGATTTTCTTAATGAAATTATTGCAAAATAATATAGACACTGAGTATTTACTATCCCAGTTAGAATTACATGTTCCAGGTAAACGCACGCGCCCTAGAAATGTTACTTTTCATTTACCTACTGCTAGATCAAATACGCTATACATGCCACCTATTAGGAGAATGTGTTATATTTTTAACTCCTATGCTGAAAGTAACACTGAACTTGACATATTTATTATAAATGACCGTTCTCTAAGAACTATTGTGCAATCTTATTGAAGATTCATTAATTAAAATGGTCATATCTATAAATGTGTATTTGTAATTATGTAAGTGAATTCATGCATGCTATATACAAACTGACTAGGTCACTATCATTAGGTAATATACCTGTTGTGATCTATATGTAACCATAAATAAATAAATAAATAAATAAATAAATAAATGAGTATCGTTTCACAATGTGAAACTATAGTACACTTTCAAACTATGCAAATCCAATAGTAAAACTCTGAATCAATTTTCCAAAACTGTATATCGCTAACTATTACGGTTTGGAGTTATGGCCATTACTGTTGAACCGGAAGTTGTCCATTTGTACCACTTCCGGTTTAAGTAGAGGGTTGTTCAAGGAGATGGAAACTACTCTTGGGATTCTAAATCGAATCCCCAAAACTGATTGTCGATAGCTGTTACCCTTTTAGATCTATGAAAATCAATATTGAAACCGGAAGTAGTAGTCAATTTCTTCCACTTCCGGTTTTAGTAGAAATACAAGTGAAGAGGTTGTTTGTTTCCTTGAGATCCTAAACGACTTACAAAGACCATTTGTGGCTAGTTATTACCTTTTCCAGTTATGGTCATTACTATTGACATCTGATCTAGAATTATGGGGGCAAGATTTTGATCCCCATAACCTCTGATCCGTTACTTCAGGCAAGCTTAAAGTTGGTGTGCAGACTAATTAAGATGTGCAAAATCCAATAACATCAATCTTGAATCAAAAAAATCAGAAGTCCTAAAACATCTATATTTTGGCCAATATTTGTTTCCCCCCCCCCATAACTTTGGATCCCTTCGCTTGCGCAAGTTGAAATTGACGTGTAGACTAACCAAGACATATAAAATCAAATAACATCAATTTTGAAGTCAAAAAATAAAAAATCCTAAAACTCCTTATAATTTTGGCAAAAATTTCTACGGGCCGTAATTTTTAGATCGGGTCTGGCCTGGCCCGTGAATTTATAATGTGAGGCCTGACACGAGTCCGACATATGTTTTAGCATTTAGGCCTGAGCCCGGCCCGAGCTCGTGCGGTAATCAAATGAGCCCGAATTACAGAAACTTAATAATGAACGCAAAATTGCATTTTTATTTACAGCAATTAGACGTTTGATTTTGAAGTTGTGCTTTAAAAGTTCTCCAGAAAGAACGGTCCAATAAATATCGTTGTACAGTATATTTACAAAGTTAGGCCCAATAAGATCCGAGAAATATGATTGTGTATTGAAAAATTTACGACCCGAGCCCGGTCCGGGCCCGAACTAATATATGCTTTGTAGACCCGAGTCCAGCCTGAGTCCGTGCAGCCCTCTAAGACTAAGTTAGACGTGTAAAATCGAATAACATCAATTTTGAAGTGAAAACATTCAAAAGTCCTAAAACCTACTATATTTTTGGCAAACTTTTGACCCCGTATAACCTCTGATCCGTTTTTTCAGGCAAGTTTAAGGTTGGTGTACAGACTAATTAAGATGTGTAAAATTCACTTACGTCAATCTTGAAATAAAAAAAAAATCGAAAGTCATAAACACCTCTATATTTTTGGCAATATTTTGATCCACCATATCTTTGAATTCCTTACTTTCCACAAGTTGAAATTTAGTGTTTAAACTAATTAAGACATGTAGTATCGAATAACATCAATTTGGAGTGAAAAATCACAAGTCCTAAGACCCCTTATATTTTTGGCAAAATTTTGACCCCACATAACTTTGAATTCCTTCGTTTGCGCCAGGGCCGGTTCTACGAAATATTGCTCCAGGGCAAACACGTTTTTCTAGCGCCCCCTCCTCCCAAGTACAAATACCTTATGTTAGGGATTGAAACAAATCTTAGATTAGAATATATATTTTAGAAAGTCATTTGTCATCTTTCTCCATTTTATAACTTTTACTGAAATTCATGTTTACATACGAGCTTGAATCCAATTACGAAGCTTATCCAAAAGTTACAAAGTGAGAAGTATTAAAAGTACACTGCAGAAAACATGTTCTCATTTAATCGAAACACAAACCGATACATTATGAAATATTTACATTTTATTTATATTAAATATTTATGATATTTATTAAAACTTAGATTCTGAAACAAGTTCTTTTGAAGCTAATTTATTCCGAAAACAAAATATTCTGTTCTACTGAAAACAAAATTCTCAAATTTTTCCTCAAAAGAAATTCACGAAAGACATAGTTGTAGAAGATGTAACTTTGTTAAATACATATTAAATACATCTATTGGTGAATAGAATTGTGAAGTGTTCTACAGATTTTAACGCAAAGTAATATTAGTATTGTAGAAAAATTACACAATTCAAACAAGCTATTTAGAAACATTTTTCTATAAACACGGACTTTTAACTTGACAACCTGTAGCTTCCTCTTCTTCTGTTGGCTTAGGAAATTATTCTTCATTGGCTTACTTTATGATTCCTTCTGTGTGTGTATATTGGGTTTTCAATTATATACTTGACTTCACTCTATATGTGGATCTTCCACATGTATGTAGATAATCCTTCTAGTAATATATGGTTAAAGTTAAAGTAGATAGTTACACATTTTCACATTCATTTATATGTAGCAATAAATATAGAGAAGGGTACTTTTCTTTATACTATCTATTAGTAACGATATTCTATATGATTCCCTTCTCGTTTTGTAACATGCGCTAGCAAAAATACTTATCTGGATTTCTTTTCTTCAAAATTCTCAATAATTTGTTTACAAGAAATTGATTGAGCGACCTTGTTCTCTATAGCTAATGTTGCCAAATCTGAGAGCCTTTTCTGTCCCATGGTTGAACTTAAGTATGTTTTAATGAGTTTTAATTTGCTGAAACTTCTTTCACAAGATACCACACTGAGCGGCTACGAGCCACTGAGACGTCTGGATAGGTACTTTGAAGGTCACTTTAGGTGATCATGTCGAGTATGTCCCTTGGGGTGAACTTCTTGAGGTCAGGTAAGAATACAACAATCTGGTCTTTAAGACTCAATTTCTACACATAATTCTACAGCATTCAAATCGCCTTAGTATTTAAAGGCGAGATCCATACACGATTTTTTCAGCTCCTCTGAGGAAGCCGTAGTCCTTGCTTACTTCTTTGAGCGTCCCCATTCTACTAGCATAGGCGGAACTAGAAGGGGGGCCAGGGAGGGCCGGGTCCCCCTAAAAGCAAAGTTGGCCCTCACCAGAATTTTTCTACTGGACGAAAAAATGTTATTAATTTTCCTCAATTTATGCATAACAATTTTAGTGATGCTTGCATTTGACATATTTAATAGTGTCTATACTCGTCCGCCCTTCGATTTTATTTATGTATTTATTTATTTATTCACAAAGTTTCATACAGCACTAGGCCAATTAGCTGAAACTTTACAACATAAAGGCAAAAAGAAAACAACAACAAAAACATAAAAGAATAAAACACAAAAAAGATTCAACTTTTAATATAAAAGAATAAAATAATAAAAAAAGATTCAACTCTCAATATACAAAGTTCTCGTCAACTGAGTTCTGAAATTTCTCTCAGAGGTAAAAGTGTTACATCCTGTTTACAACGTATTATAATCGTGCGCTAGCCTAAAATAAGGAGCGCTTTACAATCGATAACCTAGGTGTCTCATAAGTTAGCAAGTTGAGAGAGCGATTTCACCGTTAAGGAACACGAAAGTTAATTTTCGATAGCAAAAATTCAGAATCAATTTTGCCATTGATGATCTTATACAGGTAGAGTAAGTCAGCTCCCGGTGTCGTTTGTCAGGAGAAAGTCAGTTCATTAAATACATTAGTTCTTGTTTCGAGTAATTACGTAACTCGGGAATTCTGAATCTAACTATAGCAAGAAAGAAGTTTAATACTAAGTCAGTGCGAGATGGATTAGTAGGCACTGCCATGTTCCATACAGGTGAACAATATTCAATGATTGGAGAAATAAAAGCCTTATAAAACATTGTAAGGGCAGGAAGAGTTTGTATTTCCGGAAATCTATAGAGTAGACCAAGTAATTTCATAGCTCTAGATGAGATCCAACTGATGTGATCCGCAAAGGAGAGTTCTTCATCAAAGACAAACCTAGATTTTTTTGAGTTGAAACGCGTTTTATAGGAACATTGTTAACATTATATATATATATATATATATATATATATATATGTCGAAGCACATTCGTTTTTAAGGAAATAGAGATTGTAGTACATTTATTGGGATTTAGAGATAGATTTCAGGTAGAGCACCAATTACATAACATATCTATGTCAGATTGCAGTGAAGAAGCATCGTCAACAGTATTAACGACTCTGAAGAGTTTACAGTCATCAGTGAAAAGTAATATATTTGATGATGAGGTCGAGAAGATGCTAGGTAAATCGTCCATATACAATAAAAACAAAAGCGGGCCTAGCATGCTCCTTTGAGGCACTCCGGATAAGACGGGACAAAATGGAGAGACAGATCCAGGTAGAGTGACACATCGTTCTCTGCCTGAGAGATAACAATCTAGGAAAGAGAGGAGCGTACCATAAATGTTATATCTATTGGAGAGTTTGTAAAGAAGCAACTTGGTGTTTATGGTGTCAAATGCCTTTGATATATCAAAATAAACTACATCTAACTGGGAGTTAGTCATGAATGTTTGCGTCGCATGAATGACTAAGTCGTTATTTAGACGTTATGATAAATCATCAAGGGTAGACATAAATTTCAGAAATCATCAAGTCTAAATTAATTTATCTCATGATATCTCTCTTGCATATGATACGATGCGGTAAGTTGCACATGTTCAACTTATCGCATGCAAGCCAGGTATATCCCCCCGTAGAGAAACAAAGGAATGAATAGGTCACCGCTTCCAACCCTCCTTGGCTGCCAGCTTCTTGGAAGGAAAGCGGGAAATATCTGGTTAAATTCAGGTTTTGTTAAGAATTTGCTTATACCTGTTGTACAGTGGTCTGTTCTGTTAACAAAAAGAAAAGAAATATCTTTTCTCCAGTTTCTGCTCATGAAATGCGAGGAGTCTTCCAAACTACGAAAGCTACAACAAATTAACCGGTTCAATTTGGTTTGCTTTGATGTCTGAAGTTTAACCTCGGCTAAAGCAAAGGTAGATCCATAGTTTAAAATGAAATAAAACCGACTAGAACCGGGAATTGGAAGCTGGACCGCATACATCAGAAGCGACACGCCCTTGATTGAAACCCTTTTCATGTCTTCGAAACAAGTCATTATAACCGACCAGAGATGGCCAATACATCAACCATGGTCTCTACTAGCCTAACGGCAATCGTGAGAGGTAGCCCGCGGTCGTCTGTGTCACACTATCTGTATCAATCAGTCTCGATGGGCTAATTTCTAGTTTCTGATAACAAATGAACGTTTCTGAGAAAATAAAAATGAATTAATTAAGATTTTAAAAAATATTTAATTACTTTTATTGTTCGTATTTACTTCTTCTTTACTGTCCATCGCGTTCTCATTATTAATCTATATTTTGATTAGTAGATCACTTGAGATTTCAGAAATGAGAAGTAGCCCTCAAACCTAAGAAAGCCTAACCATCCCTGTTGTAAACCTATTCAATATTGTTTAATTTTCAGTTCTTACTCTGGTTTGTCAATCAAGCGCTTTAGTGCTTATCTCATGTCATTATAATCAATTTCGAATTCCAAAAATGTATATAGATACTTCATAATTAAAAGTTTGAATTTTGAATTTATGTATAGTTATTTCATACTTACTTTACTTATATATATTGTATTTTAATTTAAAATATCGTATTAAAATATTTGAACCAAAAGTCACCGCGTTAACCATTATGTTAGTCGGGTTAATTTTGTCCCTAGAACATCTAAAATTATATGTAATAACATTATATCTATCTATCTAGCTATATATATATATATATATATATATATATATATATATATATATATATATATATATATATATATATATATATATATATATATATATATATATATATATATAACTCTATGGCCTGTGGAACCCGGAGATTCAATGCCGCGTTCACAAAAGCTCTCCACTGACCTCTATCCTTAGCCAACTGGATCCAGCTTCTACTTTGTATTCCAATCTCTGCGAGATCCATCTTAATATTGTCCTCCCATCTGTGCCTAGGTCTTCCTAATGCTCGTTTTCCGATTGGTCTTCCAGTCAAGACTTTGAAAGCGTTTCTACTTTCTTGCATTCTAGCTACATGACCCGCCCACCTAAGTCTCCTAGACTTGACGACCCTAACAATGTTGGGTAAACCGTATAAATTATGTAGTTCCTCGTTATGAAGCTCCCGCCATTCCCCATTTCCGTTCCTCTTGGGTCCGAATATTCGTCTCAGGATCTTGTTCTCAAATACTTTCAGTCTACACTGAGAAAAATCCATTATCCGGACAGCGGTATATTGTACAAATACAAGGATTCGTTATGTTTACTAAGGAAATCTGTACGGAGCGTACTTTATCCATATGCTACACAGCTACTGCCTTTAACGCGCTTGGATGTTATATCATGTCGCTGCAGGATGTCTGATATCTAACAATCTTCCGTATTTTATATACGTATACGTATGTTAAATACTTCAGCTATATGTTATATACGTCCATCTGTGTGTGAGGTCCTGACCGCCTATAGACACCTCTTTCTTGCACCATAGATGACGTCATGAAACAACTGTCGTATGCTTGCGAGCTGGTTTATAAACGAGGTTGTTTACAAACGGAAAAGAAGAGCGGAAGGAAAGAAAGCCTGGGTAAGTGCAATAGTAAATTATCACTTTAGTTAAATATTCCATTAATTATATATTCCTTTAGTATAACTTGCTTTAATATAGTACTAAACAAGTAATGTGATTTATGACCACAATTCTTACTATTGTAACTCGTTAATGGTTGAGGAGAAAGAAATGGGTTAATCTGAATTTTGAGAAATCTTTGAATATTAATGTTTTGTAACTTTTTACATTTCAAGGTACGCAAAATGAATGTTATGTGTTTATTCTTTCCTTTTTATATGTGACGGTTTATTACTTGATGGAGATTTACTACAGGACTGCTTAACATAATTGCTAAGAAACCGTTTTCAGCGCGAACATTTTCTTGTGTAGTGAAGATTTAGGATTTAGATTTCTGGGCTTTCGGCATCAATGACCTTGTTAGCCCGTCACATGTGAGTTATGACGTCCCTCGGTGAGCACACTATCCGGGGAAAGGGAAGGAAGCAAACGGCCTGGGACCTATATGTTGGGTACTACCCGGCATTTGCCTGGTATGAAATGAGGAAAACCCAAGAAAGCCTCATTCAGGATGTCTGGACTTAAAAGCTTTTGATACTTTTTCGACCGAGTGCCCCTACCGGAATCGAACCTGGGTCCGCTCGTACCGAAGGCGAGAGCGTTAGCAACTACGCTACGCGGAGCCACTTGTGTCTAGGAAACCTATTTTTACTAGGATATTTGCAACAAAATTTATTTCCTTTCTTTCTTTATTTTTCTTTTTCTTTTTGTTTTTTAACAATAAAACAAAACATATTTTACAGCCTCACTGAAATTTAAAAACAGCAGTCAGGGAGAGCTCACGTTTAAGATTCTTTTTGTTTTGTTTTGTTTTGTTTTGTTTTGCTTGTTATGTTCTCTAGTTAACTAATGTTTGAGTTCCTGAGAATTACATTATTATTATTATTGTTTCATAATTTTCGAACCAAAAATTAGATGTTTTTCTTTTTTTCCTTGTGTTGACGTCATTGTGGCAAGTTGGGGTGTTTGTATCGTACCTTGGCATTAATTTGGTTACTAGCACATAGTTTCAAGGTCATAAGTTGTAGGCCGCTTGAAACAGCTATTACACAGTTGAGTGTCAGGCGTTTGACTTGCAACTTTCGTTACAGCGTCTAAATTGCAGTATTGGATTGCGTCCAGCTTCTATGGCTGGTAAAAAAGTTATATCGCTTTCGTAATATGGTAAGAAATACAATGTAACAGTTAGGTATAGTATATATGACTAGTTTAATTAGTCGGAAATTACTCTGTTTCCTTGTCTTATTCTTTCGATTATGTTTAAGTACTGTGTCTTCATAGTATTGTTTCACTATTTCTAGAAGGAATTAAGTATTAACGAAGTAAAGAATAAGCAGAAGCCCACTTTGACGTTTACTATTTCTCATACTTCATTGAGAATGTTTTGATCCCCAATTGCGCAAACTTCTAATATGTATGTGTGTTTCTTTTTGTTGTTGTTGTTGTTGTTCTAGTATGTATGTGTGTTTCTTTTTGTTGTTGTTGTTGTTGCTTACACTGCTATAGATATGAGCTCCTTCATGGCTAAGCGGTTAGCGTACGCGCCTTTGGTGTGGGAAACCCGCGTTCGATTCCCGGCGGGAGTGGTTCGGAGTCCATGTTAATCAGTAAGTCCACGTCTCATACAGCCTCGTTGCAGAAAAGGATATTAAAATCAACTCAGCACTGCTTTACAGATGGAGTTGTTTGATTCAGGGTTCGAATGAAGCTTTTTACGGGAAGCAGGCACGTAGCCAAGGGGTGGGTCCAGACCCCCCCCCTTCGGATCCAGAAATGAAAAATATTAAGGAAAGATGAAACAGAAAGAAACAGATGAATCAGCCTCAAAAATATAAAGCTACAATAAGCGTTTTGGTTACTCTTTCTTACGAGGAGCTTTGTGTGGAGGAAAGGGGAGGGGGGGGCGGATCAAGTTGAAATTGGATATTATTATAACGGAACATTCCGAATTCCATCTAGCTCCATGTTAACCGTATGCAGCGGCGCAAATCTGTCTTCAACATTGGGAGGGACGGGTAAGACAGTTCTCATAATTTTTTTAAGGATGTTCAAATTACAGTATAACCTCGTTAACACGAACTCGCTTAAGCCGAACACTCGGTTAGGACGAACAAAATTTCGGTCCCGGCATCGCTGTACGTTATCTTATAGGAAGTTTTATCGGTTAACACGAATTTCGGTTAGCACGAATTACGAACTAATTTTTAGTCCCTTGAGTCAGTAAAGGTTTTGATTTAACACGAACTTCCAATCCTTTGATTTTTTTAAACATCATTTTTCTTATTTCAGATTTCACTCCAGATCAGTTTTTGTCATACAGTATTTATACAGACGAAAATTGCCTTGTAAATAAGAGAAAACCCAGAAACAGATATCTTTCCTCTTATGAGGTGTTGATTCTGTCCTCTGTCAAGCGCTGAACATGCAGGTGCTTGGCAGACGAGCTGGCGACAGCTCGAGACAAAACATCTTCTCTCCCCTGTAACTCCAAACTGGTGACAGCAATCATAAATACCTTTCCGTTACAAGCGGTACTCACCCTGCTAGCGAAGTTATCAATTTTATAACTTGACCTGGATTTTCTGCGTGGAAGCTTTTTTTTTTTTTTTTTTTTAAATCTTCGAAGATAGGCTAATAAACTTACTGTAGTGTTTTCACTTTTCAGAGGATGGTACCGAGACCTACACTAGTCTCGATCTCGATTTTAACTCGAATTTGAGACCGAGGAGTGCTTTCCGAAATCGAGACGAAACCGAAACTCTCAGTCTCGTCTCGATACAATTCTGTAGATGGTATCAAGACAGAGAATAGTCTTGGTCTCGTCACGAATTTGGAACCGAGACGAGACCGAGACTACTCAGTCTCGTCTCGATACCATCTCTAGTGTGTTCTATGACATACATAATATACTGTAGTGGTATGTATAGTCTGTATACTGTAGTGTGTATGTATGGAGAAAATGTATTCGAATAATAAAATTTGTGTCCCCGGTTAACACGAATTCTTTTAACACGAACTCCTGATTTTTCAGTCCCTTGATATTCGTGTTAACGTGGGTTTACTGTATGAAGTTGAAAAACAATGCTGCGGAGGATCAGGGGAGCAGAGTTGTCTTCAAAATTCTGAGGTGGGCAGATTTAAGGCTTATTCTGGGGTGGGGACATCAATTTCATCTTACTTTCCTTTGTGGCAATCGGACACAAATCATCACATTTCTCTCCAAAAAACGCATTTCAAATCGGATTATTGAGGGGAAAGTCCCCCCCCCCCAGTTCTAAGATTGGAGGGGACATGTCCTCATCCCCCCGGGACTTGCGCCAGTAACCCTATGGACTACAAATGACGATCGATAAACCGGTTCTTTCAGATAGCCTGTCAGAACTTAAGCAATGCCCAGAATTACCAATAATATGAACCATTTTGAATTTCGCGGCAACACTAATCCATTTTATAGGATGTCTTTACTCCAGAAAGAGATCTCGTTGCTATCCTTGACGGCATTGAACTAAGATAAGAGAAATAGAAAGAAGACGAGAAGAACCGAGTTCGAATGACCTTGGAAGACTATGTCTTTGTCAATACTTTTTTCTATTCTTTTACGCAAGATTTCTTCATAATTCTTTAATTAAAATACTTACTAACATATCCTCATTTTATTGTCCTAACAAATCAATATGGATATGTTGTCAGTAAAATAGTTTAGATTGATCGAACCCCTGGTGTGATAACCACAGTATTTCGTCACAGACCTCCCGTATTGCGAAATCGTGGCTACGTGCCTGCGGGGAGGGGGCGACTTTTCAGATATACAATCCAAGCCTTTTATTTCTCAGTGATGCAAGATATAATATATAGTATATAATATG
This sequence comes from Thermobia domestica, assembly GCF_964235325.1. Taxonomy (NCBI): domain Eukaryota; kingdom Metazoa; phylum Arthropoda; class Insecta; order Zygentoma; family Lepismatidae; genus Thermobia; species Thermobia domestica. Next base: position 185,695,569 of record NC_137461.1, on the reverse strand, counting down.
TAAAATATGAAATGAGGGAACATATTTTCCCGGCAAGGGAGAAATTCTTTGGCGAGTTGGGGAAATTACTTGACGAGAGGGAAAATCTTCATCCTCCCGTTGATTCAAATCTTGATCGAAGATCATGCGAGTAGGATTCCATATTATGCTGTAGGTGTAGGTAGTACACAGTCTTGGCGCTGAATAGGACGCTAAGCTTCAAGCCAACCACATGTCTGTAATAACCTATTGCGATTGAATGGTAATGTAACGTAATGTACGATATGTGCATTTTCTAGATGCCATAAAATTATAATTTTAATTGAACATTCCACGATTATATACTTCAGGTTAAAGGAGTTTGATGATTAATTGAAGTGAATAATCGAGGCAGTGATTCTCAATCTTCTTGACTTACGACACACTTTAGTAAACCCCAATGACATCGATATATTTGTTTAGATTTTGGATTGCTTTCCAACAAGTCGAGCCGCGCCAAAGCTGTAGGCTTACTAAGTTAAGTGAACTGATCCTAATCTAAATCCATTGTTTTCGGAGGCGCAGAAATGGACAGTGACACTTCCGATACTATTTAAATCAAAATTCAGCCAAGCAACTTGGGGAGGGAAAGAGGGGAGACGGATCTTACAAATGATCGAAAATAACCGATATGAGAGAGCGTTTCGTAATAGTAAAAAAAGTGACTGACTAACGTAACATACATGTATTACTGGTTTTCTTATTTTCACCCAACGAAGCAGGTAATTAACGCTAGTACTAGGTATGTGTAGACTAAATGAGGTGATTTGCTTCGTGACCCTTCGAACAATGTACGAAGCGGATGCAAGCAGTTAGTACATGGAGTTAGCTTACCTAAATTTAGATTTCGCTTTCCGAAATCTTAATGGATGTATTAAGTGATTTCGTTACTTACACTCTTAATCTCTAAATACAAGGATTCAAAACACATTTTCGATTCCAAACTATGACTCTGCTAGACAAAGAAAGCATAGTCCAGTGTATGTTTTACTTCATTTTCATATACGTGCTCATAGGTTTTCTCGGGGACTTGGTTTCCTCCCACTTTCTCATTTCACCAAATATTCCATAATCATTAACTTGCTTTAATCACCGACTCCCTTAGCCTAACAGCATAATAGTGGGGCATTAAACTCAAAGACTTTATTTTTATTTTCAAGTAATTACTTTTCTCTCCCTTATTTATTTTTAATTTAATTTCTCTTTCAATTTCCCTCTTTTAGGAACATCAACATAATTTACAATTCTTTCTCATTATAATAACACTATTAAAAGTCCCATATGCAGCTCACCACGTTGGAACCCAGCGGAAACAGATGAACAACGAATATTGTCGAAAATATGCATTGCTTACAGCGGCGTAGCGAGCATTACAAGATTGGGAGGGGGATGAAACTTGAAATTGCCAAGTCTTGATTTTTATCTTTAAAAAATGTCAAGTCTTGATAAAAAAAAAATGCCAAGTGTTTCGAAAATCTTACAAACCCTATGAAAAACTATTACAGCAACCTTATTTTCATATTCGTTCCATTCCATGCCCCCCGTCTGAGACACGAATAAGATCAGCCCTTGTTCCGCTCTCGAGTCCAATTTAACATCTAACCTCAGGATCATTATCATCACCCACGAAGCACAACTGTTAATTTGATAACTCGTGGCTATGTTAGGTAACCTCCGCCAGCTAATCTTCACGAGAACCTTTAAAGTTACAATCAGTTGTAGAAATGCATTTAAAAACGTAGAATAAGGTAGGTTATATTTACTGTTTGTGATGTAGAAGTGCCTAATTTACATATTAAACATTCAATTGAGGGGTTCAGTGAGAGACCAGGCTAACTTACATCCAGGTCAAGATTGAGATTTTGACGGAACAGCATACTAATGTCATTAATTGACCTTTGCCTCAACCACTTGTCTGTGTGGCTTGTCCTGAGACAGGGGCGGATCCAGGGAGGGTCTATCTCCCCCAAGAAGAGGAAACTTTGTGTATTTTAATATAAAATAAAACCCACCCAGAGTTGAATCTCTTAAAAGTAGCTCTATCTTGTAAGTAGTGGCATTACAACCCACCGCCCCCCAGTAGTCCATCCTGGATCCACCCCTGTTGTATACTAAACCAAACTATGAATATCAGTCGTATCCTTTGAAACGTGCTGTTTTCATTTGTTTCCTTTTCTTTCAGAAAGTTAAAATTGTCAGTTAGCCTAGTCTCTCGCTAAACTGTCAATTGTGACAAAACACACCAATAATTGTTGATGCCAACTAAAACATACATATCCAAAGCCTACAAAATATATCACATTATTTAAGTTTTTTTCTTTCTTTTTTTTTTTTCAAAATTGCTTGCAATGTTTTTCTTCGTGCCAAGCATCCGAATGTCATCTTGAATTCTGACCTCATTTCACTACAATTCTTTGAAGTGTAAGACTGCGCAGCTTTTTTTTCCCCTCTCTCTCGCTCTCTTCAGTCCTTCAGTCTCCCCCACTTTGATTTCATGATTTCGCACTCTGATGAAAAGTATTAAACACCAAAATGGAAAAGTACTAATATATAACCTCTCTTTTAGTAGCCCCTCCAACCACACGCCCGGGGCACGTGCCTTGCTTGCTCGCCCATAGCTCTGTGAGCTATATAAGTAAAATACAATGCGCGCGCATATGTAAACTTGGTGCCAGCTTTGATTCTCGCTGAGAGAGTATACATATAATGTTGGTTCGAATTCCATCAAAACCATAGGCTCATTTTTGTGTAACCTTGGTACTGAAGAAGACAGTAGACTTCAACAAATATTCCTGTCGGGCCTCGATGGCTCAGTGGTAGAGCGTTCACCTCTGGTGTTTGGGGTCTTTGGTTTGATCCCAGCTCGCGCCAAGTAAACTTTGTGGTGGACAAACACCGTGTGAGTGGGTTTTCTCGGGGTTCTCCCGTTTCCTCCCACTTTCTTCATTCCACCATTTCATTCATTATATCATCATCAGCGTCTCCTTTAGCCTAGCCGGTATACCCGTCATTATTGATACAACTATTATATACAGGATGCATCAGAAGTCCCTTGTCATCCTTTCTGAAAACTACAGGGATGTAGTTACATTGATTGCGAGATAAGAGATACACATTAGGCCCAGAGGGATACTTTCGGATTACATCACGCGGACGGTCGCCATCTTAGATTCGAAATTGTAATACGGACGATAAGTGGGTAGTGTGATACATGGCCATGCACTAAAATGTTCTGAGGATGTCAAATATGCAATCAGATATCATGTAACTTATTCTGGTGAAATGTTATTGGCAGTGAACCAAGTGAGACTATATGTAGTGGTATGTCATACCCTTCTTTTTTTTTCCAGTGATAGAGACATACCGTTTCTGGTTTTTTAGTGATCAAGATAAACCTTCACGGAAGAATAAATGCTAAATACCATTAATAAATCCCTTTTTTATACGTATTGACGAATAGCTTTGCACATAAAAAGATTTTATTTCTTATGTAGATTCTAAGTTGACAATACTGACATTTTTACCTTTTTCTACCTTTTGTTTGTAAAATGAGGTGTTTTCAAAGAAGTTCATCTAGTTTATATTTTGATGTGCCGTATTGAATTGTTTCTTTCGTATGTATGTATGTGTCGTCTTGTCTGAATTCTTATAAGCGTCGTATTTTGAGCATGGGCGGATTTAGGGGATTGCTGTGGGGGCAGATCTTACGGGAGTTTGAAATACCCCTCATTCGAGTGTGTGGTCCAGGAGTTTTCCCGCTGGAAATTGTTAATATTGAAAGTCGGTTTTTGAGCACTTTCGTGTATAATTCTCTGATACAAGGTAAGGGCTATTTTTATTTATTTTTTTCCAGAAAGTTGTTCACGATGGATGGATCAGTCTCCGTTTTTTCTCCGTAACTAAAAGAAGCTTTCCAGTGGTTTTCAGACATTATGTAAATAGAAATGCAATCTTGTAGGCTTCACACCTCACTGCATTTGAACATTTAGATAGCCGATATGTCGAGTCAAAATCGTAATAAAACACACCGCCTCTGATTTTTCCCACTTCGAACACATTTCCCTGTTATAGTCAGGGGTAAAAGCTAGGGGGAACGCGGGGGACGCAGTTCCCCACCTCGAAAAATATGTAGGACGTCCCCCAGATCCTAAAATGGTACAATGGGCAGAGATAGGCAGGAGGAACGGCGTGGAGTGATGCCGCTACCTACCGTCCCCCCACCTTTTCAGGTCCACTTTTACCCCTGGTTATAGTATATGTTCTACATGTTCCTACTGAGCAATAAACATTTGCAGAAGCTTCTTCCAATTGCTGTGGACACAAAGTAGGATATAGGGTCAAATTTGTGCACAGACGATGGCGATACTTTGTTCTAGATGATAAAAATTATGAATATTTACTGCACAAACCATAGCCTTAACTTTTCCACTTAGCTAGAAATTGAACAGCGTTAGGTCCGGTGATCGAGCAGCCATTCAACTGCCTCTCGTCGATCAACCCATGTTCTAGAAAATTGTTCAAGTAGTGACGCAATACGAATCCATAATGAAGAAAGCGCCATGGTGTTGAAAAAACTGCGAGAATGTACCATCCTCGGGCATCGCAGCTCGCAATATCTATCCCTGTACGAACGAGCGTGAGGTATTATTCCGCAGTTAATTTTATGGAATGAAAAAGTGACTGATTAGACGTATTCCTCATTTGTCTGCCAACAACATAATTAATTTTCTTTGCGCTGGTCATGTTGGAGGGGTCTTGCACGCGGGGTTGTCAGGTGACCAATTGTGCATGTTCTGCCTATTAACCTTCCCATTTACGTAGAGGTCAGCTTCATCTGAAAAGAGTATTTGCATAAAAATGTTAACCATAATTACTCACTGCACTTGGCGATCAACATCGTTCTCGTGGAGATGTTGCTTCATTTGCACCTTGTACGGATGCACTTATACACGCGCAGACCCTATGACTCAACCCACATTGCATTAATAAATGACGTGTGCTCCTCTGGGGCCACATCGAGAAAGAAGTCAGCACTGCCGTAGGCGTTGCTTCATCTGTAGCTCTCTACGATCGTCCGCTACGACGTATGTTCACGAATGTGCCCGTCTCCTCAAATTTAGTTAATTACTGTGACACTGCAACATGTAACACAGTCACATTGTGGATGATTCTGTTTGCAATCGGTAACCACTGTACAGGCACTCCTCCCGCTCCACAGTTTGAATATTTCGATGCATTCCTCACGTGCTAACGGTATGGTTCTACATCTAGAAGAAAGAGGTAAATACAACGTTCAATTGGCAATAACTTTTCACCAAATTAAGCTCCATGGAATCTGATTGCATATTTGACATACTGAGAAAATTCTAGCCTGTGGCCATATATATATCACATTACCCACCAGTTTATAACAAACAAATTTAATCCAAAATGGCGGCCGTCTGTGAGAGTATTTCCAAACGGCCTAATGTGTATCACCCATCTCACATTCAATTAAACTACACCTGTGTAGAATTTAGAAAGGAACTTCGTATGATGTATACAGGGTGTTTCGAAAGTCCTCTGACGTTACAACAAAACGTAAGAGGAAAAACCATTTCTAAATATGTTGTTTTCATTCTAAAGTGAACACTTTTTAAATCGGAGGAGCCGTTTGGGCTGTACTCTTTATGCGCCCAATGTGGAATGAAAATGCAATGTTACCATTTACCTGGACCCACAACATATGTGAATGAAGTTACTGTTTGAAATGGGGGCTAGCCATCGACATGTTAGCGTAAAAATCAGTAACTTCATTCACTTATGTTGTGGGTCCAGGTAAATGGCAACGTTGCATTTTCATTTAACATTGGACGCATAAAGAGTGTACAGCCAAACAGCTCATCCGATTTTGAAAATTCCTTCAACTTACATTGGAAACATCATATTTGGAGACGGTTTCCCAATTACATTTTGTTGTAACTCTGATAATAATCGAGTTACTTAATGTCAGGGGACTTTTGAGACACCCTATATATCTTATGGAATATATGTTTGATGTCCCTATAACTGTAGATATAATTTAGTTTGTTTAAATTTACAAGTTATTACAAGTAGATTCTGACTTACATGCGTAAGAGTTTCTATGTAACTAACTAATAAATTCTATTTCATGAAATTTACATTGAAATATTTAACACAAAATCTTTTATATTCATGCTTAACTTAGTGACTTGGCTTTGGACTGCAACTGATTATTGTACCCCATTATTGCTTGAGAAGAAAACCGATGTCCGAATCTTCATTTGGAGAAACCAAAGAACTATTGGAATGCTGAGGATTGCAATCATTAATTTCTACACTTCAAGGTGCGTAAAGTATATCTAGGTATATTCTGTGTTTATTGTTATAATTACTATTACTATTATTGGGTTTAGAATCAATCAAGTACTTCATGATATTTTAGAGGGATCAAGATGGCTGCCAGATAGATAAATATTTGAGCGTCAGGCCCTTATTTCTTTTCAATTTTATATTTAATCAATGTCTATTTCCCCCCCCCCCCTCATTATTCCACCAAATCGTATTCCAAGATCATCAATTTTCAATACTCATTTGTGACTGTCAGCATACATAGCATAACCGTAGGAAGTAAAACAAAGATTTATTTTTATTTTTCGTTTTCATGTCTTTTCTCCATAGCTGTGAAAAATAACGCCTTCAACATCATAAATTTGTATGCTACTTGCCTGCTTTCGAGCACAGTAATCAACTATTTGGACATTACGAAGCAAAGCAGGTCTACGTTGCAGTTAGCATACTTTTGAAAGGATGTGACATAATGATATTGGTGTTGCGATGTTCAGCCTAAACAGTGCAAGTAAATAAATCTGTAACAATTGTATTGGTGTTTAGCTTACATGTCCTCCAGACGGGCCATTTTTTTTTTTTTTTTTTTTACATCTTGTTACTTCTACTCTATATGAGGGGTCGCGGTAGCTCAGTGGTGGAGCGTTCACCTCTGGTGCTTGGGGTCCTGGGTTCGATCCCAATCCCCGCCAAGTGAACTTTGTGGTGGACAAACACCGTGTGCGTGGGTTTTCTCGGGGTTGTCCCGTTTCCTCCCACTTTCTTCATTCCACCATTTCATTCATTACTCATCATCACCGTCTCCTTTAGCCTAACCGGCATAATCGTGGGACGTAAAACTCAAAGATTTCATTTCATTTCTACTCTATATGAAGTATATTCTGAGGTTGTGTTTTTGGGGACGTGGTAGCTCAGTGATGGAGCGTTCACCTCTCCTGCGTGGAGTTCCTGGATCGATCCCAGCACGTGCCAAATGGGCTTTGTGTTGGACAAACACTGTGTGTGGTTTTCTCGGGGTTCTCCCGTTTTCTCTCACAGTTTTCATTCTACTATTTCATTCATTCTCATGATTATAGTCTCCTTTAGCATACCCGGCAAAATCGTGGAACGTAAAACTCAAAGATTTCATTTCATATAAACTTTGGTGCAAAGTAACCCCATAGATGAAGATATTTTGCACCACATACAAAAAAGTATGTTCAATATACTAACATAATGTTTGTCTGCAATGTTTTCTCTCCTATATTTATACATTTCACTTTTTACACAAAACTGCATGTGTAACGAATTTTTGTTACGAAATTCGAGACGAGACATAGCTCTTCCAATAGAAACAGATACAGTTTTCGAGACGAGACAACTTTCGCGACACCTTTGCGAGAGGTGACAGTCTCAAATCATTTCTCGTGCGTACCCCTAGCCCATATCGTGCGTTATCAAAAAGCATGTTAATGAGAAATAACAACATGTAAATACAATATAGGTAGTTAAAAACATTTTTGTTTTCATTCTTCACTAATGCATTATTATTAACCTCAGTATTTTATTGTCCATTCTTAATCTTAAGGTGATATATAATTAAGTTTTGAATTCGGTTAACTTATTTTGTTTCTCAAATTGTATTTAAAATGTATGTACAAACATGTTTATTTTCATTCTTGAGTGCTTAAAGTCACTATAGTTATTAAACATAGTAATTAATATTGTACTCTTAACGTTAAAATAATATACAGTTAACTTTTGAATTCAGTTAACATTTTTCTTACTGAAATTGCTTTAAAAAGTATGTAAAAACTTTTTTATTTTCTTTCTTGAGTGCCAAAAGTGATGCACAGTTATTAAGATTAGTACTTTATACTCTATTCTTAATTTTAAACTGATAAACAGTGCGTTTCTGAATAAATTATGTCAAGTTATTTGAGTGACGAACACTGGTACAAAACCCTAACTACCACTGGAACATTTCGATTTTGAGATGACTACTACCGGTGCAATACAAGGAATTTTAAAATATTGTTTTTCCTTCAACGGCTATTCGATTTTGAATTCTGACTACATGGTCATATATAGGAAGGATCAGTGTCTCTTTCCAACTATGGTACAGCTCCGACCGATTCACGGTGCTCACAGAAGAGACAAAAGAGTATGTTTTCAACCTTAAAGTAACGACCACTGGTGTTTTTACCCTGGTATGCAAAAGTAAGTGGGTACCCCAATGGGGTAGAGGGGTACTATGCGGTACCTAATTTCTGCATTTTAGATATATGGAAATACATGTGTCTAAAATGTAAAGAACTGATATTTGTTTACCGAAAACTGCAACTCGGTAAGCCTTACGGATACCGAGACATGGGAAAATAAAGAGCGACACGATATGTATGTGGGGCTTGCATACTTGAAGGTACAATTTGGAAAATGAATTCAAATATGACTAACGGCTATCAAGATATTGTCAAATAAAGAGAGGACCAATACAGGTATGGGATTTTCGTATTAGATGATAAAATTTCCGAAACCGGTCATGGAAAGTTAATAAACACCAGTAGCAATTCCATCTTCAAGTAATTAGATATTTCCATGGGGTGTTAGAACATCTTACAGTCTACCAAGATTAAATTTTAAAAGCTTTTGAAAATATAACTTGACATTTGTAAAGAGTATTAGAAATATGTATTTACCTAAAACTTGCAGCTAGTACATCTAACATATAGAGAAACACCGTGAAATAAAAGAGTATGAGATGTTGAAACTTCGGAAAAATTATTGGTCCCAACAAAATTAAATAAGATGGTATTTCTATGGGTTAAGTAAGTACCTCAGTACAATTTCGATGGAAAGATTAGTTCTAGGTTTTCTTCAGGCAGTTCCAAAGGTTCATCGAGCTGTGTAAAAGAGTGAAAATTCCCTGTGAATATCTAATATAGTAACCAAAATATAACGAGTCATTTATTTTATGACGTAAAAATAGAGATCTTTAAGGATTTGTACTTCTGGGTCTTTGCTATAAGAAAGAAATTCAAAAACCTACTGTATATACCTTAATATGCAATTAAATCAGTGAGGACACAGTAACTTAGTGGTGGGGTGTGTACCTAGTATGTTTTGCAGAAACTACACTGGAGTATTCTCTTAATCCACAGAGATACGATCACACTTAACTGCCCATTTAATTTTAAAATGAAATTAAGGCAAGTGAATGTTGATGATAGAATTGATGGAGTGTAAAGGTGGGAGGAAAGGAGTACACCGAGAATACCCACGAATACAATGTCGACTACAAACTGACTTGGACACGGATCAAACCAGGGACCCAATACACCAAAGGTACGCACTCTACCACTAAGCCACCGTGCCTCCACCCATTTAATTGTCTATTAAGGTGTATACGGTAGTTTTCTGAAATTTCTTCTTCTTACAGCAAAGACTCAACAGTACAAATCCATGTGGGTCTCCATTTTTACGACCTCGTAAAATACATAATTACTTATATCTCGGTTGCTATATTAGATATTGACAAAGAATTTTCATTCTTTTTGTACGCTAGGAATTATCACGCTTGGATTTACCCGAAGAAAACTTCGAGCTGAATTAATCTTTCGATCGGAATTGCCCTGACGAGTGTGAGGTACTCACTTAACCCATATAAGTACCATCTTATTTAACTTTTATTAAGATCAAAAGTTGTTTTATGAAATTTCAAGATCTAATACTCTTTTATTTCACGGTGTCTCTCTAGCTGTAAGATGTACTGGCTGGAAGTTTTGGGTAACTCTATTCTCTTTTCTAATACTCTTTACAAATGTCAAATTATATTTTCCAAAGCTTTTAAAACTTAATCTTTTTAGACCCATGATGTTCTAAAACCCCATGGAAATACCCAGTTACTTTAGGATGAAATTGCTACTGGTGCTTATTCAGATTTCATGATCGATTTCGGAAATTTCACCACCTAACACGAAAACCCCATAACTGTGTGGGTCCTCCCTTTATTTGACAATATCTTGATAGCCATTAGTCATATTTTCATTAATTTTCTAAACTACTGTCAAGTATGGAAGCCCCACATACCTATGGTGTTCCTATTTATTTCACCATATTTCGGTAACTGTTAAACATACCGACTTGCGGTTTCGGTAAACACACACCTGTAACGTTCTTTATAAGTTTATTAAGATATATTTTAGAATGTTTAGAAATGGGAGGTCTGCGAATGCCATAGTACCCGAAAACCCCCATAAGGACGTGTGTGTAGTGTATTGAATTGAAACTACTTTTGAGGTTGTTGATAGCCCTCAGTAATTACGTTTTCGAAACTGCACAATCTAGTACGCAAAACTCACACTTCTATGGTGTTGTCCTTTATTTTCCCATACCTCGGTATCCATAAGGCTTACCGAGTTGCGGTTTTCTGTACTAAACAGATATCAGTTCTTTACATTTTAGAGACATATATTTCCACATATCTAAAAATGCAGACATATTAGGTACCCCATGGTACCTCGAACGCCAGTGGGTACCCACTTACTTTTGCATAGTAATACATTTCGAGTTGTTCAGCATCAACAAACACTTTTTTTTAATTCATCATTTTTCTACCAGAAACCCAAAAGTCCATACCTGACCGAACAGATTTTGTCCATTTAATCTAAAAAATGTTAAATATTTTAAAATGTAACATTTTAAATATTTTTGGATTTTTGTTTCAGGTATTTCATGTATCAAAACAAAACCAGGATTCTGCATGAAAGACAGCGAAAAGAAGCAGTGTAATTTGTGGCTAAAAGCACGTCCTTTCTGAAGACAGACCCGATTGTATTTACATTCTTTTGTACAAATATGTAACCTTAATAAATATACTGCTCCGCAAATTATTTCTTTCTTCCATAAATTAGAATAAATGTATGTCTGTTTAAAGAAAATGTTTGTTAGTTAAAGGTCTTTTCAACTCTTTTTCTCTGTAAATAAGAACATTATACCTTGCAACATTTTTTTTATCATTGTGCAATTCCGATTGGATAAAGTAAATCTGCACGAAGCACTATTATTTCAGTCATACATTAATAACTAATGTATTGTTCTGTGAATAAGGCAATGGTATAGTGAATATGTTTTAACATAAAATCTGTAACTCAGCTTTTCAGTAGTCAACTTTATTGAGAATCCGAAGAAAGAAAGAAAAAATGTTGGACTTAACGAATTTCAAAATTATTTTTGTTCGAATTCTGGACTAATCCAAATTATCCAGAGAAATCATTTATGTTGCTCTCTACAGATGTATCCTTTCTCCAAATCGTATGAAAAGGAGACTTCATACATCGCTATATTTTGTATGTACTATGTTTCGTATTTCTTTAATCACTTTGTACCTTTCTCTAGTGTTGACAAGGCCGCAAGTGTCAATCGAATAATTTAGTGTTTCACTCATGTAACCTTGTGACTAACGTACGTCCTGTCGGTATATATATGTTACTGGGTTCGGTTAGCGACAAACAATTTTTAGTGTTAAACAAATACAAAAATCTACACGCAATGAGATACGATGATCTCTGCCTCATAGACAATACCAAGCAACTAACGGTACTGAGTGTGGTTGAGTTTACTAGTGGTATTATCTGGCTAAAATCAATGTTCCGAGAGCTATACTTCTTTTTGTGCTCTGAATGCAAACTTTGATATAACCGTTTTAAATTATTGTACATCTATCTATCTATATAGCTATATCTATATCTATATATGTATATAATTGTAAACTAGAAACTTCCGAGTAATTCTGAGAATCATCGCTCTTTCTTTAAATAATGTATGAGACTATTACACTGCTCGTTACTTAAAATGTTGAACTAAGAAGGATACATCCAGGAAAGTCCAAATTTGCAGAATGTGTAGAGCAGGGAAGGATAAATATGTTTGGTCGATGGCTGCACAGCTTCTCATACCTGTGAACTCCGCCAGCTACAGTTGATGAGCTGTGGCATTGGATCGTAAGACGCATGGCTTACCATACCAGAAGAGAACATCCTCTCGATGTCTCGCTGTGTTACAGTCGTTCTGGTTGTCAATGTTGGGTCAGTTCTGCTCTGCTATCACCACGTTGTCACACAGCGAATACAGCGGTAAGTTTAACCCTTAACGTAGCAAGCCTAAGTCGTCAAAGTTGTTTACCAAGCTGGAGTCTTCTGGGGACCCCAAGTATTATTTTAATTTCTCAACATAGTATTGCAGAGGGTTACTCCAACTATTATTTTTTGGATGTCTAGAAGCATACTTAAGTTAAATGAACATTGTTGACGTCAAATATTATGTATATTTGAACACTATTCAGTTCTTCATACAATTTCATACTTGTGTGTTCGTAAATCTGAAACACAGGTTTAACAATGAAGTTTTTACATTTTGAAGTGTGTTTTTATTTTTTGTATTTTTTAAAGAAACGCATCGTTGATCTAATCATGTAATTGATATCTCAAAGGGTTGCAGGATACATATAAAAATCGAGAATAAATTGATTCTTATAATTGCGGCAGTATCACCAAATATCACTCTCTGGGGTCCCTAGAGTACCCCGCTTGGTATGTTAAGGGTTAAGCATATTCGACACTTACTATTAGATATCGGCTTGGGAACTTTGGCGTAGCTACCCTGTCTCCTTGAAGTTGCATTTTTAATGGGGAGTACTGTTTAGGAATCATCTTGTGAGGGAAAACGTTTTCAGCTGACACCATGTTTTTAATTATAGCTTCATTTAAAAAATAACTTATCTGTTAATTAAAATGTTCAGAGAAGTTATTTCTGGAAAATCCTATTCACGCCTCTTGTGGTAACAACTTCTGCATTTTGGAAGAGGATATTATTAAGGAAAAGAATGAGGTAAAGTCGTCTGTATATAGTACACACGGAAAAGAAAGTATTTGACAGTTGACAAATTTTCTTTTGCCAATAGCTCGGCAACAAATTAATTAATTTGGATCTTTTTGTTGTTATTCTTCGAATAGTTATAACTTGACAACCTGCCAAAGTCGGTACTCTGATAGGTTAATTTATTGTTGAGTTTTTAGGAAAACAAATTTTGTCAACTGAAGAATATTTTCTTTCGTGACTGTACAAGCAATGGATGATAACGGCTTAATAAATGACTGTACGTAAGTCTTTTTTGAGTTTGAACATAGGATTGTACATGGCTGTGAATTTTGCATTATTATTGAAGTGCTGCAACTAAGTTATTGCAAAAGGTATGATAAATTCTTACAGTAATATTGTCACATATTGATTTACTCTGTATGAAAACTAAAATAGTTTAACATATGGTTACCCTCCTTTGTGCCAATAATTTTAAAATTAACTCTTGTGCCACTTTTCAACACTTGGCTTTGCAGTAGCTTTCCAAAGAATTAGCAGGAAGTCCAAACTTACACCCTGCAGATAAATACATTTCTCTGGACAGTTTCACTGCTCCAAGCTAAAATTTGAAAAGTGTAGTATTTTTAATTTTATTATTATTGGCACAAAGGAGATCAACCATATTTTAAGCTATTTTTGTTTCCATACAGAGAAAAACAATATGTGGCAACATTACAGTAAGAATGTATCATGCATTTCTCAGTATGTTGCAGCACTTCAATAATGGTGCACTATACGTACAATCTAGATCCTGAATATGTCCAATTCATATATTACAACAAGGCAATACGTATGCGATACAGGTAAAATCCGTATATTTCATATGGACAATCTACAAGCTACATACATCCAGTCCATACATTACATATGGCCAGCCTGTACGCGACATACGTGTAATCTATATGCCGCATGCAGACAGTCTGTAAGCTGCATATGTGCACTCTGTATGGTGCATACGGATATTCTGTATGCTGTATCGGGACAAGCTGTGTGCGACATAAGGAAAATCTGTATAATACATAGGTACAATACGTACGCTGTATCTAGTCGTACGTACGGGGCACAAGTACAATATAGATGCTGTCTCGGGGTTGAACGCAAGAAACACACGTACAGAACGTATATTGCATACTTCTTGAAATTACGCTCCGTCCTGATAGTCAGTGAGTGTCGTCATTATTAACCCACATGCTACATACGATCCTGACGTCACAAAGCTAGATATTACCTCCATATATACTTGTTACTGTAGATGACGTCACATGAATGACGTCATTGCACTTATGTAGACAGTACGTATAATACATACTTTTTCAGCTTTACGTTTGCTGCAGGATGCTATATACGGTTGTACGTTAAGTCCAGAAACTACAGGAATTACGAATGTAACCTACGTTTTTAAGTATGCCACCTACATTTTTTTTTCTCAGTGTATGTTCTTCCCTCAGAGTAAGTGATCATGTTTCGCAGCCATAAGAACAACAGGCATGATTATCATTTTGTATATTTTAAGCTTCAAATTCCTCGACAGAATTCGCGACGACAAGAGATTTTGAACCGAATAGTAACAAAAATTCCCTACTTTTAGTCGACATTTAATTTCTCCGTGAATATATTTTCCTCTGTTAATATTGATCCTAGGTATTTGAAACTATCCACTTTATCAAGAGTAGTATTTAATATTTTAACGCATCCATAATTTGCTGTATTACGGTCCCGACACACTTCCATGTATTTAGTTTTCTCTGCATTTACTTCTAAACCCATGTCCCTGCAAGCGTTTAATAAGATCTCTGCATTTCTTTCTATTGTTCTCTATCATTCTCTGTTAAATTTACATCATCAGCATATGCCATAACCTGGTGAATACCGTTCAACTGTAGGCCCTGGTTGCTATTTTTGATTTTCCTTATAGCGTATTCCAGAACGAAGTTAAATAAAAATGGCGACAACGAGTCTCCTTGTTTCAGACCATTTTCGACGTGAAAGCTCGTAGAAATAAATTTTCCTACCCGGACTTTACTTTGGGATTCATTTAAACATATCTTAATTAATTTAATTAGCTTTCTCGGTATTCCAAGTTCTGTAAGAACGTTGTATAATGTTTCTCTCCTAACCGAGTCGTATGCCTTTCTAAAATCAATAAGTAGTTGATGTACCGGGGTATTGTATTCCCTCTTTTTTTTCGAGTATTTGGCGAATGGTAAATATTTGGTCGATAGTTGATCTATTTCGTCTAAATCCACACTGATAATCTCCAAGAATTTCATCTGCGTATGGGGTCAGTCTTGCTGATAGAATATTTGAAAGAATTTTATAGGATGTTGACAGAAGAGAAATGCCTCGATAATTATTACAGTCAGTTTTGTCGCCTTTCTTGTGAATTGGAACAATGATTGATTCTTTCCACAAATACATCCCGGATGTTTTTATTTTTCACTATTATTTTCAAGTTCCTTAATTTTAGCTTTCAGAAAATCGCGTTTCTTTGTTCTAAAAGTTTTGAAAGTTTCTCGCCTGATATCTGCGAAATTTTGTGTAGTTATTTCATTCGGATTTTGTAGCCAGCGTAATTTTGCCTGTTTTCTCTTCTCTGCTAGTTTTATGCATTCCTGGTCGAACCATGGTTTGTCCCTACGTATTTCCGCGTGTCCCAATTTTTCTTTTGCTGAAATTTTAATGGTATCTCTAATTTCAATCCAAGTATCCCGAACACTAGTGCACTCCGAATCTTCTAAAGCCGAGAATCTATTCGAAACTTCAATCTGGTATTTTTCTCTTACCTGGCTCTCTTCTAATTTCTTCAAATGGAATCTCTCCGTTTTTGGACAATGAATATTACCTTTATTCAGCGATAACCTCTCTCGTATTATCGCTGCTACCAGGTAGTGGTCAGTGTCACAATCAGACCCTTTAAACGACCGGACATCAATTATGCTAGATTATCTTCTTCTATCTACTAAAACGTGATCAATTTGATTATGTGTTTTCCCGTCTGGTGATGTCCAAGTGTATTTATGAACATCGCGATTTGGGAATTTTGTACTCTTCACGATTAGGTTTTTGGATGTTGCAAAGTTCACGAGTCTAACACCGATGTCATTACTTTCCTTATGCAGACTTTCGTTCCCTATAATCGGTTTGAAAATATCCTCTCGTCCTACCTTCGCATTGAAATCCCCTAATGGAATTTTCATATGGTATCGCGGGAGTTGGTCTAATATCCGTTCCACTTCTTCGTAGAAACTGTCTTTTATATCGTCATCCTTATCTTCAGTTGGGGCATGTACATTTAAAACAATAATATCACACCACCGTCCCTTAAGAGTAATAAAAGAAAGTCTGTCAGTAACAAATTCAACCCGTTTAATTGCTGGTAATATACGTTTACGAACGAAAAACCCTGTTCTTAACTGGTGATTTTTATTTCCTTCCCCGTAAAAGAACGTAAAATTTCCAGAATTCACAGATCCATTTCCTTCCCACCTAACTTCCTGAACTCCTACTACGTCCATCCTGTATTTCTCTAACTTACTCGTTACGGATTTTAACGCGCCTGCCCTATAAAGACTCCTAATATTCCATGTTCCAAATCTCATGTCCATTTTCTTTTGCTGAGGTCGTGCCAAGTTATCAATCCTTGTCCGAGGCTTTTGTGAATATTTCTGAACAAGTGCTTTTTTTTTTTTTAACAGGATGAGGTTGTTAGCCCTACCCAAACCCCCAAACTGGAGGACCACTCCTAGTCGGCTGTCCGCGACTGCTTATTCAGTATATTCGGAACTAACCTCTATATCTAGAGGCCTTCTCCTCGATCCGCAACCTGAGGACGCGCCATGCCGTGGTGACAGGAACCCACGTTACACGGACATATATATTTGGTCTAGGAATTAATTCGTGCGGTTGGTACGCACACATTGAAGCTGTAGTACAAACACAAAATACATAAATACCTTAAGAAAAATATTGTCCATCGCTAGCCACCACTTTCGCCCATCTGTCAGGCAATGTACGGATTCCGTGGCGAAAGAAGTCCTCATCCTTGGAAGCGATCCAGTCAGAGACCCATGTTTCGATATCTTCTGAAGAAGTAAATCGCTGTCCAATCAAATCGTTGTTCATGCAATCGAACAAGTAGTAGTCCGAAGGAGCAACGTCTGGTGAATACGGCGGGTGGGGTAAAACTTCCCATCCGACATTTTCTAAATAGGTTTTGACCGGTTTTGCGACATGTGGGCGAGCGTTATCATGTTGAACAATAAGTTTATCATGTCTGTTCTCCCATTCTGGTCGTGTTCTGGCCAGAGCTTGCTTCAAACGCATTAATTGTCGTCGATAACGTTCTCCATTCATAGTTTCACCCGGTTGCAGCAGCTCATAGTACACCACACCTTTCATATCCCACCATATGCACAGCATAACCTTTGCACAGTGAATATCTCGTTTTGGTTGTGATGCACCTGGTTCACCTGGTTTCACCCAGGCCTTTTTTCGTTTAGGGTTCTCGTAATGGATCCACTTCTCATCACCCGTAATAATTCGATGCAGAAACCCCTTTCTGCTCTGTCGTTGAAGCAGCAATTCGCAAATGGTTTTTCGTCTTTCAACGTCTCTGTCTTTCAATTCATGTGGAACCCAATGTGACATCTTTTGAATCATTCCCATGGCTTTCAAGCGTTTGGAGACTGTTGTTTGATCAACGCCTAATGCTGCTGCAAGTTGTTCCTGCGTTTGACACGAATCCTGCTCGAGCAATGCTGTCAATTCTTCGTCTTGAAATTTTTTTGGCTGACCAGCTCGCTCTTGGTCTGCCAAGCCGGAATCACCACTTCTAAACCGTGCAAACCACTTCTGACACGTTCGCTCAGCTAGAGCATGGTCACCATACACTTCCACCAAAATACGATGACTTTCAGTCGCACTTTTCTGCATGTTAAAGTAATGCAGCAGGACACCCCGCAAAAACACTTTATCAGGCACAAATTGCGCCATGTTCACTTAACTACAAACTGGTGTTGTTGACGCTTTAATCCACTGCCCTATACTACGAACGATACGCGATGACAGGGGTTTGCAACACATGTGTGGATACACGGAACTGTGGGACGCTCCGTACGTTGCGCCATCTCTTGTCCACCCGCACGAATTAATTCCTAGACCAAATATATACCCACAATTATATAGCAATCAAATATAAATACTTTACAATGATTAAATGTGCGCATACAGTAAATTAGAAATTTTATATTGTAAAATTCAATTAAATAGCAATGTACTTGTAATTATAAACCCAGCATTATATCCACCTGCCACTTCGTCCTCTGTCAAGATGTCCACTGGCCATTTCCTCCATTAGTTTGGGCTGAAATATTTCCTGCTCTTTTGACCACTCTAAATAATATGTTCTTCTGTTATTTTCTGTGTAAATGATAAGAAGTGACTTAGAAGAGGCCCTGATACCGTATGGCATGGTGAAATTAAGAAGCACCGAGGAATGATTTGAAAGAGGGTTGCCCAAGATGGAATGTTCTGGAGAAATGTTGAAAGATCTTTATCAAACATTGGATTGACAACGGTTGTAAATAATAGTTATCATGATTTTATATAATATTTTTGATTCTCCAGATAATACAGATAATTCAAATTAAAGAGAGTTGTTAAATTAATTTTCCATCTAGTATAAAATAACTTATGAATAAAAATCTATTGCCATTGCTTATAGCCTACCTAATTTGCAAATATATTACAGTACAGTGTTTTCTAGACGCTCCCCCCCCCCAAGTTGTAGAATTCCTCCAAAGATTTTTGAAAATGCCTGCAATAAAAGTTAAAAAGTCATGAATATTCCCTAGAGTGTTAGATTTTCCTCAAAATTAACAAAATTAGACAAAACACTGCTGGTGGTTATTTTACAACTTTATCTCGAAACGCTTGAAGAGTTTTACATAGTTTATAGTTCATAGAAATGAATAGTCATAGTTCATTTCTATACTAAAAGTTAATGTTCTAATTTGCAGTTATTCATTGAGAACCTAATACTGCAAAATTCTAAACTTCGGAAATGAAAAATCAAGTAAAATGTTTTGCTTTAAATAGATTATATATCTATATCTATCTATATTATAACTCACAGCATTATTAATCTAATTAATGCGCTTATCGTAGTTCCAGTATTCGCTTGCAGGGGCGTAAATAAGAGCCCCACGGACCCCACATTGTGGGGGTCCCACACCATCAGGGAGCTCGAAATTATGAAGTGGGACGTAGTGAAGGGGTCCCACTCCACGCTGTCTGCGGGAGAGCCCCAAGCTTTTAGTTACGCCACTGTTCGGTTGTGCCATTTGTTTGTATGGCTAGAGAAATCAAATTTATGTCAAGATAAATTTGACTTCCAGTCGCTTGAGTAATCAATCACATTGAAATTAAGATCAATGTACTAAATACTATGAGGTAAATTCGGAAAAGGACTGCCGTTTGATATCAATGGCACACACTCGCAGATACGAAATGTTTATTATACACATGGGAAAAATATCACATTACATTACTTTTCAACATATTCACCATTCAAATTGAGGCACTTGTCATAACGTTTTATAAAGTTTGAATTCCTCCTAAAAAAAAAAAAAAAAAAAAAAAAAAAAAAAAAAAAAAAAAAAAGTTGCACAACGTTCTTTCACAGCGTGAAGCTTAGGGTTATTGCCATATATATAGTAGATGACTTGTGCAGGGGTGCCCACAAGGGGGGGCTATGACGCAAACTGCGTCATTGAAATATTTGGGGGGGTTAAACATCTATATAAATATGTTTGAGAGGGTGTAAAAATTAATCGAAAAGATTTTTTTTCAAGGAAGAACACCTACGGATAGGCAATTGAGGGGGGTGCGTCATGGACCTGAGGGGGGGTGGGCACCACTGACTTGTGTGTCTTATTTCGTAGCTCATTGGATCCGTGCAGAATTCGCAACCCGTGTTTGAGTCTTCGTTTTACTAATTTTTTATTTTTATTTTTTCATCGATCAGATAGGACTCCAATAAAGAGGAAAATATTGTTACAGTTGAAGATGTGATTCGATATTCTGCTAGTATTTATTTATATATTTATTGTCAAGCAAACAAAATGAAGTAGAATTTTACAAGCGCAAAACTGTTCTAGATTTTACTATTAATAAAAACTATGAGTAAGTTTACAGCTCAAAAATGAATTGAATGCTCTTCAATTGTAGACCATAATTAGCTATGGTCAAGAATATTGATTTAAGTTGTTTTGTGTGTGGTCAGCACATTGGTTTCCATCATCTTTAATTCTGGAACTAAATATAACTTATTTTATTTTTCGTTTAGAAATAAAATAGTCACCTTTAGCTCTTAACGAAACAGAGAGCATAGTGCAAAAGGTCACTATGGCATTACATTTCTTTATATAAAGAAATGAAGAAAAAAATACAACTTGAAAATGTCGAAGATAATTTGACAAATGTTATGAACAATTCTATAATAGAATTAAGCAATAATTTTTAATAAAATAAATCTGCAATGAAATGCAGGGTATATGAAGTTAACAAAAATATTTGCCCCTATATGCTGAAATACAAGTTTCTTGAATAGATAGGGAAACTTCATCTTGAAATATACACCATGAATTTGATTCTCGATAGAATCTGAAATATGTTAAGATCATGGGATTATTTATCGTAGGATCATGGTTTATACCTCATTTTCTTCAGAATAGAGCACAGTGGCAGATCGAAGGAGAGGCTATAGGGGCTATAGCCCCGCCTTGACGCTCAGGTATACACTGGATAAAATGGGGTTCAATCCTGATTTACACTGGATAAAGCTACAAACTACGATTTAGCCCCTCCCTTTATCATGTCCTGGATCTGCCACTGATAGAGCATCCGGGTTGGTAGTTGGTAGTTTATTTCCTGCTGCTTGGTAGTGTATTTCCTATTGATTGATTTGTATGACGTTCTTACCTGTTTTGCTAATTTTTTTTGAAAGATTAATGTTTCTCAGAAGTAACTTATAATTTCCTAGTTTTTTTTCCAGATATCTGATATTAAAGAAAAGGTCAACTTGTAAAAGGAAATATAGTTTGTATGAAGCATGAACAAATATATCGTTTGATTTTTTTCCTTGGATGTAGTAGTACTTTTCCATTAAAATTAGTCAGAATATGTAGCCCGTATACTCTGAAAAAGTTCCAGTAGACGTGATACGTGAACAATACAGAAGCATCTAATTAACAAATTTTACAATAATACTTTCGGATAACAATCTAGTTCTACACTTACAATTTTTTTAAATGTACACATATTTTTAAAACAATTATATTACCTTTTTTAAATTCTTTAAAGAATTAATGGGCCTTATGCAGAGTCGTTTTGTAATGTGATTAGTGCCATACTAAAGAGTTCGACTAACATATGTTTCCTGTAGTAGTCAGGTTTTTAGTAGTACGCTGATCATGGGTCAAAACGACTCTGCATAAGGCGGAATATCTCTTAATTATCCAAAAGAGATGGGGAAAATCAATAGAACTCATTAAGCAGAACAAAATTAAATGAAATATTTAAGGTTTACGTCCCACGATTATACCGGCTAGGCTAAAGGAGACGCTAATGACGAGAAATGAATGAAATGGTGGAATGAAGAAAGTAGGAGGAATAGAAAAAACCCCGAGAAAATCTACGCACACGGTGTTTGTCCTCCAAAAAGCTCATTTGGCGCGAGCTGGGATTGAACCAAGAACCCCATGTACCAGAGGTGAACGCTGTACCACTGAGCCACCGCGGCCCCTAAGAACAAAATGAAGCCAGGGAAAATCCCTTCACTTGTTGCTTTTATAAAAGAAAATTTACAAAAGCGAATTTTTACGATAATAAAAAATATCATTCATGGCCAACAATAACAGACTCAATAACACGGCACCTATATTAAAGTGAACCTGATTCTAAAACACAACACTCAAGTTTTTCGTTATTACCTCTTCAACTTTAAAGAGATTAAATAGGAATTTTGCCAAAATTCAGAATTTTATTTCTAATAATGTGTCACCTTGAATTGGGATCGGGCAAGTGCTGATAACAACTATGATAAACATGTGAAAGTGGTCGCCTCAAGTATGACGAACTTACCAGAGGATGATGTGGGCATTCACGTGGAACGATCCCCAGAGAAGAACCATATCTTCTGATGAAAATCACGATAACAGATGTGTACCCTTGAATTGAGTTTTACCCGAGCATCCTTTTCAACGGTACCTCTCATTTGTGCGTATTATACCCCAAAAACTGTAAAAATCGAGGAAAACCAGGAGATTTTTCGATTTTTCGAAATTATTGCGTCCTTCTGGCCTGGGTTCAGGTAGGGATATGAATTTTAAAAAGAACATAGTTATGTATACAATCCGTGTGCAATATTTCAATCCTGTATCTTGAAAATTAAGGTCGGGGGAAATTTTTGCATATGCATATGCATATCTATATCTATCTATCTATCTATCTATCTATCTATCTATCTATATATATATATATATATATATATATATATATAGAAAGAGAGAGAGAGAGAGAGACTGTTCCATAATTCATGTAATTTTCTACAGCACTGGAAGAAGATGAAGTTTTTACACTACTAATGTAAAATTTGGCACTCTTATTGAGAAATATCTGATTTTTTTGAGTTTCTAAAGGAAATAAAAGAAAATTTCTGTTTAGCCCCGTTTTTGGGGGTGTAAACACAAAAGTTCATTTTCCTTATGGGAGATTCAATGTTAAATTTTGGAAGCAGTTTTCTCCAATAATTATTCGCTAAGATTTTGGGGCAAATGAATTGTATTTGTGCCAGTGTTGCAAAATACGAAAACACTCATTTACAAAGCTAGTAAAGCCGTCTCAAACATTATTTTGGGAAGACCCCCTTTCGGGGGGGGAAGGGGTGTAAAAAGGTGGTGGGTGATGTGTTACCAAAATCCTAAAATTAATTTTTGCAATGGAGGTAAGCGTCAGATTAATCACAAATGCACAGAATTAATGCTCCAATGCTCCTTGCATGTGCCAGTGACGTATATGGGGCTACAGCCCCCTTTCAAAAATAAAAAAATATCACCATAAATATCCTTAGTAGGGACATACGAGAAGAAGGTATTTTTTGTCAATTAATGTGAAATTTGGCGTCATTGTACACTCCGCGTCAAAAAAATGCGACAGCTAACACCGTGCAGCTAGGCCACCCAATATACACCTTCTTATCCCATAATCGTGTCTGGTAGAGAGACTCCCTTCCTCTCCTTCTTTCTTCTTTCCCATACTAAAATTAGCTAACATGGACGAAATTCTAATTTCAAACTACACATGTATTAGTATCGATAAAATGAAATAACAAAACCGAGATGAAACAAGATTCATGAGTTGATTTAGAGAGAAACTGAAACACACATAATGAAAAATTGAAACCAATGGATGTCTATTACACAGAGGTTCAGAAACGAGGCAGAGAGATAGAGAGAAAAAAAGAAGGCGAGAGAAGAGGAAGAAGAAAAGAAAAGGGAGAACAGATAAAAATGTTGAATTTAAACAGTAAGAAAAGAACCTAATATTATAAAGTTCCGTTATCAGAAATCCAACAGTAATATAGATATAACGTTTGTTTTTGTATATTTTTTCAGGACTATTCTAATATATAGAGGATGCTTGAAACATTCATTAAGTCTCTTTCATAAAGGATAGCATACTCAATTTCCAGTAGAACTGTAGATCTAACAGACACATCTAAGATAATGTCAAAAGTTTAGCACATGCTTTGTTTTCGCATGGTTTGGTTGTAAATTCGGCAGTGTTCATTGGACGTACTGATGCAAACTACATTCTAATAAACCCAGCAGGTAGCGTAGGTCATATCTTCAGTTCCAGGCTACTAATGCAAAGTAAACAAAAACAAAAAGAAGAAGAAAAGAGAAACGAAGAAAGAAAGAAAGATAAAGTTGAATGAGTGCTATTTTACTGGTAAAGTTTTATCAGAAATATGCTATATTAAAAGTTCAAACCGTATCAAAATGAAAAGTTACAAATGTTCAAATGGAAAATTGGATGTTCCTTATAGATGTAGCAGACCTTGCATGTTTCAAATTTCAACGTGAATAAATCATAATTGAATTATAAGATGGAAACAAATTGTGTCGAACTAGTATAAATAAATTTTTGTTTACAAATAACCAAAGAGGTCGCCATTTTCTAGTCTTTTTCGAAGATTTATCTGTACCGAACATCCAGCATCACTTTCATCTCTTGCGAATATAACGTTGTAATTGCACAGACAGAATGAAAACGCTAGAGCTCAAACGGATCATAGTGTCAGTCGGATGATGTTGGTTAGCTTATGGACCACCACTAGGTAGTGGTAGTGACCCGGTAATTCTACTGTGACTCGGTAACCCAGATGATAAAAAAGATATTTTGCTTATTAACTTGCGTTTAAACAGTATTTCTTTTAGAGATGACCAGGACTGGAGATATTATGTCCAGAGCACGAAAAACCCGACGCTGAAGTTGCCAGTTAATTACATTATCCAGACTAGGTCTATCGGTTTCTTGCTCCGTTTTAGCTTTGGAACACGCACACGCACATAAAGTGCACGTGTATGTGTGAGAGAGGGGGAGAAGTGAAAGATGCAGCGATAGGATAGAGAAACGTCAAGAAAGAGAGAGAGAGAGAGGGACGAATATAAATATGAAACATACTTATCATTACAGTGTATGATGAAGAACGCACACAGTGTTTATTCGAATTCTCGCCAGTGATGCTTTATAAGTTCTCCAATAGAAGATAAATCTCTGTTTGCAGCCATTATTTTATGCGAAAAAGGAAAGAAGAAAGGAGGAGAGAGAGAGGGAGTCTCTTTACCAGACACGATTATGGGATAAGAAGGTGTATATTGGGTGGCCTAGCTGCATGGCGTTAGCTGTCGCAATTTTTTTGATGCGGAGTGTACCAAAAGAATATGCGTTTTTCAAATCTGGAATGTTATTTTGGTAACGCACCGCCTTAGGGGGGCACAGAGGGCGAAGCATCATATGATGGATTTTTATAAAAAAATCAAAATTTTGTTCCGGAAATGCCACTGAGTGTCAAATTTTTCACAACTGTCAGAGAATTAATATTCTAATGCTCCTTGCATGTGCCAGTGACTCAGATCCGTATCAAAGGGATCTAGGGTGCCACCCCCCCTAAATTTTTGCTGGCCCCCTAAAATTTCCACGTTAGGCTAGCAAATGAACTATAATATGGTGATGAACTATAATATGGTTGGATCGGGCTCCCCTAACTTCAGACCCTCCTACGTTTTTGGGCTGGCTACCGGCAATTTATTTCTATAGAAACCGACAACAGTATTAATTTAATAGGGCGCAAATACTTCTATGGGGCACCGCGTAGTTTACTCTTTTCCGATACTTTTTCCTGCTTGCTCGTCCAACGCTCTCTTGTTAGCGCCCGGGACGACGGCCCCTCCATATCTACGTCTTTGTTAATATGCTCTTTCCATAAGCAGAAAATAAAATCTATTTTTTCATTTTACCTATTATTTATTTACAATTTATTTGTATTTAGCATGGCTTTCTTTACATTTACGGCATAATCATTGAACGTAAAAAAAATGAGATTATAGCCTGCACAAACAATGGAGCCTTGGATTGCTACTCTTGCTTCCTACCTGGGGCCAGTAATATCATGGATATCAATAAACAAAATATTTATTAGTTTCTACTATAGTAGGTTATTATTATTATTATTATTATTATTATTATTATTATTATTATTATTATTATTAATAATAATAATAATAATAATAATAATAATAATAATAATAAACGTACTTACCACTTGCCAAAAACCGAAGTGTAACAGATAATCTTTCACTTGCCGATATTGATGTTCTCATAACCGTGTTTCTCTTTTCAAGTTTTGGCTTTATCATTTCAAATAATTCTTGAAATAAGTTATCCAGCATTCTAAAATAGTTCGTGTACATTATACTGTCTTCAGTCCTGATTTCCTGTACTAGGTTAGCATGAATTCCATGTCCGTATCTTCTTCTAATCCAATCTTTTACCCAGACTTTTCGTTTTCTTTTCTTTTTTAAACATAAATACAATGATACCATTGCCACGGACGTGATAAAGCTAAAAGTTGCAGCATCGCTCTCTTACTGCACATGTAAGCACGTCAGGAAATCGTATACTATGGAAACATGGTTGTAGTAAAAACAAATGTCTCGCCAGGAATAAGGATCAAGTTGAGTAAGGCTGTACCATAAACCCAAGAAAACATATTATTTCTTTTTAAAAGTAACACTTCTTTTTTGGCTCAGTTGTCATTAACTAAATTCTTTAAAGATTTCATTAATCTAAGTGTAAGACAAATAAAATAAAATCTTTAATCGTGTAGAATAACGAAATACATAACTTTATATAACAGAAGGTGATATTAAGAACTTCGTTAAAAGAGAAAATTCACTTATATCAACTTACTAAGTTATTGTGATATTAATGATGTTTTGTGTTCATTTTTTTCTGGAGTTTAATATTCTCTTTCAGCAGCGAATTTAATGAGACCTATCTTGTTTCAAAGGCGAGAACATTTATCACTTGTTTCAGAGGATCAAAAACAGAGGTACCTGGCAACCCTTCCTTTTACTTCAGATGTATGTGAATTTTCACGATAATGAGATTTGATCAGATCGGAATGCAAATACTGTGGCAAAAAACACGAAAATCGAGTCGTGGCAAACAACACACCACCAATCCCCTATTCTGCAACTGCTTCAAGATCGAAAATATTATTACCCCCCTTGTTTACCTTCATGTTTAATATTCCCGTGCCAACAGCAGCTTGCGTATCTCTTCACCCTCTCATTTTCAAACCTTTGTTCTAACCATCGCGACGGTGATTATTACTCTTGGGTAGAAAAGCGGGATTAACTATCGAAGCTCATCACCATCAAAACGCCAAAAAGACACTTTGACCATTTCTGATTTTTGAAAACGCTCCTGTGTATACTATAAGTCATTACTCGGCACCTTGTATATCACATTGTCATTAAGATAGAGTAACTTTTCTTAAGAAGTGTCTAGTAAGTAAAAAGTTGTAACTTTTTGAAACATTTGGGTTACGACCGAAGCGGGGAAGTTTTTTTTTTTTTTTTAACGAAATGTATTTCTATAGAAACCGACAACAATATTAATTTAATAGGGTGCAAATACTTCTATGAAGCACCGCAAAGTTTACTCTTTTCCGACACTTTTTCCTGCTTGCTCGTTCAACGTCCTCTTGTCAGCGCCGGGGTGACGGTCCCTCCATAGCTACGGCTCTGTTAATATGCTCTGTCCATAAGCAGAAAATAAAATTATTTTTTTCATTCTACCTATTATTTATTTATAATTTACTTGTATTTATCATGGCTTTCTTTACATTTACGGCATTATTATTGGACGTAAAAAAGAAATGATATTACAGCCTGATCAGTCCTGATTCCCTGTACGAGGTTAGCATGAATCCCATGTCCGTATCGTCTTCTAATCCAATCTTTTACCCAGACTTTTCGATTTCTTTTTTTTTAAACATAAATACAATGATACCATTGCCACGGACGTGATAAAGCTTAAAGTTGCAGCATCGCTCTCTTCCATTTCAAGGTCTTTATTTCACTACGGCGGGAACAAATTAGCGAGAAACAGGAATTAACCTTTTCCGAGTGACACGGCATACACACACACACACACACACACAAACATACATACACACACACACACACAAACATCGTGGTCATCTTTCGTTCGTCCAGGAGAAACGCAGTTTCTGAAGTAGTTCGTATAATCTCCGAAAGATCTCAGACTCTATTGACCATGTGCTAGAGATATCTCCGGAAAATATCGCTATGTGTAAATAGAAAATATCTCACTTGCATATGGTAAAAAAATCGTGATTTATCGTAACGTCTAAAAGCTCCCTAACACTGACAAATTTGTAAGACACGAGCGTCCAGGTAGGAAACCATGCAGAGAACTCCTTAAAAAAGGTTTGACGAAGCTGTAACTCGATCTTTAACTATTTTTCCACAAAGAATCGACACAGAAGAGAGAAGAAAAACAGGTCTATAAGATGAAACCTGTTTTCTATCTCCAGATTTGAGGATAGGTATGATTGGCAGCCTTCCACAGATTAGGAAAGATACCTTCCGAAAAACATCTATTGAATAACAACGATAAACGGTAGGCAAGTGAGTGCGCAGTATTGCAGAGAAAAATAGTACTGATATTGTCTGGACCAGAAGAACGGCGAGGAGATAGTGAAGAAGTTAATGATTTGACCTCATCAGGGGAAGTTTAAATTGTAGTCAGTGGGTGCGAACACACAGTTGGATCTTAGGTAAAGAGAGGGGAGCCCCAAGCTTAGAAAAGCTGCAAAAGTATTCATTCATTTTTTTTTTAAATATGGTCTGGTGCCTGGATGTAATAAAATCCCTGGACCAATGTGATAGAGGGCAGTATAGCGACCTCTCGACTTGAGCTGAATGCGATCTTTTTTATTTGTTAGCTTCATTAGTGTAAATTATCTTTGTATTGTTTCAAGTAATTAACTTACTGACGCAGTAATTTTTCCTTGTTTATATATGTATGATAAATTAGTCTTATTTTTATTTTATTTATAGCACAGAAACGTTTGAATAGTTAAGATTCTCAGAGCAAATTATTAAAGTACACTCATGTCCAAAATTATTGTCGCGTGTCAATAAATATGTTGTTGCAGGAATATAATTTGATAACGAATTCGCCCAATATTTCTTATAGTGTTAGTATGTGTATAATTTGCAAAGACATGTGTGTGGAAAATTTCATGTGAAAAGAGCAGTAAATAAGAACAATAAAACGAATATAAAACTTTCTTGTCTATTTAGCAGCATTTTGTTTTACTCATTCTAATTTTCGTATTTATAATTCTTTTCCTATGAAATTTACCACAAATATACATTTCACGATTATACACACAGTATCAACATTAAAAGTACCGTGCAAAATCATTATCAAATTATATTCTTACAAGAAGACAGTTATAGATATGCGACAATCATTTTGGACATGAGTGTACACTTAAAAAAAAACAGAAAGGAAAGAAAGAAGCCAAATTCTTCAACTGCTAAACTCAAGCAATTGTTACCCATTCAAAAGTCTCTATTGAATATCGTTAGTTGATTTTCTTAATAATAATAATAATAATAATAATAATAATAATAATAATAATAATTATTATTATTATTATTATTATTATTATTATTATTATTATTATTATTATTATTATTATTATCCAACCCTAATAGGAGTCTTTAAAGACAATGTGATTGGTTCCCTTTGTTTTTCTACTTTCTGTTACATCTACATATATCTGTAGAATAGATAGTTACATTAACAGAGCGAATGTAGAAGTATTAAGAAGAACAAAGTGTTATTGTAATCTTTATGTAACCTTTGCAGATTTTCACAGTATTCAAAGTAAGTATGAACTGAAGTTTGTGCTTACATTCTTAAGATATAAACTGTAACGAGGGGCGCACCCAGAAATTCAGAAAGTAGACCAGAATGATCAGAAAGTAGAAGCAATACATAGGCTAGGTATCTTAAATATGCTGGTGCATTTACTTGTTACTTCCACTCATGCACCAGCAAGAAAAGCTCTCCAAATGTCAGCAAGAAAAGAAGAAATTCTTTGATATAGCCAGCAGTTTTATGTAGGAGGGGCCCGTCGTTTTTTAGGAGGGGGCAACTACAATGTACAAAGCCAAAGAAATTGTGTTGCAGCTAGTGCTCTTGAGGTCTGAAAAATACGGAAAATTTTAGTTTCCTTACGGAAAACTAAAAGCTTTCTTCTTCTTCTTCTTCTTCTTCTTCTTCTTATTATTATTATTATTATTATTATTATTATTATTATTATTATTCGTTTTTTCTCCATAAATTATATTCCAGGTAGTTTTTATTATGTTTAACCAATAACTACTGTCCCCGCCAAACGTTATACCTTTCTCCATAACTATTTTAGTTTAAGCCCTTATATCTTCATTAGACTGATTTTCTTTGAAATTTCACTTAATGTCTTTAAAATTTTCTGACAAAAATATTTATTTATTATTCGTCAGTAAAAAAACAATTTTATTAAAAGCTATATCTTATTTACTGATTTAGGGGCACTCCACATATTTTGTAACGCTATTTTTGATCAATTTTTACCCCTTCTCCTCCTTGTCACACTTCGTAACGCAAGGCCGAACCTCTTCAACTTTGTTACGTAACACTTTTTGATTTTTGTTTTTTCACCAATTTTGATTTTTTGGGGGTTATTACAATAAAAAAAAACTATTTTTAATGGTAGAACTTTTTATTACAAAATGCTTATATTATTGCCAATATATTTGTAGCGTTTTTCGCTAACAAATCAAAGTATTAA
Source organism: Thermobia domestica (assembly GCF_964235325.1). Taxonomy (NCBI): domain Eukaryota; kingdom Metazoa; phylum Arthropoda; class Insecta; order Zygentoma; family Lepismatidae; genus Thermobia; species Thermobia domestica. The sequence continues at coordinate 185,664,806 of NC_137461.1, read as the reverse complement.
AAAATGGTAGACCCGTAATAATATTTTAACCCCATAAGGTTGTTTCCCTAGAGAATCGCACCCATCATTTTAGAGCCCTGGGGATTGGCAAGGAGTAAGAACTGCGGAAGATGCAGTTAAAACAGGATCTAAAGAAATAACATCGATCTCTTCTTCCGAGATCCAGGATGCTTCGTGCATTTGAAGTTCGCCAGTGTCAACGACGCAAAATTCTGTTCCTCGTCGACCACAGATTAGAAGTGGCTGCACACGTGAAGAAGCAGGGACATCACGTTTGTGAACAATTTTTCGAGCATCTTCTCTGGACTTTGGACTTCAGTTTCCCACTTTACACATTCTTCTTGTCCTAAAACAGTGCGAGAATGCGAATAAATTCGATTTCTTCAGAAATATTCAAATACAAAAATTGAAAAAAAAATAGTACGATATTAATATCTGACGAATTATAATATCTTTTGGTCTGCAAAGCGTGGATCGTTCCGTCGCGGAAAATATTATTTCACGAAAAAGAGTTTCTTCTGTTTCACATGCGAAACCTCTGAGAAGAAAAGAGTGGGTAACGATTCGAATCAAAAGTTTTAAATAATATTCTCAAAAATAGCAATACGAGTGGGAACGCGAAGGAATTTTAAAGCGGTGGTTACTATCACTAACAACTAACTCCAGAAAAGCGTGTGTCGTAAATGCAATGCTGCGATAGCTACAAAACGGAGTTTTATTGTATTGCAATACACACAGAGTTCCTCACCAGTCATGCTAGTGTCTAGTGCATCTTGGAATCCCTACTGTATGATTCAATTTATATAGGCTATAGCTCACAACTTTCCAAAATAATGGAAAAATCTATCTATCTATCTATCTATATATATATATATATATATATAATGAAAGTGACTACATTTGTAAGTTAACTCTTGAACCACCCGACCGATCACGATCAAATTTTCAACATAATGAGTTTCGGGCCTGGGATGGATTTTATCGCTTCACTTTGAAGACGCACTTTGAAGAGAAGGGGAAGATATGTAAAAATGATCGAAAATGACCAATATTAATGTCGAATCCATAGTTTTCGGGGTGGCTGATATGAACAATGACACTTCCGATGTCATTTAAATCCAAATTTTAGTCCCCATTAGTACTCCTAAGCGGGATGGTGACGTAAAAATAATTGAAAATTACCGATTAATTGGAATCCAAACTGAAAAAACGAATAACATTGTTTTTCCCTAATTTTCCATCTGATATAAATATGTTACTTTTTAAACATTAGTTACAGCATACAAAAATGGTAATGCAGTTCTACTTACAAATCAGTTAGGACCATTGTTGTATGGTAGTATTTGTAGTACCTTGTTAAAACATTTGTTTTCAAACTGTCAAATATAAATCGCGGTAAATTGTGTAATCTGCTGTGAAAAGAAAAAGTATACTATACTATTTTCCGATCGGTGTAAGGAAGAGATACCACATTATTTTTCGATTGGTATGGTAAAATAGTATTTTTCCATACTATTTTACAGTAAATTATTAATTATATGTAAACTTGGTTATTTTTAACTGACTGAAACGAGGTAATCTTACGATGATGTTTTAAAAGTTGGTCATTTGGGGGGGCAAGAAATCATTTGGGGGGGCCTGGCAATTCACATATATTGCCTCCCAGTTCACTTATTTCTCTCTATATGCAATTACTTTATGTTACCGAATTGAAGTATAGAAAACTGAATTCAGTTACAGGAATATAAAATTGGTACGAAATTCAGAAGAGTTGTAGGTGCCATGTCCCCTGGTACATTGTGTCTCTGGGACACACGATTTTCCCTACTTTACCTATATTCACAGAAACAATTATAGAACTAGATATTTTATAAGAAAGAACATACTACAGATATAGTGTAAGTTCAAATCTTTAAGCCACATTAATAATTTCAGTGTTAAGGAAAGTATAGTTTTATTATGAAAGTGCACAACTGTTTGTCAAGTTACTAAGATAGCATGCGGTCCAGATCGGGTGGACACCCTGGTACACCCTGAGTGTCACCCTGGTGCAAACACAATCATTAAAAAAAAAAAAATTAAGAATCCGGTAGACCCCTCCGTGGGTGCTTCCCTGCTGAACCATATTTTCCGACTTCCCCTACTTTATAACTATCTAACTACTAACGACGCTAACGATACTAACGACGCACCTACAAGAGTACGCTAAGATGCTCATATATAATTCAGGAATACACAAGAGTTGTCTTATATATGCTGTATGCTTATCAAATCACAAAAATGTGTAGCTAATTGCAATTTAAGCAATTGGGCTATATTAATATTTAAAAATATTGCAATGTATGAATGTGTAGCTTAGATTTTATATAGTTAATTATTTTTTTTTTATATTTTGAGTTTGTAGGCAACACCCACTTAGAATCTAATATTAAATTTGACTTTATTTATGTGACATGTAAATTTTTAGTGCATTGTAACTTACCTATACTTACTACCAATCTTAGAAATGTTGCATTGGAATATGCATGAGGGGAAAGCTGTATTGATATACAAGTTTTCTCCTCATATCTATCCCGTCTATCAATATAAAACTTCGTACAGTAATTTCTTATTCCCTATAGTATTTTTCGAGATACATTTGGATTGAGTGCTCTTATCCGGAGCCACTCCAGAAGGGTTCAAAGTTGATGGGAGGAATTTTTGGAGGGAATTTTCCCAACATTCTCCCAATTTTCCCTGTTCAAGTACGTTATGGACCTCAACACATAGCGCCTCTGGGAAGCGCTGAAGAGAATGAACTATAAACCATGACTTTCCAATGAACAGTTTTCATGCGATAGCATTTTTCTGCGAGTCTACAATTTTCTTTGTACTAACAGGGTTAATGGGCCCCAAGGACATACTTCGTTGTCAATGGCACCTAATTTTTTGTGCATTAAAATATCTTTGTTATGTTTATCGAATGGAATATCTTTGTTATCGAATATCTTTGTTATACTTATGTTTATCGAAGTTTGATTCGGAAGTCCGGATGACAGGTTCATGTCCGTTCCTTGTGAGAACTTCATAGTCAACGTTTACGAATAATGTACTTTCGCTCAGCATTGCACAAGTAAAACAGTAATAGAAAATTGAGTTTTCATAATTAAGAGTAGATTTTAGGTAGTTATTTAGTAGCAACTGAATATAGGAAATATACAATTTTAAGCAAATTTATGATGTAATATATTTTCACCAAACTGTTACATGACACACTTGTGTTAGAAGTAAATAACTCGAAGGGTCTATAATGAGTACGGGGAAAGGGGGACTCAGAATAATATATATATATGTATATAAGATCTTCTAAAAGATTCTTCCAATTTTCTGAACGAAGAGGCCATGACCCTCCCTAGGAAAATATCCTAGTTAACCAATGTCTACTAGAGTTCTTCCCGTGAGAGGTCAAGAATTCTTAAGAAAGATTGTCTAAGGCGATCCTCTTCAGTAAAACGTCTCGCTTCATTCTCTCCCTCCTCTATTGACATTCTCTTTTTCTTCGAGATACGCTTTTCTCTGAACTGATCTTCCATACCTATCAATTTAACAATAAGCTCAAGTCTTTGGACTTAGTCTCTGAAAAGCGTTCTACGTTTTTCTGAAGAGAAGTGTACCTCGCTAACGAGGCTCCTGTATAGATAGTATATAACTACAAATACGCTCCCAACATAATAATAGTTATAGTGATTCAATATAACACGACCTATGCAGAACATTTGATCATAGCACTACTTGGCGGAAGTTACTTTGGTAACTTAACCGAGTGAATACAAAATATCTTTTAACCGAGAATCAAACTAAAAGCTGAATGCCTCATTCTTCTTGATGAAAGTAACCGAGTAAATTGGTGAAAATATTTTGCCAGTTTTCGCGGTAACTAAGCAACGTATGATTTAACCGACTACTGAGCGGTTATTAGTATTCCACAATATTTGTCCCAACCAAGACTTGGCTACTTTAACCTTGTCTCGGAACCTCGGACCTCGGAACCTCGGAAATTGAAACTTGTCTGTGTTTACGTCCATCTCAGACTTGATCATCTTAGATTTTCGTAAAAATTGGTGCACAGCTTTATCACAGTGGGAGATGAAAAAATTCCAAATGTTACCTCTCTCCTCCTGAAAGTGTCCCCATACAGGGTGTTCAAAAATGTCAAAAACGGCATTTTTCAGTTACAGTGATTATTAAAAATTGTCATAAAATGGTTAATGCGTGTACTAGAGGCATGAAACAAACACCATTGGAAAGCTTAAAGACTGCTCTATAAGTTGTACTCTATTGAAGAGCCTGTAAAATAAAAAATAACACGCTTTCTCATAATACGCTTTCTTCTTTACTAATATGAGCTCCTTGGCAGTTTTACTGGGTTATTTCATAACTTCTTCGAGAAAATCTTTGTGGGAATGAAGAATCATCAAGTAGTTAATCTATGTTGGGTCATGGTACTCCGAAAATAAGATTTCATTCTTCATAGAGTCGAGAATAATCTTTCTGGTGTCGCTGATGTCATAGGAACAGTACGATAAAGCATTGTTAACTTACTAACTTCCGAAAATAAATAATGAGTTATCTATTTTGGTTCAGATTTCAATAAGACAACCAGATCTTGAACACATTCAATGACATTAAAAATCATTTTTGCTTCGGTGAAGCGAGGAAAGCATCTTTAACTGTGCTTTTAAGATATTAAAATGTGTGTCCTTTGAATACATGTAATTTAAAACTTGAGATGTATGAACAGATTTTCCATTAGTATTACTAATCAGCAAATGTTAAATATCCTACAGCACAGGGAAAATATAGTCCTCACATCTTCTGATTATAGTGTTTAAAACCAAGTTGTAGGCTTCAAATTATTTTTCAAGATAATATTCTTTCGATGTTGAACACGATCAGTGTCGTTGTATTTTGCCTATCAAGCTTTTTAGGGACTCTTCTCTGTCGTAATGTAGGACTCAAAGTTAAATCATCTCCAAAACTTTATCTTAAACTTCAACGAAGTCGTTCAGTTTCGACTGAAAGTATGCTTCGTTACTTCTGCTCGTCTATTCATCACTTCAGCTTCAGTGCTGATATTACTTTTCTGTAATTGGTTGGAAGAATGTTCTGCCAAGGAAAATGTAAAAATATATACTATTACACACGTACTTGTTATTCTCTGGGTTCATTCTCTTTCTCTCGTGCTCGTTCGTTCGTGGGATATGCACCGTGAATGTCGTTAGAAATAATAAGGTATTTCATCAGCAAAGGGGATCTATAATTTTTAGTGTTCTCCTTTTTTTTCAAGGGAGGAGGTTTTCTAATCAATCTGAACAAAGTGCAGTGAGAAGAGCAGAAGCTTGCGGGGGAAGCAAGAGCTCTTTTCGACTATACAGTGCCGAAAAATAAGTTTCTTTTTTTCTCGTTCATTTATGTATCAGTTCATTGTCACTCACTCGATGGACACTGAGTTCAACAGGGTTGGGTGAGGAGCAGAGAAGTGACAAAGCAAAAACAAAACAATACTGTCAATGCTCCTGTTATTACCTCTAGTTTATTTGACAGAATATTATCTCTACAGTGTTTGCGTGGTAGTTGAAAGTTGAAGAAAGAAGGAAAAACAACTATTAGGAGGTAAGGATGATGGATGAAAATAGAAGCAGCACACAGTCTTTGGAAGTAGAACGTTATTTTTATTATTACCTCGTTGTCAATAATTGATTCCACGGAAGAATTTAAAGTGGTTATTCATTAATCGATTTCTATTATCATTTTTAATATATAGTGACTATTTTAATTAATACTTCCTTAAATATTGACCGGGTTATAACTCGGGCAGCCCGGGCGGTTTCGCCGTCTCTGGTTGTAGAGAATGAATGAAAATCCAAAGGCCACGTTTTAGCCATCGTAAATGTCGGCTTCAACGTCGTACATACAAACAGCAATAAGTGTTGGAGTTCTCATAAATACTGCTCAAGGATGGGTAAAATGATATCGGAAAACTAGAGAATCTGCTAGACGTCCAGGTAGTGGGAGGAAACGTTTAGCAGCACAAGAGCAAGATAATCGGCTCATTTCTGTTACACAGCAGAGTCCACACACGACGCTCCGGTTACTGAGACAGGTAGCGAATTTCCCTGCTTCACGATATACTCCTAGAAGACGGCTTAGGACAGCGGGTCTTCATGCTTGTGGTGCTGCAAGAAAGGAAGTCCTCTCACATGATCATATTCGACTGCATCTTGAATTTACAGAGACGAACAGACATCGAAATTGGAACGATTTGATCTTCACAGATGAATGTGTGTTTGTCCTTGTAAGTTCAGGACTAGTTGTCGTGTGTAGACTAAGAGGAACCAAGAATGACCCACGATATGTCTACCACATACCGCATTATGGGCGTGTTTCTGAGTCATCCTGGGGTTTCTTGATGTCAAAGGGGTTAAGAGTACTCCATCACATAGACTTTTCTTTATCGCCTCCGTGGTGGAGTCGAAAGAACACGCGCTTAATAATCATAATGTTGGTGGTTCGCTCCCACCCCAGGCTATTTGTTTTTAGTGTTTTTTAAACTCACCTTTAATGTAAACAAATCACGCATTTAGACGATTTAACATATTGAGGGGGAGTATTTTCTGATTCATTGGCGTTTATTTGCTTCTCTGCCCCTGGTGGTATAATTTTCAAAACGTATGTGAGACCACCGTGGATCGTACCTGCGAGGCCGCCAATTTTTGCCGAGATGTCTCCAGTTGCCCATCCGTGGTTCACCTACGCTTACGGCGTGGGGTACTTGTCAACGATCAAACACATTTCCAATGTAATTAATGGAAATAAAACTAAATCGAAGCTTATTGTTAGAACAATGCAAAATTATAGTGTAGCAATTTTCAATGTTACAAAGAAAAATGTATTCTTGTTTGTGTAAAAACTACTGTTTTTACAATCACAATACTTTCGTTTGGAATTAGATGTAATGGAAATATACAAGTTATCCATCATATTTTGCATCCAATATTACACCCTTTGCAACGCTCAAGGTCCAGTGGAAATATATCGTTAGTAGGAATATTGGAGTTTGTGCTCAAAACTGGGGGAGGTAATTACAATAGAAACCTATTGTATTCGTAATAGTGAAGCACCAGCGGGGCGCCCGGAGACAATGGGTAGAGAGTATAGTTGTATAGAAATACACTATTGTTTAAATGACATATGATGACAGGTAATGGTTGTTGTACTATTGTATGTATAAAAGAGAATAATAAAAGAGAAACCTTGGAAACTTGTTGAACAATGGTGTTTTGTTATAAAGAATAATAAAAGAGAAACTTTGCAGGTGTATCTTTTAAAATAATAAAAGAGAAACCTTGGGAAAATCGAAGAACAAGGGTATAAAGAAATAATAGAACTATAGAATACTTTGCAGGTGTATGTAAAGAGAAACCTTGTAGTTGTATGCGATAAAGAATAATAATAATTTAGGTGATTGTTATAAAAGAATTTTTAACCGGGGTGGTGGCGGAAACGCGGACGCGGCGCGGGAAGGCGCGGGGGCGCGAACGGAAAATACCCGCGTGCGCGGGCGCGAGCGCGTGACGTCATTTGAAATTTTTATTTAAATATTGGTTTTAAAAAATAGGCATGTATAGTTTTGTTAGCGATGGAGAACCGTCAGTTTGTAGAAGACATTGATGTGAAGCATAAGTTAGACGCTGAGAATGAATATCCAGATTCTCCAGATTGTACATTTGATGAAAATGAATTAGAAAAATATGAAAACGATAATATAAAAGTTTATGCAAGTGATAGTGATGCGGGAATAGATAATGAAGTGTATGAATTTTCGCAAGATAATTCAGATTTTGAGGCAAAATCAAATGACGAAGTGGTATCAAATGTGGATACGCCGCCATGTTCACCTGATTTATCAGAATTAAGTTGGAACTGTGAATGTGGTGTTAACTATGTGGATGTGAACTGTGTAAGAGACTGCATTGCGAAATGGAAACCAAATGATTATTTAATATGCTATGCATGTTATTGGCATGATACATGTGAATGGTCTCATGAATGTTTTTATTGTAATGATGACGTTTTAGACATTCGTGTTTGGTCTGTGTTAGTGAATCCTCGTGTACAGGAGGAATTATTTGACATTTATGCAGAAACACATACAGTTATTACAACATTGACAAGAGATTATTTTAATATTACATTTGGTGAACTATCAGTGGATGTGAATGAGCGAAAAGAACTTTTAAGTATTTTCCTTGAAAAAGACAGATCGAACGAGTATAGTGAAGTGTGTTAAGAAAACGTACTGTACATAATGTATTTCGAAAATAATTTTTGTGTATCATGTAATGAAGAACATATTAGTGAAGTTTGTGTTTTAAAAACTTTAAGTGCATACTTACGTTTTAATAATAATATTTCTTGTGAACAATGCTTGCTGCATCTTGAACATCAATGTTTATTTCACGATGATATTGGAACTTTTGCTGTAGGATATTTATCGAACGACATAACTCTTATTGATTTATTTGAAGTGTTTGAAGAACACCATAGTGAAATTTCAAGTATAAACTTTATACGCAAAGTGCGTGATTGTTTAAAGAACACTGAATTTGTTGGACAAATTATACCATTTTTCTTAGAACGTAAACATAAAATTTCACCATGTGTTAATGAATACATTATTGACATACAAGGTTTTAAGATTTCAAATCATGAATTTATTATACGTGAATTTTGTTTAACTGCGTGTGATGATACAGTAAATTTGCATTGTTTAATAAAATCACCAGTAGAATACAATATACTTCCATTAGGATGTCAAAAACAAATTGAATGGTTAACATTAAACTTACATGGATTAACTTGGAATGATAAATGCGGTTATACTGTATTACACATACGTAACCTTATATATCAACTTTGTAAACAAGATGCAACCTTTTATTGTAAAGGTGCAGAAAAAACACTTTGGATTAAAAATATTTTTGCACTAGCTAATGTTATTGATTTGGAAAGTAAACAGTGTCCACCATTAAACACAATGCATGCAAATGAATTTAATGATTATTGTGCTTTTCATGAACAAAATATTAAACTTGAGAAAAAATCAGGATGTGCATTTCGTAATGCACAACAGTTGTTATTGGTGGAAGTTTCAACGTACTATAACATTAACTAATGCATTTGCAAAGTTGTAAAAAGGATATGATATGTTCTTGTAAATAAAAATACAAGATTTTCAATTGTAAATAAAAAATTTTTATTAAACTAATCTACTTGTTTTTCTTTTTCATTATATTGCTTACATGATTGAATACAATTTTATCATTTTGTTTAAGATTATTTTTTTTGAACAAATTTAAACATTCGTTAAAGCTTTTCTTTCGTACAATATGATGCAGAAAGTACAACACAAATTGTCCACACAAGATTGAATTATCATCTTGATATGCGGAACTATTTGTAAAATATATTTTACAATTTTTATTTAAAAAAGTTTTTATTTCTTTTGGAAATGGTAATGCTAGGCTATCGAAGTAGTATCCTCTTTGATTTTCATCAATGAATACACACACCCAATGTGTGCCACCTGAAGATGAATTGCTTAAATTTATAATAAGTCCAGCCGGTGGTTGTACAGTTTTTGGTATTCTATCAATAGGATAAATGCCATGCACATTTGCACCAGTAACTTTATCACGAAGTAACACTTTTATTAAATCATCCGTGTACATAACTTTTGTTTTTTAAATTCACATCACTTTACATCACTTTATACGCGTATATGTTGGAAGACCTAGTGGAGTATATGGAATATTCTCATAAAACGAAATAACATGTTTAAAATATTCATGACAGAGTTTTTTATAACTTTTCCAATAACGATGAATGGTGCTAACGCATAAAAAATACTTTTGACAAAATTCATAGTATGATACCTTGCAACTCTTTGAATAATCAAGCAAAAATATTACAATATATAATGTTTAACACACTTTGTACCAGTAGGACACATGTAATTCATATGCTTAGAAGTGAACAGCTATACTTCTTTTATTAAAATGGTACTTTTAAAAAGTATTATCAGTATATATATTTCTATCTTTATCAATTTGAATTAAAGAATCAAACTGGGCGTAAACAATACATGTTATAGGCTCAGTTAAATTTTCAGAAAAGGAAACTTTAATATTTACAGGTGCATCACGCACAAGGTCCCACGTACAATCATCTAATGTTGCTGTAGGTGATAGAATAAATGCATAAAGAGTATAGCCGTGTGGATATTCTTCAGGAGTAATAGTATGTGCATCATCTTTATAATATAAACCAGTACCGGAAAACAGAGAATGGTAACTTAGAAGGTACAAATTGTTTTTAAAATCGGGGGTGAGGGGACTGGGAGGAAAAGATTTTGATCCAACTTGTAGCTGCAGTTTGTTAACGTTAAAGTGTTGAAAATGAAATGGATTTAGTTCAGATTTTCCATTAAATGCCGAATTGGAAACAAACCCGATAACAACACCTTTAGGTACGTTACCCAGAAAAATATTATCAAGATTGTATGAATTAACGTTTGCAGGAATAGTATACGATCTTGTTTGTACTCTTGTAAGGGGATATTTTGCTGTTTCATGATTCATATTAGTATTGATTTCCATTGCCAAATGAGGTGCAACATCAATTCGACGTATATGTAAAGTAACATCTTCAAGTTTTACTTTATAAGAAGTATTTGCAGGAGATAATAAACAAAAAGCATCTTTACTACGATGTAATTTTATACGAAGACCTACTTTATTTACAAGTGCTCTTGGTAATCCAGCAATATCTGTATACAGACGACCATACATTTCAAACGATTTACTATTTTTAATATAATTAGCACGTTGTTGAAAACCTACATTAGCATTACCTATGGTATCAAATTGTTTAGCGGTATCTTTATACCACATACCTAATTTCAAATGTGTATCAGAAGCATCACGGGAATAATTTAATAATGTTTCAAGGTACGCACGATAAGGATAAAATCCTGATGAAGAAGTAATTAATTTATCATTTAATGAAATGTCAATTTGACTAAATAATGAATGTAGGAAATTATTTGTTGGTGCTACAACATCAGTGTCAGCTAATGGTGTATCATCAGGTTTTGTAATTTTACAACGTACGTAAAGATAAAGATATGCAGTATGAATAAATTCTCCTGTTTCACCGGGAATAAAAAATTCAATAGGTCCATCAGAACTTAATGTTGAAATTGGACGGTATTCAGCATTAAAGCAAGATTCAATTGCAGTTTGTGTCATTGGAGTACTAAATAAATCGAAATCATTGGTACAACATTCCACACTGTTTGAATTAAGTAGTGCCATTATGAAAATATATCTGTAACACGACTTATTTTTCTTTTTACTTTTCTTTTGCTTTTGCTTTTGTTTGTACGCTTACGTTTAGTTGGAGGTCCAAACCGAACAATTGCCGGAGCTTTACGCTTGCGTGGCCGTCTCTTACCACTTCCAGTTAATAACTGACCAACTTTGTTAACAGCTTTTGTCTTTAATGTTTCACCAGCTTCTTTTACACGTGCACGAACAGATTCTTTAAATGGTTTATCTTCTAATACATCACCCGCTACTTGTATTCCCGTTTGTAATGCTTGTCGACCTAAAGTTTTTGCACCCTGTTTAAGAAATGGTAATGCAAAACGAAATAATCCTTGGAAGAAACTACCTATACCATGTCCCCGTTGATATACAGGTCCTGAAAAGTATGGGATACCATGTCCGTAATGCCGTCTAAATTTCATGTTTAAAATATAATTAATTAATTAATTACTTTTTATTAGGAGAGCGCTTAAAATGAAGTGTAACACTTAGTGTCCCAGAACGAAATGGCAAATTTCGTCCTGCATGGTCTTTTAATAGTATTTCAATACTGTTAAATGAAAACTTTGCAAGTGGTAGATAATGAATATCTTGAAATGTTAATGTTTTTACTTTACCGTATTTTACATTTGATGTTGTTGCAATACGTAATAAAGGTGCTTTTGTATCACCTAAAAACTGATATTGTATGATATCAGTATAAATAAAAATTTGATGAGGATATCCAATATCAACATACGGTTGTTTAAATCCACGTTTATACAAAACAAGATCTTTATGTTGACGAAGTCCTAATTGCATTGCTAATGTTGCTGATAATAAGGCATATTCAACACGATCACTACAATCTACTTGTACAATATTTGATAAAGAAAATTTTATATCTTTTGATATTTTATTTAATTCATCAATGATATGATGTGCAGAGTGATAATATCCACTTACAATTTTACCTTTTTGTGCTTCTTCATTTTTTATTTTATACCACATAACATTTTCTCCATCGTTAACATTATAACATGTTAAAGGAACATGTAATTCACTTAATCCTACATGCCAATCGGTTTCTGATAATTGAATATTATTTTTTAGTTGATTAATAAAATGTGTTGGACTATTTGTAGGATATACATCAGTACTTGCGTTTGATACAAGTGTAATGTAGAAACTATCATCAATACTTTCAGAAATCATTTTCGTTTAAAGTGAAGTGTTAAGTTTGAAGTTCCAAATTGAAATGGCAATTTTAAACCGTGCTCATCTTTTAAGTTTACTTCAATCGTGTTAAAATAAGATTTTACAACTTTAACATATTGTGGTGTGTGAAATAGAAAACATTTTACATCTCCGTGCTCAATATTATAGGCACTAACTTTACGAAGTACTGGTCCAATATTTTCTTGTTGTTTTACAATATCAACACAAACATTAAAAACGTTTGGTATATTATATTCTAAATTGCATGGAAATTTTGCACGTGTTACGGTTGAAATATCTTCATTAACTGGTTTTACAAAAACAGCATCTGTAAACTCTGTTGTATTTTCATTTATAAATCCAAGTAAATGTTGTAACCCACGTGTCATTCCAATAACACAAAAATCTTTTAATTTTAAAGAATGTCTAATTCCAACTTGATTTTTATTTTTATAATATTTTAACATGCGTAATTCTTCAGGAATCATTTCTAAAATGGATGAAATAGAAGTATAGTATCCTGGTGTAATATCAACATCTACAATTTCAAGTTCATCATTAACGATGGTTTCAATTACAATTTTTTCATTTTTACCAACATTATAAAAACTAAAAGGAACATTAAGTTGCGTTAAGGCAACATACCATTCTCCTTCACTTAAGTGAATAGGTTGTGCTAACTTTACTATAAATGAAGAAGTTGTATTATTAGTAAAAATTTCACTACTAGCATTTGAAGGAAGAGTAACATAGAAATCATGTTCTATCATTGAACTCATTTTGAAGACTGAACAGAATTTGTTTTAATCCATGAATTCATACTTGATGGATATCCCAACCACTTTACATACATCATATCTTTTTTCGTTTTAATATTTTCTCAATTAAAAATGTTTTGTTTGAATTTACATTTACTTTTTGTAATTCTTCTGTGTAAAATATTCCTTTAATTTCCTCATCATTCCAATCTTTTAATTTATATGTAATAGGATTTGTCGGAATACATTTATCAACAATAAAAATTTCTTGTGACCATTTTGGTAAATATCCCTTTTCTAATTTATGTTTATATTTACTAACACGCACATAATCACCAGGGTGAAATTTACATGTTAATTTGTTTTTATTTGTTTTATTACCGTACAACGTATTCCAAACTTGATTAACATTAGAGTAATTTACATTTGCCGGTGCCATTTTAATACTACTATGATAGGAATGATTATAATTTTTTACAAATTGATCTAACACATCTATATAACGGTATGTATTTTTAGCCGTAAAATAACGATACAATTTTTCTTTTAATGTTCTTATAAAGCGTTCAGCTAATGCACATTTAATTTCTGAATGTACATTATAATGATTAATTTCGTATTCTTTAAATAAACGTTTTACATGTTGATTATAAAATTCCGTACCTAAATCGGTTTGTACATTAAACACGGGTAGTTTAAAATTTTTTAAAATTTTTTTGATTGCTTTTGCCATTTCAGGACCTGTTTTTGTTTTTAAGGGAACACAATACGCATACCGTGAAAAAATATCGATACAACATAATATATACTTATAATTTTTGTTATACTTGGCAATATTTTGCATATCTGCTAAATCCATTTGTAATGTTTCATTTGGTGCACTAACATAATATTGTTTACGTTCAAACACTTTACGTGCTGGTGCATGTATTGTATATGCATCTTGAGATGCTAACCAATTTTTAATTTTCTTTTTTGATAATTTTGTTTTTCCTTGTAATGTTTTAATACTTGATAAAGAAGCAGGATTCGTATAATCATAATATAATTTTGACAATTTTCCCATTTTTATTTACATTTTATATTCTTTCCAGTTTTTAAAAATATTTGTTACTAGTGTTGGACTTTGTGATTTTTTAACTTTGCTATGTGATTTCACTATAGGAGTAGAAATAAATTCACGTGGTACATTAAGATCATCCAATAAATTTTTAAACTCGTGAATGCCTATCGGATTTCTTGAATATTTTCGTGTACGAACAACATCATTTATTAAATCAATAATATTAGAACCTGGTATTATTTTTCCTTGAATACGTACTGTTCCTGATTGATCCCAATGAATTTTATCAGAACTTGTTAACTGTTTTAATAATAGATCTGTTTTCCTTCGTTGTGTTTTTGGTACTGATTGTAAAATGTCTGATACAAACGGTAAAATAGAATTATTTTTTTCTTCTTCTTGAGATAATGATGATGATGTTTGAGGAACATCTTTTTCAATAATAGGTAATGTAATTGGATTTTGTGAAACTGATGAAGTATAATTTAAATATTGTTGTAATGCTTGCTGATACAATTTCCATTTTTCTTCAATACTAAGATTACGACGTTGTAAAATACTATTCATTTCTTCATCTAAACGCGATTGATGTGAATCTATTGATTTTATATTTGCATGCATTTGTTGCAATGCATTTTCAGGCACTAATATCATTTTACGAAATTCCGACATACTTATCTTCCAAACAAACTACTTGCTACTGCACCAAGTAATGGTCCTAAAATTAATGGTAAAAATGCCCCACCTTTCTGTAATAAAATTTTCTTTTTCTTATTTAGTGCTGTACGTTGTGCAGATAAAGCACGCAAGATCTTTTTATGTCTACGTAAACGTTGCTTCTGACGCGAATTCAACGGAATGTTTCCTTTTATTGTGTTTTTAGCAACTTGTGAAATAGTACGTATTAAATCACCAGATGCATGTCGTATAATTTGTTTTCGCTTTGCGCTTTTGCATTTGCACAAAGCACGGAGAGTATCAAAGTGTTGTTTCACCTTCAACATCTTGAACTAAACTAAACGTAAATGACTGAATTACTGTCTTTTACATTTGCATATACATGCAGTGTTTCATTAGGAAAAATATTTGTACGTAATCGTAATGCATCATTTGTTTTTTGAGTCAAGTCAAATAACAAATAAGTGTGAGGTTCACGTGTTACATCTTCGAACACATTCACAACTTGTTTACTATATCGTGGCATAATTTGTCTTGCTAAATATTGTATTTGTAATTTATCACGAGGATTTTTAAATACTATAATATAATGTGCATTTAAACTTATATCACGAGCATGTTTTCCTTTTGGAAATAAATTTTGAACAATAAATATTACTGTTAATTTTTTATGATGTGCATATTTTGTAAATAAGTTTGCAACATCACCATTGGTTTCAGACATTAAGTCATCTAATATTAATAATGAATTTTCTTGTATTTCAAAATTATTCATATCTGGAATTCCTTCTATAAATCGAATTTCTGAACTTGCATCTAAATTTGGTATGACTGCACCATAACACCAAACAATTTCATTAAATTTCATAGTAAACATTTGATCACGTTCATTTAATAATCGATTTACAAAACATGTTTTACCTGCACGTGAAGGACCAGCAATTAAAATCGTTGATGGATGTTGAAACTTTAACATCTTGTATTAAACTGAATGCATACAATAGATACTTTACTTTATATACACTTATTCACACACTCACTCACTCACACAATTAACAACATAAATTAAAAAATAAATTAAAAATAAGTTAAAAAATAAATATTAAAGCTTGAAATGACTAGAATAAATAAATGACTCGAATGAAATGTATACTTTGGTTTACAATTTATAAGTTTGCTCAGCAAACGATGAAATAAATAAATAAATAAATAGTGAAACTCTACTATTGATTTGTTAAAAAATAAATAAATAAATAAAAACAATCACTTATAAGCCAAGCTAAAATTATTATTGTACATATCCATGAGGTAAACTTTTTGTCTTTGGTATTGGTTCGTCACTTTGTATATCGTCAATACGTTTACGTTTTTTGTTTACCTCTTGGTGTGTTTTTGTCTCTTTACGTGAAAAGATAGTGAAGCCCTGTTTCCTCACAATGCTATTTGGATTTTCTATAATTGTACAATTAATATTTCCTGTCACTAATCCATAGAAACTCTCAAAGTTTATTCTTTGAGAGGTCCTATCATTTAGTGTAATTCCCCGAATTTTGAAAATATTCCGAAATTCCCCTGCGGCATTTTTAAGCCGCATACTATAATTTTTTGGCCCTAATCCTATAAACGTTACAAACTCCCACCCTTCTTCAATTTCATCAGTGAGATCACCCAAATAGCTGCCAAGCTTTAACGGAGGTTCCCTATCTTTTTTACACGTAAACATAATACTGTCTGTGTCACAATAAATTACGTCTTCAGGTCCTACAGTCACAAGTAAATCATATAATTGTAGCCTGGCCCATGAAGTAATAAAACCAGCAAGGATGACATTGGAAAATTCCAGAGGTACATTTTCAGTTTCCAAGTCTTTATATGTTAGAATAAGATGTTCATCACCAACTGGAATAACACTATGAACCTCATATCTCGGTGTAGCAAGGTACCTATGGAACTCTGTTCCACTATCAATAATTACACACTGTGTCATATCTGTACGCTGTCCCCATTTTCCGTATAAGGAATTGAGGTACAACTTCGCGCATTGTCTAAGTCCAGGGTTCGTCCTAATATTATATTTATTTAATTTTATGCCTTCGTGAGCATAGTAATCGTCAATATATTTATCTTTGTCTTCTTCAGTTTTACACCAAGCAGGATAGCCTGAAGCTTCCTGCTTCATCTGAAGAAACGTATTCACATAGTCCCGGAATAAACTAGGTAAATTCCGATCTTCAGAACCCATGAGTTCGAATTCCCATATTTCATAAATTTTGACGATTTTATATCCGTTTTCAAGAGCACGGTGAAGCTCTGGTGTACAAAAAGTTCCAGTTAATGCACGTTCAGTATCACTATGTGTGCAATTATCAATAGTTTCTCCTTCCATACATAGCCTACAAAGTCCAAATATTAATCGGCTTTGCGCTACATACGGTAAGATGGGAAAAAAGAGTTGTTTAGGAGCCAATACAGTACATTTTACAATCCCATGAATTTTTCCCACATCTGGGAAAACCGGCCCCTTATGCACCTTAGGTGCGCCCACCGGAAGAGGTTTCCTTGCCATGACGTAAGGGTATAACGATGTAATATCATAATAAAAAATGGATTCATCGTCCGCACAATTTACATAAGAACGAAATACTTCAGTACGACCTCCGTTGTAGCAACTCTTAGGAATAAGAAAGTCTGCAGTAGTATCACATTGTTCTTTAAGGAACTTTTGTAAATCTACATCTGTGCGTACTTTATTATCCCAAGAGCACTCCCATATTTCATACAAATTCATTTTTAGAATTTCTGTGAAATATTTTCGCCGGATTTCCGTATGTTCGTACCTTTTTTCAAATGTGTTGTACGGACCATCTGCATTATCTATTATGGCATTACGGTTATTTGGAAAACACGTTTTACAGGCATGCCAGTAACATCCCATAAATTCGAACACGGCATTAAGCTCTGCATTGTATCCGTCAACATTATACCTTCCAAAAGATTGTTCTCCGTTTCGTCCAGCATGCTGGATTTCTATACCCAATTGGTGTTCCATATACTTTAGCCATTTCATTGCTTTTTCACTAGTTTTTGTTTTATAATGGTACCCCAAAGGTGGTATAACAGAAATACTTTCTTCTGGAAGGTATGATGTACGATATGTTTGCATGGCTAAACTTGCAATCGTAGACGATACTAGAAAACATTGTAATCCACCCGTTTTCTCTTCTATGATATTACTAAATTTAATAACAGCTTCTGTGAGAATTCTCACATCATTTTCACAATACTCCAGCATTTCCTTTTGCAAATTAAATTGCTCTCCCAATTGCACCCGTTCTTGGTGCCATCCCTCCAACCGCTTTCTTTCTTCAGCAGATCGCGATTCAGGATCATAGTACTCTATTCCCGGATATGGTCCTACATAATTTTGGTTCTCTACTGTATTAAACAAATATGGGAAATCTCCCTTCTTTAAATTTTCTGAAAGGCCTAACGTTTTAGGTAATTTTGATAATTTTACACCAACAAACAAATAACTATCTCTAAAAATGATTTTATTATGAATAGAAATACTAAAAATCTTTTGACCCTGAATTAAAGTTTTTGGAATGATATGCTGGGACTCAATGAGAGATCTCAAACAGAAAATGCTATCAAATCGACTACCATTATGGCTTATGACACATACTTTACTAAATAGGGGTCTATCTAATAAAATATGCGTAATAAATTCATCAATGGTTTTAAAAGAAAACGAGCGGTTACCGTTTTCATCACCACATGTACTGCAGGCTTCATCAATGCCGTTATTCATACATTTATGGCATACATGTCTAGCGCATACCAAGCAAACAACGTGTTCCCGTTCCCCACGCTCATTTTCCGGTTTGAGCATGGTTTCTACGTCAAAGACAATATAAAGAAACCTCTTAATATGAGTAGGTTTTACTTTCTTCACATAACATGAGTGACCTTCCTGTACATGTTCACGACATGTACTGCAAAAGTATTCACCACATGTATGATCAGATTTACGTCTTCTTAAATCATAGAGTGCATTACAGTTGATGCAAACTTTCACATATTCACACACATTCTTGCCAAATTTATTACCTTTTAAGTGATTGTCGAAACATTCACCCCTAGTAAAATATCTATTGCATGCATTGCATTTCATTTTATCCATCGTAACATCAAGTTTATGCATATGTTCGTAGTATGAACACGTTAACTCACACTTATGATAACGATTGCCACCATTAAAACCCTTTAAACAATGCAAGCAATACTTTTCTTTTCTTACAAATGACGTTATTGTACGAATAGGACGGAAATGTCCAATACGTCCCCTTTCATCGTAATAAATAAAGATCGGTTTTGCATCCCGCAATTCTGGTCTTTGTACTTCTGTTTCCGGGTAACGTACTCTAAATTCACGTTTGCTTTCGGGTACTTTTTCATAAATAATAATTTGATAATTTGGAGCTAAATGTTTTTCAAATAATTCAACGTCATTAAAATCGCAACCACCTTTAACGCTAACACCTGCCTGAGTACAAAGCTTAATAGCTCTACCTTTTAATGTATCTCGAGTTGGATCTGTTAAATTACTCAAATTTCGACGTGTTTCGGTATGCTTTGCTATACCCCAAGCAATACTTTTAGGTAAACAAAGTTTGTCATTATCGGTTCCCGGAAGCTCAACCAAATGTTGTACTAAAAATTCATTTAAAGGTAAATATTTGTTTAGTGTGGAATTATTATCACGTGTTCTTCCAGCACCAAACATGGAATTTACTATATGAAATCGAAAAAGGACATGATTACCTAAAAGGAAGTCTTCATTACTATTTAACACTCTAGTAATAGAAGCTAAAACGGACTTAGCAGAAATGTCTTTGCGGCGTCTCCATGGAACATACACTGCTTTCTTATCCTTACTATTGGAGGAATCAATGTACATTCCAACAAAATCATTAGGTCTCGCATTGTTCAATACATTATCCAATGCGAAGTTCATTAGGTTTTCAATATAAGCCGCAGGATTTCTAATTTCATCATTTCCCATTGGCCTTACCGCAATTTCATGTCCCACCAAGTTAAACTTAGTGAAACTTTTTCTGCTTTCATGTACTACTTCGAAATTACCTTCCCCTGTATTTTGAACATCTGTATGTCCGCTACGTTCACTTGGAGGAACGTAACCGGAAGTACTAGGCTGTGGAGAACCCATTCCGTAACCACGAGTATCCCGTGAACATTGTACACTTGATACCTGTACTTCATTATTTACAACATCCACAGGATTTTGTCCGTTTTCACATAACTCGTTTAATAAAGCCTCCACATAATCAGATGTTCCAAACTCATCGGGATTTACTAACACTGCGGAATTTTGAATTGTTTGTGTACCATCTGCTGCTTCATTTTGTATTTGTTCATTAATAATTTCATCAATTAAATTAAAATCTTCTTCTTGAAGTATGTTTTCCAAGGGTTGACTTTCTTGGTGGACCGAGGTTACGGAATTTTCAACAGATGGCGACACATTATTATGAACCAAAATAAAACGCGATCCATAATTACAAAATTCGGCTACCTCTGCTGCATTCATCCTATCACCTTGTGAGCAATTAAAATAATTAAAATGAATGAATTTATCATGTGCCCACTGGTACATGATTTGCTCATGGAAAAATCCGTGTACAAATAACTCAACAATGTCTGCACTAGACATTGCATATTGCAATATAAGTGCTTGATTATCGTGGTAA
Source organism: Thermobia domestica (assembly GCF_964235325.1). Lineage (NCBI taxonomy): Eukaryota > Metazoa > Arthropoda > Insecta > Zygentoma > Lepismatidae > Thermobia > Thermobia domestica. The sequence continues at coordinate 185,643,913 of NC_137461.1, read as the reverse complement.
AAATTAAAAAGAGCTGATAGCAAGGTATCATACCTTTCACTCCCACGAAATCCTTGACGTTGCTTATCCATAATACGCCACCAGGTCTCCAACACGCGCTCCTTCGTGTTCAGACCTTCTATAACAGCAGACAGGTAAATTTCATCAATTTCGTTAAACTCGTTTACGTATGATGCACCCAGAAATTCCATCTGTAAAATATAAAAACAAAAATTAGTATACATTAAAATAAATACAACAATATATAAAAATATAGTGTTATTCAGTTAACAATATTATTTAGTTTCCTTCTAAGAAGCTCTACTTATTTTTTTTCTGTTAATTTTTTTTATTTCTTCAGTTCTGCAAGAACTTCGTTGTTAAAATAGAGTGTGATCATCATTAAAATTCTGCAAGAAGTTCATTCTTAAAATAGAGTGTGATCATTTTTAAAATTCTGCAAGAACTTTGCTGTTAAAATACAATGTAATCGTATTTAAATTCTGCAACAACTTTGTTCATAAAATAAAGTGTGAAGCTATTAAAAATTACATTTTCTGCAATGGTAAAACAAATTTCGTTTGTTTTAAAATGGGGTATTATTGTAAATATTTAACAGTTTACAATTTTTAAAAATAATACTTTATATACCAATATTTAATCAAAGTATAAAAACATAATCATTCAAATATGTATAGTATGTAAATATACTTACGATGATCTTCTAAGTAAATCTGCTATGTATTCTAAACTTGATAAAAATCAGGATTTCTTCCTTCCTTCTTTTCTTCTTCTTCTTTTTTTTCTTCTTATCTTGTTTTGAATTTCAACAACTGTAACAATACAGTTAATATTAATACTCTTTTCTAAATATAATATTTTAATATTTCTTTTATTATATGGTTGTATAAATTTAATCACTAAGTAAATAGTATGTTGAAGGTACGGTTACCAGCATACATATGATAATATTTCGTCAGCAACGGGGGTATATATACACAATGCCTAACAAAAAAAAATAACAAAACCAGTTTAAACCAGTTTAAACACCTGCAGCAAAGCAAACAAAAGAAATTTCTAGCAATACTAACAAAGGAATTTTTTAAACCCACTAACATAAGGTACAAATTACATCATATTGTGTAATATTACTGTTACTAACTTTAAAATATGTTAAAGCATCTGCGTACGATATTACAAAACCAAATGCTTTTGGGTACGAGACTACAAAACGAAATGTGTTTGGGTACGAGACTACAAAACGTAATGCGTTTGGGTACGAGATTACAAACTGTGTTGTAGCTTATACAAGTAGTAGTGTTATACTCCATGTTAATATTATAATTATTATTTTTGACGGTAATTAAATTATATTTCATGCAAAGTATACGTATACTAAACATGTATGGTAAATCATAATACATTTTTTATGTTTATGTTCGATTAAGTTCGTGTAATACATGTACACAAATTGTAAATAAACTCTTAGGATTATGTTCGGCAATGTTCGGGAAACTTCGGTTAAGTTCGGAACCATTTGTGTGTCACATTAACCAATATGTATAAAATTGTAGATACATTTTTGTTTGTTCGGCAATCTTCGGAAAAGTTCGGTTAAGTTCGTGTTAACTTGTTTAAATTTTTAATTAATGGTGTTTTAAAAATAATGTATACTAGATTAATGCACATTAAAATTCATCCGCCATATTTGTTTCTTGAAACAACGCCACCTGTATCATAATATTCACATTAGTGTGTATAAGACTGTGCGTGTGTGTACATGTACCATAGCAAGTTACCGAGTGTTGTTTGTCCGGCAATACCCCGCGCAGTTTCCGGGCGGCAATATTTTACGCGTCCCGCGTCGCGAAAACCTTTTTCCGGGCGCAAGTACCGCGCGGCGCGTACCGGTTCCGGTAAAAAACGCGCTGTGCGTACCGGTCGCGGTAAAAAACGCGCAAAAACGGTATTTATTTTAGTAATATCATTCATTTTACCTATTCATATAAAAATATACCCTTTAATAAACATATTTCCAAAGTTTAAAAGAAATCGACGCCATATTGTTTATGTAAATTCATTAAATTTTTATTTTCAATTTACAATGTTCTAATCTGTATAGTAATGTTCCTTAGGTCCTAACGATTAAGAAAATACCTTTCTTTACTTTCTACGACCAATAGTTTGGCCAAAAAAGCGAAAAAATAAAAACCTGTACTTTTGGAACACACTGTATATAAATTTCAAAAAAATTAAAATTGTTCAAATGTATCATGTAGGGTGTCTTTCTATATAGATTTTGACCTGATAAATCGATTTCCGTTGTTCATTTTGGCCTACGATCAACCGTTTAGGAGCTATGACCATTTAAAATTATTTTCAAGTTACAGTGTTCTAATCTGTATAGTAGTGTTCCTTAGGTCATAACGATTAAGAAAATACCTTTCTTTTGTTTCTACGACCAATAGTTTGCCCAAAAAAGCAAAAAAAATAAAAAAACTATACTTTTGGAACACACTGTATATAAATTTCAAAAAAATAAAAATTGTTCAAATGTATCATGTAGGGTGTCTTTCTATATAGATTTTGACCTGATAAATCGATTTCTGTTGTCCATTTTGTCCTACGATCAACCGTTTAGGAGCTATGACCATTTAAAATTATTTTCAAGTTACATTGTTCTAATCTGTATAGTAGTGTTCCTTAGGTCCTAACGATTAAGAAAATACCTTTCTTTTGTTTCTACGACCAATAGTTTGGCCAAAAAAGCGAAAAAATAAAAAACTATACTTTTGGAACACACTGTATATAAATTTCAAAAAAATAAAAATTGTTCAAATGTATCATGTAGGGTGTCTTTCTATATAGATTTTGACCTGATAAATCGATTTCCGTTGTTCATTTTGGCCTACGATCAACCGTTTAGGATTTATGTTCATTTAAAATTATTTTCAAGTTACATTGTTCTAAGCTATATAGTAGTGTTCCTTAGGTCCTAACGATTAAGAAAATACCTTTCTTTTGTTTCTACGACCAATAGTTGGCCGTCAAAAGCGAAAAAATAAAAAACTATACTTTTGGAACACACTGTATATAAATTTCAAAAAAATAAAAATTGTTCAAATGTATCATGTAGGGTGTCTTTCTATATAGATTTTGACCTGATAAATCGATTTCCGTTGTTCATTTTGGCCTACGATCAACCGTTTAGGATTTATGTTCATTTAAAATTATTATACGGAAAAAATCTTAGTCTTTTTGCATCAACGCCATCTATATACCAACACATGTCAGTACCATACATGCTTTTGTGCCGATAACATCACACCGTATTGGTCTCGTGTTATTTCTTCAACCGGTAGTGCCTCATACGCTTACCGACAGAAATATTTTGTTGTTTCCCGTCTTTTTTTTCCCCGCCATATATTAGTGCTTCGTATGTGCTTCAAACATCACAGAACATAATTTATCCTAGGTGAGTATCAACATTTTAACATTTCTTTACTTTACATGTTCTTTCCCATAGGCATATCTCATAAATCCCTTTGTGATCTTTCAAATAATACACATATTTTTAAAGAAAAAAATAGTCACATATTCACTTAATAAACGCGCGCATATACGCCACTGATATCAGCAATCAAATTATTCGATTTCGTTTATTTGATATTCGTTTCTCATGGCTTACACAAACTTCCAGTTTCTGTGTTCAAAATCAAACTTTCTCCGTTCCTTTTTAAAAACCGTAAATTCCATTCCATTCAGCTAGAAATAAAAAAGGGCCTGAGGCAGCATTCAGGTTAACCTCACCCATCTCACGCACACCAATACATGTATGTGTGGTTCCTGCATTTTTTCTCTGTCTCTCTCCCTCCCTCTCTTGCTGTTTTGTCAAACTACAAGCAAAAACTGCCCCGCACGTCTCCTCTCCTCTCACGCACAAAACGTATACACATACACACACCAATACAAAAATACATTCTTTTTCCACATCTATCGTTCGCGCTCTTTCCTTCCTCCCTCCCGCAACACCGAGCATTTGGGTCCCCACCCTGCACTCAGCGTTTATGCATGCTTCCCTTTCCCTCTCTCGCTCTCTTATGTTAGGAAAGCAACCTGTCCACGTTGGGTTTCTTGCTGTTTTAAATTGTAGGTAATACACAGCATTTCTGGTTTGCGTATTTCAATCTTAAATTTGCCGTAACAACGGTTCTATCTGACATTTGTTCAATAAATAAAAACAAACACAAGTCATTTTAATTCGTGTAAATACATTTAAAATCAAAGTTCAATATTTATTTATATAAATGGTAAATTTTAACTTACTTTTTTCCTTCACGTAATTCCAAAATTATTCTCCAAACAACACAGTCACAGAAAAAATACACAAGCCAAGTTTCCACAACGCTAAAAGCAGACTATATAATCTGCTCTCATTTCAAACTTCGTTATATATATTCGTTAACCTGGGTGGTTCCAGCGTTCACACACACCCTTCCAATTTTCACAAAAAACAAGTACAATATCTATTCTTTAAAGTTAACAAGAATCTTTTCCAGAAAAAGGGCTTCTTCTTTCTTTCTTTTTTTATTCTATCAAGGCATGCTAAATGAAACATTTTTCTGTCTGACAAGTCAGAAAAATCTTTTTTCTTTTCTAAAAAAAGTTACGTTCAAGTCGAAATTACAGGGAGTCTCATCCCTCAACAATAAATGTCACATACGTTTTCTCAAATAACTTTCTATATCCTAACAACTTAAAAGATCTTTTTTTCTTTCTTTTCTAAAAAGACTTAGACATACAGGTGTGTCGCAACCAACATGACATTTTCTCATCCACACACACACAAAAAAAAGTTTCGCTTTCTATTGTAGTAATTTTAACTATTCCCACGTTAATTTAAACTGGTCCTTTGCTCAAAAGGACACTACACTTTCCCTATGCAATCTTGTGCCATGTCTCTCAGTATGGGGTAATGTAACAACTCTCACAAAGTGACATGTGACATTTTCAAGGTATTTCTTACATTCTCTCTCCTTCAGTATACTCATTGCTATTTCTCCATAGGGTGCAACTTACAGTCCCAATTAAGCAATGTCCAGAGCACAGTACACCCCCTCCACCTCCAAAAACCTGGAACACACACATACAAGCAGGTGTCTATGTTACGTTCGTTATTCCGTCAAAGGGCTCCCTCCCTCCTACGACATTCTTACCTAACATATAGCTATGCTTTATCCAGAGTTTCCCATGTTTTTCTAAAAGTCATTTCACGTGTTTTTTCTCACCTCCTACGGTTAAAGTATTCTTCGACATCCATATGTTACGTTTCAGTGACAATATATTCTTTCTTTTAATGACACAATGTTCAAATTGTAACAGTGTTACAAAAAGCTTGTCAATTTCAAATTCTATCCTTTTCTTTCATGTTTCTCATGTTTCTAAAATTTATTTGACGTGTCTCTCTGCCTTCCAACAGTTAAAGTATTGTGCAACATCCATATCTCACATTAAAGTGACACTTTGTTACTTCCTTAATTGACACAATGATGGAATTACGAAACAGCTACATAAGACCATCTGCGACGATTACAATAGCTTCCTATTGTCTCTTTCCTCTCCTACTTTTGAGCACAAACTCCAATATTCCTACTATCGTTAATCATTGTAAAACATTAATATGTGATATTATAGTACGTAATTAAATTTCAGAAGCAACTCCACGCTATAAGCGTCGGTGGACCAGCGATGGGGAACTAGCGACATCTCGCCAAATATTGGCGGCTCCGCAGCGACGACCCATGGTGGCCCCATTTCTGTTTTGATAATTACACCACCAATGGCCCACTAGTGACAGTCACGCGGCGAAACGCTAATCAACCAAAAAAAATCATTCCCCCCAAATATGTTAAATTGCCTATATGCGTGATTTGTTTATATTAAGGTGAGTCTAAGAACAGTATAAAACAAGAAAACAGGTATTATCTTCTGTCTCCTTTACCTCTATTCTCAATTGTCTGTGTGTTTGAAATAAGGGATAATTACAGACGAACATCTACTGGCGATATTTAAAAAATATTAAATTATAATACTTTTAAAACTACAAATGGAGAAGTGATTCAAACCCGCAATCTTCTTACTCGTAAACCGGAACACTACGTACTGTGCCAGGAAGCCAACAGGAAATATGAACTACAACGAATTTACACGTGTGTGTGGATATAATAAGGTCTGTAACTGAAAAGAACATAACAATTACTCGTTTCTTCCAGCTCGATGGCACATACCTAGATACTTTCTACAATATTTCTCGACATTTGTTAACCTACATCAGTGAAGAGAATTCTTTGTATTACGAAAAGGTATTATAAACATTGTGGACAGGGTAAGACTCGCACTGCCAACAGTAAGACTCGCACTGCTGAAAACAACACTGTTGAGGCTCAAGGGAGCAGAATTGTTTTCAACATTGGGAGGCGGACAGATTTGAGGCTTATTCTGAAGGGGAGAGACAAGACATACTATGGTAGATGAAACTGATTTCTGAGGTGAACCTGTTGTATATTATATATAAGGCGATGTACATGAAGTGGCAGTCGGACAGAATTCACCACATTTCTCTCCAAAAAACACATTTCAATTCGGAATATTGGGGGGACTGTCCCTCCAGTTCCAAGATTGGAGGAGACATGTCTCCCTTATCCCTCCGAATTTGCGCCAGTGCCTCAGAGAATTAACAGCAGAGAAATATTATCTTGTAAACTATTTGTCCTTGCCTTGTGAACTTATTTGAATTTATTTTAAGACCTTTAGGCAACTTTGTCTCACGCAAAATTGATGATGATGAAAGAACCCCGATAGCACAGAAGTTTTCCGGAAACTTGCCTATTTTCCGTCATAGCAAATAATGTGAAAGTTTTCGATTTTGTATTACGGAAAATTCAATGCAAACTTGGAATGTTTATGGCAAATTAAATATCATTTGCAATTTTTATGATATAGTAGATTTAATGCAACAATTTTTTACAAATGTAGTTTCAAAAATTTGCAACGGCAAACATTTGGCAAATTTCAGAAAATTTGCTTCCACCTATCTAATGTGCTTGACAGTTTCAATTCAAACTTGGAACCTCGAGCAAATTAAATATTATTTTGAAGTTTTATGAAATACCAAATTTGATTCAACAAATTATATACAGATGTAGTTTCAAAAATTTGCAACTGCAAACTTTTGGCAAATACTCTTCAAGCTACCTACCCACAATTCACTGCGCTTGACAGTTTCACGAAAGAGATGTCATATTTTTGTTTTCTTTGTGTTGTGTACACCATACCTTGGGCGTGTGAGTGCTGCACAAATTGGTAAGTACACAGTAATAGTTGAATATTCTTTTATTTTGTATAAAATGAAAAATGTTGCAGGAGTAGATGTGAATTATACGATGTTCGTGTACCGCTTGCTAGTGAATCGAGTTGGACCTTTCAATCTGATAGCGCGAAAGGTTTATTGGATGCAAATATTTTACTCTTTATTTTACTTACCTTTAGAAAATTTACAAGTAGAATTGATTAATTTCTGTGTGAAGAACTTAACATGAGGTGAAAACAATGATTTAATGCACAAAGTGACGTACAGGTTTACTTTTGGCGCACCACACGAAATAATTGTTGAAAAATTGATACCTTCATTGATTTCCTTCATATTGCCTCCTTAAAGATTTCGCTGGGTTATATTTGAAAATATCTCACTATGAATAGATAAAATTCAAGGGGGGCACCAGAAGTAATTGTTGAAAAGTTACAATTCTTTTTCGATTTCCATATAAATACGCCTTCGTGGTGTATGACATAAGAACTACAGTCCAATAACACAACCAGCCTGTGCTAAATGGCCACAGAAAAAAGCACGAGTGTTACCTAACCGAGCCAGGGCGGTGCAATGCTGGTGTGCCTACGCGGGGTACGTCCGTAGGAAGTAGGCGCGTCAATGTTCGTGGGTATACGCGTAAGCGAGGGTAGTGAAAGTTAATGGATTTTGGCAAAGATACGAATCTGAATAGAACTTGTCATGGTTTCATACTAGTAACGCTCTGCATATATACATAATATAGAGCTTCTGTACACTGTGCAGGAATACACCGCCGCGCCTGTGGAAAATAACATGTTGTAGAGTCAACTTTCATATGCACTCAGTTATTTTATCGGGTCACGCGGTGGCTCAGTGGTAGAGCGTTCACCTCTGGTGCTTGGGGTCCCTGGTTCGATCCAGCTCGCGCCGTGTGGACCGTATTGTATTGTATTTATTTTCATCCTTTTTCATACAAATTGTTCACAACGTGAACGTATGAGTTGGACACGTCATAAGAACACTGAATGTGTGCATATGTATAGATTTAAATCTACATGCAATATTAAAATAGTGTGAATTTATGTAAAAAAAAAAAAGATACAATTTTTCATTATTCTAATTTACATACATCGATATAAAACAACATAACAGTTAATAAAACCTTACATTATAGATATACAAAATATATATACTTTAAACATTATTTACTACAGGCGAGATATTATTCTACAGAATAGAAACAGTGCTCGAGTAGGTAGGACTTGACTGCTTTATTGAAACCAGATGTTTTGTTTTTTAAAGTGGAAGGAAGCTTGTTATAAATATTCACTGCCATAGAAAATGTACTATTCTTATGTACTTTTAAACGTGAGGGCTCTACATGAAGGTCAGACGCTTGTCTTGTATTATGCATATGAATATCTGAGTTCAACCGGAAGCTGCTTGTATCTATCTGTATATATTTTCTTACAAATTTTAGAAGTTCATATATATATAAACATGGAAGAGGTAAGATTTCAAGAAATTTAAATAGAGGTTTACAAGAAGTTCGAGGTTTACTTCCGGTCATAAACCTTAAAGCTCTCTTTTGTAAAACGAATATGGAATTTAGCAGTGCAGTAGATCCCCAGAATATAATACCGTATTTCAATTTAGAATGAAAAAGTCCAAAATAAGTTGTGAGCAGAACATGTTGACTGACACTATTTCGTAAAAGCTTTAACATGTAACAGGTTTGAGCCAATTTACTAGATAATTTTTGAATTTGAATTTTCCAATCTAATGTATCTGACACCCAAAGACCAAGAAATTTGATATCCGAGACGTAATTCAACGTTTTGCCGTTAATTGTTACACAAGGGCGTTTTCTTATCTCGTTTTTTGCTACGTGAAAGCACATGCACGAAGACTTTGTTGTGTTTATTTCTATCCATCCAGTCACTGACGGCAGACCTGGTGGAATCTACTGCATTACATAACTCAACGTAAGTTTCTCCAGTAACTAATATATTTGTATCGTCAGCACGCAGAACAATTTTAGCAGAGTCTAAACATTGTGGCAAATCATTTATATATATTAAAAATAGAATAGGGCCTAAGATGAAACCTTGAGGAACTCCAAATTTTAACTCTTTGGTATCTGAATAACATTTGCTTACTCCCTGAGTGTCTCGAGTTTGACAGTTAATTTCAACAGTTTGCCTTCTGTTGGATATATACGATTTAAACCACTCATAAGCATTTTCCCTAATACTATAATCTTGCAATTTTTTAAGTAAAATTTGATGATCAATTGTATCGAAAGCTTTGCTAAGATCAAGAAATATGCCGGTTGTATATTTTTTAGTGTTTATTGAATTTAAAGCAGAATAGAGAAAGGAGTAAAGAGCAGTTTCAGTAGACTTATTTGATCTAAAGCCATTTTGAGCAGGAGATATTAAGTTAAAGTTATTTAGAAAGCTAACTAGTCTTATATACATAAGTTTTTCAAAAAGTTTAGAGAAGGTAGACAGGCATAATATTGGTCTATAGTTCGATGTAAGTTCTTTCTTGCCACTTTTATATAAGGGCTTAACAACTGCTAGCTTCAATGCCTCAGGAAAAACGCCACTACTAAATGAGTTATTTACTATGAAGCATAAGATATCAGCAATTTCATAAGAGCATTGCTTTAGAATTTTATCAGGAACTTCATCATATCCTGAAGAACTCTTATTTGTCATTTTCAGTGTAGTATTTAAGATTTCCTGGGTGCAATAACAATGAGTTTTCGAAAATATCGTTATGTCTACTAACGTATTGTTTGCTAGATAGTTTATTGTTCACGTTATTAGTGATAAGCTGTTCCACTTCATTCGTGAAGTAATCGTTAAAAGCATTTGCAATTTCAGTCGGATTTTTAATAATTTTATTTTGACAAGAAACGCTAGTGATCTTAGAGGAGGGTTTTCGTTCCCCAGATTCTTCGCGAATAATTTGCCATGTAGCTTTCATTTTATTGGAAGCTTTCCCTATGTAAGTATCATTCTCTAACATTTTTGCCTGTTTTATGACCTTATGTAAAACTCGTCTGTACATTTTGTGGTATCGTTTAAACACGGGAGTACGGCACCGTCGGGATAGTTGATGTAAATAGCGCATTTTTTTCTAGAGAAACCTTTATTCCAGAAGTCTTCCACTTCGAAGCCTTTTCTAAATTGTCATGTCGAAAAAAAACAGTAAAAATCATGGTAATGGCACAACCGTATTAGAATGTGTGAGAACAAGCAGATAAAAACTATAAGAAGATTAGGATGAAACATTAAAAAATACTATACGGTAAATAAAGGGCATTATATATTTATTGCTTGATTTTGACTTTATAATGACAATGTACTACAAACTATAACAATACTCAGTGATCATATTACAGAATGCATAAGGAGATTAACAAAAACGAGAAACAAAAGTTGAGAAAAGTAAGTTGTTGTATATATAAAAATACTTAGTACCAGATGCCAATATCTGAAGCCTATTCACAACGCTTCCCACCATTTTTTTTTTTTTTTTTTTTTTTTTTTTGAGTTTGAAAATTGTGCGAAAATGGAAGAAAATATCAAAATTTTGAACTCTGCGTTCTTCATATCTCGAATCAACCTGATTTCGCATCAAGCACAGATAGAACACCCGGAAGCTTTTCCCCCGAACTATCGGAACATGCATCCAGAAACAAACGTGTGTCAATATCTGGCGTATAGACACACACTTAATCGAGAAGCGACCCAGTCATCACTCACACAAACTGGTTGCATAGTATCTGCACGATACAGGATTCATTTTCAAAATTCTTATTTGCAATCAGTTACTTCAGCTAAATATTATCTTATATTGAGAAACAAAAACATCCGGTTGTGTTTTATATATGCTCGCCATGCTTGGTGCAAATTCGGAGGCGATTTGAGGTAGAAAGTTGGAGTTTTCTGGTCAGGAATATTTTGCTACACGTTAAAATTCTCCATTTCTCAGTTTTTATCTGGAACTGAGGTCACAAACTATAAAACACTCCATTGTGGTTTTTAACTATTATTTGCCGGTCTTCATGCTTTGGTCGATGCTGTCAAAAACCCAGGTCCATGGGGTGAGTACAATATACCTAAAAATCCATTCGTACCATGCAGTTTCCCCACATAATTATAAAAATACTTCACACTTTACTCCCTTTTCATGCTAATTACTTTATTTCGAAAAACAGGTAAATATTTTTGGGGGTAACTTTTCTTAGCAGTTACAAGCTGCTTGAGTCATACCAACTGATAGATTTATAAACCCAGTTCTCTGCCGATATCATTGACCAGCTCACAAGATACCATACTGTATATATATATATATATATATATATATATATATATATATATATATATATATATGGCATAGTGAATGTGGTATTGGAATGATGCCGATCTTTCAGTTCATAATATAGCAGACTACCTACAGTACAGATGCTGCAAATTATCTCTAGGATCAACAAAACAGTTATATTACTGGAAACTATGTACAATGCATCTTTGTTGATAACTTCCCCGATGGTAAACATTAACTCTTGTTTCATATGCAAACAAGCTAAACGACTCTCTTTTCGTTATGAGTAACTGTCCTTGATTATCACCTAACAAAAACTAAATGTACAAAGCAGATCTATCAACCGTGTGCGGATTCAACCATATATAAACAAGTCTTCAGCTGTTCGGATTACTTCTTATAAATAGTTACAAATATTTCGTAATCACTGTTCTTCCGTAAAGTAGAAGACGTAAGTGAGTCCAAAAATATCAGTCTCCAAATCTCAGTCTCCACAACGTCCAAGAATTAGGAAATAAAATAATCGAATTAAAAATTATTTTGGAAATTGAATTAAGTAAAACTGATGTCTTGTGTATATCGGAACACTGGCTGAATAAAGAAGAAATAGAAACAATTTCATTCACAGGTTTCAAACTATCTGCGTACTATTGTAGGGAAAATATATCCCATGGCAGTATTGCCATATTTGTCAAAGAGGACTTTCGTATCAAAATTCTAAGGAATACCCTTACATTGAACGTTGAGAAAACTTTCGAATCTGTAGCACTTGAATCTTGCGATCATAATTTAATACTTATCTGTCTCTATCGCACGCCAGACAGTAATGTCAATGACTTTTTGAATAAATTAGAAAGGCTTATCTCCGAATTCTCGTCCTCTAAAAAGTCGTTAGTAATTTGTGGTGATATTAATATTGATTTTTTACTAAATAATAGCAAAGAAAAAGAAGATCTCATTTCGCTCTGCACATCATTTAATCTGAAACCTATCGTAAATACTCCTACCAATATAGGCAAAACAAGAATCTCTGCTCTTGACCAAATTATAATTCCACGTGATGATTTTGTATCTCATGTTGATGTACTAAACCTAGGCTATTCTGATCATAATGCTCAACTTCTTTATTTTTACACAGAAATAATTAATAAGAATTCAAACGTGGGCGTGGAATGGTCCGAAAGGCGTTCATTTACACCCACTAACGTGGCATATTTCAGATACTTGTTGAAAACTGAGTCGTGGGAAGATGTTTATATTGAATGTAATGTTAACGACCAATTTAATTCCTTTTTATGTATATTTACTCATTATTTTAATATTGCTTTTCCTAAACAAAAATTTAAGATAAATAAATCGGTAAATGTCAGTTCGAAGTGGAAGACTTCTGTAATAAAGGTTTCTCTAGAAAAAAATGCGCTATTTACATCAACTATCCCGACGGTGCCGTACTCCCGTGTTTAAACGATACCACAAAATGTACAGACGAGTTTTACATAAGGTCATAAAACAGGCAAAAATGTTAGAGAATGATACTTACATAGGGAAAGCTTCCAATAAAATGAAAGCTACATGGCAAATTATTCGCGAAGAATCTGGGGAACGAAAACCCTCCTCTAAGATCACTAGCGTTTCTTGTCAAAATAAAATTATTAAAAATCCGACTGAAATTGCAAATGCTTTTAACGATTACTTCACGAATGAAGTGGAACAGCTTATCACTAATAACGTGAACAATAAACTATCTAGCAAACAATACGTTAGTAGACATAACGATATTTTCGAAAACTCATTGTTATTGCACCCAGGAAATCTTAAATACTACACTGAAAATGACAAATAAGAGTTCTTCAGGATATGATGAAGTTCCTGATAAAATTCTAAAGCAATGCTCTTATGAAATTGCTGATATCTTATGCTTCATAGTAAATAACTCATTTAGTAGTGGCGTTTTTCCTGAGGCATTGAAGCTAGCAGTTGTTAAGCCCTTATATAAAAGTGGCAAGAAAGAACTTACATCGAACTATAGACCAATATCATGCCTGTCTACCTTCTCTAAACTTCTCTACCTTCTCTAAAAAAGTGCATGAACGATTGCACTGCTATTTACATAATAGCTGAAAACCACCAAAGAACTTCTTAGTTACGGTGAAGGGGGGGGGGTGGCATTGAGAGATTTTGATCCTTCGCGAATTACATTCTGGAAAAAATATCTTCTTACGTTGTATTATAGAGAATTATACACGAAAATGCTCTAAAACCGAGTTTTTATATTAACAATTTCCTGGGAGAAAGCTCCCGGACCCCCCACTCGACTAAGTGTATTCCAAATTCCCGGAAGAATCACCCCACAGTAGACAAACCCTAAATACGCTCATGCTCAAAACACGACATTTGTACAAATTAAGACAAGAAGACACACACATTCACACGAAAGAAACAATTCATTGTGACACATCCTAACTATAAATAAAACTACATGAACTGACATAAATTAAAGAGGTACTTCCGGTTGACGTAGAAAGTTGAAATTTGGCATGATTGTAGCTCTATGGAACTAATCGACAGGAAAATTGCCAAACGTCAATATTTTTAATTTTTAGGGTGTGTAAAGGGGGGGATGAAGAATTTCCCCTGTTATTTAAATGTTTTTTTTAACATATAATCGCATATTTCAGGCACTTGGAATTGGAATAAAAACTTGATAATCGGTATGTTTGTTCGTTTTTGTTAGCATTACCTAACTAGATCACCAAAAATAAAATTTTCCAACTTTGGAGTAGTTTAATGGGGAACTGAAAAATCTTTCCCATGTTATTCATATGGAACACCTTTTACATCCCACAATTATTGGGCACTTCCTGTAAAGCTACAATGATTAAATTTGACATGATTGTGGCTTTTCAGACAGAAAAATTGCCAAAAGTGAATACTTTTAAATTTAGGGGGTCTAAAGTGGAGATGAAAAAGAGTCCCATGTTATTTAAATGGGCCATTTTCGGGCCTATAATCTCATATTTTAGGTACTTGGAATTGGAATACAAACTTAAAATGCCGTGTGCTTGCATGTTTTCGTTAGCGTTACCTAAGTAAATCACTAAATATAAAAAGGTCTAACTTTAGAGTGGTTTTATGGGAACTGAAAAATATTTCCCATGTTATCTATACGGGACGTTTTCTACACTTCCGGCAGGATTAGAATGATGGAATTTGTCATGATTGTAGCCTTCCTTGACTAACCGACAGGAAAAGTGAATATTTTTATTTTTTAAGGGATTTAAAAGAGGATGAAGAAATTTCCATGTTATTTAAATTGTCGTTTACTTCGGATACAAAATCTGATCTTTTGGATAATTGAAATAGGAAAAGAAACTTGAAGTTCGGTAGAATTGTGGATTTAAGAGGTGCGAGGCCATAGGCCGAGCGGGAGTGAGGGGGTGAAGCCCCCAGCTGGGCACATGCAGTGGCTATGAAAATCAAATGCACGAAATTCACTGTTGATGCAAAGGCTGATACACAAGAGGTGCGAGGCCGCAGGCCGAGCAAAAGCGGAGTCTGGGGTTAGAGCCCCCAGCTGGCCAAAGGCTGGTCAAAATATATAACTAGATGAACTTCTTTGAAGACATTTCATTTTAAAATCAAAAGGTAGGAAAAATGTAACAAAAATGTTGGTATTGTCAACTTAGGAATTACTTTTACATAAATAAAATCTCTTTACGTGCAAAGCTGTTCGTCAATTACTGTGTTAAAAATAAATTTGTTTAAGATATTTAGCATTTACTCTCTAGTGACGGTATGTGTTGCTCATTGAAATACCAGAGGCAGTATGCCTTCATCACTGAAAAACCAGAGGCGATATGGCATACCACCGTATACCGTCTCACTTCCACCTCTGTCTAAGGATATGCAATAATTTAAATAAGTAAAATGCTTCAGAAACATTTCCGGTAAAATTCATTTTAGATATGATGTACTTTTATTGTAACTGAAGAATATATTATGAAAATATTGTAAAAATATTTCTTTAATATATCAGAAAATATTCTTAGCTAAAAGCACAAACTATATTTCATAAACACGATGGTAAACAGTTTCTATTCATTAATAATATCTGTTTTAAAATTTTTTATTCAACATTCAATATAATATTCTGGAAATAATTCTAAAATATTGTATGGAAATATTTCATTTAAGTTACAATAGAAGGTAACAAAAACATTTCCATACAAAATGAATAGTCGTTTTAAAAATATTTCTTATATTACCAACGAATTTATTTTTAAACTATTCGAAACATTTTAAAAATTGTTTCATATGTTTTCTCGTAACAATAGACAAGATTGCAAATAACATGTTGGAAAACGTTTGTAAAATATATGAAATATACTTCCTATTCTGTCTTTTTTATCATGTACGTAAGACATTTTTAGTATTACTTCGAAAACATTTACTCTCTCAACATTGAAAACATATTACATTACATTTAACACAATAGGCCCTATGGAGAGGCGTTTTGACGTATGATTAGTGTCATACTAAAGGCCTGACTACTGCAGGAACCATATGTTACTCAAAATCTTTAGTATGGCACTAATCACGCGTCAGAAGGTCTCTGCATAGGGCCTATTGTGTTAAATGTAATGTAATATGTTTTCAATGTTGAGAGAGTAAATGTTTTCTCTCCACGGTAGCTCGTCACATGCGTACGAGGCTGACATTCAACCCAGATAGCACAGAAAAGTTTTTAAAAATGTTTAAAAATTTGCAGAGGCAAACTAAAAAGTTTGCAAAAAACTTGCCTTTTCAAATGAGAAAATTTGCCGAAAGTTCAATGCAAATAACGAAGTTGACGCTGGCTGAGTTTGCAGCAAAGTTGCTTCAGAAAACGAAAACATCTGCCAATACAAACGAAATGTTTGCAACTGCACAGCAAGAAAGTTTGCCAGAACTTGCTGCAAATATTTTGTGCAAATTTTCTTTGACAAAATTTCCGAAAATGAGCTGATAAATTTGGTGAAATTATTAAAAAGGTTGCAGCAACATTGCAGAAATGGCCTTTGTCCTTTGTTCTTTTGGCCATTTTGGCCGTGTCTTTGTTCTTGGAGCCATCTGGATGCCGCCATGTTTGTTTATGCATTTGGAAGTGTCTGTTTTCCCTTGTGCATTATCTTCGAGTATAATGTGTTGTTATTGGATAATTTGTCGTCAATTGCTACTTTGCTGAGTGATTGTGCAGCCGACTTTGTAAAATTTTGGATTAAAAAGTACAGGCCAAATTCGTTGAAAGGTCAAATTTATTAGATTTGTTTCAATGACTCGTTTTTAAGTCGAAATCTCCCTATGAGGAACCAGAGAAACTTTCCGTGTCCATTACAAGAGTAAGTGATGGAATAAACGTTGATGTAACCTTCAGAAATTTTCAGGTTTAGGCGTTTTCTATTTTTTTAAGTATTTATGTATACACATATATAAATTAAATGACGTTAAAATAGTCGTTAATAAGTTACTTCTTATTTTATGAACAAGAAAAGTGCAGCTCGAAGGTAGCAAACTACCTTCTATATTTGCTCTCTTCAAAAGGATGTGGGCTGATAAGGGTCATTTTTCGCCCATCAAACACCAGACAAATGTAAAGTGTCTATAGAGGCTAGATACATTCTGTTTTCTCATAGGTCGTAAGACACACAACCAAAATAAATTGATCCTCATATCAAAGCTTACACAGCGTCATATTATTATGAGTCTGGTTTATTTAGGTTCATCGAATCCTTCTTACTACAAGCCTATGTCAACGACAGCAAACATTGTCAAAATGAAGCAAAACTACCTCCTTTTGGGCACTAATTTCTATGACTTATTTTCTTTCTCACATATCTATTATATTCACATACAAAACATATCTTCCAATATACAGACATTGTAAACTTGTCTGAATCGGACTCTTCATTTTTCCGGTATTCGATGGGCGAAAAATGACCGTTATCAGCCCATCTCATTTGATATTTTTATATAGTTGTACTAATTTCAGGACAATTGCTGCAAATTTTGATTAAGATATGTAGAAAAATTCTGAAACTAGTGAGGTACAAGTCAGAATATAAACTGCTTGGGATTTAAAAACTATTAAAGCATACGAAACACAATGTCTCATTTCGATTACATTTAGGCAGAACCTGGAAATAATGAAAATTATCTTCTAAACGTCATAGGTGATTACTCCATGAATGCAACCGGAATGGTAGATTGTGTTTTCTGTTTTAATAATATTAAATCGCAAGCAGTTAATATTTTGACTTATACCTCGAACACTAGTTTCAGAATTTTGATACATATTTTAGCCTTATACCAAATTTGCAACAAACAATACCTTCTAAATTTGCTACAAACGTTACCTTCTAAATTTGCTACAAACATTACCTTCTCAATTTGCTACAAACATTACCTTCTAAATTTGCTACAAACATTACCTGATACATTTGCAGCAAACATGATCTTGCGATCGTGAAAACACTTTCTGCAATGTTGCTGCAAACTTTTTAATAATTTCACCAAATTTATCAGCTCATTTTCGGAAATTTTGTCAAAGAAAATTTGCACAAAATATTTGCAGCAAGTTCTGGCAAACTTTCTTGCTGTGCAGTTGCAAACATTTCGTTTGTATTGGCAGATGTTTTCGTTTTCTGAAGCAACTTTGCTGCAAACTCAGCCAGCGTCAACTTCGTTATTTGCATTGAACTTTCGGCAAATTTTCTCATTTGAAAAGGCAAGTTTTTTGCAAACTTTTTAGTTTGCCTCTGCAAATTTTTAAACATTTTTAAAAACTTTTCTGTGCTATCTGGGAATTAGTGGAATGAATAAGTGTTAGGATACAAGACTACTTCGAGAAAACACACACATTCGATGTTTGTCCACCACAAAGTTCACATGGTACTAACCGAGATCGAATCGACTACCACACACACCAGAGGTAAATGCTTCACGGCACAAAACAAGGGGACAATGCACTTTATATAGTTTGTGTGCATTTAAAATTTGCCGTAATACTAAACGATCTGTTAATTCTTTTTAAAGATAAAGTGCAAGCACTGAGTCGCAGGCTAAATCTGGGGTCTAGTCAGTATATTGCAAAATCTGCCACTGACTACATGAGGTATTACCTTCATGCCTCGCCGCCTCTAATTATAAATTTCATTATGGAATACCACAAGACATCAGCGTTATGCCTAAGTGTTTATAAAACATTATTTTTCATATTGTCATACAGTATACTTCTTAAATACAGAGAACATTTTAAAAAAATGTTATAAAATTACATATTGGCCTGGGGGATCGCAATTTGTGAATGTGTAAAATATATTTGGAAATATTTGGTCATTTGTGCTATTTTTAAAGTCTAATTTGAAATTGTAAAGTGAAGCGATACACAATGTAGTTTTATGTTGGAATTTCCACCGACACTTCATTGGCTTGGTATCGAATTTTAGAAAATGTAAGAAAGAACAAAATGGCAGCATCCAGTGTACTTGCCGACATAATTCTTCTCTTTCGATGGCATATCCATGAATCCACTATGAAATGCACACATTTTCCCATGTTTTCTTCTCTTCAATTCTGATGCTATAAGAATTACTGCTGGAGTTCCGTATACTGGGTTGTGCCTGATTTTCTGCAATGAAAACGTCTGTATTGAAAGATTCCATTGAGCTCACCTTTGAGAATGAGCACCTGCTTGGTGAAAAGATAAATTGTGCAGCCGTGGCGCGTAGTATGCGAATCGTCCTATTTTGTGTTAAGTGGCAGGTTCCCACGACAAGCCTGCGACAGTGTCACGCTCGTCGAGTAGTGTGCGAAGGTTCTGCACCACGTCCATTTAGACAGATTCCCACCTTCTCAAAATTGTTCGAAAATGATATCAATCATTTGTGCAGAAATTTGCAAAATAAATTTTCGTTTGTGCAACAATGAACAATGAGCTAGAACAAAAACAAAGGGGGGTTGTCTTCCGAAAATTTTCGAACGGGAACGTTCCCTGGGAGTTTGTTGCTTAGTTGCTAAGCTGGTATACGTATGCTCATACTCTTGGACAGCTACCAGCTGTAGAAACAAGATGAAACATGCTTTTTTCTCTTCTTCGTCTTCTCGTCTTGTATTGGGTAGTTATTTGAACCCAACGCCCCCGCAACCGCCAGTAATCAAATCATGAAACATGCTGTTGCTAACTAAGTGTTAGGACCCTTGTGGGAAACTTTTCGTCCTGGGAACGTTCTCTGGGCACTGGGTTGCTAAGATGAATATTGTAGTTCATGATGTTTTAAAACGTGTTGGATTCCATTGATTGAACATGATCTAATAACGGAAGCTTCTCACAGCATTTCATAATATTTTGAAAACATGGGATGAAAATATATATACTCGAGTACCCAGAGGCTTGTGTTGCACGTGATGAGATATTGCTTTGAAACACATTCCCATAGCACAAAGAACTGATAGAAATTAGATGTGATTAATGCGACTCCGATTTTGAAGACATGTGTGAACTTGTTATAACATGTTTTGTCGAAGGTAAGCACGCGCGCGCGCGCGTGTGTGTGTGTGTGTGTGTAGGACGGAAAAAGACTAATTGTAAGTGAGATTTACCAGAGTAAAGCTGTGTTTAGTACATCGTCTTTCGCTTCAAACTTGTAATATAGTGTGTTTTTGTAATTGGTGAATCATTTTCCGCTGGATTCTATAGCTGTGAACATGTGTGACACCGGACGTTTTTATTAAAATACATAAGTAAAAAATATATTACTAAAAATGTTACGGTCCATGATTATCCCTGAAGGAATAAAACAGTAGAATATATCTTCATTTAACTATAAAGGCACTCGAGACAACAAGTCATAAAGTGTATTTACTCATATTCTCTTCGTATTTGATAATGGGAAGAAATTCTAACGTTAAAAAAGCACATACACATACATATAAGCGAATCTGAACGAGATGTAAATGCTTGTTCTCCTCGTTGTACATTGAATTCCGTGTTTTAAAAAGTGTTTAGTTTCAAGAGCAAAAGATAAGATGCCAGAGTGTTTTGATGGCTCGTATTGCAACTGGGTCACAGCTGTCGTGAGAAATGTTTGGAGTCTTGTGTAAAGCAGATAGTGAACGTTGAACGATAAAGACGTATTACTTGTAGTTTAATGTTAAAATAACATTATAAAAGAAGAGGTATATTATGTGTTTTAATTTTGATAATATCATGTCTACATGTCTGTGTGTCTGTCTGTAGTATGTGCTCGGGGACCAGCAAATATTGACGACGCGAGCTGGGAACGAATCAAGAACCCCCCATGCACAGAGCCCACCGTGCTACTAAGTGAAATGATAATAGAATAAAATGTGGAACGAGAGAAAAAATGAAAAGAAATCTTTCAGTTTTACGTCCCACGGTTATGCCGGCTAGGCTAATGGAGACGGTGATTATGAGAAATAAATGAAATGCTGAATGAAGAAAGTGGGAGGAAACGAGAGAAACCAGAGGAAATCCACGCACACGATGTTTCTCCACCACAAAGTTCACTTGGTGGGAGCAGGATTTTGAACCCGCGACCCCATGCACCAGAGGTGAATGCTCTACCACTGAGCCACCGAGGCCCCCTGGAACGAGAGAGAGAGGTCAAACCACAACACTCATGCAATGATTGTATTGGCACCCCATGAATGTTTTAACAATGAACATTCGTCCCTATATGTATGAAATATAAATAAAAGTATATATCTGTCTGTCTGTGTGTCTGTATGTGGTCCGGAGGATCAGAGACCTGAGCCGAAAGTAAACAAAAATTTTGTCATGGTCTCAGACCAAGACGAAGCGAAGATATATGTATGATTTAGTCATTGATATTATATTAGCTTTAAATAAAAGTGTATATCTGTCTGTTTGTCTGTGATCTGGGTGCTCAGACAAGGGAGACGAAAAGTTATCAAAATTTGGATATGGTCTCAGACCAAGACGAAGCGAAGATATGTGTGTGTTTTTAACAATTGATAATACTATATGATAGTTTTAAATAAAAGTTTATATCTGTCTCTGTCTGTCTGTCTGTGATCTGAGTGGTCAGACAGGGGAGCCGAAAAGTTATCAAAATTTGGCCATGGTCTTAGACTAAGACGAAGCGTTTTGGGGTGGTAACCTCGAGTTTACGTTACTTTCAAAGTTATCTCAACACTCATGAGATAAGGAAAACCCCACTAATAGGGAGTGGGTTATCGAAACGTAAAAATAATTTTAAATGCTCGATATTAGTGTCAAATCCATAGTTTTGGGGGCCGCTGTGTGCAGTAGTGAAACTTTGAGCTCATTAACAGTACATCTAAGGGGTTGAAGTATGGGGCCCCCCTGAGGGTGATATCGAGACACGTAAAAATAATTCAAAACGCTCAATATTTGTGTCAAATACATAGTTTTCGGGGCGGCTGTGTTCAATGATGATTCTCCGAATTCATTAACACGTCATCTAAGGTGGTTGGAGTGAGGGGCTCCCAGCGGTGATAACCAGACATGTGAAAATAACTTAAAATGTTCGATATTAGTGTCAAATCCATAGTTTTCGGGGCCGTTGTGTTCAGTGATGATACTTCGAACTCATTAACACAACACATAAGGGGGTTAAAGTAGGGGTCACCAGGAGTATTATCAGGACAAGTAAAAATAATTTAAAATGATCGATATTAGTGTCAAATTCAGTTTTCGGGGTCGTTGTGTTTAGTGATGAAACTCCGAACTCTTTAACACAGCATCTAAGGGGTTGGAGTTGGGATTCCCAAGGGGTGATATCGATACACGTAAAAATAATTTAAAATGCTCGATATTAGTGTCAACTCCATAGTTTTCGGGACAGCTGTGTTCAATGATAATACTCCGAACTCATTAACACATCATATAAGGGGGTTAAAGTAGGGGTTCCCAGGGGCGATATCGAGACACGTAAAAATAATTTAAAGTGATCGTTATTAGTGTCAAATCCATAGTTTTCGGGGCCGTTGTGTTCAGTGATGATACTTCGAACTCATTAACACAACACCTAAGGGGGTTAAAGTAGGGGTCCCCAGGGGTAATATCAGGACAAGTAAAAATAATTTAAAATGATCGATATTAGTGTCAAATTCAGTTTTCGGGGTCGTTGTGTTTAGTGATGAAACGCCGAACTTTAACACAGCATTTAAGGGGTTGGAGTTGGGATCCCCAGCGGTGATACCGATGCACGTAAAAATAATTTAAAATGCTCGATATTAGTGTCAACTCCATAGTTTTCGGGGCAGCTGTTTCAATGATAATACTCCGAACTCATTAATATATCATATAAGGAGGTTAAAGAAGGGGTCCCCAGGGGCGATATCGAGACACGTAAAAATAATTTAAAGTGATCGTTATTAGTGTCAAATCCATAATTTTCGGGGCCGTTGTGTTCAGTGATGATACTCCGAACTCATTAACACATCATCTCAGGGGGTTGAGGTAAGGGTCCCCTAGGGGTGATATTAAGACACGTAAAAATTATTTAAAATGCTCGATATTAGTGTGAAATTCATAGTTTTCGGGGCCTCTGTGCTCAATGATGATACTCCGAACTCATTAGCACAGCATCTAAGGGGTTGGAGTTGGGATTTCCCAGGGGTAATATCGAGACACGTCAAACAAAATTAAAATGATCGATATTATTGTCAAATTCATAGTTTTCGGGACCGTTGTGTTCAATGATGAAACTCCGAACTCATTAACACATCACCTAAGGGGTTTGAAGTTTGAACTGCTCTCTAAACTGAGTTTTCGTATTTGCTACGAAATAAGAACATCATACTGAGTTAAGTGATAGTTTTCGCAGATAGAGTTGCTAAATCTTACGTTTTCGCAGATAATAGGTGAAGCTTACAACGAGGAAGAAAAGAAGACAGAAGAAGAAGAAAAGTTTTACGAAAATGAGCTACAAAATTGGCTTAACAATTTATTTCCCAATCCTGGAAAAGAAGAGGAAGAAGAAAAATATATCCATCCTTTATGGAAATATTAGCAGAGGCTAATATAGAACACAAAGAAAAAGAAGTTGATTTAGACAAAATAGAAAAAAGAATGGATGAATTGCTATCTGAATTTCAAGCAGAATGAAACAGAAATGTACAAGTGGGATTTGGAAATAACAGGCGTAATCATGAAAACAATAGATTTCATATAATAGACGAACGAAGAAGATAATACTGAAGATACGCAAAAAATTATTTTTTACTACATTTTTTAGGAGGTTGAGGACTGGGATCACATTTCCACACCAACCGCTTCAAAATTTATCTTTCTTAACAACAATCGGAGTATACGAATACTCAGAGCAATTGTGGAGCAAATATGAAAAAACGAGATATAGCCAACATCCATTCCCCTCTGCGATTATATACGTCGGGACGGTGGCTGAGATCACGTGTTTAAGTTCTGCTTACTCGAGAACGTTAGGGAAGCAACCCAGCAACTGTGAAGCAAATCGAAGCTAAAGAAGTAGAAAGTAATGCCACGATCCGCTCCCCTATGTTATTATGTTTATTTGAGTGGGATGCTGGGAGAATTTTGTTCTAGTCTCCACTTTAAAGTTCCATTTCCTCGGGAATGGTGAGTAAACGTAGCTACCGCGAAGCAAACCAAGTACAAAATAATCCCGCCATCCGTTCCTCATTGAAATTATTTTCTATTGGAGGTGCTGGGACTAAGCTTTACTGGACCACCAGTTTAATGTTCCATTTTCTCGGGAACGGCAAGGGAGCAAATTGAGAAACTGCGAAGAAAATTGAAGTAAATGAAGTAGAAGCGAATGGCACCATCCGTTCCTCTCTACCATTGCGTGGGGGGCTAGGACCATGTTGTTCTGACTCTCCCAGTCTAAAATTATATTTTTTCGCGAACGCAAGGGGAGCAACCGAACAAATTGCGGAGCAAATGAGAGCAAAGGAAGTATAAACGATTGCGACCATCTGTTCCTCTCCGTGATTTTTTTAATACGAGGGGCTGGGATCACTTTTCTCTGGCCCCTCGAAGTTCCCGGGCTCCTTTTTTGTGGCCCCTCACAGTTTAAAGTTCCATTTTCTTGGGAACGGTAAGGATGCAAACTTAAGAGCTGCAAAGCAAATGGGAGCTAATGAATTACAAGCAAATGCCACAATCCGTTGCTATCTGCTATTGATTGGGGGGCTGGGACAATGTTATTTTGGCCCCCTACTTTAAATTTATATTTTCTCGGGAACGGTAAGGGAGCAAACGGAGCTTCTTCGGAGCAAATGGGAGCAAACGAAGTACAAACGAATGTCACCATCCGTTCCGCTCTGCTATTACTTTTAGTTGGGTGGGGGGCTGGAACGAAGTTGTTCTGGCCCCCACTTTAAATTTCAATTTTTTTCGGGAACGATAAGGGAGCAAAGGGAGCTACTGCGGAGCAAATGGGAGTAAACGAAGTACAAACGAATGTCACCATCCGTTCCTGTCTGTTATTGGGTGGGGGGCTGGGACCATGTTGTTCTGCCCCCCACTTTAAATTTCAATTTTCTCGGGAACGGTAAGGGAGCAAACGGAGCTACTGCGGAGCAAATAGGAGCAAACGAAGTACAAACGAATACGACCATCTGTTCCTCCCTGTGACTGTTTTTAATTCAAGTGTCTGGGACCACGTTTTTTTTCTGTTTGGGAACGGGAACACTTTAAATTTCAATTTTTTCGGGAACGGTAAAGGAGCAAACGCAGAAACTGCGGAGCAAATGGGAGCAAACGAAGTACAAACGAATGCCACCATCCGTTCCCCTCAGAGATTACTTTTAGTTGGGTTGGGGGGCTGGGACGACGTTGTTCTGGCCACCCCACTTTAAGGTTCCATTTTCTCGGGAACGGTAAGGGAGCAAACGGAGCTAAGCGGAGCAAATGGGAGCAAACGAAGTACAAAGGATTGAAATTGTTTTCGAAGAAATGTGTGATTGTGGCGGGGCCAGGATTACGCACGCCAAGAGAGTACAATATTTTACCACTAAGCCATTGCACTCTGCAACTGTTTGAATTTAGTAAGCTCCATGGCTTTTTCGCGAAACATGTCCCTACCTTTCTCTACAACAATTTGATAGTTCACACTGTAACTTGTAGTATTGAAAACGAACATTGTGAATAATTGGAGTAACTTCTTACGAGAGAAAAAAAGATAGGAATTGAATTCCTCAAAACAATATTGGGCTATGGCCAACGTGCTGATAGGTTTGTCTACGATTCTTTGGAAAACTATTAGGATAAATTTTGTATAGCTTTTCTGTTTTGAACACTAAATAAATGATAAGTAAGCACTACACAAGTTAAGGCTGACGGACATTGTTCGTCATATAGGTAAAGCCATTGAATACCAACAAGATGAATGGTCTCAAGAACTTGAACTCAGAAGGTATACTTGAAATGAAATTTTTGTTTCTATCAGGTATGAAGAACAACCCCTCTTAAGACAAGTGGATGAATGAATGAAATGAAATGAGGGAAGACGTGGGTGTAGGGGATCGAACCAGAAACCATCACATCAGAGATGTGTAACCTATTATATTTACATATGAAGGTATTTGAATAAGTACTTGTTCTTTGAATGTACAGCATATATGTTCGAGAAAAGAAAACAGATAAATAGGCGATATACCACACTTTATCCGTAAAAATAAACTCCAATTTCATGAAACAATTATTCGGACGAAAGAAGGAAGAGGGGAAGGGCGATGTTGGAAATTTTATAATTTGCACAGATTACTATAATATTGTTAGGAATTAGATTTTCTTTTCTTTAACTTTTACAAGCAAAGTACATAAGGAATATGTCAGCTATGAAGCTTACCGTATCTATCTATCTCTCGATGAAAAGTGAACAGTGCTGTAATGAATATTAGCATTCCAAGATTTATCGTGTCTAAATGTGAATTTGCATGTATTTGTAGCAAAGTCAAAATAGTTGGTTTGGGCATCAACTGCAAGATGAATCCGTAACCAAAACACTAAAGGCAGTAAACATAGTCGTGATCCTTAACGAGTTTTTGTTACAATCTGATCTTACTAATTGCGTTTGAACAGTATTAATTCAGGCATTCTTCGTTGTGGTTATTTGTGTGCATACTTTTCTGCGATAGTTGAACAGCTACTGTTTCTGGCTGACAGGTAGAACAGTTCCTGAATTTTACGCGGGAAGTAGTGTGTGGATATATTGTTTTGCAAGCAGTGCGGGAAGGAGAAGGGGTACAAACTGGAAAAGTGAGGAATAGGAAGACCAAAGCATTCTCAAAGTATAAAAATGAGTATTAGTAATGCCCGAACCTACTCAAAGTGGGAAAATTACAATTAGCGAGACCTAAGGATGGTCAAAAGTAAGAAAATTATGAATAGGTGCAGCTTAGGATGTTCAAAGTTGGGGGAAATTACAAATGCAAAGTATAGGAGAATCTAGTAGACAAGAATTAGAAAAGGCCTCTCCTTTAACTTTAAATGTTTTATACTACACTTTATGTGGGATACTCTTTATTAAAACGAAAACAAATTAACACACAAACGCCCAAGACCAGTTTTATTCGTTAGCAACTGCATTGAACAATACCGTGTTACATCGAAAACCTGAGAAGAAAACTGAACGAAATTCGTACAACAAGAGAACGGGTAGTGTGCCTGAAGTGGAACAACGGGCTTTTGGCTAAATGAATGATATAGCCCATATAACGTAGTGAAAAATAAAGTGTGTCACTGGTGGCACAAGGGGCGTTTGTGGGTTAAAATCTAACATTACTGGTTTAGCATGTATTGTGAATTCAACCTGCGACCACACATATATTAAAAAATAATTAGGTGAATACAGTGAATAATTTTGAAACCTGTGAATGCAAGAATGTGAGTATTCCAATAAGAAGATGTATCATTGAACTTAGAAAAGGAGTCTTAAACTGAAAATAAGTATACAAGTACAATCTATAATCATAAAAGAATGTTGCCTACTGGTAATACAAAATAAAAACTGGGAGACTCAGGGTCAAATGTTTTTCATTTACCATCCCATACTTGTTTAAATCTGTTTCAAGTTGGCGTTCGAAATAAAACAGTAAAAGGTCCGGTGAAAGTTTTACAATGCGTTCACTAAAAAACTATATGAATACTACGGTTAAGAAATGATAAATTTGTGTGTGACTGTGTATTTCATGTACTGTGCTCATCTCTCTTCGTACTGTATTACATATCTACATAAAAATAAAATAAGAAGACAATATTTTCAAAAAAACTGTTTCTATAGAAGGAACTATTTCTTCTTTTTGTGAAATGAAGATAGTGGTGAAGATGTACTCACCTGTTACTGTAATAATATTCACATAAGTATTCAATGTCTAATAAACACGTTTCAAATGTGGGAATCTAAAAGAAGCTTGCTTCTTTGCAATGGATGTACAAGAGGATTAAAAGACAGAATAAACCATAAGTGCATTATGTTAGATAAAAATATATTGAAGACAAATGTGATACGGATTATTACGGATATGGACATACAAGATAATATTCTGCATCAGTATCGGAAAATGCATGACCGTACTTTTAATAAACTAGAACAATTTTTCCATATACAGAGGTTGTTCAGGCTACGGTTGGCCGATTTCGTTCTTTCCCCTCCCGGGCAGAATGGATTTACCCGACTTGGCTCGTGGTGCCCTGCAGTGTTGTGCTGTGGCTACCTGGGAACAGAGTTGTTTCTCCGCACAGACGACAATAACACACAAAACAAGACCATTGTTGTGAGTGTTGTGTTAAATTTGTTTCCAACTGTGTCAGTTTCTGCTCTGTGACCAAATGGCCCCCAAACTAAGTCGGTTTTGGGAAGACTATGTTGCGGCTCTTTATGACGCCCACTTTAGTGTTTCTGTCATTAGAAAACAGTGCGAGAAGAATAGTTGCAACATCAGTTTAAGTGGAATAAAAATGATATTAAAGAGTACAAGGACAACGAAGCTCCACCATTTGGATCACCAACGAAGTTGCCTAGGAAGCGGGAATGCACCAAGGTCACCTCCACTATGCAGAGGAAACTTCGCAAAATGGTAATGCAAGAAAATCCACCAACACAAAGGTGTATGACTAATCGTCTTGACGTGTCTTTGGGGACTGTGAGTCGGACGTTACACCATTAACTCAAGCTGGAAAAAGTCACAAAAGCTCGCGGCCATCTTCTCACGGATGAACACCAGAAGGAACGAAAGTGTAACGCCCGGAAGCTGTACAAACGGCATCTGGCAAAACAAATGTGGATGTACGTCGTAACGCTCGATGAAGCATGGATTTACATTTCCGACTGCGGGAAACCGAGAGCCGTCATGTACCGAGAGAAAGGCGCGAAGAACTTCAGAAGGTGGGTGCGTGTTTCTAAAGAATCCTTCCCAAAAGGGTTGATGGTCGTTACTAGCTACTGTTACTGACGTAAACTGAAGATTCGTAGTGTGGCGAAGAACGGCAAAATAAATTCGCAGTATTTTCAGGAGCAGATCATGCGGCCGATCTACGAGCATGAGATTCCAACAATGTACGGAAATGACGCCAATCTTGTGCGCATTCACATGAACAAGGCCTCATCACATAGCTCACGATCGTCCCTCGCATTCTACAGGGAGATGGAGGATGCAAATGGTATACAGGTGATACCTTTCAATGAGGTACCTGTTAAATCTCCAGATGCAAGTCCTATGGACTATTGTGGATTTGGATTGTTGAAGCGGGCTTTGGGAAAACGGCGTGTTACAACTGGAAGGACTATGGAAAGCTGTGCAAAGGGAATGGGACTAGATTCCCCTCTCAGTTCTTCAGAGAAGCCTATTACAGTGGAAATTACGCGGTCGAGCTATTGTTATGAACCAAGGGAAACACATCAAGCACTTACGGACCTGGCGCCATGGATTCTTCTAAAGTTTTAGGTAAGTCCAAATTGGCCAAATGTAGACTGAACAACCGCTGTATATGATGAAGCAATTCATAATGATGCACTTCTTAAAGAATTGATAGAAATATTCTTGCAGAAAGATTTTAAGAAGTTCTTAATTCAAAATAGAAACCAGTGCGACTAAAAAGCTATGAATTGTTTTCACGGTTGAAAAAAATACCAGCAATTGATGAAACTTTGTTTCAGTGGATGATCTTGTCGGTGTTCTGTAACTGTATTACACATACGAACTGTGAAAGAGATTGGTATACTTTGATTCTTTCTGTGAGCGTAAAGAACTGATAATTGAATCTTAGTGTTGTAATTGTCTAAGAAAGTTGAAAATAGTTACTTTGTAGTGCAGTGCACTGCAATAATACTAAACATTTCTTCTGATAATGACGAGGAGGAGTGGTAAATGATGCAGAAGAAGAACTGAATAACGCCGTTACAAAGTTAAAACTGTGTACAGATCAATTAAAATATTGCAAGATACTCCTTTGGTACAATTACTATTATTACTATAGCAAGTAAGTGTTTATAAATCTTGAGGTTATGTAGGTGGCTCTTAAAAGTTTCATAATGTAAGAATGAATGAACGATTTTACTATATAAATGGTAGAAAGATGTTCACTAAAATAATAATAAATCTTAAATTTATTGTACTTTTGCAAACAATGATCGCAAAATCCTTCTGTTACCAATAGATTAGGTATGCTAGTTACAAATTGGCAATGTTTGTCCGCACATAACCTAAATATGTGTTTGCTATTCTTTATGTGTGGAAATAACATATTAAATGCATACGTTTTAAGCTTTGAAGAAAAGAATTCACGTAGTCACGAAAAAGACTATTTCAATTTCTAACCTCAGAACCACGTAGTTCGAATTCCAATCTTTGACATTTTCGTTTTCTCTGATAACTCCGTTTATTTGTTATTATGTCCTTTGTTGTGGAAGTGCAGTAAAACTTGAGCATACAGTAAGTGTTAGTGAGTGTCACTATGTTTGAAAATGCTAACATTACTTTCATCCACAACATAACACGTACCTGTCTACTGTTACATGTATATGTCAGAATTATTCTTTTGATATTTTTACTTTGTATATATGTATTTTGTTATGAAACATTACTCATGGATACAGTGCTACAACATCCAAATACTGAATTGTTACATTAGTTTTACATATGTATGAACAAAAGTCCATGTTTACTCACACTATATCTTCATAAGATTCTGTATATGATTAATGTGATTCATAAATTTTCATATTCAATCAGAGTAATAAAAAAGTGATGTGATTTTAAAGGTTTGAATTAAATATTTTTGTTTTTAAAATACGTGGAATGTAATTCGATGCATAAACAAGTATTGCATTAGAAAAACTTTTAATATATTTGTTATGCCCCATTACTGGCATTAACAGTTCTGTTTTAATTTGTTACTTGTGGCTTATATTATTTTATTCCATTTCATAATAGTTTGTTTAATTTACCAAATTTCTGTTCCAGTGAATTATGCTAAACTCATAAAAATAGACTCGTCTTCCCAAACGGAGGAAAATCAGAATAAGGAACTACCGTGTGAATCCTTTACGAGAGGAAATCAATTCAGGAAACTCAGTTGGAACAACCGATATTATAATACTGGAATAAATTACCGAGGATAGTACTAGCGTCCATATGGTAATCCACCACCATGGTGGAATAAAGGTCAAGATTATCGAGGTCGTGGAAACAACTGTCCCAGGTCTAGTAATAAAACAACGAAACACTCTCAACCGGAGAATAATAGTCCTACAGAAACGCGGCGATGGCGCATGATTCTACCCAGACGCCGGAATCGGTAAACTAATACCGCAGTCTGCAGCATCAGGGGTAGAACACTGCGATGGAGAATTTTCCCCTGCATGAAAATCTAATTACGTCTTGTACGAAGCAAATCTACAGTTATCATAATCCTCTACAGAGAGCCTACAATATCAAGTGACTTTAGTTATTGAAGAGGAGGTAGAAAATTCTGATCTTCCTCTGGAATCATACTGTTATCCGTCCCCCATGATACAAGGTAAAATTGGTGTTACTTCCCTTACATGCGTTGTTGATTTCGGAGATGAAGTGAACATTTTGAGTGATAGAATCTGGAATGAAATAGTAGAAAAATTCCAAATGCAAAGTTACGCCCTTATTCTTGTCACCTGAGGAGCATTTGCCGGTTCGGAACATTTCCAAGTGAAGAGACTCCAAATAACTCATACTAAAGAATAACCTCTTTGAAACCTCTTTATTTGTGGTGAAGAATGTAAAGCCTGATCTATTGTTAGGATGCCCGTTTCTAATAAATTTCGATGTTATTGACAATAATAAACAGAAAAATGTGTTGACGGATAATGATAGATCTCAGAGTACAAATTGTTATCTCAAAACCGAGTGTAGTACAACTATCTCTTCCGTCTGTGAATTCGATTGATATTGAAAACACGATGGACATAAATGAAATAAATGAAGAATCTGAACTGAAAGACAAATATCCGAATATAAATGTAACAGAGGAAGAACTTCAGAAGATGGTAAATTCTAGAAATAATATAAATAGTGAGAGAAAATCTCAATTACTAAGTTTATTAAAACGTTATCAATATCTGTTTACGGAATACCTGAGGAAAATTAAAACAGGTCCATATCAAATTCAATTGACAGATGAAGAACCAGTAGTGGGAAAACTATATAGTATACCGCACTTAATAAGAACTGAATTTGAAAAGGAATTAAATCAGTGGGTAAATCATGACATCGTCGAGGAAAGACCGTCACCGTACCGAAATCCTATGTACTGTGTTCGGAAGTCGTCAAGGGGAGTAAAGCCAGTGCTGGATCTACGCGCTTTGAATACAAAGGTAATATCTTCGAAAGTACAGATAGAATCCATCTTTGATATATTACCCAAGTTGTCTAGAGCAACTTATTTTTCTTCCTTTGATTGTGCTTCCGGCTATTATGTTTTACCTTTACATCAAGATTCCTACAAATATACCAGTATTGTATATCTTAGGCGGCAATATTGTATGAAAGTTCTTCCCATGGGTTTGAAGCTTTCGCCAGCTATTTTCCAGAGTATGAACATTTTTTTCGGAATGGATACTGCCTCCTACGTTACTGTCTACCCCGACGACATTTTGTTTTCAGAAAGATTTAGACACCCATTTTCATCATCTAGAAAAGATCATTAAAATATTCGACACAGAAATTTTTTCTTTAATTTCCGAAAATGTAATTGGATATTAAATGAGATTAAATTTCTGGGTCATGTGGTAAATGGTGTCGAAAAAAGTAGATTCTAAGAATACGGAGCAATACGTTGTTTTCCCATTCCACGAATTAGAAAGCATCTAAAATCTTTCTTAGGAATCCTAGGATGGACACACCGATATATACCCAATTATGAGAAAATTACTGCTCCCTTCTATCAATTGTTAAAGAAAGATGTACCGTTTAAGTTCACTAAAGATCTCTTTGAGAAATTTAATAAATTGAGAATAATAGCTAGTAAACCTCCCGCTTTAAGTCAACCAAATTTCGAATTACAATTCCATCTTTACAGTGATGCCTGCACCGAAAATCTAGCTGGATATCTTGGACAATACCCAAAGGAAGGAAATGATATCAATGTAATTGCGTATGCTAGTCAACGTTTAAAATTACATGAAGTGTCTATGTCAACTTTCCAAATAGAACTTATATCCGTTTTATTTTTGTGTGAGAGATTTTCAACCTATATACTAGGAAGAACGACTTTCATTCATTGCGACAATCGTGCTGCATTTTCTATAAGAAGAAATCTTGATTCAAAAACAACACGCATCATACTTAAGCTGCAGAAATATGATTTCAAATTTGAACATGTTTCTGGAAAGATAACTTCGTGGAGGATGTCCTCTGTAGATACCCGCCTGAAATAAAAACATCGAAGTCTACAGAATCGACGGTAGGAACCTGCGACCGGAAAATATCCCCGGTCGCAAAGCATGTACATAGTATTGATTCAAGTTCAAGACAACAGGTGTAGGATAATTATCAACTATACGGTAATTTTATCTTTAAAGAAGATCCTAAACTCTACGATCTAAAGGAAATGATGGAAAAACAATCGCAAGATAGTTATTGTCAAAATTTGAAACAGAAAATAGCTGGAAATTCGTCCGAATACATTAAGCTATATAATTCGTAAATACTTGTAAAGAATGTCAAAAGGGGAAGTTGGCTTTTAGTGGTACCCCAAGTTATGGCCAATGAAATAGTTCAACGAATACATCAAAAGGTAATTTTGGAGAAAAGAAATATCTTGCTTTCTGTCGATCATTATTCTACTGGAAAACATTGGGAAAGGATATGATAAGCTATATTCGAAATTCTTTAAGTTGTGCGAAATCTAAATCTACGAATTGCCGTACAGAATTTAAAAAGTACCACATTAATGCAAATTTCCTACATGAAAAGATTCGTCTGGATTAAAAGGGAAGCTTCCGATTAGCCATGGTTTTCAATATATTCTGTCGATAGTTGATGTTTATTCTCGCTTTGTTTTTATCCACTGAGGAAAGCTAATACAGCCGAAATAATACGAATATTGGAAATATATTATTTCTATGTTTTCCCATATCCTATATTCATAGTAACCGATCAGGGACCACAGTTTAACTCTACCCAATGGAAAAGATTCTGTCAGGAACGGAATGTTAAACATTGTAAGACGTCACCTTATAATCCAAGAGGAAAGGGTATCATTGAAAGAAAAAATAGAGATTTGAATCGAATAATACGAACATGTTGCGCTGAAAATCAAACTAAATGCAGTGAGATGCTTAAATTAATCCAAGATCTTTTGAATCACTCCATAAACACCACCACTAGACAAATGAGGACGGAAATATTCCTTGGATATTCGGCAGTGGACAACTACAAAAGAAGATATGATTGGTCGGAAGAACTATATCCTCTTGATTTACATGAGAGAATTCTAATGTTACGTAACCCTATTCTGTCAATGGACAATTCAACGACATATAAAGGTAGGGAAGTAGACTTAAAATCTGGAGATTTAGTGATGAAGAAAACCCATTACCTATCGTCAGGTTTAAAAGCGAAGAAAGGACATTACATTGTCACCAAGATATTGCGAAATTTTGCATTATTAACTACTGTTGATAATCACGCGCACAATGTGCGTAATTTAAGGTACTACAATTGTTCTTCCGAAGAGAAAAGAATTTTATAAGGAAATACAAGGACTACCTAGCGCCTCCGGAGAAAATTATTGAACGTGAAGTGTAAAAACTGTTATACTCCACTTCTGGCATTAACAGTGATGTTTTTATTTGTTACTTGTGGCTTAGTTTATTTTACTCCATTTCATAATAATTTTTTAATTTACCGAATTTAGAATTTCCTTAGTTATTTAATTTGTTATGTTATTCTTTATTTGCACCATACTTACACCTTGTTTAGAATATAAATTATAAAAAAATTAATTGTTAGAAAAAGAAGAAAGATTTAAATCGGCAAGAAAGAGAGAAAGAATTGTAAATGTTTTGAGTATAGAATTAAACCAATGTGAATTACTTATACAAGTATTAAGCAGAGCAAATTTCGAAGAAAACTTAATATACCAGAACGACAGGGTTACTAAACGTAACAATGTCATATAAAATAGTTATTTTACTTTATTTATTGTTCAACATTTGATAATTGTGATGATATGCCTAACTGAAATGAAAATGTTGCACTAGAAAGCTCTTTCTAGGCGCTTAGGCCATCCTTTATTACCGTAGACCACCAAAAAGATTAAATTTGTAGAAATAGTAATCAAAATATAATTCAAACGTCAAATCAAAATTTCAATGTTCTTCTGTGTCTGTTTATGTACGAAATTAAGGTAGTTAGAAAGACTGGAACATCTTCATACTCTCTTTATGTAACAGTTAAAGCTATCAAATATAATTATCGGCATATTAAATATCGTAAATATTAATGAATTTAGAATTAGCCCTGTTGTACGAGATATCTAATTTGTCTTTACGATCAGCTGAGTTAATGACTTATGGGTTGTACCAAGTATTATACTTGTATGCAAATTATAATATATTAATCCTATGCAAGGTTATGTTAGTCGAGATGATTATTATGAATAATAATATGTGAATATATATAATACTTAAATAATGATAATTATTATAGTAAATGAATGAATTATTTGTTTAAGACTAAGCCTTACCTTGCCGAAGACTGAAAATATAACAATAATCCAACATAATAGGTGCCCAGTCGTCATGCTGCAAAGTAACAAAAGGGATATCTTCGAAATAGTATATTTTTATAAATTGATGAACAAAGATGAATATGCAGGAAGGTCTGTTATTTGTACTTCTGATTTTTGCAGAACAGACAGACAATTGAGGACCGTTTTAACAAAACTCAAGAAACGCCATTTAGAAAATTTTACATGGGAGGTTTTTTAAAGTTGTGTTTAATATCGTTGATTCAAGTGATTTAAAACATTTAATACTGGTTATCCATGTAGATAGGAAATGATGAAGGAATAATTGAAGTTCATCACCAATGGCTTTTATTGAGAAAAAACAGTCAGAAATTACAAATTTTAACAAAACAATCCACTATTTATACATGTTTTTCTTTATTTTGTTAAGCCAGGTGTTATGGATGTACATTCTAAGCGTTTAAATTCAATGAGCTCTTCAGTATATTATATTTTGTAGATATTATCAGCATAAGAAATTACCAACGTATTAGTAATTTATATTTTTCTTTTGACACATGAATAGAAGTTTCCACAGTAACAAAATCTGTTTCTCACATCTTAAACCTATTATGATACTCATAATCATACCTTGAAATGACAACTGAAGCAATGGTACATAATACAATGTTAGGATTTTTAGAGAACTGGAGCAATAGTACATAATACAATGTTAGAATTAAAAATACTGTGTGAAAACAATACAGGAAAACAGCCCTCTTCAATGTAAATATAGATTCCCTTGTACAACTTTTGCATAGATTCCCTTCATTTCCTCTGAATCATTGTCAAAATAAGACATCGACTGCTTCACGTCATTAGCTTTATATGTGCTTACATGATTCACTGATAGAAGTTGAGGTGCTTCAAACAATGCTGAAGCACTTCTCTTTCAAGCTTAACTCTTTGTGGCACTAAGTTTCGCAAATGTTATGTAAAAGTTGGTATAATATAAGTACCACCGTGCTTCAAGGAGATAAGTCCCTCAACGTCTATTGGTGAAGCAAAGTAAGTATTTCGAAAAAGGCATTGTGCCCTGGTCTCAAGTTTTCTTACGTAATGTAGTACTCTTGCCCCAGATACCTCAAAAGGCAATTTGATTTCATTAAATGTTCGTTGATTGATTTCGTATCGTAAATGTACCAGTCCTTACTCCAAACTTTAACCTCCCCAAAATTTCCCAAAATGTCATAATTTCCTAAGGACATAAAGATTCTTTCGTGTTTTCTTGGTAGGTTTTTAATAAGGCCAAGGACCCTGTAAGGAGGCATAAGGCTATGCCCACGTATTGGGAAATATTCTGAAAACTTGAGATGTCGAGTTTTGTGAAAATTTGCTATATTCAGACGTCTTTTACAACAGCAAATATTCAGTTCAGTATTTTCTGTTAGCCATTGTGTGAGGCTCATATTAAAGTATCAGAATCTGTTAAAAGAACAGTTTTTTTTAATGATGTTTGTTGAGTTTCGTTAAAACGGTCCTGAATTGTACTTCAGAACAGAAGACAAGACATGTTGTGCAATAACGGCCTGGAAAGGTATGTTTAGGTAGAAAGGGTGTAGAGAGCAGGAATGTGTGCGGATTACTATTTACTGAAAAAAAGAGAAGACACGAGGAAAAATGTTACGTGCGTAGTGTATAATTAAACGCATGTTTGTGCGGTTATTTTGTTCTGCACAATGAGACACTCTGTGGTTATTAAGTTGTTAATGGATTTCTTCGGCATGTCGAACGAAATGACAAGTGAAGAATGTATAGTGTTTGAACAGGTTAAAAGTTACCTGTTTAATGAAGAGGTTGTAGTCCAACAGTTTACCTCATTTATGGCAGGGCAATGATAATGAGAAAATAGATAGTGATTTTGGCTAAGATCCAACGTTACAATCAGAAACAGAATCACCTCGAAATTGAAGTAAACAATTAATGGATTGTAACGAAAGCAGTAGTTCTTCTCATGTTCCATCACCGTCAAAGATTTTCTGAAGAGAATTTCTTTGACTGATGCATACAAACTCTCGATAAAATAGTCAAAATTACATAATACTCCCCAGTTATGTCCCCAACGTTTAGCCATCGAAATGTCACCTCGTGTCAAATTCACGACTGTTATTACATACAAAATAAAAATTAAAAATTAAAGTCTTCCAAAAATAAGCGAAGAGGCTCAAAACTCTCAGCAAACTCAATAAATCCTTACAAGAAAGAATTAATAAGGAAGTGCATGATCATTTCATTGCAAAGAGACAACATGCCATTACCCACGACAGAATGATACAAATATCACCACTAAATATTAAACAAAACATAGACTTCAACAACACTTTATTGTTTAAAGTGTTCCAAAGTTGGTTTCAAGAGAAGAAACAATATGATATCTCGAAAGGTAATATGTAAAGTGAGAAAGCTATTTGCTGGTGGTGTGTCTGATGTATCCTCATCCGCAATAAATTGTTCGCATATACTGTAACTTCCACATTTTCATTAATAACTCGCTTTTCTGGCTATATTATCGCTTCTTTGTGCTTTCCTTAACAAAGCAGTGTAATAATGCATAATTATTTATTATTTTAGAGAAAAAATAAAGCAAAATAAGAAAATTATAAGCAAAAAGCCTTTAATCTTATGAAACCTTAGTGTGTCAAATAATTACACGAAGAATATCCCGTGGGAAAAAAGAGGGAAAATGACACAGGTATTAGGAAACACTCACTAACATGTGAAGCTATTGAACAGAAACATGAACTGAAGAGCCAACTACGTATTTCTGCGTTTAATATGCAATTCACACTTCATGCACAGTTCCAATATGCAAAATCAGTCAATATCTTCAGTTGAAATTACTGATATAGGGAGAAAATGACTATTTAAAACTTCAGATGTGAACGTGCGCTTGGAGCGATATATGAGCATTATTACAACATATTTTTTCATGAATTGTCTCGGGAGTGTCTTCGCTCTGTGCTAGAAGCCTTGACGTGCTTACCTTCAGCGTTGCTTTCCTTAGCAATCAAGTTTGCTGTCTTTTTTTCTTTTCTTGTTGTGTTTGTCTTCGTGACTGATTTAGTTGAATACATCATGTCGTTAAAAAGGGTAAATACCTTAAAATATGATTTTGGTGGTGTTTCGGAGCGACCAAGTAGCTTGACCTTGCATCTGTGGCTCAGTGATAATTTCCGATTTTCTGTTGATGATGTATTAAGCATAGAAATGGACGTTTATCGTAAATTTTTGTTTGTGAAACTTCGTACGGAAGATTTATGTGAAAATGTTTTGCGTACTTCTGATGGAACTGTGTATTATAGTGATACACATCGAAAACACACAATCCCAGTTTCGTGGGCTGATATTCAAATTGTGACTGTTAAGTTGTTATGTACTCCAATGGAACTTGCAGATTCAGACATTCGAAAAGTACTTAGTGACTATGGTGTCATATCTAACATCTCTGATGAAATGTATTCTGTCGAACATGTGTACCCAATACGAACGGGACGTAAGCTAATACGTATGGAAGTTAAAAAACCTATTCCATCTTTTGTAGTTATTCAAGGGCAAAAATTTTGTGTAACCTACCCTAATCAGATACGGACCTGTCTCAGGTGTAATGGTGCACATATGTATTCCAATTGTCCTCTTCGCGTACCCAGTGATCCTAACAGTTGTGCTGGAAAAGTGGCTCCTACAATTAAAAATAGTGATCCTTCAGCTACTCTTATGCCTAAATTTGATAGCATTCCAGTTCCATCTCGCAACAGGAGGAAGGCATCAAATATAGTTTCTTTCCCACCTGACCCCAGTATGCCTACCTTTGACGAAAATAATTTTCCAGTACTATCAAGTTCCGTGTGTGAGACAAACAATACGAATTCTCTTTCGTCAGGAGTTCAAATAAATACATCTAATGGTCTTCTTACTGAGGAGCCAGTTAAATGTGATCATGATCCTCAGCTACCGTTATCTCTCGTACCACAGGTACACATTTCAACGGAAGTCCCTCCATCTCATTCTGCACATGACATGGCGACTATACCTAGTGAGCAAAAAGTTTCTTCTGATAAGTTGTATTCTACAGAAAGTGATGGTAAGGTTTGCAGTTTCCCTGGTTCCCAAGAGCGGAATGACTTGCCTGATAACAATGCAACTGATCACACCATGTCTACTCAGTCTAGTGACATACAGGTTGATTCTCCTATCACAGACTTAAGTGCAATTACGGAAGAAACCCGTACTCGTCGCAAACGTACAAAAAGGAACGAATTGAGTCAAAAGTTGTTCAAAAAGTCTGAAACTGACGCAAATATTTCTAGCATGTCTAAAGGAGGTGCTGCTATGCTGTAATTCTTTCTCTTGTAAGTTGTATTTTTATTGGGTTAAGTTTACACTGGGTTCAGCTATGTTAGTTTCTTTTTTATTAATTAGGTCAAGTTTACTCTATGCTATTTATATGTTCTAAATTTTGTTTAATTACTTCCTATGTTGTTGCTATGCTATTTTTGCTATTTTATTTCAAGAACTTTATTTTTTATTGGTCTTTGTGTGTATTTGCCAATGTGATGTTGCTTAAACTAGCTACAATTAATATTAACAATTTACAAAGCCCCGTCAAGAAATTTGCACTCTGTGATTTTCTACGAAGTGAAGGAATTGATGTTGCTTTTTTCCAAGAAGTTGGTGTACCGGACCTGAATCTAAGTCCATCATACATAGTCGAAAATAATTTTAACAATAGTGGTACAGCTACAGCAATTGATTTCAGATCTTCCACTCGTTTTTCTTCTCCTGTGTGTCACCCGTCTGGTCGCATACTAAGTGGTAAACTAGGAGATATCAATCTTGTCAACCTTTATGCTCCGAGTGGCTCACATGCTCGAACCGATCGAAATTCCTTCTTTTCCCAGGATGTAGCACTTACACTAGGACCTAATGTTGATAGATTAATTATGGCAGGGGATTATAATTGCGTTTTACGGCCTGAAGATCAAACCCCA
Organism: Thermobia domestica; assembly: GCF_964235325.1. Taxonomy (NCBI): domain Eukaryota; kingdom Metazoa; phylum Arthropoda; class Insecta; order Zygentoma; family Lepismatidae; genus Thermobia; species Thermobia domestica. The sequence goes on along the minus strand of NC_137461.1, from coordinate 185,602,965 downwards.
GGCTTTAATTTCAGTCATGCCCTCCAGGAATTAGTGACTGGACTTCATTTACAAGATACATGGATATGTCTGAGGCCACAGGCTCGTGATTATACGTACTTATCCTATCAAAGTGCATCACGCCTTGACCGTATATATGTCTCCCCACCAATGTTGCCGTGTATTAAACATGTTGAAATTATGCATACTTCCTTTTCTGATCACTCTGATTATGTTGTAACTTTTTCTTTAAATAATCTAACTGTTGAACGAGGTAGAGGTTACTGGCAGTTAAATATATCGTTATTGGAAGACGAACACTTTTGTGCTGAATTTCAATCAAAATGGCAATACTGGCTTAGGCAGAGGAAATATTTTCCCACTGTTACAGAGTGGTGGCATACTTACTTCAAACCACGATTTGCGAGTTTCTGCCGTTGGTACTCCTCCGAAAAGTCTCGCGATCTTCATAAATTTCTTTACTTTTATAACAGATGCTTACGAGAAGCTCGATGTGCTGCTGTTTCTGATTTGTCCATGTTACCTCAGGTTAAACGTTATCAAGCATTGCTTTTAAATTTGAATCGCCGACGTGTAGGTGGACTCAAGATTAGAAGCAAGGTTCCCTTAGTAGATGCTGATGAAGAACCATCATTATATCATGTACTTCGTGAAATGAAACGAGGCCAAGGCAAATGGATCCATCACATTCGTGATGAGGAAGGGCAACTTCATGAAGATCTTGCCTCCATTAAAAGTGCATTTTTGTTGTATTACAAGAACCTTTATGGTCTTTCTGAAGTTAATACAATGCCTGAGGAATCTTTCACACCACCGTCTTGTGTTCTTGATGATACAGCACGACAATTTCTAGTGCGCCCATTTACTATTGAAGATGTACAACAAGCAGTCATGGCAGCTCCTAAAGGAAAATCTCCAGGACTAGATGGAATACCTGCAGAATGGTATATTAAATTTTTTCCCCTCGTTGGTGAGTTACTAACTTCTCTAGTTAACGAATATTTCAGCGACAATCCACAGAAACTGTATCGTACTCCTGATGTTACAGTGTTTATACCCAAACAAGCACATCCTACAAATGTTACTCACTATCGACCCATAACTCTTCTCAATTGCGATTACAAATTACTTGCTCGTTGTTTGAACAATAGACTCCTTCCATTTACTGAAATTCTTGCTGGACCATTTCAGTATGCCCGAGGAGGTGATAAGAAAATTTACCACGTGCTACAAACTCTGCGTGATGTTATTGCGAATTACCAGTCTCACAATACTAGTCATGCCTTGCTTGCCTTTGATTTCAACCAGGCATTTGATCGTGTAAATCACAATTATTTGTGGTCTTTGTTGCAACATATGGGAGTAGACGACTTATTTATCCGTTGGATTCGAGTTTTGTATGATGCTGCACAGTCAAAACTAAAAGTCAACGGGTTTCTGACCACTCCTATTGCCATAAAACGTAGTGTCAGGCAAGGCTGTCCATTAAGTATGAGTCTCTTCATAATTTCTATATGTCCTTTACTATACAGCATCAATCAACGTATCCAGGGTCTTCATATCTGCACTGTTTCTGTCAAAGTGTGTAGTTTTGCTGATGACGTAACTGTATTTCTTCGGGACCCACAGGATTTAGAACAAGTTGAAGATTGTGTTCAAAAGTACTGTGATCATTCAGGCGCACTTCTTAATCGAGCGAAAACTAAACTCATGCCCTTAGGGAATGGTTCTACAAATTCATATGACCATTTCCCAACAGTGGTGCCAGTTCTCAAAGTATTGGGCATTTATTTTTCCTGCAACTTGCATGAGAGCATTTCTAAAAATTTTGAAGATGTTTTCTTGAGGGTCAGATCTGTTTTACATCAGCACCAATATCGTCAACTTTCGTTGATATCTCGTGTGTATTTTGTGAACACTTATGCCTTTTCTAAGCTGTGGTACATATGTCAAATTTTGCCTATGCCTAAACTTTATATTCACAAATTTACAAGCATCGGTAACTGGTTTTTGTGGGCAGATATGATTTTTCGAGTGCGCTATCCAGCTACCTGTTTGCCCTATCATGAAGGAGGACTGAACTTGATACATGTTGAAAGTAAAATAAAAGCTTTATTCTACCATAGAGGCTTCCAAAATATACAAGGAATTGGAGACCAACTCAGCAGTACATTACTTTCATCTCTAGTTGATACCAATGATGGAACATTACCTGTGTGTTTGCCTCTCATTCCTCCCGACTTTTGGTATTTTACGGACGTTATATGTACTTACTTTTACTTGTCTGCCAGTGGCACCCAACATATTCCTAAAAGTGTCAAACTTCTGTATACGTTGCTATTACAACAACAAAACAGCCACTGTCATCGCATAACTTTCAACTTACCTAATACGAATTGGACGCAGATATGGAGGAACATTTCCTTGCATTTTCTATCAACCTCAGCTCGTTCGTTATGGTACAGGGTTGTTAACAACATCATAGACACTAAGGGAAAACGACATCATCTCCAGATTACAGACGACAATCGATGTGATCTCTGCGGAAAAGTGGATACGTTGGAACATCGTCTCACGCTTTGCAACAGATCAAAACCAGTTTGGAAAATGTATTGTGAAATGATTCAATATCTGTGTAAAATCAGCTCTGACTGTATCACTGTTGAAATGCTTACGTTACCTGCTTCTAAACACTTTCCACAACAGAAACATCATTCTGTCGTTTGGCTTAGTGCAAACACCATTAAATATATTCTGGCTCCTCGTTCTCCTCAAGCACATCACACGTACAAGGACTTCCTGTGTCTAAAATATGGTAAATTTCCCCCACCAAGGAAGAAAACACTATTTGCCAATTACCTTCATTATCTCTTCTATGGTCACTCTGTGTAATTATAATGTAACGGTTTTCCTTATACACATTTTTCTGTGCAAGTAATTACAATTGTAAATTATGTAACTTTCTCACTGTAACTCGAAAATAATGTAAATAAAAAGTAATTAAAAAAAAAGGTGGTCAAGCGTGTTTAGTAGTGTTCTTGAAAGTCTAGCATCGGAGGGCGGCAGTTCGAATCTGCCTGCCGGCAGTTTTGATTTTTTTCAACATATGGAAACATTTCTTTAAATATAAAGTTCTGCTTTGAAGTGCTTGAAAAAAAAATAGATGAACTATCACGTTTCAAAGCCTGTTACATTTGTTCACCCTGTCATCATTTATATACGAAGACGCTAAAATGAGGAACGTTAACATTGTTATAATGGGAACAACTTTCTGATTTGAGAATGAAATGAAATCTTTGAGTTTTATGTCCCACGGTTATGCCGGTTAGGCTAAAGGAGACGGTGATGATGAGTAATGAATGAAATGGTGGAATGAAGAAAGTGGGAGGAAACGGGAGAACCCCGAGGAAACCCACGCACATGGTGTTTGTCCACCACAAAGTTCACTTGGCGGAGGCGGGGATCGAACCCGGGTCCCCTAGTACCAGAGGTGAACGCTCTACCACTGAGCCACCGCGGCCCAACTTTCTGATTTGAATACCAACCTTAAATTACAGGTCCAAAATGAAAATTATTCATGTTCTGATACCTATTGTAATATACAGGTGTGTATATATAGAGAAAGAAAGAGAGAGAGAGAGAAAGTATGTGAGAGAGATAGAAAACAATATATGCTGTTATTTTAATTACAACGTAAAAAGTTATTGCAATTCATAATCTGGATTTTTACAAAGCGATTTGAACGCTTGAAGCGACTTAATATTCATAAAGCATCTTTTTCTTGAAGTGTCGCAAATAGTCCGATGCTTTGTAATATGTGCCAAAGAAATAAATGCATGTTTTTAACAGGATAGTATCGTCTACCTTTTGCTTCAATTGATGGTATAAAATAATGTTAAGTTGATTTTAACATCCCTTTCAGCATCGAGGCTATATGAGACGTTTACCTACTGATTAGCGTGAAATCCTAACCACATGAGCTCACACCGGGAATCGAACCGGGTCTCTTACGTTAAAGGTGCCAATGCTAACCGCTTAGCTACGAAGGAACTCGGTATGAAACTAGAATAGCACACATTACCCCATATTATTTCACCGAAAGATTTCTGTTCTATGATCAGTTAAAATAGTATTTCTGGACACCGTAGCGAAAAATGTATTTGCTTTTTCAAGTAGTGTACGAAAAATACAAAGAATAAACACAGTAGAAACGAAACCAAGAAATGAATTCAAAGTAAAGTGCTTTGCCTCTCTCGAATAAATCACTCAATGTATTAGAAGTGCATATCTCGTGCATTTCCAGTAGAATTATTAAAACGCGCTGGCTTTATAACTTGGCTGTGTGGTCTAGTGGCTAGCATGTGTGTCTGTGGTGTACAGGGTACCGGGTTTGATTCCCGGTGGGAGAACTTTTGGAATTTTTAATGTTCTCGACGTGTCTATGTTTGTGTCCCTATCATTCAAGGTTACCCTAAAACGTGTATAACCGAGTAGGAAATATACAGAAATTACTGATAAGGGGAAAGTAGACTTTGGTAAGTGAACTTCGGGGCCGCCTTTCCCGACGTAAATTAAGAAGAAAATAAGTGGGTTTAGCGAGGCGCTTGAAATTACAGTAATGATTGACGGTTCGGTTCCCAGTCCGGTTTTCTTTCAATATAAGGATATTTTATTTTTCCTAAATACAACGTTACATTTTTAACATTTGAATTGGTTATAAAAACAAAATCAGATAAACTGTCAGCTTTCAAACCTCTGTCACTTTTATTTACCATCTGTTTGTATACGAAGATGACGCTATAGAAATGCTAGCACTACCAAAGTTCAAATAGATTTCTAAGTTAATATCAAATTGAAAACACACGCCCAAAATGAGAATATATGTTTCTGCTTTATATGTATAGTTCAATTATACCAAACAAAATCCGCTATCCCCATTCCCTTTGGCGGTAGGGGTAACTTTAAAATTTTAAAGTGGGACCCCCATTTCTTATTGGACATTTCGATTTTCCAGAAAAAAGTGACTGATTTCACCCAGAATTGAAAACAATTCCTTCACGGATGGTACTGTAATCGATACGGGAAAAGGAGGGGTAGCAAAACGTTATGAATATGTTTTTTGTCAGATCCGTGCTCTGTGGTCATACAGTTAGCATACTGGACTGCACAGTCAGAGATCCTGATTTCAATTCCTAGTAACCCTAGGGGAACACCAAATGAATACATAACAAGTAGTGACTATTTTCATGAATATATGCATCATATAAAAATCGTTTAAAGTTTGATACTAAGATATTATTATTATTATTATTATTATTATTATTATTATTATTATTATTATTATTATTATTATTATTATTATTATGTTACATATTACTTGAGCTTATAATTAGGAAGACCCAGGCGCAGATGGGAGGACAATATTAAGATGGATCTCGCAGAAATAGGAATACAAAGTAGAAACTGGATCCAGTTAGTTAAGGATAGAAGTCAGTGGAGAGCTTTTGTGAATGCGGCATTGAACCTCCGGGTTCCATAGGCCATAAAATTATTTAGTTAGTTAGGAGACCTATTACTTGAGATGCGAACTATAGTTGCAATTTTTTGAAGGAATGTTGCCTAACTGGAAAGTAGAACTTTACATATTGTTTTGTCTGTGAAACATATGCTTGTTTAGCTTTATTTGAAAGTGTTAATCTTGCCAAAAATATTGAACGTTGGAAAACCGCAATAGCATTTCCTTATACGGGCCAAAAAAAAGAGAGCTGATATTTCTAAAGGAGGCAATCGTAACAAAAACGGATAGGAGATAAAACATAAATCGAAAATGTTATGTTGAAAACATTTTCATTGATTTTGTCTTGTGCCTCAGGCACTGACAAGGTCAGACAAATATTGTCTATTACGTTTAAAATTGCCTAAAGGAAAGTTGAACAGAATACCACAGATCTTATCACTCAGTAATCAGTTGTGAAGTGCTCCCTTGTAGTCAAACAACATATATCGAAATAACGTGTTTTCTGCCTCTTAGCAAATAAGAACTACTATCTTACTAGCTCTTGGAGTAACCAACTGCGCATGTCGTTTAATAGCTTCAACTAAAAGGGGTGCTCATTCAACGTGCAACTCGTGAAAAGGGTATAAGTCAGAAATGGCTGAGAATAGAAAAGAGCGTGTTCTTGCTTTAGTGCAAGAAGGCTATTGCGCTTCAAAAGCCGATGAAAGGTTTGGAGTTTTACCAAGAACAGCACAGAAGTGGATAAAGCGTTTTCGAGAGACTGGAGAAACTATGCGGCGCCGAGGTAGTGGTAGGCGTCGTGTGACGACACCTGAGCAGGATGCGCAGCTTGTTGCTGCTGCGCTACTTAATCCCAACATGACCGCCAGACAACTTCGGCACGCATCAGCTTTTGCAGGCTCTCGAGATACTGTTGTACGGCGTCTTAGGGAAGCTAATCTTCACGCCTGTCGTGCTGCGGTGAAAGAATTCCTCTCGGAAGAGCATATAAGACGACGGCTTCATTTGCGGAAGAAAATGTGAACCGTGATTGAAGAAATGTCTTCACAGACGAGTGCACATTTTCTTCCTCAAATATTGGCCCAGTAGTCGTGTATCGTCCGAGAGGCTCCAGGCATGATCCCAGATACGTTTTCCACAAACGTCACTGTGGACGCGTATCTGTATCTGCTTGGGGTTTCATGACATCACAGTATCTTGGAGTACTCCATAGGGTAGAGGGGCGTCTTACAGGTGAGCAATATTTACATATCCTTCGGGATGTTATGTTGCCATCTGTGCGTTTTATCTACCCCGATGGAGTAATCCAGTTTCAGCACGACAGGTCTCCGGTTCATATGTGTCAATTAGTTTAGAATTGGCTCTCGCAGCACGCTGATTTAGAGGTCCTAGATTGGCCACCGCGTGGAGCCGATATGAATATAATTGAGACAGTATGGGCAGAGGTCAAAAGGGTGATGAAGGAGAACTGGCCTAACCCGCCTCCATCCACAAGAAACCAACTATGGGAAATCGTTGAAAACAGCTGGGAGGAAGTCTTCCGTAGTGAACGCTTTCTCCGCAGACTTACCGAAAGCATGCCCAGAAGGCTCCAGGCAGCCATCGATGTAGAAGGTCATTGGACCTCCTATTAGACACTTATATGTAAACAGCCCTTTTCAGGGCTACGTATTCCCTTCCATTCTTTTTTTTTTTGAATGCCAATGAAAATGTATCTACGTCACTTTCACCGTTAAACAATGAAAATAAAAAAAACATAATAGCAGTGGACAAGACTCGATCGTGCGAACTTGTGTATTGTAACCTCTCACTTATCCCCTGAGCTACGAAGTAACACGTAGATTTTTTTTTTGAAAAAGATATTAGTAGTTCATAACAACACACTCCCTTTTTATGTAATTCATGTGCCCCTTGCTGCTATCGATGGCGTGAAAACAAAATGCTACACATTACCCCATATCATTTCACCAGTAGATTGCTGTTTTCTGATCAGTTAAAACAATATTCCTGGATATCTAAGCGAAAAATTTATTTATTTTTCATGTATTCTACGAAAAAACTAAAGAGTAAACAAAATCGAGACAAGCAACTTTCGCGAACAAACCACTCAATGTATCAGTGTCATTGCAAACAACGTCTCGCTGATGTAATGAATAACAGCATGTAGTAAAGATCATGGGGTCTTCAGATCAAATACAGCTTGTCATATGGTTTTGTTTTCTTCAGCACAATAGAAATTTTTAAAAAATTATCCAGTCATATGAGAAAAACTAATTTTGCAGAAATATAACATTTCGTTTTGAGAGGCGTATTAGCACGAAGACATAGTTTTATTTCCTGCAATCCAAACCGTGAAGAATGAGCTAATGAATAGCGTTTATGGGTCTTTCGATAAGCACCATCCAGTGTGTTGTCGTGGCAACGTTACGTTTTTCCTTTTCTCTTTTTCTCGTTTTCGCGCATCACATTCTGTTTTTCAATGACTTCTAATGCTAAATTTTAATCCGCTGTTACTTCGTTCGTCGTTTTCACTTCCACCTACAATATTAGATTCAGGCATAGCTGACTATCCTCTATTTGTATCGAAGTTTTGTCAAGTTTCTAGTAAACGTCAGCTAACCATTTTCTTCCAAGTACTAAATGTATTCAAATATTTATTTCAAACGGCTGATTTGATTTCCCGTGATGATCGGACAGACAAACACGTCACTTTTACATATTGAGCGCCTTATTTGGAACTTGCCCCATTTCCCCCTCAAAAGTGGATTTTTAAGGACAACGGAAGATGGGCTCACATATTTTAAAATAAGGTGTTACAACGACTCACCAAAGGTAGTCGTCAACCCTGGTTCGGCTAATAATATAAGTAAATCTTTAGTGACAATAATTGTTTACACCTTAAAATATCTTCCGTAATTATATTCACTAGTATTATCACCTTTTCTACTGAAATTACAAGTCGATGGTGAGTATTAAATAATTTATTCGTTGATTCTCTTTTAACGTATATTCACACAAACTGTCTGGCAATCATACATGTTAATTAGGTATCCATAAACAACTACATAGCAACCAACTATACAATGATGTATATTTCTTACATATATTAAAACATTCTTCTTTTGTTATTTTTAATTAGCATTATATCAGGTATAGTGCTTGTGTAGAAGCACTTTCTGCCCAAGATACAGGTAATTATCAACCAATACAAAGTATCTCGTTGTATAAAATGTCACCCGATAATGGGACTAAATATAAAAGTTACAAGGGAGCTTGACTTTTATATTTAAGAACCACTGGTCAGTTTATAATAATGATATTACATTAATTATGTCCTTTACATTTTGATCGCCCCTCGTATATAACTTCATTAAGTTTCCTTCATATCGATACATTTATAATAAGTCTTTTATTCCATTAATATTTATCTTTTATTATAAAAACGTCGTCGCTTACTAATATAATCAACGAAGGGTGCGAAGTCAAAAGCGTAAGAGATAATTACATTCTAAAACATAAATCACAATGTTCAACAGTTTCATTCATCATTAAAAACGGTCATGTTAAAAAAAATGTTTGATCTTTCCAGGGCGCATTATATAGTAATTACGTTAGATGATATTTTAAAGTATACATCATATCAATAAGGCGTCATGATACAAAAGAATCTTATTCGAGTATCATATAAGGTGACACATGAGTACAGTCGTCGGATAATTAGCTTAATAGAATGAACCTTATACTGAACATAATCTTTGACAATAAAGTTTCAACACAAATCAATATAATATAAATAACCTTTGTTTTTAATCAGTAACAAAGTTAACATCCTCCCGTATGGTAGATATAATAACTTATGCTCGAGTGAGCGAAAAGAAGGAATTAAGTTTATCTTCACACATAAATATTCATAAGAATCATTAGCTGATATGGGTTTAACCCCTACCACATCAACTGCAGTCAGTTTAAATTCGTACTCGTATATGGTTCCAATAAAGTACATTGTACCGCACAATCATGATTATGTCCCGCATTGTTATTCTGTACAGGAATTGTGTCATTATTTTGATTTTGATACAAAGTGCCATCTCTTGAACTACGGTTACGTCTATCAATGTAGTTTACAGTATTTCTAGAATTTCGCCATGTATTTCGTCTGTTTTTGAATCTACTTTGGTTAAATGGTCTGACATAATTATTGTCACGATTAGTTAGGTTAGGTGGGTTCCCATCATATCTTTGCCTATTCTGATTGTTCTGATTGTTTAAATTTACTCGATTTAGGTTATGTTCCGTATCGTCTTCATTACGGATATTTAGATTCCGGACTGGTACTGATCTAAAGTTATCTGAATTGTTTTTAATTTTGCCTACTCCCGCTTGATGATTCTGTGCCTGGTATTGAGTTTCATAACATTGAACAAGCATTAATAGATGATTAAAACTCATGCATTGCGTAGAAAACAGGATTTGTTGTAATTTAAACGGTAGTAGATTTCGAATAGATGCAATTACTCTAGATTCCGATTGCAGTGGATTTACGACCTTTAATTCATTATACGTATTCACAACAAAATCAACAACAGATTTGTGCAAGCGAGGATTAAAAGGTTGGTTTCTAATCGTAGCATCTCTGTTTGCAAGTAAAAAGTCGTTTTCGTAATTTGCGATCAACGCTGCTTTGAATTCCTCATATGTATTGACGTGATCCCGTACTGCCTTAAACCATAAAGAACACGGTGGAAGTAATAAATGAGGGATTAGTTTCATATATTGAGATTTATCTATACACATTATACTGCATTCATCCTGAAATTTTTCTAGGAAAGAAGTAGCATTTTCATTACATCTACCACTAAACTTACTCATAGCACGTATTTCGCTCATTTTTACACTTAACTTTACATTCCTTTCACCATTTCGTGTTCGTGTTGAGTGAAAATTTCTACCTACTGCGTTAAGCGTGGTTCCACCATCTCTTTTCCGCCCATCTGTATTCCTTGTTGAATTCTTTCCAAAATAATATCCTCATCGGATGGGTTACTTGAAGAAGAGATAACGCAAGGTCCACGTCGATCTACTGCGGGTGAATGCGAGGTCATCTCTTGTGAATGAGGGAACTCCAAACTATCATTAACCATGTTGTTGTTGTATGCGTTGTCTTTAATCTGTAACGTCCTAATTTCCTCCTGTAAGGTAGATATCAGTTGTGTATTTACACGTATTTGGTTAGAATTATCTGTCACCTGAATCTTTTGCTGACGAACAGAAGATTCTATTACTTCCAAATCCTTTTTTACACAATTGACTTCTTGGATTACATGGTTGTAATTATCCTGGCAATCTTCAGATAATCTTTTTAGCTTTTCATCAAACTGTAATGTGATGTCTCTCACCGCCTGGATAACAGATTGTTTCGTCTCTTCTGATTTTTGATCTATTTGCTCTAATCCTTTACTCAATTCTTCTGACTTTTGATCTAAGTGCTCCAATCGTCTACTTAATTCTTCGGATTTCTGCTGTACCGTCTGTTTTACTTCTTCGGACATCTGGGCTAACTTTTGTTTCATAATTTCTAAATCATCCTTTCGGCTTTGTTCCTGTCGTTGCAATGCTATTAAAATTCTATCCTCTAGGGTCAACATTCCGGGTGCAATAGGAGCTATATTCTGCTCGTTGTTAGCACTGTCAACAGTTTCATTCTCTACTGTCTCACCAATCATGATTTTTCTTGTGATTACTCTGCCACTTCTAAGAACGGTTGAGTTCGTATTCATGAACCTTCTTACTAAGGTAAATTCACCCTTACTTTAGACTTCGGGATATGAATTTACAAGAATCCCGGGCGGAAACACCAAAAATTTTACAACGACTCACCAAAGGTAGTCGTCAACCCTGGTTCGGCTAATAATATAAGTAAATATTTAGTGACAATAATTGTTTACACCTTAAAATATCTTCCGTAATTATATTCACTAGTATTATCACCTTTTCTACTGAAATTACAAGTCGATGGTGAGTATTAAATAATTTATTCGTTGATTCTCTTTTAACGTATATTCACACAAACTGTCTGGCAATCATACATGTTAATTAGGTATCCATAAACAACTACATAGCAACCAACTATACAATGATGTATATTTCTTACATATATTAAAACATTCTTCTTTTGTTATTTTTAATTAGCATTATATCAGGTATAGTGCTTGTGTAGAAGCACTTTCTGCCCAAGATACAGGTAATTATCAACCAATACAAAGTATCTCGTTGTAGTGTTTATATCCATCTGTTCCTCTTACGACATATGTGTTAATGAATCCGACTGGACCAAATGCTAAATACCGTATATTTAAAAGATAATTTCAAGTGCTTCATCCGTTTTGCTGTGAAGACAAGACACAATCTCGATGTCATCATTCTTAAATATTGAGCAAAAACGATACAAATTGCCCCTCTTCTCCATTTAGTACCGAAATTTCTAAACACGGTCGGACACGTGCACACTCTTTTAAATAAGGAATTTATGTATCATATTTCATCTCACAAACGTGAGGGATTCTATTTTTCGCATACATTTTAACCCCCTTTCTTCTGTTTGGATAAGCATTTCAATAAAAATGGCGTGACAACAACCCAGTCCGAGGTAGGTGTTAACTATGTTAATAAAATTCATTTCAAACGGTTCAGCCATTTTTCGTTATGATAAACAACGTGTTTTTAATTTATATACTATGCAAATATAGGTTAATAGTATTGTTCTGTCTTGTTATTTATTTATTTAAGTTATTTATTGATATAAAATTGAGGTGTTACGTTTAATGTTTAACAATACCTAGCATTTACTATGTTATCAACCGTGAAGTAGCGAATTTTGTGTCTAATATTTATATTATATTCAATTTAATGTGTCACGCTAGTAGCAAATTAAGCATAAATGCGAAAACATTTTTCACTTTCAGTTCTCAAGAGAATTTCTTTCCTGTCTTTCTATTATTTTGTCAATAGCTTACAAAACACTGGCATCAGACTTTTGCAATTATATATTTTAACGTTTTTCCCATAAACTCCCCTGAAAATTTAACCTGAATCGACCCTTACCGGGAATCGAACCCGAGACTACAAGAACCAAAAACACTCGCGCTAGCCACTAGACTTTTTTATTTTTATTCCACGTTAATTAGTAAGCCCACGTTTCATATAGCCTCGCTGTTGAAAATGTTACGTGAATATAGACTAGACCAAAATTAATTATTGGTGTCCATTTCAGGATCACTCAGTATTATGTTTTTAAGTGTTAGAGTGTTACAAAATCCAACACTTTTCAGTGCCTTATTAAACAACTTATTTTTTTAAAAAAAAGTCTTGAATGTGTATTCACGGATACAATAAGAATAAAAATCACTATTAGAAACAAACATTTGCAGTAAAAGGAAAAGCAGAAACTATTTGTGTAATAAAAATGTATATCTTTGTCAAAATATTTGTGACTTGGTGTAATCTATATTCACGTAACATTCCTCCACTAAAAACATGCTACCGAGTGATCCTGAAATGGACACCAGTAAAGAATTTTGGTCTAGTCTATATTCACATAACAAAAGGAACAAGAAACTAAAAATCAACTTAACACTACTTTTATACCACCAATAGCAGCAAGGGGCAGACGATACTATCCCGAAAAAATGCATTTATTGCTTTGACCCGCATTGCAAAGCATCGGACAATTTGCAACATCAATTACAAAAGCTTGAAGAGAAAGAATCTTTATGGACAATAAGTTTCTTACATACAATATTCAATTATAAAATGCCTACTACTTATCTTTCTTATTTAATTTATGGGGCGCGATGGTTCACTGGTAGAGCGCTTACCTTTGGTGCATGCGGTCTCTGGTTTTATTCCGTCCAAGTAAGCTTGTGGTGGACAACATTATATCCGTGACTTTTCTGAAAGCATTTCCTTTTCCTTCCACTTTCTCATTCCACCAATTCTTATATCATTTTTCTTACTTTAATTATCTTCTCCCTTAGCCTAAAATAGCAGGATTCTAGAACACTGGTCCGTATACCAATTGAGTGGTGATGAAGAAAGCAATCAACCTGGTTAACCTGCCTTCACTCGCTATCGCTTGCTCGACATTACTATATGAATTGTGTATTGAGATTTGATAAAGAAAAGAACCAAACTGGTTACTAATCCAAATTCTCCTCTATGTGAGGACCAGCAATCTAGAACCTTCCCGCCTAAAGGGCGTAATAGTGGGATGTTAAATATTTCATTTAATTTTCTAATTTAATTTAGCTCTTCCACATAATATTTTACCTAATATAATAATAAAATATTATCAAGTGCTCGCAAAGCTGGGAGCGATCTCGGAATCTACCGTAATGTGCGGTAATCTTATTAAATATGTTTCACTACTAGATCACTTGTTGAATGTTTCATAATGCTATACTAAATTCCATAAACATTCAAGCGAAATAAGTAAAATTGATGAGATTGACAATTTAAACCGTACAGTATTGCAAAGCTGGAGGTGTAAATATTTACTCCATTACGCAAACTCTTTTTCAAATACGGGCCGCGGTGGCTCAGTGGTAGAGCGTTCACCTCTGGTGCTAGGGGTCCCGGGTTCGATCCCAGCCCCCGCCAAGTGAACTTTGTGGTGGACAAACACCGTGGGCGTGGGTTTTCTCGGGGTTCTCCCGTTTCCTCCCACTTTCTTCATTCTACCATTTCATTCATTACTCATCATCACCGTCTCCTTTAGCCTAACCGGCATAACCGTGGGACGTAAATCTCAAAGATTTCATTTCATTTTTCTTTTTCAAATACAACCATTATTATACAGTTCATTTTCATAAACTTGTTCTTATAGCAACTATATCATTTCCTATTTAAATTCAATTTATAGATAATTTTGTGTTACATATCAGCTGATACTCATGGTATAAACTATACAATAAGTTAACATTCGATGTAAATAAATAAGAAATTTATAATTTTACAGATTCTGGAATTGCAATTTAATTCAATTTTAAACTGTATACATTTTCTATATGATTGTTTAATTTACTTTATAAAAATCCAGATTATGATTTACACTAACTGTTTTAATTAAAAATACAAGCTTATACAGGGTGCGGGGAAAGTCCCGGAACGGTCCAATATCTCGCGAAATATACAGATCAGCAAAACAAAAATAACACGCGTTAAACAGTTTTGAAAAATCTATCCAATGATACCAAACGCAACCCTCCATTCCCACACGGGAGGTAACTTTAAAATTTTAAATGGATATCCCCATATTTTGTTGCACATTTGGATTCTTCAGAATAAGTAACAGTGATTTGACCCAAAATTGAAAACAGTGCCTTCACGGATAGCACTTGAATCGACACATAAAAAATGGAGGCGGCAAATCTTTCTGAAAATGTGGCCTCTCAGTGTCGAGCTCTGGGCCATGCGGTTAGCGTACGGGACTGCGGCATGAAAAGTCGTGAGTTCGATTCCCACGCAGAGTAATATTTTTATGTGATTTTTTACCCACATAACGAATTCATACATTTTAACTTCCATAAAATAATACATTTGTCCATATTTATTAATTTGCAAGAAAATACAAATGGTGACAAAAATGGCTTATTTTTGTTGTAAATAACCCTACTACTAAGAACTACTTCATAAAGCTACTTTGCAAAACAATTATCGATATTGTATTCCATGTAACTTCATCTTCGCAAACACTGTTTCCAATTTTTGATAAAATCACTATCACTTTTTGTGGAGAATCCAAATATGAAATAAGAAATAGGGGTTCCCATTTAAAATTTTAAAGTTATCTCCCGTAGTCCCCAAGGAGGTAGGGATAGGTGATTGCGTTTTCTATCATTGGATAGCTTCTTTAAAACTATTTAACATGTGCTATTTTTGTTTTGGTGATATTTATACTTCGCGAGATATTGGACCGTTCCGAGAATTTTTCCGCACCCTGTATACAGTATTTTATCTCTCTCTTTCGCACTCTCACTCTTTATATTATAACTGAGTGTTGCAATAGGTATCAAGAACATGAATAATTTTCATTTTGGACGTATGGTTTAAGGTTGGTATTCAGATCACAAATCTGTTCTCATTATAACGGATGTGGTATTAACGTTAACAAGGATCGTTAACGTTCCACATTTTAGTGTCTTCGTATATAGCCTAATTGATGAACATAGTGAATAAATGAGACTGAGCTTTGAAAAGTGATTGTTCATCTGGTCTTGTATTTTTAAGCACTTCAAACTAGACATTTATATTTTAAAAAATATTTCACTATATTGAAAAGAAAAGCGTTCCGCAGTCAGGCTAGAACTGCCACCCTTCGGTTCTAGAATTTCAACAGCATTGCTAAACCCACTTGGCCACGCAGGCATGTTACAAAATAGCGCGTTCTGATATTAGAAATAGACTCGCTCCAAGCGCAGGTTTACACTTGGAGTTTTAAATAGCCATTTTTTTTTTTTTTTTTTTTTTTTTAGTAATTTCAATTGAATATATTGATTGATTTCCCACATTGGAACTTCACGTGAAGTGTGAATTGTATGTTCATCTCAAAAATACATTATTTTCTGTTCCTTCAATTTTACGTATTTGTGAGTGCTCCTAATACCTGTGCACTGTATGGAGTGAATTTCCCTCGGGATATTCTTCGCGTAATTATCTGACAGACTAAAGTTTCATAACAATCACAGTTTTTTGCTTATAATTTTCTTATTTTGCTTTATTTTTTCACAAAAATCATAAATAATTATTCATTACTACACTGCTTTGTTAAGGAAAGCACAAAGAAGCGATAATATATTAAGAAAACTGAGTTATTAATGAAAATGTGGAAGTTACAGTATATGCGAACAATTTATTGCAGATGAGGATACATACAACTCCAAAAGTGCATTACCACCTGCAATTCTCCTTTTCCTGCAATAGTAGGCAACCCAAAAAGCAGGGTCGTTCAGTGGTTGAAAATTAGAAAGGTGTTGGCACAAAAATCAATTATGTTACAAATATGGCAAACTTCAAATAACAGAAAAATAAATTGATAATAATAACGATTTTATTATTGTGAGGGCAATGGATGACATAAAAAGTTACAAAATGATGTTACTTAAGCAGTTCAACCAAGATGAATGGTAAGAAATAGATATCAGAGGAACGCAGTTTCTCTCCTTTTTCAAAAAAAAAAAAAGTCTCATAACAAAGGAAAAGGTTACATAATATAAATGTTTAATATAAAAGCCTCACAGAACAAAAACATACATCTACACGAAACGGAGAGACAAACACAGAATAAGGCACACCAGTGGCCTAGCGGACTTCAGGGCCTCCTATGCAAGATAAAGAGATGGGACCCTAGTTGTAAACCCAACTGTTATAATAATAATAATAATAATAATAATAATAATAATAATAATAATAATTATTATTATTATTATTATTATTATTATTATTATTATTATTATTATTATTATTAAAAATTCGTTTCTTTTTCAAACTCAGCGTATATCGTCTTACGTTTTAAAATCGGTGCTGCAGACTATTTGTCAGAACATTCATCTCCAGATATGATGTAGGGAGAAGAGAAAGAAACAGATACGACATCTGTAATGTCTACTGTATGTGATTCAGTAAGTATCTATAGGATTTAGGATACCCGAGTTAAAACAGATTTAAGAGAGCGAAAAGAAGATCTAGAAATCGAAACTTTTAGAAATGTCCTAGACAGGTGAAAGTATAGTTAAAAATTGTAAAAGGAATCATGTAATTTATCTTTCTAATCTTATATTTTAGTATATTTATTTCCCCATGCAAACATCTCTATTCAGGATTACGAAATAAAGTAAAGAGAGAAATATTTCTATTTCAAGAGTTAAATAAGAAGAAAAGCTCGCTGTAACTGACCTAGACTCGAACTCGCAACCTTTGGATTAGAAAGCAAACATTCCGCTGCTGAGCTAATAACTGCTTAGATAGTAGAACATTTAACGGTGCTTTCCACAGTTCAGGAATTTACATAACCAGTGGCGGAATGGGACAAAAAGGGACCAGGCGGGAATTAATCATTGGGGACCTTCTCGCTCTCTTTAGACACACACACACACTTATATACATATTAGGCCTCATTTAGGGGTACAGGTGATCCCACCGTTTCGTTGTAAATATACACTACCTAGAATGAAAAGCTGATAGCAACACTTTCCAAAAAGAATTCTGCGTCATGTTATTCTCATGATTATTTTGCATGTTAGAAGTATCTATCATTTTCCAAGTGTCCATGATTAGGCAAATTCCGGATCCAAAGACTCATGTTAATTATACAATGCAAATTATACCGACTGTTCAGTTGGTAAGGCGTTGACTTCGATTTCAGGATGTCGTGGGTTGAAGGCCAGGATGATGCCTGGACTGAAAGAACCTGCCACAACTTCTATCACTTCATCCCAGGCAAAAGTAATTATTTGTTGCATTAGGCAGCAGGGCCTAAGTAACATTTTTCGGAAAATTAATTTCCTTGTAGTTTTTAGGCCTGCATCTAGTGGCAAATTCTAGAAGATGTACAGTAATCCAATGTAGAAGATGTCGGTTTTTGAGAAACCAAATTCATATGGGAGTTATCAGCATGCTTCAAGCAAATTTGTCTTGCTTTCCTGTTAAAGATCTTCTCTGTGGCTATACGGTTGGCGTACGCGTGTGGGAGACCCGGGTTCGATACGCGGCAGAAGCTCAGGTAGTTAGGATTCCACTTAAGCTGTAGTTCCACCGTCCACGTCTCATGTGGTATTGCTGTTGAACAAACACAATATATCCAGTTTACCTATAAAATTTATCCAATGTTAAATAAGCCCTCTGCCTTGAAAGCAACGATTTTACAAATTATAAAAAAGCAGTGCTATATAAAATACCAGGATCATAGGACGTTCCTGGACTTGCCTTTGATATGCTTGGAACTGTAGTATGAATTTAAGTTGACTGCGAATGAATATCTTTGCATTCAATAGGGTTTTCAATTAATGTAGCATTATCTGTGCATTAAATTGTTCTGAATTTTGTGCACATTTTTAAAGTTGTTTTTTCTTCGCCAGTGTTCTCCTTTCTGTTTCTGATTTGTGTCAATTCATTTTTGTACAGTATTTAACCTATACTAAAGTATAAAACTATCCATGCAGTGACGTAGCTAAGGATGGAAACGAGGCTTGTGTCGGTGGCGCTGGATTGGGGGGAAACTGGAAAAAAATATTTATTTTCGCTATAAGGCATGGAAATGAGTTTTAGAAAATTAAAGATCATAAACAATTACCTCAGAAACTTAACAGGGCAACAACGACACATTAACCGTAAGACCATATACATAGAGCATAAGTTAGCTTCAAAACTATCTTTTGACGACATCGTAAAACCCTTTGCAGCCAAAAGAGACCGCGAAGTTAAATTTTAGTGTCAGTTTTTTATGCTTTCATTTAACGTACATCGATTTAAGAAATGTGCAAAATGTCCGAGTATAATACTGGAGACATCAACTTGACTGTTTGTCATAATTAAATATTTTCTTCTAAAGTAACGGACCGGTGATTCATTCTACGCATTTGCACATCCCGATATAATTCCAAAGACATTGTGATTTGCACTTATTATGATAAGACTATAAGAATATGTCAAGCATGCTACTATCAGATTATTTGGCAATTAAATACTAATTAGTTTGGTGTTTTATCTTGTACTACAAATTAAATTATGTACTTCAGTTTCAAAATAAAGCTTCACCACTTGAAAAAATGGAATAGAAGAATTATTGAATTGAAATGAAATGAAATCTTTCAGTTTTACGTTCCATGGTTATGCCGGTCAGGCTAAAGGAGGCAGTGCTGATGAGAAATGAATGAAATGGTCGAATGAAGAAAGTGGGAGGAAACGGGAGAACCCCGAGAAAACCCAAGAGCACAAAGTCCACGCGGCGCGAGCAGACATCGAACCAGGGACCGCAAGCACTGGAGGTGAACGTTCTACCACATTTTTAAAAATCATCTTATTGTACTAAAGAAGCAATTACAACGAAGTGTTTATGAAGCTTGTCACAAGATAACAAGGCTCAGTAAAAAAATATTAAATTAAATTTTAAAAATCATATGAAAATTGTGGGAGTTAAGAGAACAAAGAGTTGACTATAAAATTTGCAAACTTCTTATTACGTACGTCCGTTGATAATTTTGAGTATTGTTGTTGTAAATACTGTACATACACAAACTAAGTTGGAAGTAAAAATATATTTTACGGTCGTTCCGATATACCAATTGACACTATGCTGTTTACTAGCTGGATAAAAACGATAACCTGACCTTAAAATTGTTAATATTTATATTGTTATCTGAGCTAGGAGTAAGAAGGGCTCAAAAGTGACATAACTGAAACCATATTTGTGGCGATTCAAGACAGGTTGTGATTCTGTGAACTAAGGTATCTATATTATTACATTTATGACAGAATCAGGACTAAACCCGTATTTCTACGCTTGTCTTTGGTATCGATAATTTTATGGACAATCATAAACCAGATAGATTTGCTTGCGACATTCAATGTCTAGTCATTGATATTGGCCCAAATATTGACCCAATTACACAAACAGTTATCTAACACAATTTTAGGTGGGACATATAAGTTATTCATTTTAAAAGCATACAGGTTTTTACTACGTAAATTTTGGAAATCTAAATGCTGAGACAAATATATATAATCAAACAGAACAGTTTCTAAGTACTTACAGCTTTGAGGTAGGTCAAACATACACAGGGGAAGACTCCTATCTGTTTGATTATAGCCTGGCCAGCGAACGATGATTTCTGACAGCTCAGCTCGCGAGGACGACTGAGGAGTGCGGTGTTGCCATGTGCTTCTCGCGCAAGGAAAGAATCGTCTGCTTCCTCGTTGAGGGTGAGAGTGGGTGAGTGAAAGTTTGGCTATGTGCAGTGGTTACCATGGAGACGCGACAGGTTCTGAGCCTAAGGTTGGTCGACCTGCTGTCTTCTGCTCGCTCGCCGTGGCTTTGTGCAAAGCTATCAGAAATCATCGTTTACCGGCCAGGGTATAATACGTAATTGAGCAGTTATTTTGTTAAACTAACAGCTTCGTCTGCGTACAAGGTCAGTGAGCGAGTAACATACAAAGTGATAGCTTTTTGCTTTACGTTTATCAACTTGATGCCTTCTTGTGAAGGTAAAGAACACATTACATCATATTTTACACGAAAGACCTGATGTTTCCATAGAAACCAACCACATAAACTTTGAATTTGTTTTTCTATGAGTTGAGGCATAGGTAATACATTTACCAAATACCATATTTTACTTAAAAGATAAACATTTATAAATTTTGCTCTGGAATATAAACAGAGAGTTCTGGAGTGATTCACATAACTTGAGTGACGCAGTGTATTTACAACATTCTTATAGTTATGAGTAATAGTGTTAGAATAAAATGTAATTCCTAATATTGTGACACTGTCATCCCGAGGGACGGTATTTAAATTAGTAAAATCAATACTATTGTTTATATTTAACATATGTGATTTACATACGTTTAACCTAGCTCCAGATGCTATCTCATAATAGTGAACACATTTCATCATGAGAGAACAATCTAGTTTTGAAGACACAAAAACTGTTACATCTTCTGCGTAACTAGCCACCTTCAGAGCAGGATTAATAATATTGAGACCAGTTAGGCGGTCATCCATATCATATGACAGGGCAGCAAGGCCTAATAGCAAAAGTCAGTATCGAAAGGGGATCATCTTGTTGGATTGAACGATTGATGGGAATGCTTTTGGAGAGGTGACCATTAACATTTAACTTCGTATCTGCATTTTCATAAAAAATATTGCATCCAAGTAACAAATTGATCACTAAAACCAAATTTTCGGAAAACAGACCATAAATAAGAGTGTTCGATATTATCAAAGGTACTTTTAAAATCTAAATTAATCACAGCCGCTTTAAGAGCACAATCATTACAAATAGTAATACTACCTCTAGTAGTTAACAGAAGGTAATAGATGGTTTTCTTTATAACAGCCACATTTTGCAAATATGTAATAACGTATCCATATATTCCATGAGATGGTTTTTGATACATCTACTAAAAATTTTGATATCTGTATTAAGAAGTGATATAGGTCTGTAATGACTAATATTAGAAGATTGAGTAGTTTTGGAGATAGATACCGTGATGGCTGTATTAGGGCATTTTATAGTGTCTGAAGCAGGATCATTCATTGACAATCAATATTAGTGTATCGCCCATTATGTCTCAAAATTTAACATACAAACGGCCAGAGATAGAGTCGTAGTCAGCAAATTTTCTTTGTTTCGCAGCATTCACAGCTCTTTTTACTTCATCTTTGATAAATGGAGCACATAAAAGTTAATTGTCTTCGTCATTTATCACCTTAGGCACACTGTCAAGTAATTTATTGTCGCAGCAGGTAGCAGAATCTATCCCAAATAACTGGTAGTAATAGTCATACATGCTGTTGCGAATATTGTCCTGAGTAGTTTGCAAACAGCCTTGAGCATCTGTTAGGGATGTGATTAGTTTCGTCCTTCCAAGTTTGGCTTCTTTTAACACATGTGTAAGAGAGCATTGTTCTTCTCCTGGGAACCCTGGAACTTTACTACGTAACTTAATCCCTTCAATTTTCTGTTTATGGAATTGCAATAACTTTGCTTTGTATTTACGTACAAGGGAAAGGGCGGGGCGATTTGTCATAGCCTCAGTCTGTGCCTCTAAGAGACATCCGTAATAGAAATTATAGTGTTTCCGCCCCGCCCTTTCCCTTATCAGCATAAATGTCAGAAGAATACCACCTACAAAGCTTCGGATTTTATCCTTAATGTATTGATTCCACCACTCAAGATATGTTTTAAACCACTTGAGGTTTTAAGGTATCATTGACATATAGCATGTCTATCCTAGAGCTTGAATTTTGTGTAATAAATATGTCCCCCTGTAAGTCTGTGTTTAAAGTCCCACACATTTACCAAGGACAAATTCATTACTAATTCATTCAATGTTGGAAAATAGTTGTAAGTCGGTTCTGTTTTATGAGTTATGATTGAATTATGATTACCTCCAAATATAACATTAGTTGTGCCACTGAAATATGGTGCTACCTCATTTGCATAAAAATATTCCTTTCTTTTCTATTATTACTTCCACTGGGCGCATAAACATTGATAAGTGTGGTATCATTAACTTGACCTTTTATAATTCTACCATTAGGATGCAATTCCACATTTGAAAGGGGGATGCCTTCTTTAACCAAAATTGCAGTACCAATGCTATTATATGTACAATTATTATATACAATATACGAGGGAAGTACGTTTACAATTATTGGACCAACTTCTTGGAGAAAAGCCACATCTATTTCAGATTTAAGTAAAAAGTTATTGAGAGCTTCAATTTTTACTGGTGATTGAATACCGTTAATATTTATAGTTGCTAGTTTTAAGATAGTACACATTAGTAAAGTAGTAAAAAGGTGTCGAACTTGAGTAACGCACTTCATAATAAAGCACCACTGTTAGTCTACAAGAACTGATCTGCTGAATGTTTAGGTGGGATTAGAAATTGTTTGTGACTCACCTGAAGTAGGAACTTCGGTATCAGGTATATGTTCAGAACTCACTAATTTCGCTACAGACGACCGTCTGATTCTAGGTGATACTTCTGAAATTCCCTGATCCTCTTCTAAGGTTGTTTGGCTTGAGCTATAGCCGTTCCTGCTTTCTTCCGTTTCTTGTCTTGTGAGGCTTCCTGAGAACTCCGGGCAGCGGCTTCTTTTTTCCCACTAGGACAATTCACAGGTGAGAAAATGGGATCTTTTTCCTTGGACTGAACGGTGAACATGGGACTTACAGCGGAAACTTCTGATACACTAGAGATGCACTCTGGATTCTGAGTACCATCAACAACACTAGGGGAAGAGGAAACACTTTCTAGCAATACTTTCTTTGCATCCTGCTCACTGACTACGTGAGGTTTCTTTGTCATATCTGACTCAACCAGTGGAGAAGCACCATGTAAAGCTGGAGAGGCTGAAGACGAGGCCATGTTCTGAGTGTCACTAACATCCTGGGCATGCACATTGTCAGATATTTCTCCGGAACATGATTGGTTAGAAACACTATTGTTAAGCACAATCGCAGCAGTGGCTACAGAACGGCCCTGTATCACAGGGGTTGCAAGAGCAGTCATTAACTTCGGAAAGTGCACATCTGAAGTCAAAGTAGGCAAATTAACAGGTTTAACCACAGTAATTTCTCGGGTTGGCTTATCGCCAGTATGTTTCTTAGCACTTTCAGTGTGTTCTAAGGTTGTTGTTGAAACAACGGCCCGTTTTTGACGCTGATAACATTGGTCTTGTAAATGATCACTTGATTGACAGTAATAATAGGTACGGTCCTGACCGTAATAAGTTACAAGGAACCTTTGGTTACGGATATCAATGAATGACAGTATAGGCATTAACAAGTACATAGTCACAATCTTTCGTCCAGATCTAACTTTGTAAACATGGGTATCGTCATAAATTTCATCTTTGATACTTTTACACTCTCCATAGACAGACAAACCACGTGTGACATCAGTATCACTATATTCCGTGGGAATAGCATGTACTCACACATGGGCTAAAGGCCGATCAGGTAATTCTAATGTCACTGGGTATGTTCCACTATCGTCTTGAAAATTAACACTATCACCATGTTCTCGTAAAAGTTTGTCACACAACAAGTCCGACAATAACTTAATATATACACATTTATGATAAATATCCAACTCGAGACTTAGTATTTGTTCTTCCTTTAACTGAAACGTGTTTTGAATAAACTCATGGATTTTGATTGTGGAGGGATGGTTAGGAATCGCACGGTATCCTAATTTTAATGTATTCACACGTTTGATAGACATGTTGTAATTCTAAATAAGGTTCACTATTCACCATAGGTTGAAAAATATTAGAGCAAATAAAGCGTAAATTCCAATCAAATACAAAGTACACTAGCGCATTCAATGCCACTCACACGGTAAGACACTGGACAGAGCACCAGCGAAAGATGTGCTACTTCGTGGGCAGCGAACACGCAACATTACCACAGCGCCCCTCTAGAAGAATTCAATCACCTCCTCTGACGCTATGTTGCACCACTTTTTATTTAGTATTAGTTTTTGTTCATCTGTTTGTTGCACTCGAAGAAGTGATTTTCCGATTTTGTTATTTCAAATTTACCTTCACAGTCTTTCACTCTTTTAAGTTTGCTTCTGTAACCACTCTACTATACGACAAAAATGAAAGACAAATTGTTATTTCTTTAATTTATTTATTTTCCTGCAAGAGATAGCTCCAGTATATCACTCACCACCATTCCGATTTCGTCTGGACAATGTCGATTTAAGAGAAAATGAGCCACTCCCGAAGTTCCTCTGTCGCGACTTTAAAATATCCCAACTTTCATGTTCATTGAGGAAGTTGGTGACTATTATTATTATTATTATTATTATTATTATTATTATTATTATTATTATTATTATTATTATTATTATTATTATTAATGAAGTTTAGTTTTCACGTTATTATACAATCTTCACAATAAGAGAAAACCTTACAACACACTTTCTTTTATCAGATAGATAACTCTGATTCGCTCTTCACTAGAAATACTTCTCTTATTGGTTATTACGAAAAAACAATCGTTTATTTTTACCTTCATTTGCTGCACGAAGTGACCCTACATTTTCCTTTGGACAGGTGGTAACCCTACTTACCAGAGTAAGTGGAAGTTGTGCGAGTAAAAAAGAACGTTGTAATAGGCGATTAGCCAACCAAGGACCTTCAGTTTCTGAGAGCCATCGCAATGTAACTCAAATAATGAAACAAGTATTTATAACAGCTATGCCGACTATCAAAAAATACTGTGAAACACAAAATTTGTGTGGCGTTGGAGCAAACCGCTACGGAATGAAGCTTCAGATGTCCGAGACAATTCCCAGAATCCCTAAATGCGTTGTAATTACTCGTATAACTTCCGTCTTCACTTCGCTCACACCCAAGAAACCGATTACTGTATAGCCAACTGGTGTCACCTGGCAGCCTGTTCGTATCGTACGCTGTGTGTGGAAGTGGAACGAGATGAATGTGCTGATAACTACGATTCTTGCTGCAATAACTAGAGAAATTGTTACTGCTACGTTGCCATATCGATCGATATCTTAAGAAACCGAGACAGACTGAGTGCAAAGAAGTAGTGAATGTTCCCAGAAACTTGCATTATTAAAGGAAGATACAAACCCCTTAAAATATAAAATCATCAATACAAATTAGTTTATATTTTAATAACTTTATTTTACTATAACTCTAAGGCTGGCCAGGTAGTCCACAAAGTACGCCACTGGTTGAAGTTATGCATCAATATTCACACAATGAGATAGTTTAATTACGGTATTACGTGTTAATATTGTCACCATTAAAGAACTTTTACAGTTAAGCTCCGAAGTCTGTAACCAGATCCTACTTAAATTTAAGTGAAATCAATTCAATAAATGAGTTCAATTGAGAATCTGCTGCTGCTTTTGAAATCAGTTGAAAAATTGTTAAATAGTACACCAATACAGTGGTGAAACTTGAGAGTAGACAGGGTAGACAGCAGGGCCGGCGAGAGCGGTCGCGGGCCCCGGGGCTGAGCAATCCCGGGCCCCTTACATGTTCCCTTATGACTTTTACGTACTTACCACTTAGGACGGAGGTAAGCTAAAATGAACATCAGAAAAAGTAACTTATTTATTTGTAACAGCAAAAGTTCTCCCCCTATGCTCAATCAAATGCTCGAAACAAAATAATTTGTGAAGGAAATACAAAAAGAACATATTAAATAGTTAATAAACGTTGAGAAAGTAAATGTTCTCAACCATCCAACCTACCCTGTACTATGAATATCTTTGCACAAATTGTTGCTATAAATAATTATATAGAAGTAAGCTATGCAGTTAGTCTTCCTTAACTAGAGACATAAGGCATTAGGCCTAATTTAGTTATTTCAATGAAATATTGCTCAAATTAATTATAATGTGATATTAATAGTAATTGTCTGTAGGAGAAATTTATTATATGTATTACTACTAGACAACTGTTACAATGTATCCTTTTCTACGCATAGTTACAACAAAATTCCCTTTCTGGCCTTTTTCAGGGTGAATTCATCAATGATAGCATCCAGGTTGGTACACGTTCTGTCTCCACTGCCAATACGCCTAAGCTTGATAATCTGTCTTGACACATTGTAGAACGTAAAACACTTTTTACTCTATTTAACACAGAGAATGAGCTCTGCACTAGCAACGGCAGCAGGGATTTTGGCGAAAATACGAAGGGCCACTGTCAGATTCGGAAATAAAGTTTCTAGATTCAAAGTTTTGATGTTATCTAGGACATCCCATGGTGAAAACGTTTTCTCACCAAAATTGGCCGAATATATCAATTTCAGGCTATGTAGTTCATCAGAAAGATCATCTAAATCTTTTGGGTATCGCTGGACTAGTGCAGCTGCTTGTTCTTGGATCTGGTCACCTGTCATTTCTTTGCAAGACCACAGTACACAAAAATTGTTACACAAAGAGCGCACTGATTGGAAGCAAACTGAGTAGGAATATACAATATTTACTAATTCTTTACACTGGGCTGCCGGTCCCCTTTAGGGCCCTGGGCCCCAGGGCTCTGGCCCCCTGGCCCCCCTCTCGCCGGCCCTGGTAGACACCATCTACCCATTAAAATTCCATGTACGTCCAATGTCTTTGCTAACTTAAAATTAGGAAATCAAAAATTAAGGACCACCCTATATATATATATATATATATATATATATATATATATATATATATATATATATATATATATATATATATATACAGTAAACCCTCGTTAACACGAATTCCAACGGACTGAAAAATCAGGAGTTCGTGTTAAAAGAATTCGTGTTAACCGGGGTCCCAAATTTTATTATTCGAATACATTTTCTCCATACATTCACACTACAGTATACAGACTATACATACCACTACAGTATATTATGTATGTCATAGAAAACACTAGAGATGGTATCGAGACGAGACTGAGTAGCCTCGGTCTCGTCTCGGTTTCAAATTCGAGACGAGACCAAGACTATTCTCTGTCTTGATACCATCCAAAGAATTGTATCGAGACGAGACTGAGAGTTTCGGTCTCGTCTCGATTTCGAAAAGCACTTCTCGGTCTCAAATTCGAGTTAAGATCGAGATCGAGCCTAGTTTCAGTCTCGGTACCATCCTCTGAAAAGTGAAAACACTACAGTAAGTTTATTATCCCATCTTCGAAGATTAAAAAGAAAAGTTTCCACGCAAAAAATCCAGGTCAAGTTATAAAATTGATAACTCCGCTAGCAGGGTGAGTACCGCTAGTAACGGAAAGGTATTTATGATTGCTGTCACCAGTTTGGAGTTACAGGGGAGAGAAGAAGTTTTGTCTCGAGCTGTCGCCAGCTCGTCTGCCAAGCACCTGCATGTTCAGCGCTTGACGGAAAACAATCAACACCTCATAAGAGAGGAAAGATACCTGTTTCTGGTTTTTCTCTTCTTTACAAGGCAATTTTCGTCTGTATAAATAGTGTATGCCAAAAACTGATCTGGTGTGAAATCTGAAATAAGAAAAACGATCTAAAAAAAAAAGGATTGAAAGTTCGTGTTAAATGAAAACCTTTACTGATTCGAGGGACTAAAAATTAGTTCGTAATTCGTGCTAACCGAAATTCGTGTTAACCGATAAAACTTCCTATAAGATAACGTACAGCGATGCCGGGACCGAAATTTTGTTCGTCCTAACCGAGTGTTCGGCTTAAGCGAGTTCGTGTTAACGAGGTTGTACTGTATATATATATATATATATATATATATATATATATATATATATATATATATATATATATATAGGGCGGTCCTTAATTTTTGATTTCCTAATTTCTTTGGACTCACCCCCTAAAATGGTTCCATATGGGACTAAATTAAGGAAGGAGAAAAATTAACTTTATTGAATAATATTAAATGGTGCCCCAAGCGACCAAAATTTTGAATCCGATTACAGTACATAATATCTGGGGAAAATCTGGAATAAAATCTTGTAATTTAGAAACGGCTTTAAGGGAACGCAAAAATACCCTGGATAATGGAACTAGAGCAAGAAACACATCTAATGTTGTATAGTATTGTCACAGCGGCCATCTTGAAGTCCGCCATCTTGGATTCAAATCAAAATTTTCAAATAGGAAGAGAGTCATGTGACATATCGTTTTGAGGTGGCATTTCACCAGAAACACAAATCTGGCACTATTTTAAAGATAGCCTTAGTCGTCTAAGAATTATTACCTGTGAAAGTATTTCTCTCTTTCACAAGTAATAACTCTTACACAACTAAATGTAAAGACATGAGTTTGGCTAGAAAAGAACAAGAGGGATATGCGCGGCTTCATTAGAAAGAGGAACGCAAAAGAAAAATGCACTTCTGAAAATGATTTGTATGAATTTTACACCAAAATACACAGAGGTAAGCATTTCAAGAAATGAAGAGGAAAACCCAGTTGAGTATGTAAGATAAAATGTAAATATGTGCCTGTGTGCGCCCGGACCCTGCAAGAGATGTAAAAGGGGAAAAACTAATTTTAAAACTCTAAGACAGGTTGCTGCTCTTGATCGATACAAGTCCACTGATAGAACGAGAATACATATTCTGACAGCGACGGCAGAAACATTAGGCCATAATGTAAAGGAACTAGTAATAAATATGCATCGATGCTGAGAGAAAATCCATAGCAAAGTTGCATAAGACCACAAAAAAATTTCGGAGTGCATCAAGTGCGTTAGTTGTGCAATGAGACGGAAAACTACTGCCGAATTTGACTGGTAGAGAGACTATCGACGGGTTATCAATATTTATTACAGGAAATGCTCATGAGAGGCTAATTGGTGTTCTCAGTTTGTCATCATGAAGAGGAGAACGAACATATTATTTCTACTACAGTTCATTAGCTTGAAGAATGGAACTTGGTAAAGTTCGTGCAGGTAGTTTGTTGTCACACTATTCCCTGCAATACGTGTTTTGTGAACGATGCTTTCATTCTGCTAGAGCAGATGTTCCAAAATGATCTTCTATACCTTCCTTGTAGACACTACATTTATGAATTGGTTTTAAAATGTGTATTTGACAAGTGTTGTGTTTCGTTTGCATCTGGACCGGACGTTCCCCTATTTAAGCATTTTCAGAACGATTGGTCTAAAATAGATTGTACAAACTTTATTCCAGAATTCATGATGATAATGACGTAAGGAACAACATTTCAGATGTAAGAAATGAAGTATTGAATTTTGCATCAAACTTGTAGAAGCAGGACACCGCAGAGAAGATTACAGTAAATTTCTAGAACTGACATTCTTGGATGGCATACCTCCTCGAAGAGTTTTCTTTCGTTTGCCTGGAGCAATTCATCATGCAAGGTAGATGGGAAAGCAATATACTGTTTAAAAATATTTCTCTTTCGCCAACATTTTCGTTTAACGAAGCAAATAGAAACGGGTCTTCGGAGAGCATGAATTTTTCTGATACGACTATATGTCCAAGCTTGATTTAAATGTGATCAAGTATCCCACTCATCATACAAGACCTGCAATTTTTGAAAGCTTTCTACAGTTATAGACAAATAGATAATGGATTATCTGAAGTGCTCTTTCTAAATTTTCTTGGCATCTCTGGTACTTGAAGGAGGAATACGTAGTAGGGATGGTACCGAGACCGAGACGGACTTTTATATACCGAGACGAGACCGAGACCGAGACGGAGTATTACATACCGAGACGAGACCGAGACTGAGACAGACCTCTATAAATCGAGACGAGACCGAGACGAGACCACGGTCAGTCTCGAAAGTCTCGGTCTCGTCTCGAATATTGATAGTTATTTTGCCTTTACTCAAAATTGGTTTCGTTGCTGTATGAGATAATATGGGAACGGTTGACTGATGTATCTGCACAGTGGCGTATTTAGGGGGTAGGTATCGGGCTCAAGTCCTTCCCGAAATAAATTTGTAATCATTTTTTGCATTGCAACTACAATACAAATCTTCGTTACCCGTTCCTCAAGCCTCTCCCGAAACAAAATCCACTGCTATTGTATATAATCTTCTCCCTCCCTCTCTCTCTCTCTCTCTCTCTCTCTCTCTATCTATCTATCTATCTATCTATCTATCTATCTATATAGTGTGGCCTAATTTAATCTTTCCACGGAAATATCTCGAAAATGGTTGAACATAAATGAACTGAACAAAAACTTAAATAAGAAATACCATAGGGCAAATCGAATGGCGATGTCATGGTACCCCCAGAGCCGCTCTTCAAGGGGGCCCGGGGCCCAACTTTAAAATCTTAAATGGAAACATGGGTCGAGTGACATCTCGTTCGATAGATCTTTAAAAACTAAAAAGCGATGTGGCAAAAGATTTTTCATATCGGTCACCATATTCAAAATAACCCCCAAGATATGTTACCTGCATCAGATGAAGGTCCAGTAGCACTAATATGAAAACGGTTGAACATAAATGAACCAAACAAAAATTCAAATATTAAATCCACTGGGCAAATCGAATGATGTTGTCGCGGTGACTCCAACAGCCGCCTGGGCCGGCTTTCATGGGGGTCCAGACCCAACTTAGAAATTTTAAACGAAAATATGGATCAAGTGATACCTCATTCGATAGATCTTCATACACTAAACAGCGTTGTGGCAAAAGATTGTTCACATGGGTCACCGTTTTCAAAATGGCCGCCAAGACATGGTTCCTGTATCAGATAAAACGTCCAGTACCACTAATATGAAAACGGTTGAAGATAATAACGGATGAACAGAATAAAACTTCTATAGGAAATCACAGAGAGTATTTAATCATTCCAGGATTCGAAAATGTTGCAACAGAGGAGAAGATGCCTAGAGTAAAAGTGCCATAATGCAAAGGAGGAAATCTAGTTTCTAGAAAATTATCGTTCCAACGTCCTCCGTAAGTGGGTGAAGCGGGATGGGAAGAAACGGTGAAATTGCAAATGAGAACCTTAGTTTTTGCAAATGGTATCTACACGACAAAATTATCTGAAATGTGATTTTATAATAGATAGATGTCTTTTTCTTTTTTAAGTAGGTAAAATTCTTGTTAAATATTACTTTCCATTTTGATTGCAGGCAATGATTTGTGCAAAAATGAATCAACTGAAATGCGAAACTAATTTGTCGAACAATGCAATTTTAGAACAACGTGTACAAATGTTGGTTTTGCTCAAAAGTTGTCTGCACAATATTGGTTCATTACTTCATTACAGTACCAGTCACTTGTACACCCAAATGTTTCAGACAAGCCATACCTATTGCAAGTAAAAGTGGGGTTCTCATTTGATATTTTACCATTCATTTCCGCTTCACCCACTTACGGAGGGAGATCGGAAAGATAATTTTCTAAGAATTAGATTTCCTCTTTAGCATTATCTCACTTATACTTAAATAATGTTTTTCTCCGTTGGAATGATAAACACCTTCTGCGATTTCCTATACGAGTTTTATCCTGTTCATTTATCTCCAATCGTTTTCATATTAGTGGTACTGGTTTTTTATCTAATACAGACACCATGTCTTGGCTACCATTTTGAATACGGTAGCCGATATGAAAAATCTTTTACCACAACACTTTTTAGTTTTTAAAGATCTATCGAACGAGATATCACTTGACCTATGTTTCACCCATTGACAATTTTGAAGTAAGGGCCCTGGGCCCCCATGAAAGGTGGCCTAGGGGTCACCACGACATCATCTGACGTGATTTATGTCATTTCCCTGTTTCACTTTTGTTCTGTTCATTGTCACAACTCTGTTTTGGTGTATCAAGGTCTATCGAACGAGGTATCACTTGCCCCATGTTTCCATTTAAAATTTTAAAGTAGGGCCCTGTGCCCCCATGAAGAGCGGCCCTGGGGGACACCATGACATCACCATTCGATTTGACCCATAGTATTTCCTATTTGAGTTTTTGTTCAGTTTATTTATGTTCAGCCGTTTTCGAGATATTTCCGTGGAAAGATTAAAATGGGCCACCCTATATATATATACAGGCGCGGATCCAGGATATGATCAAGGGAGGGGCTAAACCATACTTTGCCTCTTTATCCAGTGTAAAGCGGGATTGAAGCTCATTTTATTCAGTGTATACCTGAGCGTTAAGGGGGGATATAGCCCCTATAGCCCTTCCCCTGGATCCGCACCTATATATAAACAAGCAGTGTTACCAACGCAAAATAAAGTTGTATTTTCTCAAATTGCACTATGTAAGGTATTACCTATTTCTAACTTAGATATTAAATAAAACCACAATACTACATATATTATTCAGTGTAACAAAGGACAATACAGTATCACTAACATCAAAATTTTGGAGATCTCTAATAACTCAAATAGCAGAGACGGTGCAGTGCGCATTATTTGTATCTTAGCGTCAAATAATATGATCATCGTATAATGTATTTCAAATGAATAAAGGAACAAAGTTACAAGAAATGAAAAATTTAACTTTTTCTAAAGACTTTACTTCGAAAACGTGCTGACATATCACGTCTCATCATATAGATGCTTCCAAAAGACTTATGCGATCATAATGTCATTTACAAGAATTGTTATTTCAAACCGTTTCAGAGATACCAAACACATGGATAGTGATTGTTTTATTGCTTAAAATAACGCATTTGTGTTAAGTTTTTATAATGATTGTTGTTTTCGTTTGCTTTTATAACATTACAACAATAGTTTTTGGTTGTTTTAATTAAAACAAGTTGCAGTTCCATTATTTTAAACAGTGTTGCCAACTTAAATAAATTGCTAAATATTATTCTAAATATGGTGCAAACAACGTAACTTAGATGCAAAATATTTTAATAACACGTAATTTGCTTTACGGTGCAAGAATGGTTTCAAAAGACGACGTTTTTCATAGTCTTCGGACTATTTATAATGTTAATGTCAAAGTTTTCGTTCCAGCAATACATGTAAATGCAAATTGTAACGGAAATTAAATGTAACCGATAACTTTTCAGTAACACTAGTTGTTCCCCTAAGCCTTAGGCCTGATGTACACAAAACCATGGGTAATTAAAAGTTCTAAATACACCCTAGTTACATTTCACTTGTTTTAGTTTGACCACCGACCACCTCAGACTCGATCCATACCATTAGCTATATGCAATTATTCAAGGACTTACAGTTAGTAATACACATTGTATTCATTTTTGGTTTGGTTTGTTTTAGTTTAACGTCCCATGATTATGCTAGGGTGTCTAAAGGAGACGTGGAGCTAATGATTATAATCTAAACCAAACCACTTCGGTCATTCAACTGTACCCCCACCGGAAATCGAATTCGGGACCCCGCGAACCGAAGTCAAGCGTGCTAGCAGCTAGACCAAATGGAGGTCCTTACATTGTGTTGATTTAAATCATTGAGTCAGTGTTGCCAGATTCGAAGATCAAAAAGTAGCGTGTCTGTGCTCCAAAAGTAGCGGATTTGAATTATTTGTAGGCCAAATATATGCAGTAGAAATGAATTATTTGGCAACTAATGACTGGTACTAATTGAATAATTTTTAACATGGACTGGAAAATGTGCTGGACATATTGCAAGAAATTATGATCAATAAACAAGAACAATTCTAGACAGGATACCACGAGATAAAAACAGCCTAGGAAACGTCCTTATACAAGAAGGTTTGACGAAATCAAGAACAACTGAGGAGTAACCTGAAAAAGAATTGCTCAAGATAGATAGTTGTGGAGAAGACTTGGAAAAACCTTCATCCAGCAGTGGATTGACAATGGTTGATTATGATTATGGCTATGATTTTATTATATCTGGACCTCAGAGGTAAACTAAACCAAGTCATAATTTCGTAATTTTATACCAGAAGCGAAAAACCAGTTCCTTAAGTAAGACCTATAGTACTGTTTTCAAACTACACTAAGTAGTTACAAAATAGTAGGATGCTTTTGGACTTACACTGTTACACCACTAGAAAGAACATAGTCTATTTAAAAAGTATTCTTAACTCAATTTCGACCAAAAAATTACTTAGCATAGTCTACCTCTAAAGTTCATGTATATATATAACTTTTACTAGGTAAGGTAGGGTAAAAACAGATCCAAAATTTAACGAAATTTGTACAGCGAAAACCAAATTTGATCTTTCATATTGCAGCAAAACTACGAAAATTAATACTAAAGAAAACTAGAAAGTTAAGAATCACTTGTTTTGCCGTGATAGAGAAAATAGATACATATATCTTGAATTACCTAGATACTTACATAATATGTATGTCCATGTTTCGCAAATTTCAGCGTAATGAACGCATGAGTAGTTTTCTTGAATAAAGATCACAAGCACCGCCGAGAAAAATGAAATGAAATCTTTGAGTTTTACGTCCCACAGTTATGCCGGTTAGGCTAAAGGAGACGGTGATGATAAGTAATGAATGAAATGATGGAATGAAGAAAGTGGGAGGAAACGGAAGGACCCCGAGGAAACCCACGCACCCGGTGTTTGTCCACCACAAAGTTCACTAGGCGGGGATTGGGATCGAACCCGGGACCCCAAGCACCAGAGGTGAACGCCCTACCACTGAGCCACCGCGGCCCCGTGCATCTCTGAGAACTCAGGAATAAGCTTAATCTATGTTACGGCACTGGATATATGCTTATGTAATACATTAGGACCTTATAAACTTGTATAAGAAACAGAATGTACTTAAAGTGAGACGCGAACTATACGAAACATAAGACTTTGAATCTAACTTGTTTGGTGATCCAACCCGATACCACAGATAGCAAAGATGAGTGCCGTAGCTCCCACCATAAGGTTAAGGAAGTGCCTGTTTTAAAGTGTCAATTAAACACTGAGATGTGAAACGGTAATAAAGCAATTGATCAATTTGAAACAAAATATATGGTAGTAATAATTTACTCTATTTGTTAAGATAATGAACGTTATATTCTGTTTTTAAAATGACCATCAAAACAGTGTGTTTTGGATAATAACTGAGAAATTGTAAAATTTCAATTTCGGTACGATTAAATACATTCGTGCTGCTGTTTATTGCGTTATCCGTTACGAGGTATTGAACAATTCTGATTCAAAGGAAGGAGGTAAACTATTGTACTCTACATATAGTACTGGAGTTAATTTAATATAGTTTAATTGTATACGCAGTACTGAGGCTATATGAGACAAAGTCTATTGCTGAAAGTGAAATATGGGTTACTATTAGGGTTTTATCTCAGGTATGTTATACCCATTGATGATTGAACCCGGAACACACGCATGGAAAGCATTAGCGCTAGCAAATTAGCTACGAAGAAATACATCATACCATAATTCTGTCAAAAATGAAGGCAAAAAGTAAGAACCGGAAACGACAGACTGTACGATAATAATACTTTCACAATTTTAATTTCATACTATTTATTTCGAGACTTTCGAGACGAGACCCGAGACGAGACCGAGACTTGGCCTTCGAGACCGAGACCGAGATCGAGACAAGCATCTGTTGACCGAGACGAGACCGAGACCGAGACGGCGATTTTTGACTCGAGACGAGATCGAGACCGAGACCGCTACTTATCAACCGAGACGAGACCGAGACTGTACAAAGTCTCGTCTCGTCTCGTCTCGATACCATCCCTAATACGTAGCATTGGAGTTTTTTGATGATGAAGTTAACATAGTGGAAAAACAAAAATTGGTTGAAAGAATTAAAACTGTAAGGAGAAACCGTGAAGCAGCAAAGAGGCTTGACGCAAGGATAATACCATAAAAATTCTTGCGAAAAGAGAAATCAGTGATTTTGATACAACAAACAATTTTTTCTCGTGAGATTTAAAATACCCAAAGGGTTTCTTCAGTGTGATCCGATTTCATGGTCAGATAACAATGACTATCTTCAAGGAAAAACAATAGTTAAATTCATCTCCGTAATAAACGATGCAGCAGAAGGGGAGTGAAACTAACAGAAAATTATAACATCGTTTTTACGAAAAATGAGTATCAGAAACAGTTTCTTTTGCACATAGTGAATTCTCATAGATAATCTTTTCCTAGATGTGACAAAAGCGAACTGTGTAGTATATAATATTGAAAACCTATTGAAAACTTACCCCAAAGCTACAGTACTACATAAATAAGGGATATTTCAATTTATTCCATGTTATATTTTTTCTTTTTCCTCATAATGGTCTATGAATCATCTTGATGGAAAAACTTATTGGTAGTTCATGGGGAAACAAAGATTTAACTTTCTCTAGCAGTTTGTTTCCAGTTTATGTAAAATACTTCCAAAATTCTTACAAATCTGAGGTCCATAACTACAATAAAATAACATTACATCGAAGCATTTCGTTTTTCACACGTAATAACTCTTATAAGGTTATTGGTAGCTTGAAAATAATACGAGATTTGTGCTTCTGGGAAAACGCTACCTCAAAATGATATGTAACAAGACGCTCTTCCTATTTGAAAATTTTGACCTGAATTCAAGATGGCCGCCATAATAATGCTATACAAAATTAGGTTGTTCATTTCCTCTAGTTCCATTATCAAAGATATCTTTCCATTCCCTTAAGCCGTTTGTAAATTACAAGAGTTTATTCCAGCTTTTCCCCATATACTACTATGTATTGTAAACGTATTCAAAATTTTAGGTCGTTTGGGGCACCATTTAAAATTATTCAATGGATCTAATTTTTCTCCTGGCTTAATTCTGTCCCATATGGAACAATTTTAGGGGGTTAGTCCAAGGAAATTCCTAAATTTATTTTTCCCCATATAAATAAGGACCACCCTAATATATATATATATATATATATATTAGTTGAAAGTAGATTCTTATTTAAACGCAGCTACCATGTAGACAGGTTATCGCGTCTAGCAGAACCGTGAACATTATCCCTGTGTTCGATGTGTTCGATCCATGTTCCTTGCATCAACCAATAGAAGCATAGGAGTACTGCCGAAATGGGCGCGATTAAGGGACCAGGAACCTCTGAGAAGAAGTTAGCTGCTCCTGCTCCGTCTATTCAAGTTTGGCAGTCCAGTGTATTTTAATATAGATTTGTAAGTGCCAGAAATACGCTACTTTCTTGCTGTTGTTGTTTATTTTAAATCACCTTTCGAGCTCCCTCTATAAAATGTTAAATTGTTATAACGGGATGGGGTGGGACCAGGCCCCCTCAAAGGGTTCCGACAATGTACTTTGGTACTTTGATGTTCATAATTTTATCTCAGAAGAAATGTCAATTGTCTTTCATGTACTCTATTTGAAAACAAAACATGTCACTAAGCAGTTCCTAGGCAAGCTGTGTTCGCCCAGGTCGTCTTTATTCTTTAAAAATGTTTGCATTTTGGGGTTATGGAAATCGAGTTTTCCAGTAATCCCTGCTGTTCAAGGGGAAGGAAGGAAAGAGAGTGACAGCGTTTACACCCGTCCCCGCAATGCCGGCCCCGGCACCGTCAATGACGTAACCGGAACCGGGGCTGCTTTGCACATACATCCCGGTAATGCCGGTGCCGAGAAGTAGTTTGAGTTCGAACGTGAAGGAGAGAACATGAGTCCAACAATAAACAAACGATATCTCCTTGTCTTGCTGTACTTACGGCGGAAAAAGAGGAAACAAAGCAGCACTAGAAAGATGAATATTTCTATTATGATCTATAGGGTAAAGCAGCACGCAACCACAAGACTGGAAATTTTCTTGTTCTGTTTGTGCTTTTTCAGTTATTTCTGTAGTTGTGATTTAGTTCTAATTTACTTTAACTTTATTTACAACCTTTGTTATGCTTGGGAATGCCTACTTCTTCGATTATGATGGAGATGTAAACCCTTGTTTTCTTATTATGAAGGTTATTCATACCATACATACTGGGTTGTATAATTAACACGATAAACACCGGGCAACTATCCTAGATTCATAATTTATTCATATCTCCATTTTTTCATTTTCGCCATGTTGATTTTTTTTAAAATTATAACTTCATATATGCTAAGACATATTCTCTATCAAAACGAATCCAACGATCCCTTTGTTTAAATCGTTTAAGGAGGTTTCGGCTGTAGAAGATAACAAATTAATATACAGTAGAGCGTCGATTATCCGAAGTAATTGGGGGACATGGGTGTTCGGAAAACTGGTTTGTTCGGATAATCGAACTGTACATGTTTATTTTCCATGCGCGGAGCGGCACGCTTCAACTCTAAGCTGGCGCAGCTGTTGCTGTGAACAGCTTTGATACTGCCGCTACTTCTACACCCAGTGCCAAACCGACAGAAGTGTGCTGATTGTTGAAACACAGCGGCTGGCGGCTTGGCCGGTCAGCAGCGCCTTATGAAGGCCCCATTAGAAGCAATGTTCCGCCAGCGGTGGCTCAGTGCGGCGACTACTGTGGGAAACTTGGTTTGGGAGTGAGGGGGATGATGGACGGTAGGGTGGGAGAGTAACAGGTGCGAGCGAGTACACAGTTCGGTTAAGCGGTCGTTCGGTTGACCGACGTTCGGATAATCGACGCTGTACTGTACATACATACATATGTGAAAGTCACTTTCCGCGTTGCCGTAGTTGGGTAATTCAAACAAGATCCGAATTTCCCCTGCTGAGAATTTTCCGATTCTGGGAGTTCCACCGGCTTTTTTGCCGTTTCGGAAAGCGTGTGCAAACTACCATTTGATTATATTGCCGCCGATTCCATCGCTAGCATTGTCGGATCCGGCATTGCCGAGGACGTGTGCAAACGCTGTGAAGGTCTATATGCATATGGTGACCTTGAAGACTATGTCACAGTTATCTCTGATGTTTGATCAATTAGAGCAGTTCAGAAGATTTGCTTTTCTTAGGCGTGTTTAGAGTGTCGAAATAAGAACTTACTTTGCAATTGCAAAATGTCGGAAAACGTTTTACAATAGTAGTTAAAGTGGAAAAAAGACAATTGTGTTAATTTCGATGAGGAAAATATGCAATGAAAGAATACCCCCCCCCAAAAAAAAAAGCAACAGAGAAAAATCTAAACAAGATATTAATTCAGAGAAAGACTCGAAAAACGCTGTAGAAAAGTGGCTAGAACGAAAAAAAGAGACAGTAGAGGTGTTAATTATGGCGAAGATAATGCCCAGAAATAGCATTCGAGAAATAACAAAGAAATATCTAAAGAAGCCGGCACTTCAGAGAAAGATTAAGTATTATTTTTATATTATTATTATCAAAACTAACGATGGGCATGAGCGAGTTCGAGCGACTTTTCTTTGAAACTCGACTCGACTCGAAACAGATATCTTTGAGCTCGACTCGAGAACTCGGCTCGAGAAATTTCCTCCAACTCGACTCGAATTTGGTTCGAGTTTCGAGTCGAGTCGAGCCAAAACGAGTAAAATCGAGCCAAATCCTGTGTGTAGTTTCAAGTACTCTTTTCAAGTATCCTACATAGGCAATATAATTATTATCAACGATACTACTACTACTACTACTACTATTACTACTACTACTACTACTACTACTACTACTACTACTACTACTAATAATAATAATAATAATAATAATAATAATAATAATTATTATTATTATTATTATTATTATTATTATTATTATTATTATTATTATTATCTGGTTATGGCATAGCTGATGATGTAAATTTAATAGGGGATGATAGAAGAACAATAGAAAGAAATGCAGAGATCTTATTAAACGCTTGCAGGGACATGAGTTTAGAAGTAAATGCAGAGAAAACTAAATACATGGAAGTGCGTCGGGACCGTAATACTGCAAATTATGGATGTGTTAAAATATCAAATAATACTTTTGATAAAGTGGATAGTTTCAAATATCTAGGATCAGTATTAACAGAGGAAAATCATATTCACGAAGAAATTAAATGTCGACTAAAAGCAGGGAATTCGTGTTACTATTCAGTTCAAAATCTCTTGTCGTCGCGAATTGTGTCGAGGAATCTGAAGCTTAAAATATACAAAATAATAATAATAATAATAATAATAATAATAATAATAATAATAATAATAATAATAATAATAATAATAATAATAATAATAATAATAATAATAATAATAATGCCTGTTGTTCTGTATGGTTGCGAAATATGGTCGCTTACTCTGAGTGAAGAACATAGACTGAAAGTATTTGAGAACAAGATCCTGAGACGAATATTCGGACCCAAGAGGAACGGGAACGGGGAATAACGGAAACTTCATAACGAGGAACTACATAATTTATACGGTTTACCCAACATTGTTAGGGTCGTAAAGTCTAGGAGGCTTAGGTGGACGGGTCATGTAGCTAGAATGGAAGAAAGTAGAAACGCTTTCGAAGTGCGGGGATTCAAGAGGTCCCAGCCCTCCCTCGGACCGAAGTTTGTACTTAATGAGCATTGGTTTATTACATCATGTAAGCCCACGTTTGTCATGTCTAGGAGACTTAGGAACCTTGATTGGCGGCTAAAGTTCCACTCAAGTTTTTTTCCCTCAATAGCAAGTACATGTGGGATAGTACCTTTACAGCAGGCCAAACAATTGTATCTGATTCTTTCCCTGCATTCTGTTGAGCGTAGGGAATGTAATCTCTCTCTAGACTTGAGATAATATATTTAGGGTGCAGAGTCTATCACGCAAGTAATTAGAAATAGGCAAATAATTGACAAACGGAAAACTGGGTTATGCAACAATTTATTTTAGAAGTTATTGTAAATAAACATTAATTCAAACATGTATGTACTTCGTATTAAAATAAAGATGAAAACGACGTCATTTTAAATTAATGTGATATTAATTTCTCTCCCCTCCTCCCAGAAAACACCAATGTCATATTTATATAGGCTACAAAATATTAGGTTAACAAAAAATCAAAATTCGATACACTCCACATAGGAATAAAATTGTATAATAAACTTCTAATTTCTGTTAAAAATGACAAATTTCCAATTTAAAAATGCTGACAAAATTATTGATACATAAGTAACTGTTTTATAGCATAGTAGAATATACCAAGAATACTATATGTAAAGTGTTATTACTAGAGACCGGATGTTTAGGCACTAAAAACCTACAAAATAGGCAGGCAAATAGGCACTAAAATTTGAAAAATATGCAGCAAAATAGGCACTAACATGTAGCTCGAAATAATAAAGTTAAATACTCAATACCATTAAAAAATAGATTCAAGTCATAAATAATGCTCAAAGAATATTGAAACATACTTCTTTGTAAATATCTTCTTTTATTGCATATATAAAAACGAAGCTTGCTATGCATTCCATATATACTGGGTGAACCTGGAAGCTGTGCACATATTTCGGGAGGTGATCCGTGACATCAAAAGAATACAAAAAGTCCTGTTGCAAGTTGTGGAATTCCGCGTCGTATACGAGTGACGGGGGGCCAACTTGGAATCGAAAATCGAATCCTGACAATTGGAGCGAGACCTAAAAGTGTGTACATACTTTGGGAGGTAATTCGTGAATTCAAGAGGACTTTTGTCTTCTTTTCATGTCACGAATCACCTCCCAACGTATGTGCACATCTATCTGTTCCAATCCAATTGTCAATATTCGATTTCACTAGTTAACAAATGTTTTGTTACATAAAAGGAAATACCTGTTACATAATAGGAAAGGAACTTTTGCGCTGAATTCGAATATGCACTCGGTTTTTCTCCATCACGTACGATTTTCCCGTAACAGAGGGATTTTCGAGAAAATCCCTCAAAAATTTCCCTTTTCGTTTATTTTACACCCCAAGATCTTGAAAATGAAAATGAAATGAAATTTTGAGTTTTACGTCCCACGGTTATGCCGGTTAGGCTAAAGGAGACGGTGATAATGAGTAATGAATGAAATGGTGGAATGAAGAAAGTGGGAGGAAACGGGAGAACCCCGAGAAAACCCACGCACACGGTGTTTGTCCACCACAAAGTTCACTTGGCGGGAGCAGGGTTTGAACCCGAGACCCCTAGCACCAGAGGTGAACGCTCCCCAAGATCTTGTCCCCTTGCATCTACTAACATAGAAATTATACCTAAGTATACTTTGATTCATATTTAACAAACCCTCCAAGTTTCGTAATAATC
This sequence comes from Thermobia domestica, assembly GCF_964235325.1. NCBI lineage: Eukaryota > Metazoa > Arthropoda > Insecta > Zygentoma > Lepismatidae > Thermobia > Thermobia domestica. The sequence goes on along the minus strand of NC_137461.1, from coordinate 185,560,135 downwards.
GCTTTATTCTTTCTAGAGAAATAAATATGTTTGTATGATACTGTGTGTACTGTTTATTGCACCTTATAGTAATGCTTTCAGATCTCCTGAGTTGAGGTAAAACGTTTTGCTTTATTACCACAAACACATATATAAAATATAATACAATATAATTTACAAATGTGACAATTTACAATAAACAATAATACAAATGTACCAAAAGGTCATGAAAAGACAATCAAAACTATCACAATATATGAAACTTCCATTGGGTTACAAAAACGTACACTACTTCCTTCTTTTGTAAGAAATGTTGCATTCTCTAACAAGACCCCAACAATAGTCCCCCATCATTGAAGAATCCCATCGTCCCTGGTACCTTTTCTCCATTGCCATTATATCTTGGTGGAATCTTTCCCCCTGTTCGTCGCTGAGAGCACCTAGGTTAGCAAGAAAGAAGCTGAGGTGTGAGTGCAAAAAGTGGATTTTTAAAGACATCCTACAACCCAACTCTTTGTATTTCTGTATCATGTCCTGTACGATTTCTGTGTAACTCTCAGCTTTGTTATTGCCCAGAAAGTTGCGCACAACGCACTTAAATGCTGTCCAGGCAGCTAGCTCAGCACTGTTTAACTTGCTGTCAAAGCTATCATCAAGCATTAATTTCCTAATTTGGGGACCAATAAACACTCCCGCTGAAATCTTAGCATCACTCAGGTTAGGAAACTTATGTCGCAAATACTTGAAACATTCACCTGATGTGTCCATGGTTTTGACAAAGTTTTTCATAAGTCCTAACTTGATATGAAGTGGCGGTAGTAATATCTTATTAGGATCTACCAAAGGAGCGTATTTGACGTTGCATTCTCCAGGTACGTAATTCACTCTAGGTTCCCATTCCTTCACTTCATAATGTTTGTCATCAGCTCGGCTATCCCATAAACATAAAAAACATTGGTACTTCGTGTAACCGCACTGCAGTCCTAATAAAATACCAACTACCTTGAGATCACAACATATTTGCCAACAATGGTCCTTATAATTTATAAGATTTAGCAAAGTTGACATGGTGTCATAGGATTCCTTAATCTTCACTGAGTGCGCAAGTGGTATAGAAGGTTTTTTATTTCCATTATGTAAAAGGACAGCTTTAAGGCTGACCTTTGACGCGTCGATAAATAACCTCCATTCTTCTGGAACGTAAGGAATTCCTAGCTCCGCCATCAACCCATTTATATCCGTACAAACGCACACATTATCTTGCATTGAGAAATAGCTTGAAAATTGAACATACCTTTTCCTGTACACTAGAGATGCAAGGGCTCGGAAAAAAACCGGCTTTTTTGGAAAAAAACTCGGTTTTTTCTGCTTCGCTTTTTTGCTTGGGAAATTTTGGGCTTTTTTGAAAATTCTGCTTTAAATTGATAAACCAGAATTTGTTTCGCTTCTCTACAACACAAAAAGTCATTTAATTAGTGGTTGATGCCGATAATAATATAAAACCTCGAAAATAAACCATGAATTTCGAAAAGATATTTCAAACAGTTTTACTTCTCAACATATTTACATTATGAATTCCAAAGGATTAACCAATGTATATAATAAGATTTTTTTTAACCTCCTACATACAAAAGTAAGCAGGGTTGGCAAGAGCCATGGTTGTTTTTGAAAATGCCAAAAACCCGTTTTTTGGGGGGAGTTTAAACTAGGCTTTTTTGGTTTAAACCAGGTTTTTTGGGGTTTAGATATTTTGCTTTATGTATTTATATTACATATTGACAGAAATAAGTTTGTTTCGCCTTGGTGTTATTATGCAACAACGGGGTTATGCTGGAAGAGGTCACATAAGCTTAAAGAAGTCCGGTCAGTAAATTTCTTAAATTGAGAAACTCCCGCCCTAGCCATCGGGAAAATCCCGTCATTACTCTAAATGTAAAACAATAACGGAAAAAATCCTGTTATTGCTTTGCATGTAAAATTTAAAGGTCAACGTATCAAAATCAGTACGCTAAAACTGAGGTATTAAATTACAAATTTAGTGCGTACATATCATTGAAAGTACAATCCAAGCTAATGTTGGAAGCTACGTAGGCAATCGATAAATTTTGACAATTTATATCAGTATATTTAAGCAACCTTGGCTTCTTTATAAAACAACAGGCATTCAGGCATGCAGAAATATACAATTTAGTTTCGTTTCGTATGTTCAGGCTTAACATCCTTACGTAATACCGAGGTTATCAAGGAGAAGACTTTCGCTTAAAGTGACATCCGAACCGCTACTTTGTTTACGCATGAGGTTTACGCATGTGGTTCGACCGAGAATTGAACATGGGACACCTTGATTAAAAGGTGAAAAGGAAATAAAACTAATGCAGATGGTTTGATGTATGGAAACGTCACCATGAAGTTCACACGATTCGCATTTTTCGTACCTTTTATTTTTTTTCGGTTTAAACCAGTTGTTTATTTTTTAAAAAAGAAGAAAAACAGCTAGTGTAAACCAGCCAACCCTAAAAGTAAATACTTCTTTTAAAAAAATACTCAAATAAGTAGCAAAATTCTATGTAGTATTTTTACTTCAAAATATTCCATACCCTCTTTTTGGAACAAAATAAAATTAAAATAAAACATAAGAAAAATACTTAGATTTATATGATACACTTAAAGGCTGCACACCTAGAGCTTTTGGTTTTGTATATTCTTGAAATTCTACAGTTTTATCACGGTTTATTCAGTCCTCAAGTTTTCTGTATTTTTAACAAGAGGGATTGAACATGAAGGGTGTGAGATAAGAACATAGTAACCCATAATTTTACTATTTTAAGAAATTAGAAATTTTCTGCTGCACAATCCATTTTGAAAGTCGGAAAGCTGATTTTTCACATAAGTCTATACATGAGGGATTAAACGAAGCTGTATGCGTTGCTGCCTATCTGATGCTGCGTAACTCAGCAATTGAAAATTTGTTAGTTACCATGTTCTTGGCTCACACCCTTCATATCATTATGGAACTCTCCCCACCCCACAACACACACACAAAAAAAAGGACTACGGAATATATTTAAGTAAAGATAAATACAACTGCACAACAAACATGATTGACTGGAGCTTTTGCGCTTCTATCGAGAAGTCCGGAATTCAACTCAGCATTCGACCATTCTGACAAAACTTTTCTTCATTCCATCTATGAAGTAGAAATAGTGCGCGTACTGTGAGTTGGCTGACTTCATTTCTTATTGTTTTTAAATCGTTATTATTACTAATTACCAGCAGTGACGGTTTTGCGAGGGATAGGGGGGGCGGTCTTTCGGACTGAAGCCTGTTCCCCAAAATTACGGAATGTCTAAAACAAACGAAATATCTATTATTTACTCATAAACTTTAAGCTGCCGTCAAATAAAAATTACGAATGTTTAGAAAAACTAAACATTAGTAAGAAAAAGACCCTCCCAAAATAATTTTCTAAATCCGCCACTGATTCTCAGTATAAAATGAGCTTCAAGGTTGTATCCGGAAGATTATCGCTAAATATATAAACGAAACGAAATACACTATTAGTTATGCCTGTACCCATAAACTTCAAGCTCCTCCCAAATAAAATTAGGAGATTTTAGAAAATGAAACAATTAGAGAAACCCGTCCCAAAGTACGTTTCTAAATCCGCTACTAATTATTTGTATAAATTAGTATTCAAGGTTGTGTCCGGAAAATTATTGCTAAATCGTTGCACAGCTACAGTATAACAGAAATGTGGAAGTACGGTTAGACGGATATATTGAAAAACGTACGCTTTGACGGATATATAGAAAAACGTAAGTTTAACTTCTGCGTTAGAAGCTAGAGTACTAAGCTCTTAGAAATGAAACAGACGACAAACTGAAATGATATCGAGAAGAAAAAATATCGATAACTCAAAAGTTAAAATAAAGTTAAATAGCCTCTAAAATTGCCCTCAAATACTACATTCTTCATGTTAGCTTTAATTCGTAAAACATGTGCTCCATCTATCTTGATGGTGAATTTTAGAGCGAAATATGGCATTTGGGTCATGGAATTCTTATCTAAATATAGAATATACTATAAGAAAGCTATTTAGATAGAAAAATCATGAAAATGAAAAAAGCCAAAATTTCCAAAATTCTCGTTTTTTCCCCAAAAAAGCCGGCTTTTTATGTAAAAAAAAAAACATCGATTCAAAAAAAGCCGGCTTTTTTGCATCTCTACTGTACACTGATATGTTCGTTTCTGCATCCAATAAGTTCCACTGCTGGAGCCTTGATCCCAGAAGTTCCGCTTCTTGTTTTGTCAGGTGCAAATCACGGACTAGGTCATTAAGTTCACATTGCCGGATGAAATGTGGCTCGCGAACACAGTCAGGGATGAACGTTGGATCCTTGGATGTACATGTTGATGTCGATGGTTCATCAAGGTCATGATCATCATCAGAGTCTTTTGGCCATATCTCTTCCCCGTTGGTAGGGGGCTCGGGAAGTGGAGACCCCGTGCGTAATAGGTCTAATTGCGGATTTAACGTTGGGATAACTTATTGTGTATTTGCTTTTTTTAGAATGTCCCTTAACTACTGTGAGACAAAAATAACAATCATCCAGATGGTTGGTGGGTTCTCTCCACACCATTGGTACAGCAAATTTCATGAACCTCCGTTTCCCTTTGGCCCATGCAAGTAAAGTGACGTAGCACGACGCACAAATTATGTTGGGTGCCCAAGTTTTGTCCTGATCTCCCACACGACATCCGAAATATATATAATATGCTAGTTTCACCGATGGCGTAATGGATCTACACTGTCCTTTAACTACAAACTGGCCACACACATAACAAAAACTATTTGGTGAGTTAACACACGAACGCCGTCCTCTTGACGCCATTGTACTGATCACAAACTAAACTTCTGGTCTTAGTTGGGTATAATGCCGTTAAGATCAAACATGAAAGCACTCTTAGCAGCAAAGACAACTTTGAAAGTGAAGTAGTATTAAACCACACGTCAATATAAAAATGTACAAAACTCCCTCACCAGGTGTCAAGAACACAAGAAAGCAGTGGCGGCGTAAGGGCGGGGCGAGCGGTGCACCCGCCCCGGGCCCCACTTTGTGGGGGCCCCCGGACGGTAGGTAAAAATAATTACTAAAGAACTTGTTAGCGTGAGGTACAAGGGCCGTCAAGGTTTATAATTCACAGCTTCCCTAAAAGTAAAAGTAAATATTGATTAATTGTCAATCAATTTTCACCAAATAACAGATGAAACAACAAAAACATCTGTCTAATAAAACTAATCAGTGCCGGATTTCTGTATAAGCTAAACATATAGGTTAGGGCCTCACTCTCTTGGGGACCTGAAAAGAAATTTAAAGAAAAACTGAATGTAGATTAAAAATAAATAACAGTTTTATCTTGTTAGCTCCCAAAGAAATTTAAAGGAAAAGCTGAATGTAGGTGAAAAAATAATAATACAAAAGTTTCGCTCTCTTGGGGGCTCACCAAAAAATTAAAGAAAAAAGCTGAATGTTGGTGAAAAATAAGTAATATCAGTTTTACTCTGATGGGGCCCGAAAGAAATTCAAAGGAAAAATCTATGTGATTAAAATGTGAATAAAATAAAAATTTCACTCTTCAATTACTTTAGAGAAATTTAAAGGAAAAATCTGAGTGTAGATTAAAATATAGTAAAAGAAAAGTCGAAGTATATTGTTTTGTCTACATTCTGCTAGCTTGCTTCCTGAAATATCACTACTTATTTATTTATCAGTTCAAGGGAAGGGCACAAAGAAGTGATGAACTTACATAAAGCTTTATAAAGATAACCAAGAAAGTTATGTCGCTTTTTGTGGACGTCTGTGTTCAAATGGCCCTCATAAGGTGAGTTGAATGCAAATGAAGATAAGGCGAAGATCAGTTATTTGTGTGGGGTATATCCAACACACTACCTGGTTGTGGCAGTTTAGTTAACCGTGAACTTGCGTAAAGACAGAGTGAACATGGGACCTCCACAGAGCGTCGTAAGGGCGTATATGCTGTACGAGTTCAAACAGGAGTCAAACGCCGCTACAGCGAGGCGGAAGATATGCCAGGCATTTGGTGAGGGTGTCGTGACTACGTGGACAGAACAGCAATGGTTTAACATGTTTAAGGGCGGTGACTAAACACTCGAAGACGCACCATTGCCGGAAGACCAACACATCTACAAAATGAAGATCTTCACGCAGCAATTGAGGCGAACAATGGCCAGACAGTGAGTAACTGGGACTACAATTCAGTGAGAGTAGAGAAACCATTCGGCAGCAGCTCCATCAACTTGGGAAGCACTACAAGTTGGGTCGATAGACCCCACATGATTTGACTCTGGGCCAGAAGGCAACGCGAGCAGACACCTGTGTTTCTTTGCTGTCTCGTCTGAGGAAGGATCCATTTCTGAACAGGATGCTGATGTGTGATGAGAAGTGGGTCCTGTACGAAGCTCCACGGCGCCGTCGTCATTGGTTAGCATTCCATGAACCGGTTCCAAAACAGCCGAAACCAGTACTCCAGGGGTCCAGTGGACCAGTGGTCCTCCTGTGTGTTTGGGGGACTGCTCGCGGCATTGTGCATCGGGAAATGCTACCAGCTGGTCAAAGCATCAATGCAACTGTGTACTGTCAGCAATTGAGCAGTGTTTAAGATAAACTCAAAACTCTGGAGAACGCACTTCTGAATCGCAAAGGTTTTCTCCTTGTTACAGAACAATGCTAAGCTCCACGTGGCTAGGATGACCCAGGACACCATTCTACGCCTTGGATGAAAAACACTATTGCATCCGCCACACTCCCCGGACATTGAATCGTCCGATTATTACTTGTTCCATTCTTTGGACAATCACCTTAGAGGACGCAGTTCAAATCCCTAGTAGGGGTGCAAAATGCACTTGATACCTTCTTCGCTTCACGGCCCACCAAGTTCTACCGCGATAGAATCCATGGCCTTCCAGGACGTTGGCAGAAGGTCATCGATGCTGATGGGGACTATTTTTGATTTTCCAGGTACGTCTTAGGTGACATATCGATGTTCAGTGTGGTTGGTGAAAAAGTAACAGAACTTTCTTGGCTACATTTATATCAGGGTACTAGCATTCTGTTCCTAACTAAAAGCTCTTTGGTGCAGACGCTATAGTTGCTGATTCGCTTGTTTTCCTTCTGTCTTTTTTCTTTTGTCCTTTACAAGTCGAATTTTCAGCGAGAGAAACTCTTTTGCTTAGCTGGTTTCTCCTTTTCTGCTCTTGTTTCTTGGCGTACAAATTTACACTTCAGCCCACAAATTTAGACTGAATAAGATGTTCAATAAGAAAACAAGTTCAAATGTTCAAAAGAAAAAAAAACGTGAATTATGTTATATTGCTTCCTTCTATATTTAGATAGAAATAAAATAGAACTATTTTCTTACTTTGCCAACTTTGTGCAGCAGCTAAATGAGAGCGAGGAAAGGTTAAAAGCATGTTTGTTGCTCTGATTTGGCTTTGTTCTAACCGAATGACCTGGATGGCATAGAATTGTTTATACGAGGGTCGTTCAGAAAGTAAGGAACGATTGCGTATCGGGCGCGGGTCAGACCCCCTATCACTGCGATCGCGTGCGTGGCAGTAACTCCTTCCTTCATCTCAGTGTGAGCCGAGTCTCAATGCTGTGCGGTCACGCTTCTTGTTTTTACAGCGATTCAAAATGGCGGCGCCAATCGAAAATCCCGCCAAATGTAAAGTACGGAATGTCATTCGTTTTCTGAAGGCGCAAAAAAGTTAAGCCTGTTGAAATTTATAGGCAAATAAAGAGTGTTTATGGCGATAGTGCAATGAACGAGTCATCACTGAGGAAATGGTGCATTATGTTTAATCAAGAAAGAATCAGCGTGCATGATGAAAATTGGAGTGGGAGGCCATCACTTGTTACGGAAGAACTGAAGGGAAAATCTTTTGTCATCCTTCTTATAGTCCTGACTTGGTACCAAGTGATTCTCACTTATTCCCGACACTTTTGGGTGGAAAACAGTTCGCAAACGATGAAGAACTCAAGCAAGCACTGACAGCCTGGTTGAAATCTTTGGCGGCAGATAAGTATAATATCGGCATTAAAAAACTGGTCCCACATTATAACAAGTATCTCTACAACTATGGCGATTATATAGAAAAGCAAAGTAGAGTCCTGTGGCTTTGTAAATGAAGTTTTGTGTTGATATCTTTTGTTTTTATTTAATAATGCTAAAACGTTCTTTAATTTCTGAACGACCCTCGTATATAATCCGTTCACTAAGGTGTGGTTAGAAACCTAAAGAACAAACTTGACTTTTCTCCACAAGGTATACTGAAATATTTTTTTTTTCAATGGGGCTTGAAGCTTACAAAAGTTTGGCAACCGCTCTTCAGATTTTGATAACACTACCCGTATCTGTCGCATCATTTGAAAGGTCTTTCAGCAAAATGAAGCTGATAAGACCATACTTACGATCCACTACGAGTCAAGAAAGACACGAATCCGGACATTCTTTCTATCGATAATGGAATAGCATCTACTTTGGATTTTGATGGTTGATACTTTCGCAGCTACTAAAGCAAGGAAGGTAGCATTCTGAATGCTGGTGGAACACAGGCTAATAAGGTAGTGGAACTATTGCCGAAAGTTGTTTCAGGTTTCAACTTAAGACAATAAAAATACAAAAGTACCAAAATAATAATAAAAAGCCGTCATGATCTGTTAATTGACTGGTGATGAGTAATAATGAAAAGTAGGATGGTACAACCCGTAGTAGAATTCTGTGCTCACATATTTAATCTATGATGTAGCCCTATCCCCAATTATTCAATACATTCAGGATTTTTTGTTACAGTATATTCTAATACTAAGTGTGTTAGTAAGTGGTAGGTCTAACGGAAAGTCATAAGTGGCAGAATATAAATATGACTGAATTATTAAATACAAAATAATGGAATCATAAAACAGGCGTGAAATCTGGAAACAATAGTAAAAAGAACAAACAGGAGAGAAAGATTCTAATGCTTAACTATTTATTGATATTTATTGATATTGGCACTAAATAGATCGTATATTATCACTGGGGAGAAACCTAGTAAAAGATAAATGAAGAAGACACACAGGAGAGAAATCTATTCTAGCCATTATTTACTAGTTCGGTAAAAAAAAAAAAAAAAAGTGTTTAAGTATCATGTATTATCACTGGAGAGAAAACGAATGTTAAAGTGAATGGGGCTAATTGTATGAGAAAAATCTAATCAAATAAAGCCCTTGTAGCGTAAACTCAGACAGGTGAAAGACTATGAATAAACTTATCATATGGGAAATTGCACAGGACAAACACCAAAGGCGAGAACCGAACAAGAAAATTCTATAGAAAACTGATAGCTTGCATTTAGAAATCGCATCGGTTATATTATTATTTGCATATTTTTCAATATCAGCTCATTGTTACATTTTGTACGTAAATTTGTCTCTAAATGTATTATTAGGAGCATTACTTAAACTAATTACCTATCTAATTACAGTACGCTTTTAACCTAGAATAGTATAACTTAGGTGTCGGATAAATTCTGGATTCTTTGCTGTTATGTTTTGTTTGTTCTTAAGATTATGTCATTTCTGTCATGGGTTGTAGTTTCCGTTACACTTGTATCCCTAATCCTTTTTCTGTCATGCCCCTTGTTTAAAAATGAATATATACTGTATATACATATATGATATATATGCTGAATGTCACCCCCATTTATTTAAAATAGCCTATCCCAAATTAAGATGGTTTAAAAACACACACACACACCAACGGGAAAGGGGGAGGAGGAGTAAACAGAAAGAATAAGTATGCAAATGAATGTCAAAAATAGCAATGTATAAATCATGATTTTTCGAGAAGGGGCCCCGATCTACTTCAATGGCCCCGGGCCCCAGTTTGCCTTACGCCGCCACTGCAAGAAAGAAAGAAATGCGCGGGGGGAGGGGGGAAACGATACCGTAGTGGAAAATTCAGACTGCATTAGTTCATTGTTGTCAACAATGAGTCTGTATTCCATTCTTTCTTTCTTTTGCATTCTGTTACATTTGATAACAAATATTGATAACCATTTCATGAACAAAACGAAAAAACTTGGAGAATTGTATATATATGTATTAAGATATACATATACTGTACGTTTAAAAAAATATACGTTGGAAGTACATTCTATTTTTATATACGTTTCTAATTTACAGAGAGCAATACAAGTGTGTTGTTGACTATTGTAAATATTCATTTTTATGTCTGTGTTTGTAGTAATAAAGCAAATAGTTTTTACCCCAACTCAGGAGATCTGAAAGCATTACTATCAGGTGCAATAAACAGTGCACACAGTATACATACAAATATATTTATTTCTCTAGAAAGAACAAAGCGATTTTTACGAAACTTTTAGGGTTTATTAAATATAAATCAAGGTATACTTAGGTATAATTTCTATGTTACTATATGTAAGGGGACAGGAGCTAGGGGAATAAAATATCTGAAAAAGGGAAATTTTTGAGGGAATTTCCCGAAAATCCCTCTGTTACGGGAAAACTGTACGTGATGGAGAGAAATCGAGTGCATATTCGAATTCAGCGCAAAAAGTTCCTTTAAGATCAGGTGATTTTTCTCATGTAACAAACAAAAAGTTTAAATTTGTTAACTAGTGTTTTCGATTCCAAGTTGGCACCATTATCACTCGCACACGACACGGAATTCGACAAACTACAAGAGAACTTTTTGTCTTCTTTTGATATCATTAATTACCTCGGAAGTATGTGCACATCTTTGAAGTTCACCCTGTGTATATATTGTAACGTATCACGTGCTTGTGTTTACAAACACCTAATATACGTATATATGCAGTGGCGGCGGTTGGACGTTAAGAGTGAGGGGGCAAGACATGATCTGAATATTTGTATATAAATGTTAGTTTTCCTGGTTGTTTCTAACATTTTGTTTGACGAAAGGTTGTATAACTAATAGGATACTATATTTTCAGTTAAAATACCGCATATCGTATATAATAGTTTATTAAGTAAATTGAGAAGAACAACGCAAGTAGATACTAGCCCTTTGTACTCTTAAACAACGAAAGTGTAAGAAGAGATTTGATTCCTTGCTCATGAACATCTTAAAATTCTGTCTGGAAAATTGTGTGATCAGATTATTTAATAAATTTGCAAAACAAATAAATAGAAAGGATAATATTAATCATAGTAATGAATAATGATGCTTGTTTTGCAAAAGTTATATTGAAACTGAGGATTAATGAAAAACTTAATATTTAATTCCACACATGCTATTAAATGTATGTTATTACTCTTAGAAAATGAAAGACAGTAAATACTACAAGCATATGCTACGACATTTAAAGAAATATTTGCTTTTGCAACTTCTTGAAATATGTTCGTTGCCATTAGGTGCAGATTTCACTTTCTTGGAACACATCAAAACACAACAATACTTACAATCGACACTTCAGTTATACAAAATAAACTTAAAACCTAGAATTATGTTTAATTTACTAAATTTTATTGTATATACACTCGTACATCCTTAAACACAACACTTCACTCGTATATTACACTACAAAACAATGGACAAACTCCATGGCTCTGGATAAGTAGAGTAATAAATAAAACACAGTTCTGACCAGAGCAGAATGAAATATATTAAAAACTATACTTACAATGTGTTACAGTTTCAAGGACCTAACGTCCTCTTCATCAGACACAAACACTGAGAAAAGACAGGTGACAGCAGATCTTATATACATGAGAAAGTGAAAGGCCACGCCCCTTCTTCTCTCTCATTGGTCGGAGGGAACCAATGAGGATAAAGTCAATTCCGCGCAAACAGAAAAATATAATGAGACCTTTCACTTTTTCTAACAGTTCTTTAATGAGATGACATACAAAGAAAGTAAATAACAATAGAAAATCTTAAAATAACTAGATATATATATATATATATATAAATATATAAATTTAAATAAATAAATAAATATTAATAGCCTATATGCACTTTTCTTGTTCCTTTTCTATCACATCCAACAATTTCTCCCATTGCTCGTGTATATTCATACCGCTTGTCCAATTCATTAGGTTCTCCTCTTGTTCTCTCTTTATTCTTCTAGCCTCTTTCCACTTTCTAATAATCTTCCTCTTCTCTCTCTCTAAACCCCTAGCTCCCTCCCAGTCTATTTTATGTCCCGTTTCCTTCACATGTTTGTATATGGCGTTATTATCTCTTTTCAGTCTAACATCATCCTTATGTTGTTTTAATCTGTCCATAAGCCTTTTCCCCGTCTCCCCTATGTATTTCATGTCACACTCACTACACTTCACTTCATATATCACTCCTTCTTCCTGCTCCTCTATATGATTTTCCTTATTTTTCCTTTTCTTCCTTATGCACTTCAACAAAGTTTCGCCTCCTTTTCTATAAGTCTTCACACCACCTTTTCTTAATAACTTCTTCAGCACTTCGGTCTTTTCGCCTATGCTCTGAATGCCATACCACTTCTTGTCTTCCTCTTCTTTCCTATCCATATTATCTTCTTTTCTCTTTCTCCTAAACTGCTCTATCCTATATCCATTATTGTTCAATTGTTTGTAGAATTTTTCCAAATCTTTTTTCTTTCCCTCTTCCTCGCTGTTGATGTTTTCTATCTTCCTTTCCATGTTCCTAATGAAATTCTTCTTAGTTGCTTTGTCTACATCACTTCTCCAGTGGCAATAAATACCTGCCCAACACGGTTTCTGATACCAACTAGTAGTCACTTTCTCACCTTGCTTCTCTATCTTCATATCCATGAAATTGATAGAGTTATTTTCTTCAACTTCTAATTCTAACCTTATGCCTTTCTCTTGGTCTTCTATACTTTCAACATATTTCTCCAGTTGATTTCTATTCCCTGTCCATATGCCTAAACAATCATCAACATACCTGCAAAAGAACAGTAACTTTCCTCCTGCTTGTTCTGTCACTTTTTTCTCCCACTTGTTCATTACTATTTCCGCTAGAACTGGACTCAGCTTGGATCCAATGCTTAAACCTTCTTTTATCTTCACTAGTCTTTCTCCAATTATGCAATAGCTATTTTCCCACAAAGTCTTAAGCGCTCTTATGACTTTCTCTTTTTTCCACTGACTTATAACTTTCCCTTCCATCTCCTCTTCTATTGCCTTTATGACATAATCCCTTCTTATACTGGTGAACATGGCTTTAACATCTACACTAAACATTAACACCTTCTCCTGATTCCACTTAATCTCATCTATCCTCTTCCTCAATTCTTCCGTGTTCTTCACTCTGCATGTCTTTTGTCCTTGTCTGATTTCGTCCATTATCTCTCTTAATTTCTCCTCTAGTGGTTCAAAATAGTTGCCTCTGCAGTCCAGTACTGGTCTTAGCTTCACGTCCTTCTTATGTATTTTCGGAAAACCTTTCATGACAGGAATCCTTCCTTTTTCGTTGATCATCTTTTTAATCCCCGCCCTTTTCCCTTCTTGTACTATCTTTTTCAACACTTCATCTTTCATGTCCTTGTTACCGACTTCCTCATATGTCTGATCACATAACTCCCCTAGCTTCTCCTGGTACCATCCTTTCTCCATTACTACCAACGCGCCTCCTTTGTCCGCCTGTTCCACTACAATATCCTTTCTTTTCCTTAATCTTTTCAGTCCTTCCTTCTCTTCTTTCCTTAAGTTACTCTCCTTCTTGTTCATATTCTGCCTAACAATCGACAATGCTTTTTTCCTTATTCTCTCTCTCTCGTCCTTATCTTTTATGTCTACAATGGCTTGTTCTACTGTGTACACCAATTCCTTCTTGTCCACTTCTTCCTCTTTAACCTTAAATTTATGTCCTAGACTTAAGCACTTCTCCTCTTCTTCCGATAAAACTATGTCACCTATCACTACCACTCTGTTCCTATTATCCTTTTCTTCTCTCCAACCTAACAATCTTCCTTTGTTGGCTAATCTGGTATTAACTTTTTCTTCAAAACTCCTTTCCCATTCTCTTAGATCTCTTATCACTGCTTCTCTCATAAAAATACTGACACCGTCCTTTATATGTTCCATAAGTTGGTTAGACACTTCCTCACTTGTTTTCACTTCCTTACTTCTTTTCCTTATGACGTCCCAGATTACTTCTTTTTCAATTTTCTTAACTAGTTTCTTGAACCTCACTGATTCACACACTAATCCTTTCTTTCTCACCTGTAGACCTTTTGGAGTAATTCCCTCTTCCAGACACCTCCTCAAGAACTTGATCTGCTGCACATACGAGATTTCCTTCCTCCTTTTGTCTTTCCACGTGTTAATTCTCCTTTTCAGACTTGGAGGTAGATCATAATGAACAAACTCCATGGCTCTGGATAAGTAGAGTAATAAATAAAACAGAGTTCTGACCAGAGCAGAATGAAATATATTAAAAACTATACTTACAATGTGTTACAGTTTCAAGGACCTAACGTCCTCTTCATCAGACACAAACACTGAGAAAAGACAGGTGACAGCAGATCTTATATACATGAGAAAGTGAAAGGCCACGCTCCTTCTTCTCTCTCATTGGTCGGAGGGAACCAATGAGGATAAAGTCAATTCCGCGCAAACAGAAAAATATAATGAGACCTTTCACTTTTTCTAACAGTTCTTTAATGAGATGACATACAAAGAAAGTAAATAACAATAGAAAATCTTAAAATAACTAGATATATATATATATATAAATATATAAATTTATATATTTATATATATATATAAATATATAAGAAGGGGCGTGGCCTTTCACTTTCTCATGTATATAAGATCTGCTGTCACCTGTCTTTTCTCAGTGTTTGTGTCTGATGAAGAGGACGTTAGGTCCTTGAAACTGTAACACATTGTAAGTATAGTTTTTAATATATTTCATTCTGCTCTGGTCAGAACTGTGTTTTATTTATTACAAAACAATGGAAAAGGTAGAAGTTGTTTCTTATCACGCTCTTTTTAATCGATATTCCTTACTTTAGAAAGAAGAAAAGACATTTTAGGAACTGTCAATTTTTGTGCAATTAAAGAATAACTTGTGAAATAGGCCCTACTTTTTTGCATAATGTTCTTTCTATTAGCTTCAAAGCGGCTCACTAACATATCGAGCCCTTGTAAGAAGAAATGAAAGTATGCTGAAATTGTGCTCCAATAGGTTATTTTTAGGGGGTTATTTTCTGTGGCGATTAAAACGCAATTACTATAGCTTTCTTTACTCTACGGGAAGACAACCAATACGTATTCACGCAACAGCAAATATTATATGGCAGCATTTTTTCCTATTAATCAGTAACACATACAAAATCGTTACATTTCCAAATGAAACTATATACATTAATTGGTTACTTAAAAAAGTGCGGGGGCAACTGCCCCCCTTTGCCCCCCCTAATCGCCGCCCATGTATATATGTATGTATTATTTATGCTATATAAATTATATATTTTCCCAATGAAGGCTTAATTTGAAGAAAAGCATAGAATAGGCAACATTAGGCACTAAAGCAATTATTTAGGCAGTAAAGGTCGAAATAGGCAAAATAGGCAAAATAAAATTGGCTTAAATCGAAACTATAACCCCCTATATAAACTTTAAAACGTTCTTTTTGATCATATATTTAATATTAAAAAATAGGCATTTTGCCTAACATCCGGTCTCTAGTTATTACTATCAACATTGTGTATTGTCTGACGAAACCATGAACTCAGAGTTCTCAACGTAAAAATAAATAAATAATAATTTTCTAGTTTTACATCTCATGATTATGCCCTTTGGGCTAAAGGAACGACTGAATGAAGAAAGTGAATGATTATAAAGAGTTACTGGGAATGGAGTGTGGGAGCGCCCCGAGTAAACTCAAGAAACACGGTGTTGTCTGCCACAAATTCACATGCCTGGAATCGAACCAGGGTCAATGCGCATCAGAAATGAGCGCTCTACCACAGACCTACCTTATCCCCTCCCTCAGAAATCAATATGAATCATTGCATGATATATAAGATATTGATAAGTGCTAAGAAGGTGTTTACACCACTTACGTAAAACTAATCGTGGATGTGCTATTGATAATAAAACAAGCAAGTAAATGAAAATATTTTTAAGAAAAGAAGAAAATTCATCGTTCTGAGGCAAATTGGCAGGCCTACTTGTCCCGCCAAAACAGGGAATAAATAAGTCATTTCTTTTTTCTCCGTTTGTATTGATTCCATATGCTTTCATTTATTTATATTTCTGTTTTAATTATTCTAACGGAAGTGGTAGAAGGAAAGATAGTTTAGTTTCTTTCAATAAAAGGTGGGAATGGTCGGGTTTGGCAAGGTCAATGTTCTTTGGGGACGCTGGTTTATTACACATGACCACGTGTGGAGTGCAGGGGAAGAAAAGAGAAATCTCCGTATTGAACTCATATGTAAATCTCTCTCTTACTACCCCTTTACTTACAGGAATGTTGTATCATCCAAATTTAAAGAAAATCAAAAGATATGCCAAATAAAATAATAGAAATTACTGAAATTTAGATAAAAGTCGGTAGAGCTAAGATAAAAAAAAAACTTTTATATAATTTCTATACTGCCACTCCTGTAAGTGTGAGTTAATTATTTAAAGTCCTGTAGCCCCTTTCGGACTTCCTTTGATATGTGGACTTACGCATGAATTATCTGCCACCTTGGTTTATCAAAGAATAGGTGTGTGATTATCTTACTAGTTTCGAACATCTGATATTAAAGAACATGGAATCCAGCAAGTCTTCAAGAAACAAACAAATTATTCTGGTACTTACCATACCAGCCGAAATTCCGTTAGGGAAGGTGATAACTCCATGTAGTTTTATTTTTAACACAACACTTAATCACTTAAACCACAACAATTGATATCGATATAATATATGCTCACAGTTGAACCAAAATAATTTTTAAAAAAATCTTATGTTTTTTTGTATCACTAGTTCATAGTTAATAACAGGTATTTGTATCCACTGCACAGTTCATCTTCTTTAATTTCCAGGTAGGTATGTCCGTTACTTCACAGCGTTAATCACAATTTTAGTGTCTATTCTTTCATGTTGATGATATTGTTTTAGAACGATTTCCGTAGCATCCTAAAGTAGACTAAGTACTTGGTGCCTGATAATTACTGTAAGTCCACTACTTTGTAACCACTTCAAACTTGGTTTTAGTTGCACTTCTATCTCTCTCTCTATATATATATTTTAGTGGTTTGTTGCTGTATACGTAAGATGTGTGTATTCGTTTCCAGTATTGTCAAATTGGATCTTACAATGCATATAGTCTAGAAAACTGAAACAGTTTATTTAAATTGTTTTGAACACCAATGGTGCAACTTATCGCACTTAATTAAGTTCACTTTGAATATAAATATATGCACCTATCTTCCATTGCAACTAACTCTGTTGAATCTATAGTGTTCATGATGAAAATAACTATTTTCACACGAGCAGCATCTTCACAGACCCGATCTAACCGCCAACTGCCTTGTTCTTTTCCAGAATTTCGGTTTTATAAAAGGGGTTTGACGCACACGAGTCTTGCTTCGCATCAAAGCTACTGGCTTTTCAATAGAGATAACCTTTTCTATTGTCTACCTGCTAACGGAACTTCGCAAGGAAGTATGCTGATTTTTATTTACATTGACTTTATACGTAAATAATTCACTTCTTATAGACTGTCACCTCGTTTCGAATCAAGCACTAAACTCTGCATTCTTTGGCCTTTCACTAGATACCAAATATGTTATAGTTCCCTTATGATATAACCTTAAAATTTTGCATTTAAAATAGGCTGGTTAATATGTTTTCCACCACCTGACATTTTCTTTTCTTATGTTTGTCTAGTCACTGGTGCCCTCTAGCGGAAAGAATTCATAATGTCGCGGACAACCATTATAGTTCGGAGTTTTCTGCTTCCGGGTGACAATTTTACAAATTATTAATTATAGAATGAAAGTAAACATACACCTACTTTACTTACAAGTATATACATATCTTTGCTACCATATATATATGTGTGATATGGAGTTGTCATCCTCTATTAACTTTATTTGAATCAATTTCTTAGGGTAAGAATTCCCAGTTCCGTCTGTCCCCAGCAGAAAGCCAAAACTCCACCCTCCAATATCAGATAGTACCATTTTTTTTCTCACGGCTAAAAGAAAGTTTTATGATACGATATACGAAAGGACGGAAAAGGTAAAACAAACAATAAGGGTACGCGTAGCTTTCCAATACATTTTAATTATTATTATTATTTCATATTACCAACTGCTTCATCTGGTAAACCTGGAACGAATTCACAGCCTGTTTTGATAGATTCGCTACGCCAGCTAGAATTCTTGTGAAATCGGCGGTTATCCTTTGATTTTCACACATCATTGTCCTTCTGTTTTAATATCTATGTGTTAAATTTTGACAATAGACAAATATCCGTCTTTCTGTCGCCTTTTCGGTAGTGTTACAACTCAGTGTGTTTTATGTTTTTTTTTTTTTTTTAGTTCTATACAGTATTCTTATAGCTGCTTAACCGAAATAAAACAGTAATTTTTAGTTTCAACTAACAATATAGTTGGCTAGGCTGACCAAGCATAGGTGACTGACCTTTTGGAGCTTAGTTGTCTTCTACAAGTCTGCTTAAAAAAAATCTCTAACTCACTAGAGTCTATCTTTCTATATACGAAATCCAATATCTATAGTTACATTCTCGATATAAACTATAATATTACCAATACTTAGGAAATAAAAATAAATATGATTCTAAATTAATTAATAATATAAATAATATATGAAAATAAAGAAAACCATTTCCATTTTGATATGCAAATTAATGAAAACATTTAAATATACTACTATATAAAATTTATTAATTAAAATAATAAAGACTTCGTCTTACACACGTACCACTCCTACTTTGTAGTGAAGAGAAGGGCAAGTGACTGCAATGGAAGGTGCACAGGCTTCACAAACGACCCGGGAGAGGAAATTGTGAAAACTGACATCCACTTAGAAACCGAAAATAAAAATAAACTAGTTTTAAAAATTCCTTGAAGTAAAATACATGCTTCAAGTGTAAGGAAACCAGAAAATCCCTATATTTCACAGAGCTCCTTCGTGGCTAAGCGGTTAGCGTACGCGCCTTTGACCAAGAAATTTAGGCAAAAATCCTCTAAAAGGTTTTATTCACTCAGTGCCGGCTTTGACCAATATGTTCGGTTGCTCCTTGTGACGTTTCTTTGGTCAGACGTTGAGACCCAGGCCTATGCCAAGAGATTGAGAGCAAAGTAACAATAAGAAGAAAATGTTGGGTAACTGTAACTACATTATATTAAGTAGTAGAAGTGTCACGTTATGAATGTTTCCTGTTTGGTCGTCTGTAGGCTTTCCGCTTTGCTTAGGTTTTTTTTTTTCGATATCACTTTCCATAGTGGGGATATGCTCATTGTGTTAGACAAATCCTACCCAGAAGAGTTTTTAAATTTGGTGGAATGAGAGTTAGGGAGAACAACTTCTTAGTAATTTGGAAAAAGACGAAGCTTGACTATTATTCCTTGTGGATATGCTTTGATATTATAGTTTTAGTAAGATTTGCTAATTTGTGCATGAATTCTTTTCAAGTTGAATGGTTTCCAGAAAAATTCTTGCTCGTACAATGAGTGAAAAAAAAATCGAAAAGTAATAAACTAAAGGTTAATTGCAGATATATTTATTTCGTGTAATTAAAGGATTTGTGTTCAAAGAGATATTAAATTTTTCACCTTTAAGAATTTTGCATTCTTTAATGAAACTTGTACAGTAGGTGCAAAAAGTAATTGGACTTGACTCAATTTCAGCAACAATTATTGCTTATTATTATTATTATTATCATATAGTGAATTTTGAATTTAATGAATCGCGTATTGATTATTTTGAGAGTTTCAGTGTTGCCAATGCAATTAGGTACAGCAGACACCAAAAGTATTTTGTACTATAGGTGTTGAATTAACATTGTGAATTTTTATACGGAATCTAAAAGAGAATTGACGAATGTTATTTCAGATTAGGAATATATTTAGTGAATGCTCTTAACAGATAAAACATAGTTTCAGGAATATTAAATTAATATTTTTCTCAATTGCCTTGAGCAGGGCGTACGCAGGGAGTGGGTCTTGGGGGTCCGGACCCCCCCCCCGAAATCCCGACTTTTTCTAAATGTAGTCTAGTTTTAGGGTCAATTTTAGAAATTTTCATGTAATTTAGCCTCAAATTGTATTTGGAACCCCCTAAAACGCTTTAGACCCCTCCCGAAATAAATTCCTGCGTACGTCCCTGGCCTTGAGGATTTGTATAACTTGAATATTACAATTGGACGAGTTTTTGACTTGAAAGACTTTGCGGTACCGAGTTTGAAGTTGAAATTGAGACTTGATTTCTCGAGTAAGTTTATCAATTAAATAAATTTGAATTGAGATCAGTTAATTTGAATATTTATATTTGGAAATCGGATCAGATTAATTTGCGTATTATTTTTATTATTTTAATTTGTTGTCTTTTGTATATAGACTAATCTAACGTATTAGAGTATATACATAACCACTATTCTGTTATTATAATAAAGTTTGTTATTTAAAAATTGAAGTTTGGTATTTTTCTTTATTTATTATTGACCATTTTTCCTGTGTTACATTTGTGTATTTTGTTGAGCTTATTCACAAGGAATATTGCTACGGCTAAAGTAACTATAGTGACTTGAGTTGAGGTGTCTGCTCCATCAAGACCCTTCTTCCGGATCTAGCTGCGCGGGTTTAAATCGATTGTTATTATTTTTTTATACTTTTTTCTTTTAACTCTCGATTTGGATTCCTTTGGTGGGATTACGAGGAGAGGGTCGTTACAGAGTTCAATATTGGTTAAGTTATTTTTAAATTGCAACGCATTACCTTGCATCAAGTTTGTCTATTCTCAGCAAGTTTGTTGCCTCGGTCCCAACAAACGGTAGGAGCAAATTTATAATTTTTTAAGCTAATTTTCTGTATGCGCAGAAACAGACCATTTAGATCACCAGTGTCATACCCAAAGGAGGCGCAAGGGACCCATGGTGTCACCGACCTAAACCAATGGAAACTACTAAATATAGCTTCAATCCATTAATTCATCAAGATAGATATATATATATAGGAAATTTATCAAGTTCAGTTTACACCTGACTGTACAAGAACTTAGATTCGTAAAAGTTTTCTTCACAGTCGAACCAATGATTTCTCTAAACTAGACCCCAGACACAAGAAGACCCATTGAGCCGGATATACAGTCACTTCCATGAAACCCACATCTGATCTCTAGCGAACTAACTCGAACATTTTATCATTTTAAATGACCTGAGCCTACCTTACCTACTCTAATGGTGCAATTGGTTTAAATGGGTCGACCGCTCACATGTAACGTCTACCGAGTTGACCGAATCGAGCCGATAGCTCACTTGAGGCGAACCGAACCGAGCTAATGACTAATCCCAACAGAGCCGGCTCGAGCCATCGGCTCCTGAGTTGAGCCGGGTCGAACCAAGCCGATTGACTCGCTTCTACCGAGCCAGTGCTAATCCTAACCGAGCCGGGTCGAGCCGGTTGACATTACTATCCGGGTTCTTCTAATTGGGCTAAAAATTCACCCAGAGCTCTTTCGTGGCTAAGCGGTTAGTGCACGCGCCTTTGGCGTGGGAGACTCGAGTTCGATTCTCGGCGGGAAATCTTGTGGTTCGGATTCCACGTTAATCAGTACGTCCCGTCTCATATAGCCTCGCTGCTGAAAGGGACGTTAAACTCAAAATCAACTCAATTCAAAAATTTCACCCTGCAGATCTCAGCCTAGATGGTAAGAACTACAGTAATTATATATTTATATTGGTGTTCACGACATTTGAGACTGTCTCGTTATAAAAATCTATTGTCTTCTCGTTATCGAGACGAGACGAGATATCAGTATTGTCCCCTGTCGTGAGCAACTCTAAAATTATTCCACATTACTGCTTACGTTTCTCATGGCTTGCGCTTTCCATTCTAATCAGACCATGATATCAAAACGAGCTAAAACGAGCTGAACGAGCGAGCCATATGTCAAACTCGACTCGACTCGAAACTCGACCTCAAAAACAGTGACTTGACTCGGTACTCGACTCGAGAAAATTAGCTTTGACTCGACTCGAATTCGAGTCAATTTCCGGGTCGAGTCGAGTTATAGCTCGACTCGTGCCCATCCCTAATCCAAAACTAAACATTCTGGCTCAACAAACGTATACGCTACTGATAGAGGCAATTAAGGGGAAAAGAATATCGTTCGTAAGCATCAAAGTTCACTGAAAGTTATTTTATCATAACCTTTTAAAATCCATTCAGTGACTATTACACAATAGTGAGAATAATTTTTTTAAATGAGCTTTTAACCAACATTTTCTGAATAAAAGTATACTTATTTAACATGGAAGTGATTGATGTAGCATGATAATTTGATTTTACACTTCGTCTGTTCTCTTTCTTCTAGTTCTATCTTTTATTTCTAAAAATATAGGTGAAAATATTTTACATTTACTTATCGTCTTTTCGGCTGCAGAATAATACCCGTTCAATACTACATAGACGTAGAGGCTTGTAGTACTTGAACTACTCCCCACAAATCTTGAAACCCTCCCAACAAAAACTTCTGGATGCGGCCCTGCTCTACAGCAAAGCTAACTGAACTAGCATTGGAAAATAAATTTGCTCTTTTAGTTTTACATCCGTAGCAGAAAGATATTTTCTGAGCAGACTTGCGTAAGGCTGCTGAGAAAATATGTTTTGAATTTTACACTGCTATCAATCTACCTACAAGAATATTACAGGATAAATTGCAGGACAACGGGACTCGCTCATGCACTGAATATATACGTAAATGGAGGGCGGTGGCGGATTTAAGTATTTTGCGGCCTAGGCAACTTACGGTCGAAGAAGGGCCCCCCTTCACTATACCACTCCCTGATACGCTATCCACTAATGGAATTGTTCCAAATGTTGATTTTATATATACATACATATATATATTTGCAGTCCTTCTAAGCACATCGGCTCTAGGCAGTTTCCTAGTCGGAAATTCCATCCTGATAGAAGGAATAATGGGAATACATTTGTTCAAGCTGTATGTTCTGAGATTCTGCAGATGGGTTATTTATAAAACTGTAATCGAGTCAATTAGGATTTCGTAAACTTCGTAATTTTATTGGATGACACACTTGACCATAAATGTTATAAAAATTCAAGAGCAGTGCTCTGAAGTGCGAGACCCCAGGCAGTTGCCAGGTTCGCCCAATGTAAAGACGCTGATGATCCCTGCTCATTCCTATATTTATGTTTCGAGTTTCGATATTGTTTGCTCTTTTTCAATATATATATTCTTTTTCTTTGAGTAAAAAGTACAAAATTTCATAATTAGTTGATTTTAATACATGCAGTACGTTATTCCTCCAAAATCTAGATTTCTCACATTTTCTAGAAGTAAGGGGCATCATGGCATTCCTCCTTTCTCCCACACTCTCTGTAGGAATGATCATAGAGGACACACACAAACTATATACTTACTCGATTAGGTAATATATATATATATATATATATATATATATATATATATATATATATATGTGTGTGTGTGTGTGTGTGTGTGTGTGTGTGTACCCAATTTTTCACGGCACGCTTCGCTACTGCACTAATCACATTCAATTTTCATTTTCGCTCTCTGCGCAAACGGTTGACAATTTTGAGAATATGTACGTATAAAAAATATTTTAAACTTTAATTATTCAAATTTCCGGTTCAGTATCCAAACAAAACTTCATGTAATTTAGAAGCCATTGGAATTTCGCAGATCATGCAGGACATCAAGCAAGAATAACCTATAAGAACATATTGTAAAAGGAAATTACGGGAAAATACTGAACAAGTGCAGGTTTCGGTGTCGTCTTGTTTCTTTTTTTTTTCTTAATTTTATAGCTTTTACACACGAAAAGTCTGCGCGTGAATGCACAATCTACACATCCCACTTTGGTAACAAGTCACGAGATCTGTTTCACAAAATCACGAAACGATGTCATAAAGTTTCATCTTTTCTACAACAAAAATGCTTTGGAAAAGAATGCGGTATTATTGTCGTCAGTCCATGGGAGTTGTGATTAGCGATTGGACCGTACATTAGGCACCTTTGTGTTATCCTCTATTTTTAGTTGGTTTTTCCTCTTCAAATAAAGTAAGTAGGTAGAAGATAACTTGGCAAAATTTTGCTGTTAATGATGCATGCATAAGTTCTTGGAATTGCTTAATGTTTGATTTACTTTGTGCTGTTTCTTCTGGATTTAACTACCTTGTCTGCTTAGTTTCAAGCTATATCCCTGTTGAAGTTGCTGCACATGTGAAATATAATTTTTAAAATTGAGCTCAGTAATCATGAAAACAACAGCTAAATCATAATATTTGTTGACAGATTTCACAGTAACTACATTTGCAGCAACATGTTTTTGCACACACACACACACACTCAGTCACACTCACTCTCACACACAGACAGATATACACGCACAAATGCACATTATATACGTTATATGTATGATGTGATATAATAAAAGTCGTAGGGCGGGAGGGACATTAGCGTAAAATAATTCTTCGAACTTTCAATCTGACATAGAGATCTCACATATTTGAACATCAACAATCATTAAACAAT
Organism: Thermobia domestica; assembly: GCF_964235325.1. Taxonomy (NCBI): domain Eukaryota; kingdom Metazoa; phylum Arthropoda; class Insecta; order Zygentoma; family Lepismatidae; genus Thermobia; species Thermobia domestica. The sequence goes on along the minus strand of NC_137461.1, from coordinate 185,535,352 downwards.
TATACAATTAAACAACTATAAAATTAGTTCACTCATTAATTACAAATGAAATACAGTTCAAAAATGGAGTGGGTGAAGTGGATAAAGTGGGTCACGATTTGCGAGTGGGTGAATGGGTCGTGGGTCAACAGGACGTGATCAACACCGACCCACTACCTATTGTGACCCACCATGACCCACCGGCACATTATGACTCACCGACCCACTCTGCTCAATGAATTGTATTCAGTATCTTCTGAACATTGATGAATTTGTCTACGTTTTACATTCAAGGCCTCCACTTTTCTTCCTTTTTCATTTGTTTCTATTCACTTACCTCAGATGAGTATATATAATAGTACGTGAAAAAAGAACTTCAGGAACTTTTGGATATTGATATCTGTAATTGTATAGACTAATAATAATAATAGCAATAGGACTTACTACGTTGCTTTCGAGACACCCATCGCCTGTGATTTTAGAGGAGCTACTACTCGAAAAAATATATTTTTGGATCACCTCGAATATATGAATTATTATATAAAGAATGGAATATAACTATGTGTGCGTGATCATCACAGCCAAATGAAATGATTCTTCATATATTGTTAAGCCCATATCCCAACAAGGGGTATATATACATATTAGATAATCTGTATTAGGGGGGATAAAATTAGGCCAATAGGACGTAAAGTCTGAAATTGCAATAATTCAAAATGAGACAATGTATGCCTTACCTCCCCCCACACATATATAAATATGACATCTGTAATAAATAAATTTAGTAATTCAATAAATCTACCGACAATAACTATGTACGTATATATTGTCTGACATGCACACACCACACCTAACCTTTCTGAACGTGTTTAAATGTTGTATTTACTCTTGACCCCGTAGCTCTCTAAGGTTTATTTATTTAATAATTCGGCCCGAGCGATAGGCATGATCACAAGCATATGTTAATTTTTCCACTCATATTCTAATCTTCCACTTCGCGTTATTACGCGCAGTTTGCAAAAGAAACCCTTTTGAAGGAATTATGAAAACCACTAAAATTATCAGTTAAACCGGACATACTTTTTTAAACAAAATTCTAGCTATTAGCCTATCATACGAGAAATGGGTTGTTGCTGGACCCGATTTCTGGCATCAAGGTTAAATAGAAGACCAAACATTTAAAAACTCTCAATTCAAATTTCGAGCTTGCGCTTCTACTACCCGCTAAAGCTGCGCTCTTCACGCTTTTTTCCCCTCCAAATATCGATTCCGTGACGGAGCTCAGGAAGTCAACACTTACAATTACTTTACTATTAGATTACAGCTGAGTGGATTCACTATGTGCTATGTTATTCAAATAAAGTAAACCATTACATTAAAGTTTTCCAGACAACATTATTGGCGTGGATAGCAAACTGTACAGCGAAAAGAAAGATGGAAAAATGAAGGGTTATCTTTTTAAAAAGCCCGCTCCAGTTGAAGTGCTTATACAGAAACGGACAATGACACGGAGAACCAGTCGTATTAGCAAATGCTGAAACAAATCTTCAATTATGCGCTTACTCACCTTCACTAACATGTCTGCTCACTAGGGCCGCATGCCCAGCGTGTACGTCAACATATAGCCACGAGAGAATACCTATATCTCAGAGTTTGGTTCCAGTTTCGAAAGTTCATTTCCGTAAGCTGTAAAAGGTAGTGATCACTATGTTATAGTCCGCGCCACCCAAATTGGCCTGTGGCATCAGCCAATAAGCTCGCAGTGCGCTGTTACTAAACCTTCAGGGAAGAAATTAATCATTCTTAATTGTCCATAAATACGAATAAAATCAATTGCGAATGATTAGATTCCTCCCTGAAGGTTTAGTAACAGCGCACTGCCAGCTTATTGGCTGATGCCACACGCCAATTCTGGTGACGCGGACTATAATTACCACAAATTAAATGGAACTTTTGAGTTGCATACACGCAAACTACTAGGGAATGAGGATCATATGCTAACAAAGAATACACTGGAAAATGAAATATAACAAAAATTAAAATAAGATGATAATCGATACAAATGTAGAGGACGAATATGACATGTCCGACCTTCGTCAAGAATGAAGGAAGAAGCTATTTGTTTACTTCTTGGACAACCACTAAGAGCATTTATAAATCCATATGTGACTTTGTTATGCGAAATTAGTACATTCAAATTCACGAACGATGACGAACTGAAGGGTACGAAAGTACGGTTGCAAGTAACACCCGTAGTCATAATAATATAGTTCAACTAAGCAACGGTGAAAATAGTGGGTAATTAAATGGTGAGTAGAAATGACCAAAACTGAATAGTTTAAATCGCTCATTTCGAAATATGGATAGCAGATTAATCTAGCAAGAAGTAACAAAAATCAGTGAAATTTGGCGTTATACTAAACATAGTTTGGGAGAGAAACGAGCATCCCCGATGGGGATACTTCAGCTGACTTCTTTCGGGGTTGACAAAATGTGATTGAGGGGGAAATCCCCCTCATCCTACCGGTAATTCGCACCCTGGGTGTTATCATATCTCTTTCATTATAATACATATCCTAAGGAGGAAGTGAGGGTCCGAATTTTTGGTGAAAAATTGAGTATCTCATGAGCTGCTCAACTTAGAGAGCTGAAATTCAGTATAACCCTGTATGAAAAAGAAGCAGAACATGTCCTAATATTAATAAAATTATTTTTTTATTTTGAGGAGGCACTTTGTATATATGGGAAATTGGCAGTGGGTTAATATGTAAAAATATTCGAAAACGATCGATATTAGTGTCGAATCCATAGTTTTCGGGTTCGCTGAGAAGCATAGTAACCATCCCGAAATCGTTGAAGTGTAAATTTATTCCCATTTGCATGTGAGAGGGAGAGAAGGGGCAGAAATTAACTGAATGGTAAGACAATACATAAACTATCAAGAAGGAAATGTGCGAAGGGAGGTATAAACTTCGAAGGTTTCACATTTTTGAAAAATAAATAACCTATCGTTTAAAATTAAATAGAGATCCCGTGATAAGGAAAAGAAGTGTAAGTCATTTAAAGGAAAAGGCAAAATTTGAATGGAATAATCAAAAACTAAACAGTTATGAACAATAGAATGATACTAATATTATTACACAATATTTTATTGAACAACATACAACATTTCGTTCTTACATAATTTTCCACAACGAATTTAACAACTTCACATTTTTTAAAACAGCTTCTTGTGAACAGTATGATGATTAAGGACCTCCGAGAAGTTGCCCCCCATAGGAGCACTAATGATCTATTCTAGTGCAATCGTTAGTGCTTCGTTAGTGCTTCTTAGAACACCAACTCCCAACATTAGTGCTTCAATAGTTTGGACGCTACAAGCAAAAAAACTTTGGGGGGAACCAACTTCACGTTAGCCCCCCAGAAAGCACTAACGATTAAACCTACTGCAATCGTTAGTGCATCGTTAGTGTTTCCAGAAAACACTAATAGTTTCGTTAGTGCTTCAGTATTAGTGTGCCTATGGCCAATTACATGTCACGAAACGCCCATAAGGAATACATCGGGAATTTTTCATTGGGTCAAATTCCCACTAAATTCAAAAGCGCTAATGATATGTTCTAGTGCAATCGTTAGTGCTCCGTTAGTGCTTCTTAGAACACCAACTCCCAACATTAGTGCCTCAATAGTTTGGACGCTACAAGCAAAAACCTTTGGGGGGGCAAACTTCATGTTCAATCGTTAGTGCTTCCAGAAAACACTAATATTTTCGTTAGTGCTTACTATTAGTGTGGCTATGGTCAATTACATGTCACAAAACGCCCGTAAGGAATACATGGGAAATTTTTCATTGGATCAAATTTACGCCAAATTCAAAAGCACTAATAATATCTTCCAGAGCAATCGTTAGTGCTTCGTTAGTGCTTCGTAGAACACCAACTCCAAACATTAGTGCTTCAATACTTTGCACGATAGAAGCAAAAAAAAATCTTTGTGGGGCCAACTTCACGTTAGCTTCCCAAGAAAACGTTAACGATAAAACCTAGTTTAATCGATAGTGTATCGTTAGTGCTTTTAGAAAACACTAATAGCTTTGTTAGTGTTTCACTATTAGTATAGGTATGGCCGATTATATATCATGAATCTCCCATAAGAAATACAGCGTGAACTTTTCATTGGGTAAAATTCCCGCCAAATTCATAAGGGCTAATGATCTCTTCTACTGCTTCTAGTGCTTCATCTGTGCTTCTTACAGCACCATCTCTCAACATTAGTGCCTCAATAGTTTGGACGCTAGAAACTATAAACTTTCAGAAGGCTAACGTTAAGTAAGCTGCCCGAAAACACTAGAAATGAAACCTAGTGCAATCGATAGTATATCATTAGTGCTTGTAGAAAACATTAATAGCCTCGTTAGTGCTTCATTATTAGTGTATTGGTGTACATAGGACCAATTATATGTAATGAATAGACTTCGGATTTTTGCATATTTACATGTTTTTTTTCCTGATGTGATATCGATATGCTCTTTAAACAGAAATTCGTTTCAGGTGTTTTGGGGTAAAATAGCAGAGTTTTATAGTGCATATATTTGCATATTTCGGACGTTAGTGCATGTTTATGTCGTTACTGCATATAAATGCATATTTAAAGGAACGACCAAATTGATAATTTTCAACAACCAACAAGTTTCTTCATAAATGGAATTTCAAGTTTCTAATACAAATAGACTCAAGATCTTTAAATGGTTCATTGTTGTCAGTTTAGAATATCTTCTAAGATTATGTGAAACGAGAATAACAAAAGGGTGAGTGATTCATCATCCTCCCGGTAATGATGCATGAATGTCAGCTTTTTGGAAGAAGATAGAAATAACAATGTCAAATCATCTTCAACAAAATTTCCACGTCACTCACCTCAGTAGTTAAAGTACCTACTGTTATGTGTGTGTGGGTTTGAAATTGTGTGGCAGTATAAGAATGCCAAAAGAAAAATTTTGGTGTATTTAGTTGTAGTGCGACATCTTAATTAGAATTTTAACTTGCTTAGAATTTTGTACAATTTTTGCCCATTTTTGTCCACCCAAGAAAAAAATTGTATCATTTAAATAAAGGAGGGAGGGCCATTTCAAAACTTGTCCACATTGATCACCTGTAGTGTGACAACTTCAAACTTGAATTTTAACTAGCTCAGAATCTTGTCCAATTTTTTGTTCATTTTTGTCCACTCCTCAAAAAATTTGTACCATTCAAATAAACGAGGGACAGCCATTTCAAAATTTCGGCCACTTTGATCACCTGTACCACAACATCTTCAAATTCGAATTTTAATTCGCACAGAATTGTGTTGAATTTTTGAACATTTTTGTACCACGAAGAATAAATTTTGCACTATTGAAATAAACCAGGGACGGTCATTTAAAAATTTGACCACTTGCATCACCTGTAGTGAGACAGTTTCAAATTTGAATTTCAACTATCTTGGTGGTATAAAAGTCTACACAAAATAGGGAAAATTCTAAGCTAGTTAGAATTCGAATTTAAAGATATCACACTCCTGGTGATCGAAGTGGCCAAAATTTTGAAATGGCCCTCCTTTTGTTAATTTGAATAGTACAATTTTTTGATGGTACAGTCACGAACATAAATAAATGGAGGTTGGAGCCATTATTTCTTATGGCTCAAACCTCCATTTATTTATGTTTGTGACTGTACAAAAATGTACAGAAATTGGACGCATTCTGAGGTAATTAAAATTTGAATTTGAAGATATCGCACTACAGGTAATCGAAGTGGCCAATTTTTGAAATGACCCTCCCTCGTTTATTTTAATGGTACACAATGTTTTGTTGGTGGTACATGAATGCACAAAAATTGAACAAAACGTGAAGCTTCTTAAAATTCGAATTTAAAAATGTCGTACTGCAGGTGATCGATGTGGCGAAATTTTGAAATGACCCTCCCTCGTTTATTTGAATTTACATTTTTTTTTTTTTTTGAGGTGGACAAAAATGGACAGGAATTGAGCAAACTCCTAAGCTAGTTAAAATTCAAATTTGAAGATGTCGCACTACAGGTGATCGAAGTGCCCAAGTTTTTAATGCCCCTCTCTGTTAATTTGAATGGTACAAAATTTGTTCTTGGGTGGACAAAAATGGACAAAAATTGGACAAAATTCTGAGCCAGTTAAAATTCGCATTTAGAGATGTCGCCCTACAGGTGATCGAATTGGACGAAATTTTGAAATGGCCCTCTTTTGTTAATTTGAATGATGATTCTTTTTCTTGGGTGGACGAAAATGGACAAAATTCTGAGATGGTTAAAATTCAAATTTGAAAATGTCGCAGTACAGGTGATCGAAGTGGCTGAAATTTTGAAATGGCCCTCCTCTGTTAACTTGAATGGCACATTTTTTTCTTGGGTAGACAAAAATTGGACAAAGATGTCGCACTACAACTAAATGGGCCGGAAAAATCTTCTAAAAAGTTATCTTCTGAAACAATGTATTGAAGTTGAGAGACATTAACAATTCAAGAAGAAAATATATTATGCAAAATGTTTGCTAAACAAATAATATTTTCAAAGTAAGTAAGCTTGATTTCAGAAGAGGACATTTCTATTTTTTTCGACAGCAAAAGCTGAAACTTCAGCAGTTTATCCTTCTTATATTTTCATAGCAGTTTCAAGTCTAAGAAGGAGTTTATACATCTATGAAACAACTCAGATGTGGCTTTTTTCATATTCGACAGAGTTCATCGCAAAGAAACCATTGAAAAATGTATTTCGGGAAGGAATGAAGAATTCTTTGCAAATGAGCTCTAAATTAATTAAAATATTTGCTTTACAAAATCTAAAACTCGTCACAGCAGTTACTTTCTGAGATAAGTTTCCAAGTTTTCCTTTAAGGAGTTTATGAGAGTATTTAAATATAAGCTTGTGTTGCTTTGATACGCACCCAGGTCTCTCGAAACGTAACTTTCCTACTAAGTCTTCTGTTATGTTTTCGATAACTTTACCTTCTTTCCATTCATGCTCCATGTCTCGTTCAAATCACTTTATTCCATTGTAAAGTATTTATATTATACATTGTAAATTATTACTATTTGAAACGGACAATGTTACGCTGGAAGAAAATATTCTAGGATTTACACATAATTGGATACAAAAAGTAATTTCAAGTTGATTTATTTTCTTTTAAACAAGAAGCTAAGGTTTCTGAATACAGGTTTTTAATACAGTAAAAACTGCCTTCAACAGGTCCCTTATTAAACGGAAAATTATTTTAAACGGAAATATTTCACGGTCCCATGAATTTAAAGGTAAAAAAAAAAAAAAAAACATGGTTAAATTCTCTCGATTAGGCGGAACCTGTGTTGCGAAGAACGGATGTTAACATATATATTTTAACGGAAATTTGCAAGTTCCGGAATGTAGCATTTAGAAAATTCTTCGACATTTTGTAAGAGGTTAGATATATGAACTACGTTGTAAAGGTCTTCGTTTACTTGTTACCCTATATATTTAACCTTTAGTCCAGTGCCACATAAGGCCCTTGATACCGTGCGACTTTTTAAACGAAGTGCAATTTGCATAGTAATTTCCAAATACCAATAACTCGTTCTCTAGCTGGTTTAGAGACATGGAACAAGGAGCATAATATACACAATTGTTCAAAAGGGAATCAACAGTAGAGGGAGGAGCGCTGAAAAGGGCATATCATCTACTCTTTGTCTTGGCCTTGGAAACCGTATGTAGGCTTTATTTGTTCACTGTAAGTTTTATGTGTATTAATTCGTAGCACAAATAAATACTGTAATTGAATACGAAACACCTATGTACAACATTTTATTTTATCTCGCTATGTCCATTATATGTATGTACAGTCCGCAGCAAAAACCTGCAACATGAGCATGTAAGTTTATTGTGAAACTACGCCTAACAGTCCAGGGAATCAACATAACGTCTAAGCACGAATCACGCCTGGTTAAACCTCGGTGTCCTCCCTGAACACTAATTTTGGAGCAAAGACTTCGTCGTTTCATAATAAATTTACATGCTCATGTTGCAGTTTTTTTTTTTTTTTTTTTGCTGCAGACTGTACATTACTATTTAAAAAAAAAAAATCTATCTTCGTTAACTTTAAAA